>NC_047076.1:4041391-4770443 GCF_902459465.1 Asterias rubens
TTGGGCAAATCAACAATTGATATTAAGACTTTGAACTAATTTATTTGTGTGACAATGCTTTTTGAGACAATTTCTGTTTTAAAATTAATAAAAAATAAGCCTTAAGATAAAAAATAACTTATAAGTCACTCTATTTGGTTATAAAAGGGGTCTCTAAGGTTGAGATCAGACTTGTCATGCACTCTTTTTCCATCAATAGAGGATTTATGAAACTTTGACAAATTGCAAATTTCTCCCTCGCGTAAAAATGGTGTAAAATGCCAATGCAATTGATAACCCATGCACTGCAAATTTTATCAACAAAAAACTTCCGTCATAAATCATCATTGACATAACACTCCACAAATATGGGTCTGTAAATTTGTGCTATTGAAAAGTTTTAAAACATTCCTGTTTTTCCCTAATTTTCAATCAAAAAGCCCCCAAATTCCTGTAGTTGAGTGCTCAGACCCATTAAGTTTTGACACCAAATGTCAAATGATGGCATGTTTCAAAGTGTTGCTCCGAAATAATATGTCAAATAAAACGATTTAATGCGAGTTTAGAGACTCAACTCCCCTTTTCATACCAAGCTTTTAGAAAATAAGCGCATCACCAAACTGAATTTGACCTCGCAGCCCGTATCTATTTAAAAGATTATATCGCACAATCCACATGCATGAAAGTTTTAGCGCAAGAAGTCTGATTAATCACACTATCTTCAAGCAAATTTCAATCCTCATTCATCCTACATTCATCTGTGTTTTGAGTGGTCCCAGCTGATGTTTGTAAGCTGCGCCCACATCACCTCCGAACCAATCAAAATACAGATATAGAATGCTTGCGTCACCGCAAGGTTACCAATGAAATCACTGGTTCTGGAAACAAAGTACCTGTCTTTGACCTTGTGGATAAAGACAGGGGCCCAGTCTAGCCATGGATGAAGAGTCAACAAAATACATTTATGCTGCAAAGCTCAATAGTCTACATTTGATATAATATTACACATGTACACTTAAGCCCTGGTTCATACTTCCTGCGAATGTGAATATGATACAAATGTTGACATCACAATTTCGCCATGAATAACTCGCAACGGCTGAGCTGGATTCAACTCCTGAGAAACAGTCGCTGCTTAAAACAGCCATGTGACGTCAACACTCGCTTCGCATTCGCAGGAAGTATGAACAGGGCTTTAGGTAGTTTGTTGATTCAAAAGTGGTGACCTCCGTGACCTCCAAGTAAGACCCAATTCTTACAGGAGTGGTTGAAGCCATGACTCCTCCAAAGATGCTCCAACATCTTGTAACGTTGAAGACACAAGATCAGTGGTTTGCCCCGCCTGCAAACAAGATAAAGAATTGAATTAATAATCACGATAACAATAAACAGTAATAAAACAGCATTTATTTAGCGCAATTCTGGACCACAGATCAGAGTTGTGCATGGTGCGTACTAATAAAACAGCATTTATTTAGCGCAATTCTGGACCACAGATCAGAGTTGTGCGTGGTGCGTACACCCCATGGCCCAATTTCATCAAGCCTGTAAGCACAAAAACTTGCTAAGCACAAAATAATCTTGCTTAGCAAAACAAGTGTACCTGGCTGAACACCATACAGTTACCATTGCTGCAACTGTTACCCCAGTAAATCCTTAGCAAAGAAATTTGGCAAGCATTATTTTCTGCTTTATAAAGCCTGTTGGAAATTTACTGAGAGTGGAATTTAGGCTGTGTCAGAATTTGCAGCTACAACTACGGCTACGACTATTGCTAAGTGTGTTGCTAAGGACGTCCTATACTTCAATGCATGATGAAGCGGAAATCTTGCCATAGCCGTAGCCGTAGCTCTAGCCGCTAATTCAGACTTGGCCTTAGTTTACTTGAGTTCCCGATCCTCTTCACCGTGCCTGTCCAGATACACCGATGCCCAATAGCAGAGCCTCTTGCCTCTAATGATGATCACCGTTGAAGAATTAATATCCAGATACACAACGGTTCCCGAGCCACACTCCAAGGAATGCTGAGGAGACAAGGGTCAGGGATTCAATTTACAACAATAACATCTATTATATATCGTTGCGGTACCCGCTGCCAAAACATAGGGTTCGAACTGCCTCGAGCTACCGGGCAACCTCGGTAGTCTAGTTGTGAAAGACACTGCTCTAGAATTGCAAGGGTCGTGGGTTAGAATCCCACCCGAGTAAAATGCCTGTGATATTTTTTTCACAGGACTCGGGGAAAGTACTGAGTATACAGTGCTAACACACATCGGTGTATGGGTAAAAACCCAAATTAATAATTTAATAGATGGAAATTAAGAATCATTTTGGTTTGAACCATATACACCGATGTGTGTTAGCACTGTATACTCGGTACTTTCCCGAGCTCTGTGAACAAAATCATAGGCAGGTTACTCACATGGGATTTGTACCGACGACCTTTGCAATTCTAGAGCAGTGTCTTACTAACTAGACGACAGAGACACTGCTCTACTGTAAGCAGAGCCATGAAATTGGGCCCTTAACTGAACTGAACTATATCAAACCATACCTCTGTATCTATTGGAGCCCTGATGCCAGACAAATGGCAACCTAAGCCAGCTGCATTTAGACAGATGAGGGCGCCACACACCAAACACACGACTGGACGACTCGGCATATTCTTACATCTGTCACATCGACGTTGTCTATAGTACTGGAATACATCGTCGTACCTCGTGGGCAGTTGTAGAAGGCGGGGCGGATAGAAAATTGGGTTATGTAGAAGCAAACGCTGTGTTAAAATAAAAAATGAAAGGTAAGTATTATTCATAAATACCTCAGACAGTTTCGCTATTCCTATTGGTGGAGAGCGCGTCACATGGGCTGTTTAAACCTTTGTTTATAACCGGTTGTGAGCGAAGACTCCACGCTAGTCTTGATGCAAGACGTTTCTTGTTACGGGTGATGCAGGCGCTGTCGGTGAGTTGGCTGCGCTGTGTGGTAAAGGAAAACCAGCGAATATGCACCAAGACTATTCGCGCATGCGCACGAACGGAACCGGAAAAATACACGCGTACAGACATCGTACATGTACATATACATGTATACTAAACATGCCATGGAGGTGAGATCTCAAGCACTCGTAAACGGATAAGTTTTACAGAGTTTCTTACTTAATTACGCCTTTTAACCAAAAGGTATTTATGAATGGGAATAATAGGGTAGCTACTAGTTCTTTCACGGTCGTTTAAAACCTTGCATGGTCGAATTGCCGTGTGATAAAGGCCCTCGCCTTCGGCTCGGGCCTTTATATCACACGGCAATTCGACCATGCCTGTGTTAAAAGACCGTAACAGAACTAGCAGCTACCCTATTATTCCCTTATTCATTACCCCCTAGTCTGCTCGTTTAGATGGATTACGCATGACAGCATTGACCACCATCTTTGATGAAACGTGCAAGCGTGAAAGGCTGTCATTAGCGGAGAGTTAATGAGCAATTATAGTTAAGCATCTTGCTCAAGGACAGAGTGCGCACACACATGCACTTTTCCATTGTTTATCATCACTTGTGAAAAAAAAACTGAAAATGAAAACTAGATCAACAACATTCCACCGAAAGGGTAAAAGCTGGAACTCATGCAAAAGTTTAACATGTATAAAAACCCACACTAGTCCATGCTTTAGCATGTGGGGACATGTTAGGTCAAATAAAAACGAAACATGATATGCGTGGTGCCTTTTTGAAAAAAGGAAGGAGAGGGCCTTTTTCTTTTTTTTCAAAATGGCCGCCCAAACATTTTTAAAGACAATCGGCTTGGCTTTTTTTCTAAATAACTTTTTTTCGACTGAGATCATTCAAATGTATCCTTTTTTTCTGTAAAAAAAAAAAATAATAATAATAATAAAACCTCTCGTCTTGCGGCGATAAACAAACAAGGTGATGCAACAATACACCAATGAGATTATTAAAAGTAAACTTACTACCTTAGCTACAGGATGGTTCTTGTTGACGAAGACAAGAAATTCTTGACACCACACCCTCAATAAATTTGATGGGCTGTCACCGACAAAATGAAGACATCGAGCGCTGTACAGGTTGGGTTGTTTCTCGTCAACAGAGGGCGGTGTGCAAAGGTTCAGAAAATTGGCCAGCACTTCAAATTCAACATCTTGACGCTGTTTGACAACGAGACAAGAAGGAGGTATAAGTAGGCATGAAGGTATTAAGCAATGTTGGATTTCGGAAGGGAAAGTTTATTTGTTGTTCATTTATTTATTTAAAACAGAACATACAGAGAAATAACACTTAAAATAAGAATAACCAAAAAGCGAAAGTAACCACTATCTAAAGGCAATCCAGACAAAAACAACAAACAAAGGCACATAAAAGTACAAAGAAAACACATTATAAAAAAGTTAAAATTACATAGAAAATATGAATTACAATTATAAACTCTACAGAAAATACATTAAAATAAAGATATTAAAGAATATTGCACCAAATCCGTTTGACCAAGACCCTTCATAAACCACAACAGTAGGCAAATACATTAAAAATAGCAAAGTAATAAAATTCATCCATTCAAACTGTGATTATAATGTGAATTACCATAATATGATATTTTATACAATTTACCACTCGGCTAATTGGCCTCAAAACACAAAATCAAATGTTAAAAATAAAAATCTTCCTTTTACCAAGTCTGATGTAAAAATAATAAACATTGCAACTATGAGTGTTGAGGTTGTATGACAAGTGTGAAAAAAAGTGCCCTGTTTGTGTGGGGATAATGTTCAAAGGCCAAGGGAGATTACAAGCTGAAAGACACTGGACATCATTGGTAACTGTCAATGACCAGTCTTCTCACTTGGTGTGTCTCAACATATGCACAAAATAACAAACCTGTGAAAATTTGAACTCAATTGGTCGTAAAAGTTGCGAGATAATAATGGAAGAAAAAACATCCTGTCACACAAAGTTGTGTGCTTTCAGATGCTTGATTTCGGGGCCTCGAAATCTAATTCTGAGGTCTCAACATCAAATTCAAATATTTTAGTGGAAAATTACTTCTTTCTTGAAAACTACAGTACTTCAGAGTGAGCCGTTTCTCACAATGTTTTATACTATCAACAGCTCTCCATTGCTTGTTACCAAGTAAGTTTTTATGCTAACAATTATTTTAAGTAATTACCAATAGCGCCTTTAAGGCACTGTCTTTTATTCCTGTGTGACAATTCTTCCTTCTTTTAAAAAAAGTCTGAAGGTTTATCTGAAGGAGATACTAATATTTGTACTATTTACCTGACAAGTAGGTAGTTCTTCTCTATACAAATGATGTTGCATGAGAGCAGCAATGCGTAGAAATGGAAGGCAGTATTGTTGAATGGCGGTCTCCACACATTGTGGTGTCCACACTGACTGGCAAATCTGAACCACAAATAGAATAAATAATAACAATAATAAAAGAAGCCTACAAAGCAAGATCATAAGACAAAGATCAATAGCAGATAATTGTTAACAAGTTACAACATTATATCTTAAAGGAGAACATACAATAATAAGTAACGCACAATCAAAGTGCGAATTCGATCGAATTTTGGCGTCACAAAATTTGCAACAAATAATTTGCAACAGTTGAACTGTGTTGAATGCCTGCCAAACATTCACTGCAAAAACAGCCATGTGATGTCAAAATTCATATCGCATTTGCATTCTCAAAAAGTATGAACCGAGCTTAAAGGCAGTGGACACTATTGGTAATTACTCAAAATAATTATTAGCATAAAACCTTTCTTGGTGACGAGTAATGGGGAGAGGTTGACGGTATAAAACATTGTGAGAAACGGCTCCCTCTGAAGTGCCTTAGCTTTTGAGAAGAAAAGAAGTATTTTTCCACGAATTTGATTTTGAGACCTCAGATTTAGAACTTGAGGTCTCGAAATCAACCATCTAGACGCACACAACTTCGTGTGACAAGGGTGTTTTTTTCTTTCATTAAAGGAACACGTTGCCTTGGGTCGGTCGAGTTGGTCTTTGAAAAGCGTATGTAACCGTTTGTTATAAAATGCATATGATTAGAAAGATATTTTAAAAGTAGAATATATTGATCCAAACAAGTATCACTCGAAACTGCGTGGTTTTCCTTTTACCTCGTCAACAAACACGTTCGGCCATTTATGGGAGTCAAATTTTTGACTCTCATAAATGGCCGACAGTGTTAGTTCACAAAGTAAAAGGAAAACCACGCAATTTCGAGGCAAATGTGTGTGGATCATTGTATTCTACTTTTTAAACATCTTTCTAACCATATGCATTTTATAACAAACGGTTACAAACGCTTTTCAAAGACCAACTCGACCGATCCAAGGCAACGTGTTCCTTTAATGTCTCGCAACTTCGATGACCGATTGAGCTCAAATTTTCACAGGTTAGTTATTTTATGCATATGTTGAGATACACCAACTGTGAAGACTAGTCTTTGACAATGACCAATAGCGTCCACTGCCTTTAAGACCTTTCTTCAATCATACTCACAGCTAGTCCTTGGTGTGTGTCAACATCTTGATACAGTCTACTCTGGGAGTACATTACGATGATCTCACTCAGTAAGGAATCCATTTGAATCTGATTAGAATGTTCCTGACAATTTAAACACAAAATAAATCTCATCAATAATTAGCAGGTACAACACAATTGTTTTTTCATATTCAACATTTAAAGGCACTGGACACTATTAGTAAATAATTGTTAGCATAAAAACTTTCTTGGTAACGAGTAATGGGGAGCTGTTGATAGTATAAAACATTGTGAGAAACGGCTCCCTCTGAAGTAACGTAGTTTTTGAGAAAAAGGTAATTTCTATAAACTCAAATATAAAAATACTTCATACTTTTATTAGGCACACGAAAGCGCACATTTCTGCAACAAGGGTGTTTTTTCTTTCATTCTCTTGCAACTTTGATGACCAACTGAGTCAAAATGTTCACAGATTTTTTTATTTTATTTAATTGTTGGGATACACAAAGTGAGAATACTAGTCTTTGGCAAATACTAAAGGTGTCCAGGGGTCGATTTCACAAAGAGTTAGGACTAGTCCTAACTTAGGACTAGTCCTAACTTAGGACTAGTCCTAACTTAGGACTAGTCCTAACTTAGGACTAGTCCTAACTTAGGACTAGTCCTATAGGAGATATACAAATTGCATGGATAGTCCTAAGTTAGGACGAGTAACTGGTCCTAACTCGAGATAAGACTAGTCCTAAACTCTTTGTGAAATCCACCCCAGTGCCTTTAACCAAATTTAAAACAAACACTGCTAGCATACAAACTGCCGATATTAATAGAGGTCTGTTTGTAGGTGTAACCAACAGGAGCATGGGTCCTTCCTCAAAACCTTGGCTTGGGCTCTGGCTAAGACTCCAGGCTCCGTACCAGCTGATGTTTGAACCACCACCGCGTGCAAAATACACGCTGCTCCAAATATGTATACGCCTTAAAGCCATTGGACACTTTCAGTAAACAGTATTGTCCAAGGCCTACACTTTGTGTATCACAACTTATATATTAAATAACAAACCTGTGAAAATTTAGGCTCAATCAGTCTTCGGAGTCGGGAGAAAATAACCAGAAAACCCACCCTTGTTTCCGCACATTTCGTCGTTTCATCCATGTGTTTAAAATAAATCCGTAATTCTCGATATCGAGAATTGATATTGTTTTAATGTTTAAGTCTTTTACCATTACCTTATGTAAACCCTGTAAGTTATTTGTAAATCTGTGAAGTTTTAATTTGTTTTCTGTTCCGAAGGTGTCCAATGGCTTTAAGGTCGATTCACTCTCTCTACGCACTACGCAGAGCCTAAGCCGGAGACGGAGTCTAAGCAGAGGTTTGAGAAAGGCCCTTGGTCTATCAAGACTTACATACCTGACATGATTTGCCACTTTCAGTCCAAGCCTTCCTCTCAGTCTGTGGCATTCTACAACTAATAACAGATAAGGCCTGAGTGTAGAGCATGGCGTACAAGACCCTCACTATACATGTGAAGTAGTCTGAAAGAAAGACAAAATTAAGACATTATTGTAAACTATATGGCCCTTTTCGAATCCACGACTTCGGCTTTGGATCCGGCTTCAGGCTTTGTTCTCTCGTCTGAAGCCCTGAGCGCATACGCAAAGCACGCACAATTATTAAAACAACTGCTGGGCCAAGCTAGCCTGAGCCGAATCTGGAGCTGAAGCTGCGGTTTCGCAAAAGGGCCTATGTGCTTGAGGAGTCAACAAATCAGGATAATTGGGCCATCGAGTCCCATTTTGATGGCTCTGCTTACTGTAAGCAAAGAATCAGCGCTTACTGAAGCTGGGATTTGCAAAAAAATATAATTTGTAAATATTTAGATGGAGTCCATGCAAGTGAACTATTCTCTAGCACTTCACATTTGATAACGTTTCTTTCACCGTTGCATTCATCAGGCGAAAGAGGGCACTGTTCAACTGCGACCAGGATACGTGCATAATTTTGTCTGTCGTTTTTATCTTGTTTTCCTAATTATTACGTTTTGGTTGGACAAAGTTCTATTCCAGATTTGACAATATTGACATGCTGACTACACTTGATCTGATTAGTGATGATTTACGCCAAATGGACGACATGCCAATTTCAATAGAGGAGAGGGATGTCTTCAAACATTTCAAACTACATGTAATTAACCCAAATTAAGCAACAGGACCTGATGAAATACGGGAAAGAACTCTCAAATGCTGTGCACGACAAAAACACGTTCGTCGGAAGACAAGTCTACCGCCCTGTAGCAATTACATCTGTGTTGATAAAATGCTTGGAGAAGATTATTCTCAACGCAATCTAAATCTGTGGACATTTGTGTTTTGTTTAGTACAAAAAGTACCCCAAACAAACATCCGAGATGACATCTTACCTTTATTTACTGGATGTCGCATAACTGTGATGAGGTACAGTAATAACGATATGGGATCCCTCAACAGAATTGGTACATCATTGCTTTGGGCACTGTAAATAAACGAAAATCACAAACGACTTCATTTTAATAGGGTATATACCTCTTATTAGAACTAGACGTACATTTATTTCAAAGCTCAAACATGTCAAACAGCTTCATCCATTTTTCAGGGTCAAAAATCAATTTCTTGGGCTGCTCCATATCTTTGGAAAAGTCTTCCACTGCATATTCGCCAGGCTAGTTCTTAACAGTTTTCATCATGATCAAGTCGAGCGCCACGTAGTAGCTCGAGCCTGCCCAGTGATTTTTGTCCAGATGTTTCGATCCTGATGTTACAGTTTTTGTTGATGTTACAGCTTGTTAAAACAAGGGTGGGATTTTCCGTTGTTTTCTCCCGACTCCGATGACCGATTGAGCCTAAATTTTCACAGGTTTGTTATTTGATATAGAAGTTGTGGTACACAAAGTGTGGGCCTTGGACAACACTGTTTACCGAAAGGGTCCAATGGCTTTAAAGGCAGTGGACACTATTGGTAATTACTCAAAATACTATTGGGGAGCTGTTGATAGTATAAAACATTGTGAGAAATGGCTCCCTCTGAAGTAATGTAGTTTTCGAGAAAGAAGTAATATTCCACGAATTTGATTTCGAGATCACAGATTAAGAATTTGAAAGCACACATTATCGTTTGAAAAGGGTGTTTTTTTCTTTCATTGTTATCTCGCAACTTTGACGACCAACTGAGCTCAAATTTTCACAGATTTGTTATTGTATGCATGTGTTGAGATGCACCAAGTGAGAAGACTGGTCTTTGACAATTACCAATAGTGTTAAGTGTCTTTAAAGAAATAGGTCTCGTACTTTAAAACAGAGCTTCACATACCTTACAAGACCTTTAGGGATGTGATAAAGTGCTACATTATATAAAGACCTAGAATTGTCATGATTATAAGAGGCTCTTCCTAAAATCCAGATTCAACAAGTAAAAAATAATTACAAAACAATCACACCATACCTTGGGACCACGGGCAGGGTACCGGGCTCAACTCCGGTGAGAGACGACCAAGCTTTACTTGCCATAGCAATATACATTTCATCACTTTGTATAAAGCTTAGAACCTCAAGGAGAGTGCCTAAGGAAGAGGAAAGTATGTAAATGTTACATCAAATGGTTCCTGTGGTTTTTTTCATTCTATACAATGTTTTAAGAATTGCACTCTCGTAAAAATAATTTGTAGCATAACAACTTTCTTGGTAACAAGCAATCGAGAGCTGCTGGTAGTATCGTTGTGAGAAACAGCTCCCTCTGAAGTAACATAGATTTTGAGAAAAATTTCTCACTGAGATATTAAAAGACTTTTATTAGGCACCTGAAAGTATACAAATTTGTGCGCCAAGTGTTTTTTTTCTTCATTTTTCTCTTGCAACTTCAATGACCAATTGAGTCCACAACAGGTGGACAACAAATAAATAGTCTTTGACAATAATATTGCCAAACAGTACACTCTCTTCACCTTCAGAGCAAACACAACCTCAAAAGAGAATTATTACATAGTTGTACCTGCAAGGTTAATATTATTTACAGTTTATTCTTATCCTTCAAACACCATTTAATAAGGCTTACCTAAACAACTTCTCTTGGAAGCTGGCTGGCTTGAAGACTGAGAAGTAAGTAGATTTCCCCGAACAACCAAATCCAACTCTAAGTTTACCCTGAAAATTAAAACAATAGCTGTTCAAACATTCATTACATTTTGAAATTGCTTGATTTAAATACATGTGTGCCAAAGCACATTTTTAAAAATAGCATCGTTCCTTTAACCACCTCAGCTCACTGGGGAGTACACAGCCTGTGCAACAAATGTGTGCCACTAAGCTAAATCAATCACAAGAACCATCTTTGCCCTCACAGGTACCCATTTACCCCTGGGTGGAGAGAAGCAAGTATAGCCAAGTGTCTTGAGCAGGGGAAAAAGGGGAATCGAACCCACACTCTGCTGATCAGAAAAACCAGAGCTTGAGTTGGGTGCTCTTAACCGCTCAGCTACAACAACCCTCAGAGTTGAAAGCTACGTATACAAACTCACCTCGCTGTTGACTGCAATAAGATCTGACGCATTTCCCTGGGCGGTAATCCAAGTCTCATTGAATCAGAGCCCTGTGTGTTGAACCTATTCTCCATCTGAAGTCTTGGTACAAAGACGTTCTCTGTGGCAGTAAGAATTCCCTGAGGAGCAATAAATAATAATAATAATCTTATGTAATAATAATAATAAAGGAAACTTGTAATGCGCCATGTCTGTCACCGGTGACACTCCTGGCGAAGTCTGGAACCCTAACAAAGCTAACAACTGAAGGAACTAATTAAACAAAATAAACAGAAGGAGAAGCAGCTTGTGTGAAGAGGTGGGTCTTGAGTTGGTTCTTGAAAGTGTTGAGGGAAGTTTCCTTTCTGAGTTTGGTGGGGAGTGAGTTCCATAGGGAAGGACTAGACCGAGAGAAAGAGCAGTTTCCCCAGGAGTGATCAGAGAGGGGTACTCGGAGAAGGTTTGTTTCACACCACTAAGGGGTGTATCAAAGCGCTCAGTATTTTGCCTGCAAGGTATACATACATGTACCTTGTGGAGCTATGATTTGAAGTATGAGACCCTTTAAAGATCTTTTCCATCTCCAGAAGGGGATCAGAGCATACTGATCGAAACATCAAGTTAAAACCAGCGGTTCTTTTCAGAACCACCCCAACTCATTTAGAGATTATCATTACATGGTGTTACCGCAAGCCTTTCTTTATCCGAAAACACCGTTTGAAGTATTTTTGGCTAAGCAAAAATTGAGTGGGGCACCAGTCACAACAATTTAAACATCGAGTAATTTTGGCAGGTAACCAAGAATTATTCTTTGCTAAGTGAAAATGGAGTTGGGCACCAGTCACAACAATGTAAACTCAATGTAATGTTGGCAGGTGTAACCTGTTTCTGTTAAGCATTACTTTTCTGTGCTTAGCAAATTTGTGTGCTTGCAGGCTTCATGCAAATGGGCCCATATCTCAATAAAGGTTAATGTTCTAATACTTACCCTAAGTGACGCTGGCCTCTCTCTTCTATGTTGTAACCTATCCATCACCTCGGCTATAATACGAGAATAGTTTCTCTCGACTCCATGAGGTTTACTTGATGTAGAGTCTCGTAGTGAAGGCATACACGGCAAGACAAAGTTTGCCAGTTGCCGACATAGCGGACACTCGTACTCTCCTTTACTGTGGACATGAAGGTGGGGGGACTGGTAGTCCTGTCAACCACAGAGAGAAACAAAGTCAAGAGTTGAATAATAATAATAATATAAGAGCATTACTTTACAGTCATTTTGACTGGAGGATACAACTTTCAAAACAAAGTGTACAGTATTTAGTTACATAACGCCCATTTTTTTTTTCTTCGGCTTGTTTGAAGTTCACAGTGACCAAGTACAACATCAGCCACCAAGGTGCATTAACTCAGACCATCCAAAAACGACAACTCAGATGGGTCAGACACATCCTGCGGAAACCCACCAACGAGCCACTCAACATCTACGCTCTGTACTCCCCATCGCATGGCCGGCGCAAACAAGGTCGTCAGCGCCTGCTGTATTCTGAGTACATTGGAAGAGTATTAGTCTCCCCAGATTTTCTGCTCTCCCCGCATGAGATTCGGAAAATAGCACAAGACAGGAGAGAATGGGAAAAGCTTGTGTCCACCTGCTGTGCAGCCGACTGATGATGATGATGAGTGACCAAGTGCATTCTCCTGGTGTATTTTGAGACACGCGGGCGTCGTTATGTAGCATGTGCCTTGCAGTAACTGTACTGCTGCATTATCAAAGACATGTGCACGCAGTGATTTGGTACCGTGCAATAGTCAAATCAGACAGAACAAAAAATGCACGATGAATAACAGAGCGTGCATTGGTGCATTTATCTGTTGACATGTGACCACCAATCCTCCAATCAAATGACAAGGATCTGCTTGGGTGTTATATAATAACTGTTGTCAAACACCCAAATGAATCATGGGTTGATTTCACAAAGAGTTAGGACTAGTCCTAACTTAGGACTAGTCCTAAGAGATATCAAAAATGTACAGCTAGTCCTAAGTTAGGACTAGTAACTCATCCTAACTCGAGATAAGACTAGTCCTAGCTCTTTGTGAAATCCACCCCTGGTGCACTAGACCGCTTGCCAAAAACCAAGGAGAAACTAGAAATTAAAAACAACAACAAAAAATTCTTTTATAGCGCTTTTCACAATAAACCGTCTCAATGCGCTTTACATTAATGCCCTGGTCATTTGGGGCAGTAACATCTCTTTAGTCTTTCTCAGCTCCCTGGGGAGTATACTGGGTAGTTTTTTAGTTTTTTTCAAAGTTGTTGGTGTGTTTTTTTAATTTTTGTTAATCTTTTAATTTAAACTGTATGGATTCTAATGTTGGCTTTTTATCCACAATTTGTCCCTTTGTTAACGTCTATTTTTGTAAAGTCTCATTATGGTTTCAAGTGCTGGGTGATTGTTCGTTGTTTGGATTGTTTGTAATACTTTCTCATTAGCTATTGTGTGTTTTAAATGTTTAACCTTTAGCTCTTTTTAAAGATTTTTTTTTTATAATGTACATGATCTAGTGCAATTCAACCCTATCGGTTGTCACACTGTTCATTTCTTTGTAATGTTTTCATGAAATAAACCAATCAATATACAAAACATCAAATATAAATATACAGCCCCGAGCTGCTGTTAGGTGAAGAGAAGCAACTATTAAGTACCTTGCTCAAGCACACAAGTGTCACGACCGGGATTTGTACCCACACTCCGGTGACTTAACCACTAGAACTTGAATTGGATGCTCTTAAGAACACAAGTGTCACGACCGGGATTCCAACCCACACTCCGGTGACTTAACCACTAGAACTTGAATTGGATGCTCTTAAGAACACAAGTGTCACGACCGGGATTCCAACCCACACTCCGGTGACTTAACCACTACAACTTGAATTGGATGCTCTTAAGAACACAAGTGTCACGACCGGGATTCCAACCCACACTCCAGTGACTTAACCACTACAACTTGAATTGGATGCTCTTAAGAACACAAGTGTCATGACCGGGATTCCAACCCACACTCCGGTGACTTAACCACTAGAACTTGAATTGGATGCTCTAAACCACTCGGCCATGACACTCTACATGAGGTCTCGCTTACCTGTAATGAGTTAAGATAAGATTGATGACAGCTTAGATGGATGTAATGTCTACAACTCTGAATATGAACTCCAGTCCATTCAGTATCAACAGACGCCTGCAGTGAGTCCTGCAAACCAAAACAATACATTGCACTTTACAATCTCAAATCCAGAACCACTATTTAAAGGCAGTGGACACTATTGGTAATTACTCAAAATATTTATTAGCATAAAACCTTTCTTGGTGACGAGTAATGGGGAGAGGTTGATGGTATAAAACATTGTGAGAAACGGCTCCCTCTGAAGTGCCATAGTGAAAGAAGTAATTTTCCAAGAATTTGATTTCGATACCTCAGGTTTAGAACTTGAGGTCTCGAAATCAACCATATAAACGCACATAACTTCGTGTGACAAGGGTGTTTTTTCTTTCATTATTATCTCGCAAGTTCGATGACCGATTGAGCACAATTTTCACAGGTTTGTTAATTTATGGATATGTTGAGATACACTAACTGTGAAGGCTAGTCTTTGACAATTACCAATAGTGTCCACTGCCTTTAATAATAACAATAAAACTGTATTTATATAGCGCCTTTCAAGCTACACAAATTGCTTCACGAAAAAACAAACAAATAAGAAAAACTAGCAAAATATTACAAACACATCGTAAAAAGCAGTGGGGCAACTGCAGGAAATTAAACAAGGATAAAAAAACTGAATAAAAGGCGCAGTAAATAGATAAACATTTAAAAAGTTGAAACACAAAATCTAAAAACCCTCCGATTATATAAAAGCACCAGAGCATTAAAGGCAGTGGACACTATTGGTAATTACTCAAAATAATTATTAGCATAAAACCTTACTTGGTAACGAGTAACGGGGAGCTGTCGATAGTATAAAACATTGTGAGAAACGGCTCCCTCTGAAGTAATGTAGTTTTTGATTTGTCAAAAGTAATGTAATGTAGTTTTTGAAGTAACTTTCCACGAATTTGATTTGAGACCTCAGAATTAGATTTTGAGGTCTCGAAATAAAACATCTGAAAGCACACAACTTTGCGTGACAAGGGTGTTTTTTCTTTCATTATTATCTCGCATCTTTGACAACCAATCGAGCTCAAATTTTCACAGGTTTGTTATTTTGTGCATATGTTGAGATAAACAAAGTGAGAAGACTGGTCTTTGACAATTACCAATAGTGTCCAGTGCCTTTAAGGTTGACTTATTACAGCTTTGGTTTCTTGTCAAAGAGCACGTCCCCACAAAGATCAGCTTGTGGTCTCGCACCTTATGAACAATGTTTTGTAATTACCAAATCATGAACTCTTATGAGTAGTCTCCGAGAAGATGCCAAACGTTATGTAACCGAGTTGGTGGAAGTTACAACAGGCAGTGACAATGAGATAGTTTTGATTTGTAACGTTAGTTTATTTGGTGTATTTACAGACTTGAGAATACAAGTTATGTTCATACGGAACTAAAACGACAGCCATGGTTCTCTGAAATTTAAAATCAATAAAATCAACTTCTCTTTTCAGGCTCTCTCACAACAGAACTTATTGGTCGCGCATAGTTTTGTCTTCCTAATCCAGAATAAAGTTTCAGTTTCGCGCACGATTTCTTTTATCAAGTAGTCATTGAAATCACAACAATAAAATAAATTGAAAACTTTCTCAGTTTCGAGTGCACAGCTTGCAGTAAAAAATGAAAGCCGTGGCTTTGAAAATAGGCTGTGATTTATTTCATTTGGCCATGCCAATTACGGCTGAATTGCTTCGGGGAGAAAAAAATCACACACACAAAAGTGCAATACTCATACAAACTACAAAAATGCGCAATACCTTATTAAAGTTCCTAGTCAGATCTTCCTTCCTTCGTTCATTGACATTCCTACATCGTCCAGCATGGCTAATTTCTTCACCACTTTGCGTTGGTAAAGTCTGGGCCTCAGAAACCTGAGACTGATGACCAAGAACTGTAAAAAAAAAAAAATGGTTAAATGTTGATGTTCTTTCATGATTCAGCTACAACAAAAAAGTACATTGGCCATAATATGCATACTGACAAACTCCCCAGCTATAACAAATCGCCGACAATATATCGCGATATTCGATATAATCGCGATTAATTAAATTAATTAATCAAACTCCAAGTAAAAGTTGTAGAAGAGACAGTCATAGCATAAGAGAGGTGTTCAAATGACCTATTCTTCTGGTTTTACTCCAAACCCATGGGGTGCAAGATGTCTAAGCTTGCAAATACATCGCGATATTTAATCGATATCGCGATATATCGCGATTATCGCGATATATCGCGATATATCGATATTTCGATTAAAACCAAATCCATCCGATATCGAAATCGTTTCCAAATTAATATCACGATATTCGATAATATCGTGATATCGCCCAAGCTTAATCTGCAGTATGCATTTTTTTGTTCGCTATTATTGTTGCTCTCATATAGGTACATTTTATCTATCTACCGTCTTTATGTTAATGCCTTTTTTAATCATTCATTGTACGAGAAGTTCTGTAAGGGTCTTCCATTTTATTCATAATCCTTTGACTGTTGCTGTTTATTTAGTTGTTTCTTGTTTATTTTGTTATGCACTTTTCTATGGAAGGGGCGCAATATAAATCAGTAAATTATTAGACTATTAATATTATTACGCATTGTTTATACCTCCTGTTGCTTGCATTAGTGCCACCATCCCGATTGGATTATAGCCCGTTGAGGGCGCTGTTTGCCCACATATGACACATTCAAACATTTCTCCAGGCTCAGCTTCCTTGGGTGTGGCAGCTCCTCTGTCATCCCCATCAGCTTCAGGCACCTCTGCTAACCCTTCATCTAAAATAAAAAACATGCATTATAACAATCAAGCACTGTAGAGTGAAACAGTAGAATAACTATGCCAGATAGAGACTGACTGGTCCATAAGAGGCTACAGATCGGTCACTTATAGGATTGGGGCACTTTTCGTACAAAACACAATAGTTTACAGATTTTGTAGATCAAGCCTTTGTCATGACATGAATCCCTACCCACTGTGCATGAAGACGTCTGTAATATAATATACCTGTACACGTTTTAGTTTCATTAGTCGTCAAGTATTTGAGTAAAAATAAAGTGAAAATCACAGAGCAATGTTTTTGCAGGAGAGTCTCGTAAATCCGTGTACATGCTAAAATACTTTTCGTCTCACTGAGATGGAAATAACTTTTCATGAAAATGTTTAACTAATTTCTCAAAAACTACAGCACCTCAGGTTGTAATATTGAAAGGGAAGCTTTCTACCGTCATTTTCTTTAAACCGTGTAAAGTTAACGTCAGTCTGTTAACTATCTTTTTTAATTTTTAGATACGTAGAAAAAATTGGTAGAATTTGTAAAAGAATATCTGTATTGGAGTCAGGGGTCATGAAAACTTAACTACTCTACCTGTTTCCAAGGATTTTGCCAAAAATGTCCTTTGCTCAGCGGCTAGTTTTGCAAACAACTTCTGCTGAGCCTCCCGTGCCTTCTTTCTCCTATGACAAGAACAACATCAAAGAAAACAAAAAAGGCCAGGTTAACAGAATTCAAACTGCCTCGGGCTAGCTCAGTGGACATCTGCTATAGCCATGCAAAGGTCGAGGGCTCGAATCTCACTTAAGTGATTTGCCTGTGGATTTGTTTTCACAGAGAATACAATGCTTAACATACGTTGGTGTACAAGGCCCATATTCATAGCACTGCTCAAGCACAAAAAATAACTAAGCACAACAATATACCAATTCTCATGTACAATCTCTGACTGGTATCCTGCTAATTTTTGATTAGTAGAAAATTATTTAAGTTTTTTTTTTTTTTCGCTTAAAGCCATTGGACCCTTTCGGTAAACAGTGTTGTCCAAGGCCCACACTTTGTGTACCACAACTTCTATATCAAATAACAAACCTGTGAAAATTTAGGCTCAATCGGTCATCGGAGTCGGGAGAAAACAACGGAAAATCCCACCCTTGTTTCCGCGCTTTTCGCCGTGTCATGACATGTGTTTAAAATAAATCCGTAATTCTCGTTAACGAGAATTTATATTGTTTTGCTGTTTTCTCAAAAAGTAAAGCATTTCATGGAATAATATTTCAAGAGAAGTCTTTCACCATTGCCTTCTGTAAACCCTGTAAGTTATTTGTAAATCTGTGAACTTTTATTTTTTTTTCTGAACCGAAAGGGTCCAATGGCTTTAAACAGCTCTATGAAATTGGGCACAGGTAAAAAGAAATGATACAAAATTTGGGATAGGGTGAGTTTTACCTGTCCGTTGAACTAAGTGCATTGCTTGTAGTTTGTCCGTTATCCGGTTGATCTTTGAGTTGACAAAGCGCCTCTATTTGTTGCTGACTCTCGGGGTGTAGATGACAAATCTTATCCAGGAGTCTTTTGACATAGTATGCTCCTCCACCAACCTGAAGGAAAAATAAACAACACAAATGTATTAATTTTGGTTTTACGCTTGCACCGATGTGTGTTAGCACTGTATTTACTCAGTACTTTCCCCGAGTTCTGTAAAAAACAATCACAGGCATACTTTTTGTCACAGTGAGACGAAAATTACTTTTAAAACATGTACAACAGTTTTACATGACTCTCCTGAAAATATTGCTCTGTGATTTTCACTTTTTTGTTCCAAAAAACTTGACGACTAATGAAGCCGAAACTTCTACAGGTAAACTATATTACGTACATATTCATTCACAGTGAGTAGGGATTCATGTCTTGCACAAAACTTGATCTACAAAAGGTATCAAAACTCTTTAAAGACACTGGACACTATCGGTAATTGTCAAAGACCAGTCTTCTCACCTGGTGTATCTCAACATATGCATAAAATAACAAACTTGTGAACATTTTAGCTCAAGTGGTCGTTGAAGTTGCGAGATAACTATAAAAGAAAAAACACCCTTGTCACACGAAGATGTGTGCTTTCACATGCTTGATTTCAAGACCTCAAAATATCAGTGAGGTCTCATAATCAAATTCGTTGAAAATAACTTCTTTCTCGAAAACAACGTTACTTCAGAGGGAGCTGTTTCTCACAATGTTTTATACTATCAACAGCTCTCCATTCAGCTTGTTACCAAGTAAGGTTTTACGCTAATAATTATTTTGAGTAAATACCAATAGTGTCCACTGCCTTTTAGTGCTGTAACTGAGAACTGTATTTCTAAAAGTTGAGAATATACAAACTATGACGTCAGCAGTACTAAGGTTTCTTGACAAACACAGAGCCTACTTTACCTGTATTTCTTGGTCATTCCTCTCCCCCTTCTCCGTCCTCATAGATGGAGGCAAGTAGGAGCCTTCTTTACCGACCATCTTAGAATGTAACTTCACCAATAGATCCAGCATCGACTCATTGATGGTAAGCATCTTACAAGGAGTCCAGAGGACTGTCTGAACTCTTGAGGACTTCTTGGAAGAACTTGTAGCTGTCGAGGTTGTGGCAGGAAGGTCTTGAAGAGGGACTGTTGGCTGGAAATAGTCAATTCAAGATGTCATTAACCTGTTTACACACTGCGTCATAATTAGGCCTAGGCAACTAGTTAAATTTTGTACTCGACTAATCGCGCCTCAAATAGTCAAGACTTCAACGCTAGTCGCGAAAATTGTTTCACTGCACAGATGCATTTGCGAAAAAAATTGCCGCAGGCGCAAGAGTAAAACCACGCTGAAAGGATTGAAGGATTGTGTCACTGATTATTATGAAGTTGTTAATAGTCGTGAGCAGCACAATTGGTTCACTACAATAGTTGCAACTATTTTTGTAGTAGTCGGAACTATAAGTCGAGATGGCAGGATTAACCGAGTAGTTGAAAAATGGTAGTTGCGACTTAGCAATCAGAAGTCGTGGGTACGACACGTCATAGTAGTCGCCCAGGCTTAGTATCCACTATTACTGTTATATATTGATACTAGTAGAAGTGATTTGGCATTCTTTTTTACCTCATCAGCTGTTTGTAAACTAGCCGACTGCGAATCAACATCATATCCATCTCCCTGCACTGTACCAGCTTCCACTTCTCCGCCCACCTCAGCTACCTCCATCCCTTCCGTCTCCTCTTCAATATCATCAGCCTCCTCCTGCTCCATCCCATCTAGCTCCTCATCTACAGAATCTTGCTCTTCCTCGCTTGGGTATGCCTCTTCCTCCTCCATTTGAGGCTCTGCCTCGTCGAGATTCTGATGGCCTCCGAATCCTACACCCAAACCAAACAGGTTCTGACTGTAGATGCTTACTTCTTCGTTAAGGAGTTGTTGCAGGAGCAGGTCCGTGCTGTCCATAGTTCTCTATTAAACGAACGTTACAGAATTGGTAAGGAACAAAAATCATGAAGATTACAAATTTACATAACACTTACACGGTCTAATGATGATAATAGTTGAAAACATCCCTTGAAATATTTTTGTCTGAATTGTCATATTTGATGAGAGATAAATTATTTAACTTCGCATTTAGAGTTTATCACTAAGTGAGCATTTCATTCCTTTTTATTTTGGCAGCGATGCAATGCAAAATTTGTAATCAATTTTTCACTTTTCTCTTGTGACCCAGATAGCCGATCGCTCTCAAACTTCTACAGGTTTGTCAGTTTATGTATATGGTGGATCACATAAAGTGCTTACACTGGCAGCAACTGTATTGTTAGCAAAAACCAATTCTATAATGTTCCTTTAACAGACATTTAATAATTAGTTGATTTTTGGCCTGGGTCTGTATCTGTTTGGTTTTTAGAACCTTTTGAATGTTTCAAACCTATATAAATGTAGATACATGTATATACAAACAAAATAACGCATGAAAATTAAAAAAAATAGTTACTTGCCTGTCAGTTTCGACCCTAGCAGAGTCTCTAACGAAAGAAAATTTCATTACAAAAGTTAGTCGTGTTTTTGAGATACTGCCGAAAATCTGAAGTGAATATTATGCCCTAGATAGAATAATCCCCAATAGGAATAAACCTAATCTTTGAAGCGTTACTGGTAACGCTTCTTACATTCAAATTGGTTGCGATAAAAAGTGATATCTGTTTCCATAAACCCAGTACTTCATTATAACTCCCAAAGCTGCTGCACTTACTTGAGTCATTACCAAAGGTATACAAACCCTTTAAATCGACATGTATTCAAGCTGAAATACAATATAGGTTCTTTGGAAGAACAAACTCAATTCTATCCTTTTTGTTTTCAATAAACACATAAATCAACCAAACAGTGACAATTTCATCAATTTAACTGCTATAAAAGAACTAGTTATTATTTAGAAATGACTCATTCACACTGGTTGTATGGAACATAAACTAGATACCTGATGTGATGAAGATGGCTTTTCATGTAGGCTGGGAATCTCGACAGTCTTAATGCGATGTCTTAAGTTGTTCAGGATCACGTTGTCTGGAAACATGGCTGAAAAATCACCGTCTCTTATTACATCTGGTGTTGGAGTCTACAGTCAAGTATAAAAAAGATGAGATAGTTATGTGGTGACATGAGAAGTTTTTATTTCGTTGGTAGAGCCATTTTATAAAGCTGGGTAACACTTAACTAGTTCTCAAGACGTCAGAACTCATCCTAAAAATCACCGTCTGTTATTACATCTGGCGTTGGGATTTACAGGCAAATATCAAAAAGATGAGATAGTTATGTGGTGAAATGGGAAGTCCTTATTTAGTTGGTACAGACATGTTGAAGGGTTTCGATACTTTTTGTAGTTTTTGGCCAAGACATGAAACCCTATACTCACTGAGAATGAAGATGTATGTAACATAACTTTCCTGTAGAAGTTTCAGCTTCATTAGTCATCCAATTTTTGAGAAAATAAGTGAAAATCACAGAGGCAAGTTTTTCAATAGACTTGCGTAAACCAGTTGTTCATGTGTCAGTAACTGAGACGAAAATAAATTCTTGTGAAATTGTTTTACTCATCTCTCAAAAACTACAGCACCTCAGCAAGTAGTATTTTAAGGGAAGCTTTAAAGGCAGTGGACACTATTGGTAATTACTCAAAATAATAATCATCACAAAACCTTTCTTTATTACCAGTAATGGGGAGAGGTTGATAGCATAAAACATTGTGAGAAACAGCTCCCCCTGAAGTGAAGTAGTATTCGAGAAAGAAGTAATTTTCCACGAATTTGATTTCGAGACCTCAAGTTTAGAACTTGAGGTCTCGAAATCAAGCATCAGAAAGCACACAACTTTGAGTGAAAAGGGTGTTTTTTTCTTTCATTATTATCTCGCAACTTCTACAACCGATTGAGCTCAAATTTTCACAGGTTTGTTATTTTATGCATATGTTGAGATACACCAAGTGAGAAGACTGGTCTTTGACTTCTACAACCGATTGAGCTCAAATTTTCACAGGTTTGTTATTTTATGCATATGTTGAGATACACCAAGTGAGAAGACTGGTCTTTGACTTTTACAACCGATTGAGCTCAAATTTTCACAGGTTTGTTATTTTATGCATATGTTGAGATACACCAAGTGAGAAGACTGGTCTTTGACTTCTAAAACCGATTGAGCTCAAATTTTCACAGGTTTGTTATTTTATGCATATGTTGAGATACACCAAGTGAGAAGACTGGTCTTTGACTTCTACAACCGATTGAGCTCAAATATTCACAAGTTTGTTATTTTATGCATATGTTGAGATACACCAAGTGAGAAGACTGGTCTTTGACTTCTACAACCGATTGAGCTCAAATTTTCACAGGTTTGTTATTTTATGCATTTGTTGAGATACACCAAGTGAGAAAACTGGTCTTTGACTTCTACAACCGATTGAGCTCAAATATTCACAAGTTTGTTATTTTATGCATATGTTGAGATACACCAAGTGAGAAGACTGGTCTTTGACTTCTACAACCGATTGAGCTCAAATATTCACAAGTTTGTTATTTTATGCATATGTTGAGATACACCAAGTGAGAAGACTGGTCTTTGACTTCTACAACCGATTGAGCTCAAATTTTCACAGGTTTGTTATTTTATGCATATGTTGAGATACACCAAGTGAGAAGACTGGTCTTTGACTTCTACAACCGATTGAGCTCAAATTTTCACAGGTTTGTTATTTTATGCATATGTTGAGATACACCAAGTGAGAAAACTGGTCTTTGACTTCTACAACCGATTGAGCTCAAATATTCACAAGTTTGTTATTTTATGCATATGTTGAGATACACCAAGTGAGAAAACTGGTCTTTGACTTCTACAACCGATTGAGCTCAAATTTTCACAGGTTTGTTGATTTATGCATATGTTGAGATACACCAAGTGAGAAAACTGGTCTTTGACAATTACCAATAGTGTCCAGTGTTTAAAGACGCTCTACTTATTAAACTAAATCACAACCCTTACAATAATCATCAACTACATGAAAATAAATACAATAAATGAAAAATTAAATTAAAGCTTTCTAACATCATTTTTCTTTTACATACCCCTGTTAGTTTCATGTAAACCTTTGGATGTTAATCTGTGGATGTTTGTGTTTTGTGTCAGACAAAAAGTACCCATCCCCGTCTCTTGGTTCTTACCTTTGATAATATTTTAACCGTTGGGTATTGCAACATCATGTCTAGTAGAGCAATGCATAGATAGAGCACAGGATCCGTTATGGATCGACCATGGACGGCCTAGAATAAACAAAGATAGACACACAAAGAATACCGTCATTAGTGGCGTCTCATGACCTAGCAGTTAAGAGCACCGGACACAATCTCTGGTGTTTCTGATCAGCAGAGTGTGGGTTCGAGTCCCAGCCGTGACACCCGTGTCCTTAAGCAAGACACTTAATCATGATGCTTCGTCCTTCAGATGGAACACAAAGCCGTTGGTCCTGTGTGTTGTGTAACACACACAAAAGGACCCAGTGCACCTATCAAAAAGAGAAGGGTTGTGCCTCGGTGTTCCTGGTTTGAAGCCATTATAAATCATTACATGGTGCTATGTCAAAGGAGTAGGTCTCGTATTTCAAAGGTAGTCCCACATACTTTGCAGGACAATACTGAATGTTTCAGCACCTTGAGCGTCACTGAGTGACGAATATGAGCGCTATATACGAAGCCACTATTATTATTAAATGTGATCAGAAAAAGTTGAGTAAAAACAAATCACCTTGTAGAGTATGATAAAGATCACACCATGAAGAGTCTTGCAGTGAAGGAGTTGATGAAGGTTTTCAAAGGGAGTTGTTGGGAGCTTGAGCGGCTTGAATGGAGGCCACAGACCACTGCTACCAGAATGCCGTCCTGTTTGCTTCATACTGTTCAAATAATCAAATGTATTATTAGTATCAAGTCAGTACAGGAGCTAAAGGGAGTTGTTGGGAGCTGGAGCGGCTTGAATGGAGGCCACAGACCACTGCTACCAGAATGCCGTCCTGTTTGCTTCATACTGTTCAAATAATCAAATGTATTATTAGTATCAAGTCAGTACTACTACCAGAAGGCCGTCCTGTTGCTTCAATACTGTTCAAATAAATTCAATTCAATTCAGTTTATTGGTCCTACCAAGGAAAACATCCCTTGCATATATGCAATACACAATCAAAATTACAGACAAACATAAATAAGATCAGTCAAACAAGAACATCAAAAATAAACCACAAGGGAAACAATTAAACAACATCTTAGAAAAAAGTTAATAATCATGTAACGTCTGGGCTGATCATCAAAGAGAATGTAATATTAACCACTCAGCACAGGAGCATAATTCATGCGTTGCACATACATCTACATGTTGGTACAGCAAACTACAACACATTTATCTGTATTTGCTTTGCTCCATCATCTTCAAGTAAGGGTATCTTTCCTTTCATTTTTCTCTTGCAATTTCGATGACCTATTTAGCCCAAATGTTCACAGATTTGTTATTTTATGCATTTGATTCCTCGAACCACCAGAAAATCAGGAGACAGAGCATTTTCAGTTTGAGGCCCTAGGATGTGGAATTCACTTCCAAACCCAACCAGAAGTTCTAGCTCTGTTACCGTGTTCAAAAGGTCTCTGAAAACATTCTTTTTCAATCAGTAAATCTCGCCTTGCTTGGCCTGCGGTTTTAGTCAAAGAGAGACCTGCTTTTCGCGGGACTTTCTTGGCTAAGTGCCGCAGGCTTTGCCTAGTCGTGGTTTTCCTCTTGGTTTTTGATTGCATTCCTTTTTTTTTCTTTTTTCCCTGTCATTCTCTGAGCGCTTTGTAACCTTAGGAAAAGGCGCTATATAAATGGTATTATTATCATTATTATTATTATTATTGATGTGACACACCAAGAGTGAGTACTGGTCTTTGACAACTACCAATCGTGTCCAGTGCCTTTAAATAAAATGACTTACTGAGAACTATAACGATCCATCGCAGTTTGGAAATCTTTCTTCTGCATGACCCTCAGCATGACATGAATCGGGTCAAATTCAGTTTCCCAAATGTGAGGTTTGGGTGAGTAGCGACCCTGTTGGAGACCTCCACTCCCTGTCTCAGACATTGGATCGTGATAATCAGCAACCTTTGTCCACAAAAAAACAATTATCGTAAATAAATAAAATTCACAAATTTAAAGAATATTTGTATAACTCTTATTTATTTGTTTTGCGGTAATACCATGTGTGTATCTACTTGCTAGGTAGATTATGTTCTTTTGAGAACTGTCTTGCTTTATATTTTACTATCCCACAATAGTTTTTTTGGAATTTGGAATACTTCTCAGTTCTGAAAAGAACTGTCTTGCTTTTTAACTACTACCTGGGCGAGAGGTAAAAAATCTGCCAGGACAACTATTTTTGCTTTAGTGGATTGAGGGGACTTCTCGTTTTTAACTTCACTACCGCAGAGTGAGTTCTTAATTTGTCTCAATGTTTTGACTAGCTTGCTCTAGTCATCATCGATCAAGAGACTGAAGTGTGGGAGACATGTCGGCCTATTTATAATAGGGGTTCAGGGGTCGATTTCACAAAGGTAGTCCTAACTTAGGACTAGTCCTAAGCAATGCTAAGAGATAGGACTGGTCTTAAGTTAGGACCAGTAACTCATCCTAACTTAGGACTGGTCCTATCTCTTAGCATTGCCTAGGACTAGTCCTAAGTTAAGACTACCTTTGTGAAATCCACCCCAGAGGTTTTAGTGTAGAGTCAGTTACTGCTCTGTCAAATCCTTGTTAATCACAAATCAGAAATATGCAGAGGAAAAAAATGTTTTTGATGAATTATATAAAATTATCTTAGAGCTTAGGTATTTTTACCTTTTGTGGACTCAAAAATTGATAACAGTGGTGGGGTAAGAAGTTTTACAATTCTTGTCTATTGTACAAATTATTCTTACTGTGTTGCAATTGTGGTCAACACTTCATACCGAGAAATAATTTTGTGATTGAAATACAATTACAATTAACCTTTTTTAAGCAACCATTTTTGCAGAATCAGTTGTTACTGATTTTTTGGATTAACTCAAAATCATAGATTATAATTTCTTATTGAGAAAGTTATAAAGTAGTAGTACATCACTTTTAAAGTAATGCAACAGATGGCAAGTTACTAGTTACTATTTACTATAATTTATTTATGAACCTTTTGTGTTGTCGTTGTAAGGTAAAAAAATAAAAACCTGACTATAGTTGGGCCAATTCAAACTATAGTTGGGCAATCCAAAACATAGTTGGGCCAATCCAAACTATAGTTGGCCCAATTCAAACTATAGTTGGGCAAATTCAAACTATAGTTGGGCCAATCCAAACTATAGTTGGACCAGATCAAATTATAGTTGGGCCAGATCAAACTATAGTTGGGCAATCCAAAACATAGTTGGGCCAATCCAAACTATAGTTCGCCCAATTCAAACTATAGTTGGGCAAATTCAAACTATAGTTGGGCCAATCCAAACTATAGTTGGACCAGATCAAACTATAGTTGGGCCACATCAAACTATAGTTGGGCCAGATCAAACTATAGTTGGGCCATATCAAACTACAGTTGGGCCAGATCAAACTATAGTTGGGCCAATTCAAACTACAGTTGGGCATATTCAAACTAGGTGGGCCGATTCAAACTATAGTAGGACCAGATCAAACTATAGTTGAGCCAGATCAAACTATAATTTGGATAGTTTGGCCATATCAAACTATAGTTGGACCAGACCAAACTATAGTTGGGATATTGTAAGTTATCACACAAGCGCGAGTGGAATACGGAAAAATATAGCGCTTCTGCGTCCCATATCCAACGTTGTCGAAGGCCGTGTTGGATATGGGACGCAGACGCGCTATATTTTCCATATTTCCCCGAGCACTTATGTTCAAGTAAACTTGGCGCGTGACCATAAAACACACAAGACGCAGGTAGTGATATTAGCCGTGCAATATAGGTTTTTATCACCACTCCATTCTACGAATCTGATTGGAGGATTAGTGCGTACTTGAAGATAAACAATGATTGCCTTACCTCAGCTAAGATAGACTCAAAGTGCTCATTGGAATTGAACAGTCCAGTCTTCTCTGGGATGTAAACCTTGCAGTTAAGAATGACAATATCAAAGAAGATGTCTTCTATTCAGAAATGTTTTCTTCAGCGTAAGAAGACAATGGTAAGAAGGATAAGAGGTAAAGTTAGTTTGATACTAGGTGTTGAACATTTACATATGTTTGTGCAGCAAATACCAATGTTGCCTTTTCGAAATTAGACATTCAATTAGGTTTGTACAGTGAATGTCTATCCTGTACAGTATCCATATTGGACGTTGGACATTCATGTAGGTTTGTACAGTGAATGTCTATCCTGTACATCCATATTGGACGTTGGACATTCATGTAGAGGTTTGTGTACAACGAATGTCTATCCTGTAACATCCATATTGGACGTTAGACATTCATATAAGTGAATGTCTATCCTGTACATCCATATTGGACGTTGGACATTCATGAAGGTTTGTACAGGGAATGTTTACATTGATATTGCACATCGGACGTTGACATAGGTCTGTACAGTGAATATCTAGTTTGTACATTGTATTGTTAAACTTCATGTGACCTAATATAACTGTAAGGATATTTGATCAGCAAGCTGGCTGTGTGGTCTGTCCTGTATACATAACAAAGCAACCATTTCTTGACGTAAAAGCTCCTCTTCTGATGCCCCTGTAAACACAGAGAAAGAACAAATAAAAACAACTAGTAAAATGTAAATCTTTAAGAGGACGTCACGTGAAAGGTGATGACATCATCATGACATCCTTCTTTTAGGGCCACCAATGCCTTTCATCACTGAAAGTTTCATTGCATTTGCTTATCGGGAACTTTTTTAAAAGCACTTAGAACCCATGTGCATTGTTTGAATGACATTCCTTTCGAAATAAAACAAGAAATCAAATCAAAGCAAATTATTATTACATAACTGAGGTCTCCCTGAACCCATACAAATGCGCTGTATTTTTTACCGCGTGAGGGCACGTAACGTCCGTACGTGCATTTCAGCTACACTATATTAAACTGATAGGGTTCGAGGTGGGTAAAAAGACTTCTTGGTACTGCGCGCGCCATGTAATAGTCGACTGTACATGGCAAATGACTATCACACAGCTGCCTGGCTTCTAGTACCACTAAAACATCATGTGATGCTCTAAACCAACGAAAAAGCAGATTTATGGAAGGGGTGTTATAATATGTTGTATCACTTCCGGGAGGTAAACGCAATTTGTCTTGCAGTTTTAATCAGCGTTCTGTGAGTCACTTTTGTTGGAGGTCTTGATGTCTGTGATGGATATGATGTCTGTGGTGGTAATGTGTTCAAGGAACTGTTTTGGGTATGAATGAATATACTCCAAGAAGTGATACAAATATGTTTGTGAGCGCCCTCATGCCGTCAATAATACGTCGGTATTCACTAATGAGCTTACCCATATGAGTTCTGGTGCTGAGTAGCGTTGCCAACAGGTAGAAGGCCCCCTCTAACATTGCAGGTTCATTCCCGGGGTAGAGTTGGCTGTTAAAATGTGACTGATTGAACGTTAACGTCTCAAGAACCTTGAAACTTTACAGACAGGGAATAAATCATTTCAATTAATACATTTCTCGAACAGTTTATGCAGTTGATTGGTAAAGAGGCACTGGACACCTTTGGTATTTGTCAAAGATCAGGGCCCAATTTCATGGCTCTGCTTACCGTAAGCACAGAATCGGCGCTTACGGAAGCAGGGAAGTCTGTGCTTACGGCAAGCGTATTTCACTGGTTAGCGGCGAATTTGGGCTTCTGCACGTGCGTACTTCACGTTACTAGGCATTCTACGCTTACAAGGCTAGGGCAGAAATTCGGCGCTTGCACGTAAGCAGGGAATCGCGATCGTAAGCGCAGAATTCGGCGGTAAGCAGAGCCATGGAATTGGGCCCTGTATTCTCACTCCCAACATATTTGCATAAAATACCAAATCTGTGAAAATTTTGACTCAACTCGTCATCGAAGATGTAAGAGAATAGTGAAAGAGAAAACACCCTTGTTGCACAAGTGTGTGTAATTACCAATAGTGTCAAGTGCCTTAAAACATTTTCTAAAAATAACCGCACAAATTCTATTAATGTTTAGTTTTTTTTTTTGTTTTTTTTTATTTATTAATGGGAATAGCATTGGTAATGACCTTGGTTGGTGGCTGGCTGCTGTTCATGGACATGGCCTTTAATCCAAACCTATGATTGTATTTTGATTTGTGAGGGGAGGGGTAGAGAGGAGGGGTAGAGGGAAGATGGGGTCTTAATTACTCACCATGAGAACACCTTGGTAACAAAGAAGTCGGGATCAAGATACACCGCACCGACCTAACATAATACAAAATACAGTGCATACATCATAAAAGGGAAGGTACACGTTTGGTAATTATTCAAAACAAATATTAACTTAAAAACCTGACTTGGTAACTAGCATTGGAGAGCTCTTGATAGTGTAAAACATTGTGGAAAACGACTCCCTCTGAAGTACTGTAATTTTTGAGAAAGAGGTAATTTCTCACTTAAATAATAAAAGACTTCTAGCTAGAAGTCTTTTATTCCTATCTGAAAGCACACAAATTCGTCCGACAAGGGTGTTTTTTCTTTCATCATTTTCTCGCAACTTCGATGACCGATTGAGCCCAAATTTTCACAGGCTCGTTATTTTATGCATGTGATGGGATACACCAAGTGAGTATACTGGTCTTTGACAATTACCAAACAAGTTACCATTCCTGCAGCCGATTTCACTAAACGAAAACCTCCAGTTAAGATGATTTAGGATGGGTTCAATGAGTCCTAATGTCTATGGATACAGAACTAATCTCATCCTTAAGTCCTAAGATCAAACCTAAGTTCGGGAAGAGTTTTGTAAAATCAACGGCAGGCTTCAAACCCCAAACCGTATAGCATTCATCTACTTTAATGGTGGATTCTGATTAAAGTTTTCAAAGCTCACTGATATTTAAGAATGACAAGGCAAACATAGATTAGTAAAAGGACAAATGTGACCCGCTCTGTGAAAATGACTCAGATGTAGGCAATTTCAGGATTGAGTTATATGCATCGCTGGAAAGAACACATCAGCAGCAGTAATTTGGTATGTGTCTAAGCTTTGGGGTGTATCGCGTTGCCGAGTCACTCCCGTCTGAAATAAGCCACTACACCATTTTCTTTTTTTACACATTACAAGTAAAATGATATTTTAAACTACCATTGTGTGCAAAAGGATACAAATTAGACATAAGTATGATCACAAAATTGTTGTATTCATAGCTTTATTGCCTAAAAGTAAGTGTTCTTAAGGTTAACCATGCAACTAAAGATCTTAAAAAGAATAAAAAGATTTGTTTTCTTTTTTTTTTCCTTCACATTTTCCACATTAAACTTAATATTGCATTGGGCGACATGTGACTCACTTTCACAGAGTGGGTCACAAATTTGAAGGTCTATTCTTCTGAAATGTCTTTTCCATAACAATGTACAGTAGTGGACCTACCTGGAGCAAGAAGAGGTCTAGATCGATCATTGAGGCACAGAAATGACACTGCATGTACGTCATAGCTTGTCGTTTGATCTGCAATCCGTTACGCACCCACATCTCACAGAACACTTCACTCACCATGGCCTGAAGTAGATCACATATTCAACACATAAAATTCAGTTAAATTCAATTTAATAATAAACATCACATTAAAAACCATGAACATTGTTTTCCAGTGTGCATCTGACAATAAAAATGCAAATGGAGATAAATTTGTAAAATAGGAAGGAAGAAAAAAGATAAACAGGACAAAATACACAGTGACAGAGACATTTACAATCATCCTTAAAAAATACTAGGGTGACGACCAACAAATTAAAAACCAAAAAGTAAAGGAACAATAAAAAACACAGTGGAGTATGCAGCCTAGCCTAAATCAATGAACCATCTCCGGGGTGAAGAGAAACATTGATGGTTTATACATGTTTCTCCTGCTCAAGGACACAAGAGTGTCATGACCAGGGCCCAGTTTCATAGAGCTGCTAAGCAAAACAATTTGCTTAGCATGAAATTTCTGCCTCGATAAAAACAGGATAACCAGCCAAATTTCCACATGTTTTTCAAGATGAGCAAACAAGCAATATGCAACAAATGGAAATTTGGTTGGTAATCCTGTTTTTATCAAGGAAGAAATTTCATGCTAAGCAAATTTGTGTGCTAAGCAGCTCTATGAAATTGGGCCCAGGTTGATCAATAGTGACCTAGGGGTTGATAAAGTTCTCCACACGATTTGTCAAAACTGGGGGTGATTCTGGCCCCAAATTTAGAAGCTTATCGGAAGGATTCTGAATTGAAACGCTGTATTCGGAATGTTTTTTACTTGGTGTGTATCTTGGTTTTACAAGTCCTAATGTGCATTCTGGAGTATTATTCATGGTTTATCTTGATAATATTTGTAATTCTTTCATTTTATTTTTTACTTACAGTCAAACCAAGGTCTAGGCACAATATTCAGTAATGCCTAAAGTTAACATGAACATCGATGACATAAGACAAAATTTAGTTTACTTAATTTAATTTAGCAAAAGATCATTCAACTCCTTTTAACTAACATCAAAATTGCCCCTACTTACTTTAAAGGCAGTGGACACTATTGGTAATTACTCAAAATAATTATTAGCATAAAACCTTACTTGGTGACGAGTAATGGGGAGTTGTTGATGGTATAAAACATTGAGAGAAACAGCTACCTCTGGAATTACGTAGTTTTCAAGAGAGAAGTAATTTTCCACGAATTTGATTTTGAGACCTTAAGTCTCGAAATCAAGCATCTGAAAGCACACAACTTCGTGTGACGAGAGCGTTTTTTTCTTTCACTATTGTCTCGCAACTTTGATGACCAATTGAGCTCAAACTTTCAGTGGTTTGTTATTTTATGCATATCTTGAAATACACCAAGTGAGAAGACTTGTCTTGGACAATTACCATAAGTGTCCAATGTCTTTAAATATCACCCATTAATAATATCTACAAACCTGAATCTGAAGAGGGAAAACTATCAGACGTTTCAGGAAATCTTCCGCTGGAGTAACTTGGACACCTTGTTTTGTAAGAGCCTAATAACAAGAAATGTAGACAATACAAAGTTTATAGAAGATTGATAGCTGATTAAGTTCAAAGTGACAAACGGTTTACATGTATGACAAGTTAGGATAAATAATACATACAGGAAATATGGTGAAAGCCGTGTTCTCATCTGACTTTTCTTCCGCTCCCATGCGGAAAGTTACTGTGACTGGTTGTACAGCGTGGTAGCGGTAGGTTAACAGCGCAGAGCTGTTCCCATTGGACTTTTCAGCGACCCTGTGTGCGACCACCTTCGGTCTGTTAGTTTTAAATCACGGTCGCGGTAAGTTGACAGGGAAGTCAGTTTACCATGCGTCCTCATTGGATTTACTTTGTCATTCTGCAAAAAAGTTGCAGTACTTTAACAAAAGAACTTCCAATGGAAACACACAGCTTAAGACGGTAAAACAATGGCAAAGTAATTTTGGAGTCATTACCTGGCTAAGCAAAAGAGCATAGTACCGAAGGAGTGGTATATGAAAGGACACTCGGAATGGGTCAAAAGACTCCTGGATGTTGGCCTCTTGCAGCCAGTCCATAGTAGTTTCTACACACGCATTGAGAAGTGCCTGAGTGTAGTGTGCTGTACTCTACACAAATATCAAATAGAAGGAGAGAGAACAAGAAAACACTTAATAAGCCATTTTGAGATATGGTGGAAATATTATAATTGCACTGTTTGGTTGGGGTGAATCAGTCGATATTCACCCAAACCAAATTGTGCACTCCTCAAAAAGGCTAAACACAAATATCAAATAGAAGGAGAGAGAACAAGAAAACACTTAATAAGCCATTTTGAGATATGGTGGAAATATTATAATTGCACTGTTTGGTTGGGGTGAATCAGGCGATATTCACCCAAACCAAATTGTGCCCTCCTCAAAAAGACTAAACACAAATATCAAATAGAAGGAGAGAGAACAAGAAAACACTTAATAAGCCATTTTGAGATATGGTGGAAATATTATAATTGCACTGTTTGGTTGGGGTGAATCAGTCGATATTCACCCAAACCATTCGGTCAAACACATTCAACACACGCATCATATTTGGTTCTTGGGTAAAAAGAAGGAAAATTTTATCAAGTACAAAGACTGTTGTTATACCATAGTAAAACAATTAATTGTGAAGTTTTATTGCTCGAGAGCCAATCACGTGATGTGATACAAAGAACGCATGTTACACTCAGTGATGCTCAAGGCGCTTCAACATTCATTTTTTTTTTTTCAGCAAGGTGTGTGGAACTACCGCATGTATGAGACTAACAACACCATAAAATGGTTTACAAGGTGCTGTGGTGCAATATGCAGCCAATCAAATCAGGAACACCGGGGATGAACCCCTTCTCTTTCTAATAAGTGCACTGGGTTCTTTTCACAACAAACAGGACCAACAGCTTTACATCCCATCTGAAGGATGAAGCATCATGGTTAAACGTCTTGCTTAAGGACACAAATGCCACGACAGGGACTCGAACCCACACTCTACTGATCAGAAAACCCAGAGCTTGAGTCGGGTGCTCTTAACCGCTAGGCCATGACTTACTTCATCTTTGCAGTGTGTATACAGCTGCCACATGGGGGCAGCACATGCCTCGATCTCAGCTGAGAAGGCTGTGGAGTAAGCGTTGGGTTCAAATTCAACATGATTGTGCAGCTCTCGTTCATTCAAATTCATACCTGCAGAAATAAGTAACAAGCCAAATAAAATACATTGCTATTAATAACTGTATGGGATTTGAGGCATTGCATGTTGAGGTACAATGTATCAATATATATTTGTGGCTGTGGCTGCTGTATACACCGTAGCACCTTGTAAGCCCTTATAAGGTGCTACATAATTGGGTCTCAGAATTCATCACTTCAATAACCTATCTTCTTGAAAGTTTGTATAATATACTTCGAGTCTTGAGTACCTTGTTTGGTAGAATCGTGCGCTATTCATGTATAAGACTCCGATATAAATTTATTATTATTATTATTTGGTTTGCAGTAACACCATGTGTGTATCTACTTGCTAAGTGGATTGTCTTGTTATGAGAACTTAAGATTCATATCTCGGCCGAAAAGTTGATCTACAAAAGGTATCAGAACTCCTTAACTCTCATCCTAAACAAAGCACTTATGGTAAAGGGTGCGTTCGTTTAGCTTCCATGGGTGCACCCCCGTCTGCCCCGGTACTTTCGAATAGCTTTGACGGGGCTCACCCGGGTCAGCCCCCAGTGCCCTGCTTGTAGAGTGGGTCACTTGGGGGTGACCTGAGGTGCATGCCGTCACCACGAGAGGGCGATTAGCTCTTGTCAGGGGCTCACCCGAGTGAGCTCTGCGGGGTCGACCCATCGAACGCACCCAAAGTATCTTGCTCAAGGACACAAGTATCCTTACTAGCCTGACCGAGTACCTGGCTTGAACACAACTTTAACCTTTGCATGATGGAAACTTTGGCGAGGTTGCTGTTGCACAATAAAAATCTCTCTGAATCTGGTGGTTCACACAAAATTTTCAATCAGTATAAATTGGGCTGAGATCTCAGAGAAGAACTTGACTTAAATCTGTCCAAAAAGCCTTTATAAGTTGACTAAAGAGTCAAGACACGTTACTTACACATGAACATTGACAACACATTGGTCCACATTTTTAACAGAGCAGGGTCGGTGAAAAACTTGTGGACTACAGAGCGATGTGAGAGGATGTTTGTGAGATCGCTGATAACTGGCCAGTAGCAGTGGTTCTTCATGACTGGATGCTCACAGTTGGCAACTTGGCAGTTCCTTGGACCATCCCGAGCAACTGTCAAAACACAATGGGTGTAATTATTAGAATATATTAACAAGACATCAAACTCTACAGGAGTGGTACATTGGACATACTTTAAAGGGTAGATTGACAGTTTGTAACCAAAACTTACTTGGTTAGGAGAGTAAAGCAGCTTTCGATAGTTTTACAGCATTTTGAGAATCATTTCATTTTCAAGTAACATGGTTATGACAAAAGTTCCGCTATAGTAAACGTTTCTTTGATCAACCACAAATTGTTGCCTTAAGGTGGTATGACGCTCATTAGAGCTCATTCTTACAAATTAAGTAATCCATTTGACATTGTACTGCGTATATATTCACCACGGAGTTGATTGTTCAACTCATTCTCAGTTAAGCAGCTATAACCATGTATGTAGGTTGTGAGGCAGTAAGCCGCTCCGCCATACCACATGTTCATAAGTCGTTCTCCATATTTTTCTTCATTAATTGATGTCACATTTATGTTTCTCATGAGGGAGATTTAGAAAAGAAAATTATTTTCTGACGGAAGTATGAAGGAAGAAAATTCAGAAACCCTACCTCCGATAGGGTTATCCATCAGAGTGCGTTTGAGTAGGCATTGTAACGATGCAATCAGAATGTGAATCAGCTGTAAGTCATTAGTCATCTGAATGGCCAGGTCCTCGTTACTGAAGAGCTGAACACTGATGTGAACCACCCGGCTGGAAAGCCTGTCTGGGTGGCTAGAGATGGCCAGGGACATGGCGATACGACCGTAGAACTTCACAAAAGATTTTGTAAAGAGTTCCTATTGTGAGATCAAAAGAAAATCTGAGATGTATTTGTTTATTTTTTTAACTTCGCCCAAACCTTTTCTTCCTATTCATTGTTTACCCCTTGTTTTTTTTCTGCAAGTTTTCTGACTCTCTCCGTCTCTATTCATATATTTCTACTCATGATATCATGTGGTAAATGCATCTCCACAGTACAAAGTCGACCTTCCTACAGACTCAATATCATCAAGTGTGGTTTTAAAGGGTTTTGATACTTTTTGTAGATCACGTTTTAGGCCATGTCATGAATCCCTACTCACTACGAATGAAGATGTATAACTAGCTCCATAAATCTTCAAGTTTTTGAGGGGGAAAAAAAAGTGAAAATCACAGAGCAATGTTTTCAGGAGAGTTGCGTAAGTCCTTTGTACATGCTAAAATAATTTTCTGTAAAGTTGCTTTACTCATTTTTTCATTTTTTGTTTTACTACAGTACATCAGCAGATAATATTTAATAAGGGAAGCTTTCTACTATCATTACCTTTTAAAAGTTAAATGTACATCTGTGGACGGTTGTGTTTTGTGTCGTACAAAAAGTACCCAAACCCTTTAGAGACTGATTTATAGAAAGGGTTCCGATACCTTGTAAGTGTTATCAGGCAGCATCTTCAATAACAGAGTCACAATCTTCTCTGGAAACTCAAAGAGGACGGCCCAGAAAAGCAACTCCTCAACAAAACTTGATGGTAGCAGAGGATAAGCAACAGCAGGGTTACCTAGTTCAGATCAAGACAACAATTTTTTTTTTTTTTCTTATAATATTTCTTAGACTTTTTCTGTGTAATTTTCTTAAGGTATTTTTTTACTCTTATGCGTCCTCGAACAGGCTGGTCCCTGGAGGGAGCACAATATGAATTCAATAAGTTAATTAATTAATTAACAAATAATCAAATTCAAAAGATTCTAGTCTACCTTGTGATTATTTTGAGATGCTTTTAACAAGCCTTAAAATAATTGTTTTCAAATTTTGTCAACAATCTAAAACAAGAGTAAGCAGGGTTTACCTAAATGTAGTTCAGATGGAGACAACAAATAATCAAATTCAAAAGATTACAAGTCTACCTTGTGACTACAGTGATTTCATTTTTGAGTAGGATTTGAAACGCTGCATGGTCATGATGGTGGAAGTATAATGTAACTTAGAGAGGTTTGCGGTAACACCATGTGAATATCTCTTTTTGAGTAGTGTTTGTTCTGAAAAGAGAGGTTAGCATTCATTGCCTCCATAAAGTACCATGAATGCTAATATACAAATATAACATGGTTTGAGGGTGACTAGTCGATATTAGCTCCCCGAGGTATTGGAAGTTGCCAAACTAGTTCCCGAAGCGAAGCACCCTGGGATGACGTCGCACAATGGTAAAGCGCACGGCAAGTAGATAGCACCCTGGGATGACGTCGCACAATGGTAAAGCGCACGGCAAGTAGATAGCACCCTGGGATGACGTCGCACAATGGTAAAGCGCACGGCAAGTAGATAGCATCCTGGGATGACGTCGCACAATGGTAAAGCGCACGGCAAGTAGATAGCATCCTGGGATGACGTCGCACAATGGTAAAGCGCACGGCAAGTAGATAGCACCCTGGGATGACGTCGCACAATGGTAAAGCGCACGGCAAGTAGATAGCACCCTGGGATGACGTCGCACAATGGTAAAGCGCACGGCAAGTAGATAGCATCCTGGGATGACGTCGCACAATGGTAAAGCGCACGGCAAGTAGATAGCACCCTGGGATGACGTCGCACAATGGTAAAGCGCACGGCAAGTAGATAGCACCCTGGGATGACGTCGCACAATGGTAAAGCGCACGGCAAGTAGATAGCACCCTGGGATGACGTCGCACAATGGTAAAGCGCACGGCAAGTAGATAGCACCCTGGGATGACGTCGCACAATGGTAAAGCGCACGGCAAGTAGATAGCACCCTGGGATGACGTCGCACAATGGTAAAGCGCACGGCAAGTAGATAGCGCCCTGGGATGACGTCGCACAATGGTAAAGCGCACGGCAAGTAGATAGCGCCCTGGGATGACGTCGCACAATGGTAAAGCGCACGGCAAGTAGATAGCACCCTGGGATGACGTCGCACAATGGTAAAGCGCACGGCAAGTAGATAGCATCCTGGGATGACGTTGCACAATGGTAAAGCGCACGGCAAGTAGATAGCATCCTGGGATGACGTCGCACAATGGTAAAGCGCACGGCAAGTAGATAGCACCCTGGGATGACGTCGCACAATGGTAAAGCGCACGGCAAGTAGATAGCACCCTGGGATGACGTCGCACAATGGTAAAGCGCACGGCAAGTAGATAGCGCCCTGGGATGACGTCGCACAATGGTAAAGCGCACGGCAAGTAGATAGCACCCTGGGATGACGTCGCACAATGGTAAAGCGCACGGCAAGTAGATAGCACCCTGGGATGACGTCGCACAATGGTAAAGCGCACGGCAAGTAGATAGCACCCTGGGATGACGTCGCACAATGGTAAAGCGCACGGCAAGTAGATAGCACCCTGGGATGACGTCGCACAATGGTAAAGCGCACGGCAAGTAGATAGCACCCTGGGATGACGTCGCACAATGGTAAAGCGCACGGCAAGTAGATAGCACCCTGGGATGACGTCGCACAATGGTAAAGCGCACGGCAAGTAGATAGCACCCTGGGATGACGTCGCACAATGGTAAAGCGCACGGCAAGTAGATAGCACCCTGGGATGACGTCGCACAATGGTAAAGCGCACGGCAAGTAGATAGCACCCTGGGATGACGTCGCACAATGGTAAAGCGCACGGAAAGTAGATAGCGCCCTGGGATGACGTCGCACAATGGTAAAGCGCACGGCAAGTAGATAGCACCCTGGGATGACGTCGCACAATGGTAAAGCGCACGGCAAGTAGATAGCACCCTGGGATGACGTCGCACAATGGTAAAGCGCACGGCAAGTAGATAGCACCCTGGGATGACGTCGCACAATGGTAAAGCGCACGGCAAGTAGATAGCACCCTGGGATGACGTCGCACAATGGTAAAGCGCACGGCAAGTAGATAGCACCCTGGGATGACGTCGCACAATGGTAAAGCGCACGGCAAGTAGATAGCACCCTGGGATGACGTCGCACAATGGTAAAGCGCACGGCAAGTAGATAGCACCCTGGGATGACGTCGCACAATGGTAAAGCGCACGGCAAGTAGATAGCACCCTGGGATGACGTCGCACAATGGTAAAGCGCACGGCAAGTAGATAGCACCCTGGGATGACGTCGCACAATGGTAAAGCGCACGGCAAGTAGATAGCACCCTGGGATGACGTCGCACAATGGTAAAGCGCACGGCAAGTAGATAGCATCCTGGGATGACGTCGCACAATGGTAAAGCGCACGGCAAGTTGATAGCATCCTGGGATGACGTAGCACAATGGTAAAGCGCACGGCAAGTAGATAGCGCCCTGGGATGACGTCGCACAATGGTAAAGCGCACGGCAAGTCGATAGCACCCTGGGATGACGTCGCACAATGGTAAAGCGCACAGCAAGTAGATAGCACCCTGGGATGACGTCGCACAATGGTAAAGCGCACGGCAAGTAGATAGCATCCTGGGATGACGTCGCACAATGGTAAAGCGCACGGCAAGTAGATAGCACCCTGGGATGACGTCGCACAATGGTAAAGCATGTGGCAAGTAGATAGCATCCTGGGATGACGTCGCACAATGGTAAAGCGCACGGCAAGTAGATAGCACCCTGGGATGACGTCGCACAATGGTAAAGCGCACGGCAAGTAGATAGCATCCTGGGATGACGTCGCACAATGGTAAAGCGCACGGCAAGTAGATAGCACCCTGGGATGACGTCGCACAATGGTAAAGCGCACGGCAAGTAGATAGCATCCTGGGATGACGTCGCACAATGGTAAAGCGCACGGCAAGTAGATAGCACCCTGGGATGACGTCGCACAATGGTAAAGCGCACGGCAAGTAGATAGCATCCTGGGATGACGTCGCACAATGGTAAAGCGCACGGCAAGTAGATAGCACCCTGGGATGACGTCGCACAATGGTAAAGCACGTGGCAAGTAGATAGCATCCTGGGATGACGTCGCACAATGGTAAAGCGCACGGCAAGTAGATAGCACCCTGGGATGACGTCGCACAATGGTAAAGCGCACGGCAAGTAGATAGCATCCTGGGATGACGTCGCACAATGGTAAAGCGCACGGCAAGTAGATAGCACCCTGGGATGACGTCGCACAATGGTAAAGCGCACGGCAAGTAGATAGCATCCTGGGATGACGTCGCACAATGGTAAAGCGCACGGCAAGTAGATAGCACCCTGGGATGACGTCGCACAATGGTAAAGCGCACGGCAAGTAGATAGCATCCTGGGATGACGTCGCACAATGGTAAAGCGCACGGCAAGTAGATAGCACCCTGGGATGACGTCGCACAATGGTAAAGCGCACGGCAAGTAGATAGCATCCTGGGATGACGTCGCACAATGGTAAAGCGCACGGCAAGTAGATAGCACCCTGGGATGACGTCGCACAATGGTAAAGCACGTGGCAAGTAGATAGCATCCTGGGATGACGTCGCACAATGGTAAAGCGCACGGCAAGTAGATAGCATCCTGGGATGACGTCGCACAATGGTAAAGCGCACGGCAAGTAGATAGCACCCTGGGATGACGTCGCACAATGGTAAAGCGCACGGCAAGTAGATAGCATCCTGGGATGACGTCGCACAATGGTAAAGCGCACGGCAAGTAGATAGCACCCTGGGATGACGTCGCACAATGGTAAAGCGCACGGCAAGTAGATAGCATCCTGGGATGACGTCGCACAATGGTAAAGCGCACGGCAAGTAGATAGCATCCTGGGATGACGTCGCACAATGGTAAAGCGCACGGCAAGTAGATAGCACCCTGGGATGACGTCGCACAATGGTAAAGCGCACGGCAAGTAGATAGCATCCTGGGATGACGTCGCACAATGGTAAAGCGCACGGCAAGTAGATAGCACCCTGGGATGACGTCGCACAATGGTAAAGCGCACGGCAAGTAGATAGCACCCTGGGATGACGTCGCACAATGGTAAAGCGCACGGCAAGTAGATAGCATCCTGGGATGACGTCGCACAATGGTAAAGCGCACGGCAAGTAGATAGCACCCTGGGATGACGTCGCACAATGGTAAAGCGCACGTCAAGTAGATAGCACCCTGGGATGACGTCGCACAATGGTAAAGCGCACGGCAAGTAGATAGCACCCTGGGATGACGTCGCACAATGGTAAAGCGCACGGCAAGTAGATAGCACCCTGGGATGACGTCGCACAATGGTAAAGCGCACGGCAAGTAGATAGCATCCTGGGATGACGTCGCACAATGGTAAAGCGCACGGCAAGTAGATAGCATCCTGGGATGACGTCGCACAATGGTAAAGCGCACGGCAAGTAGATAGCATCCTGGGATGACGTCGCACAATGGTAAAGCGCACGGCAAGTAGATAGCGCCCTGGGATGACGTCGCACAATGGTAAAGCGCACGGCAAGTAGATAGCGCCCTGGGATGACGTCGCACAATGGTAAAGCGCACGGCAAGTAGATAGCGCCCTGGGATGACGTCGCACAATGGTAAAGCGCACGGCAAGTAGATAGCACCCTGGGATGACGTCGCACAATGGTAAAGCGCACGGCAAGTAGATAGCACCCTGGGATGACGTCGCACAATGGTAAAGCGCACGGCAAGTAGATAGCGCCCTGGGATGACGTCGCACAATGGTAATGCGCATGACAGGTAGAATAGTTCCCGGGGAACTATTACTTGTCATGCGCATTCACCACTTGCGTGAATATTCACGTGCGCGCTTGGTAGTTAGCAAAATTAACACCTGGCTCGTGATGGTGAATGGACCAATGAGAACTCGACTCTCGGTCATGAATATGTATGAGGTATAGTAACAACAAATACTACATAGAAACAGTATCCTCTTTTTCACTGTTTTTGACTCGTTCGATGATATGGTCCAGATTATATTAAAGGATATTTACATCCTTCCACTGCCTTGTATTTACCTCTTAAGATCTTGGGTGTATCTGGAAAGGCAAGTCTTCTCTGTGCATTTTGTAAGATATCTTGTGTTTGCTTGATGTGTGGTTGCACATTGCTGTAGCATCCTGCAGAACCTGTAGAGTTGATGAACACAATAAATAAATCAGTCAGGTTGGGGTAGTGGTGTCTTGCCTCGTTTTCCACCTCTGGGACCCTAGTTCGAATCCTACCAGGAGCAATATGTGGATTGTTTTTTTCTTTAGTACCTACCTGACTGCTTGGGTTTTTCCTTCTGGTCACTGCCCATTTTGGGTTTTTCTCTTCCTTTGTTATAGTGCCTTAAGCACCTTTGATGGATTTGTGCAATTTATAAGACTTCGTGATTATTATTATAAAATATCCAGCTCAGTAATTACCACTAAATTATATCAATTCATCAACAGGCCTGAAATTTCATCTTTAAAAGGCAAGGCCGCTTTCATTTTCAGAGGACACTTCCATTGGTGGACTTGGATTTATTGCCCACGACTAAAATTGGTCTGGCTACAACCCTGAATGTGGCTGTTGGTGTACATACCATCTGTGTGATTCTGATAGAGAACTGGATCCGTCAAAGCTCTTGTCATTACAGTTCTCATAGCTCCGCCCATATTGCATAATTCATGAAGTAGGCTTAAGAGTGGCTCTCCTTCTTTCAAGTCAAAGCGCATTATTGGGAGGTCAGAACCTGCCAAAACAAAGTGATTCAAAACAGCAAGAATTGAGAAAACACTTAGTGAATATCTATTATAGATAGTTCCCATCTGACATCAATCGACCATCTTTACGGGCAATTTGGAACACACAGCCTTGCGTTTTGCGCGGGAACGGCGTGCAGCACGAGCACAATTTACAAAACTCGTTACCTGATTGGTCAGCAAACAGTGGGACTGCATTAATAAACTGAGCGCTTGGTGCGCCTGCAAGCCAAAATGCAAATTGCCCGTAAAGATGGCCTGTATTGCAACTTATCTATTGAGGGTTTGGGTACTTTTTGTAGGACACAAAACACAAACATTCAACGAATTACATTAAACTTACATAGTTAAAGATAATGGTGGTAGAAAGCTTCCCTTAAAATATTACTTGCTGAGGTGCTGTATTTTTTGAGAAATGAGTAAAATAAGTTCACGAACATAACTTTTGTGTCAGTGAGACACAAGCTATTTTAGCTTGTGCAACGGATTTACGCGACTCTCCTGAAAACATTGCTCTGTGATTTTCTGACTTAGGCTTTGTTTGATGTTGGAAATGTGTGCTAAATGTATGCTGCTCCAAAATGTATGACCGAGCCCTCTTTAATATCAATCAGCATTCATTAGTGTTATTGGATACTGGGATCAAATCAAATTATCTAAATCTCACAGCAAGTCAAGAATAGCTGTTTCATAACATGTTGTAGAAACATTTTAAAGTTCTCATTTCAAAATCTGAAAATTGCTAAAAAAATCTTCCATACAAGCTTACTGTATACATTTGTAACCCAATAAGTGAACTATCAGTTACAAAGGTTGAGCAACTTTGTACTTTTTCATTTTTTCTCTTTTCCCTTCTTTTGCCCTTGGAGGGAATAACAATTAGAATTCTTAGCGGGTATTCAATTGATTTATTGTCTTTGATAGTCAATACCTACATTTGGAGAAGAGGTCTCGTAGATACAGAACAAATCTAAACACCAGCCTTGGGACGACAACATCTGCCATAGGTAGCAAGTCACTTGGCACTGTGTGATTCTTCGGTTTATCTGGACCATGCAAATTACAGAAGCTGGAATGCGAGAGAAAACACAAGATTCATAAAAAAATATTCCAGGCAGAAACAATGTGGTAAATGCAAAAGAAAAATTTGGTATACTTTGAGGTTGAACAAAGACAGATTGACTAGAGCAGGATTTGAACCAACGACCTCCGGATAAATGTCCTGGCACTCTTCCAACTGACCTTAGAGCCATTTATTGCTGGCTGTCTCCCTATTTTGTCAATGTCTTTGTTTGGGGGTGCCTGTCAAAAACCTTACAACCATTAAAGACACTGGACACTACTGGTAATTGTCAAAGACTAGTCTTCACAGCTGGTGTATCTCAACATATGCATAAAATAACAAACTTTTTAAAATTTTAGCTCAATCGGTCGTCTAAGTTGCGAGATAATAATGAAAGAAAAACTACCCTTGTCACACGAAGTTGTGTTCTTTCAGATGCTTGATTTCGAGACCTCAAATTCTCAACCTGAGGTCTCAAAATCAAATTTGTGGAAATTTACTTTTTTCTCCAAAATTACGCTACTTCAGAGGGAGCTGTATACCATCAACAGCTCCCCATTACTTGTTACCAAGTAAGGTTTTATGCTAATTATTTTGAGTAATTACCAATAGTGTCCACTGCCTATAACCATAAAGACTATGCTAGAGAGTGTATCCTTCATTCTTAGTCTATCAAAATTTCCACCGTATTCAAAAAATTTCAAAATTGTCTCACCCTGCTGTTCTCATCACGCTGGGATCTCCACAATCACAAGCTCCACCAGCCTGGCTGCGGAACATGTTGAAATCATGGTCTTCATGATTGCCTCCATGGAAGCAGTCTGCACAGATTGACATGCATGGTGATATGCCACAAGTTCGACACCTAAAAATGCAAACAAATAAATAACCTTGGGATGATTTCTGAACTCAGGCATATCCAGTAGGACCAACTTTTAAAAAGGGGGGAGGCACCTATATGCAGAGGTTTATAAAGACCCCAACACTCCCCCAGTATGGATGCCTCCCCCCCCCAACATTTTAACTGTGCCCAATTTATTATTTTGGTACATAAATTAACACACACAAACATGAAAAAACAACAAAATATTCACCATGGGTGATATATATGAAAACATCTCTGCATCTTCATCTGGCCACAACTTTGTAATGGATTATTTTGAATTTTAATTGTTTTAAATTAATGGATGTATGACTAATGGATTCCCTTTTTTAAGATTCCTCTTTAGTTAGGAAATTGGTAAAACTCACTCATGCCCAAACTACATGGAGTGTAGCAAGCAATTTATGTCAAGATTACAAGACCCACCAATTCATCTTTTGAAATTAAAAATGTCTTTCTCCTGATTTTGACACTTCCCTACTCTATCTATTCATATTCAGCTACATGTAATCCATGTATTCAGCTGCTTGTCAAAGCCTGTTCAGCATCATCTAGACAAAGGTGCGGCTGCCGACGGTGGACGGTTTGTGTACTCAGGTGCCAAAATATATATTATACAATAAATAGAAATTATGTGCAAGTTCAACTGAATTACGGTAAAAATTTATAACTTTTAACATTTTTTGAGATTGCGGAGTGGGTTCTCTGGTCGCCCCCCGGCACATTGAGATATCAAAGGACACATAGAGCCTAATTTTGGCGAGATTAAAATAAAAATAAAGAGAGATTTCTGATTCCAAAATTCATTGAACAATGATTGAACCATGATCGTTTAACGCGTGAGAGATATAAACCTATGAGGTTACGGGAGACGATAGCCGGACGAAACCGCAATAGTTGTAGGGGAAGAAGAGTAGACTAGTCCTAGGCAATGCTAAGACTGTAAGAGATAGGACCAGTCCTAAGTTAGGATGAGTTACTGGTCCTACCTAACTTAGGACTGGTCCTATCTCTTAGCATTGCCTAGGACTAGTCCTAAGTTAGGACTACCTTTGTTAAATCCACCCCAGCCAGATGATGCATTCTGTCACTCAGTCAGCTGAACACAGACGGGGCACAGAGGATTATTTATAATTTGACACAAGTGATATTAAAAGGGAGATAAATAAAGTGAACATCTGACACCCCTAAATGCTAAACACAAATCACAGCACACATCGGGAACTGCGGCCATAGCAATCTGTGTGATATCCTCCCTCGGATCGGATCGCCCATCCCTCACCTGTAAGCAACAAAGTTTGACGTCCACACCAGCCCGCAAGTCGTCGCGTTATCGTACGCCCTCACTGTCTTCGCAAATTCATCGAAAGAATTCCCTCCCGCAATCAACGCTCGACACCAGTCTAGATTATCGCTTTTCTCCAGTGACGTCTGAGGACTCAGAACAACGTCAAGTAGCTCCTGTAACTGTTGGTTTCCAGTATTTCGAGTGATTTCAGCCTTCAGTTGTGCGGCAACTTTACGTTTCTCACCCCTCATGAGAGTCGCCATGTTTACCTCTCTAAAGTTGATTGACCCCGTCGAGTTATTTGGTTGAACCCGTGATGGTCGAGGTCAAATACACCCAGCGATTTTTAATCGCCCGTTTCTTCCTCCATGTCGTAACTTTTTCCAAGTTGGTATTCCCCGGGCAGCATGTGCATCACTTCCCGACAGATTTTTGAGGATATTATTACCGAAACCTACCGTGAAATGTTTTGTTTCTAAATTATTCATCTCTAACTAAGACCGAAATAGTTTTCTGGACTGCCTCTCACATGGCAGCTCGCTTTCGCCAGCACACGGCGCGGTGCGCACGGATGATACGCACACACTTTAGCCTTGCTCTCAAGGTGGTTGCAGTTTCACTCCAACAAAGAGTAGACTTGTGGACTTGTGTGGTCTGCGGTGTGATAGTTGAGTTGTGGCGGGGCTCTCGCGAGAATACCTACGCGGGAATCGCGGGGAGATTCAGAAGAGTCGGAACGCTATCACCGCGACAAACATTAAAACGACTTATCCACAAGTCTAAATATAAAAAAAAATTGCGGCGTAAACCCACACGCATGCGTGTGCGTAATTTGTGTATCCACGCACGACTACTGTGCGATATATCATCATCTGCATGCAGCATTCACATACTGCGCATCCATACATATCCATACACCTGTAAAGCAAGCGCGTACGACGTGCACACAAGGGGAGTTGGGTTGGTGCCGCAAATAATAATGATAAACAAACAAGAGCCAGACAAATAAATAAATGAACATAAAACTCAATTGGCTTTGAGAGAGCTGCCGTACATTGCAGGTACGCATAGGTTTTATTATGCTATGACGAAAAAGACACGTCACACACCACCACCGTGAGCTTTGGGTCCCCGGGGATTGGGGCCGGATGGGCTGATTTAGGACCAACAACAGGTAGTTCAATGATTGAGTTGAGAGGGGCAGAGTCTAAAAGTTGATCGTTGATGCTGCAGGACATTTTGCAGAGAATATGTTGCACTACTCATTGTAAACTGTGAGGAACCATTGTATACAGAACTTACTGCAGACAACGACGACGTTAAATACTTGTGTGTAAACTGTGTACTAGTAAGTATTCAGTGCATTTTACCTGGCTATTCATCGAGTCTACAGGTATCGTGTGTTTGTTGACAATATGGAATATTGCGGCTGCATTATTATATTACACTTACAGTTTTATTACACTTTACACTACAGCACATATGATATATTAGCTTCTGTTCCAGGCCTGTACTATCATACATGGAGCATGGAGGTTCTAATTCTACCTCCATGCATGGAGGTAGTGTCTGTACTCGGTATTCACGTTATTAGACCATATGGCATAAATGGGCCATGGGCGGAAATTCGCCATTAGGCCTACTTGATTGAAAATGAAGTTGATTACATTATGAAAAAAAAACTTTCCTTAAATAGGCGTAGTAAACCTAAATTGCTAAACCGGTAAACCTACCACCACTGTTCTCCCATTTTTACAAAAAAAATTATCTCATTCAATGATTGCTTGCCCCATTTTGAGGATACAAATAAAATACTAATTTATTTCAATGAAAAAGTGGTGGCACTGCTCCACTGGCAGGATACAGAAACTTTTGCGGGGAGGGTATGGGGGGAGGTGGTTGCATGCTACTGGATTGAGTACAGTAAACAAAAATTCCTGTACCCCTGTGTAGCCGGCATCGGCCCCAACATGCCAGTGCCACAAGGTCGGATCGTGGTACTCTAAGAACTATTATGAGATTTGTTCCACCATACGATAGCAGAATAAACCTCAGACCCTCAGTCATAGTTCTAGGAGTAGATCGTGGTAGGATGAACTTTTCTGGCCGGAGGCTCAATCATGGATGGGTTCAGCAAATATTTGTGATCTAGTAAAAGTTCAGATTCTGAGCTACAATTTATATTCAAGAACTGTGGTCTTGTGGAGATTTCATTGAAAATCAAGACGATTATAAAAAATAAGACCTATGATGGTTGTCATTTAATTTTACAGAAAATATCCCCAAAAATCATGAATGCTTTAACATAGAAAGGTGGAATCAAAAACCAAGTTTGAATATTTTGTTTTCTGTTTCAGGATAAAGCACGATGGCAATTGCATTTTCAGCCACCGTTCTTCTAGCCTCATTCCTTATGACACAAGCTCTTCGGATAACTCTACGCCGTCTCCTACCTAAATCAATCTATCAGTATGTCGCAGAATGCCTTTGTGTCTTCCAACTCACAAGCTGCGTTTTGGAGAATGGCATCTTACTCGGGAGTTACGGGACCTGGGTTTATGCAGCCGGCCTGTTCTGCCTTGGTCTTGGTTACAGCCTTACATTTGATGCTTACGGAAATCCAGCCGCCATGCTGGAACAAATCCTGAAGAAAAAAATTAGTATTTGGAACGGCATTTTGAAAATGATTGCTGAGGTTTTAGGAGGGCTTCTGGCCTACCGCTACATCCTCTTCGTATGGAGCACCTTTGCCACGACGTCAGTGCATAGAAACCGAGCTGAGATGATGAAGGATTCGTGTCAGTCTGCTCTACAAGTTAACTTGATGATTGGAATGTGCGCAGAGGGCCTAGCAATGTTTGTCTCCCGCAGTGTCGCTGGTATGGGTGTAGGAGGCCCGAAATACTACAAGATGGTCAACTCCTTCACTTCTGTGGTAGTTGTGATATCAGGTAAGATACTTGTGATCAGTCCAATATCCATTGGGTTTTACCACGTTCTAATTTGATTTTTTTCTTTGCCTACCAACTACTTTGTCAAAACTTCTCGATTGCCTCCATGCTCCTTGGGCATTTGCCTTGGTGCCCTTGAAAATGCTCAGTAGAAATTTAAATTTGTCTCTTTACCACAGAGAAAAAAGCCTTGGTGCCCTTTAAAAAACTAGACATACAGGCCTGTGTTACACGATAGTTAGAAAAATAGAATTAGAAAGCCCCCAAAAAAGAACAAACTGAAGGTCAACACAAAACAACAAATATGTAACTTTTGCCGGTTCCAAGTTTCTCGTTTTCAGTTGGTTTTAAAATTTTGGTGAACTCAACAGCAGTCAGGTTGTAAAGTATCATCATAAAAGCGAGATAATGCTAGATAGTGGGAGACATTTAAGTAGGACATTTTAAAAGACACACAGTTCCAGCCTGTTGAATCTTGTCATCAGTTGCTGCACAGCCCTGTCAGCCTTGTATTCATTTATTATCAGATTAAACCTTCAGACCTCTGCTCAACTTCTTATCTCTTCATTATTTGATTACAATATTTGTTCTGAAATTACAAGTGTCGTAAACGACTGATAATGTGACAACAAACGGTAACATTATACATAGTGTTATCTCAAGTGCCAATTAACCAGAACCAGGTCAAAACAAGTTGGCACACTGCCAAGCTATGAAAAAAAAGGCTACAACACCCCCACAGAAATAGAAACTCATGAACACAAGGCTGGGAAAATATAACAATTTGCACAATGTATTTCGGCAATTTCGTAAGTTTTGACTCTTTTCCTTTGATTTCATCTGCCAGTGATGGATGCAATGTGGGGCGCTCTATTGAGTTTCTTGCTCCGTGTGCCAATTTCATAGAGCTGCTTTTAAAGCAGAGAAGTTTGCTTATAAATATTCTGCTAAGCGGTAGATGTAGGTCAGATGCTTATAAATATTCTGCTAAGCAAAAACCATCAGGATACCAGTCACATATTGTACATTTGACATGGTATTTTAGCTGAAACCCTATTCTGGTAAACATATCTGGACAGAGATTGTTCCTGTGATTGATTTAGCTGACATGTAGTAGTGGATATTTGTTGCACAGGCTGTATACTCCCCAGGGAGCTGAGATGGTCTAATGAATGAATTTAGGCCCAGTGACCAGGGGTAATAATGTTACAATCGGAAGTGCTTTGAGACACCCTTCGGGTGAAAGCGCTATTATAAAAACTGATTATTGATGATTATGATTCAGGTCTGGACTGGACTGGTATGATGTTTAACCCCGCCCTAGCTACAGCTCTGACCTACAACTGCAAAGGTCATCATCTCTATGAGCACGTCGTGGTCTACTGGCTAGGACCCTTCATCGGCACCATAATGAGTATTGTAGTCTTCCATTACATCATGGAAGAACATGTGGACGGAGAGAAAACATCTACCGCCAAATTCAGAAACGGTAGTAGTCAGCGAGGAGAGAAAGATGGGACTAATGGGGTAACGAACGGCAAGGATAAGGCAAACTGAAGTTGAGTTAACAATTAGAAACAAGCCATTTTAAGAAAAAGGGCCCAATTTCAAAGAGCTGCTCATTATAAGCAGAAATGTTGCATAACATTTTTCTACTAAGCGCAACTAAGCAGAATACCAGTCACATTTTTGTAATACACAATATGTGTACAATGGTATTTATTTGAATTTTAATCTTGTAAGCATAATTTAGGTGTGCCTTGCAAATTTTTATGCTTTAAAAGCAGCTCTATGAAATTGACTGAGCCCTGTAATGAAACTCTGAATGTCAATTATTTTGTTTTACGATCATGGTGCCTTATAAATTGATTAATTTTCTTTAACAAATAAAATACTGAATGATAGATCCCCTTGTGTGTTATTTTGTTGGTACCTTTAAAAGTAGACAGTACCCTTCATCAAACTCCTCATGATTCAAACAAAAGTCCCACATACCGTGCAGGAAAATACTGTATGTTCTTAAAGTGCACTGAACGTCACTTAGTGATAGATATGCGCGATGTATAAGATTATTATTTTTTGTGTGAACCAAAAACACCTGTGCTTGATGTATAGTTGATTTGAGACTATGGTTGCATTACAAATCACATGGTGTCTTATTTTAAGAGTACACTTCATTATGCCTACCATGACCTTAATATAAATGTAACGCATTTCAGATTTATATTTAATAAAAAAAGAGATGGTGCGCAAATCATATTGGAATATCTTTAATGTCAATCTAAACAAATTTATTAATTTTTACAAGTTTTGCACTGATAAAATATTTCATTTTTTTGGTGTGTGGTCAGATATTTTTCTTTAATGGTTCGTTTAATTCAGGTATGTTATTTTGTCGGTATACATCATTTAGGCCTATAGCACTTGGTGCAAAACATTTGAAATATTGTTCATAGAAGTTTACATACATCTTTGGGATGATTCAACACAGATTGTGCCTATTGCTTTAAGCAAATTGAGTGTAACTACATGTACAACAACAAATTTGTGTTTTGAAAAAAGAATTAGTATTTGTATTTTTCTTGAGTGGTTTTATATCTTATATCATGCTCTTTCTTTGATGGCTTACATTTCAGCCTTGAGGGAACAGCCTTAGAACAAGCTGCAAAGTGCATGGGAAAATAAGAACGCATTTTTAGATATAAATCTAAATTCATAAATACCTCAGACAGTTTCGCTATTCCTATTGGTGGAGAGCGCGTCATGTGGGGGTGTTTAAACGGTTGATAATGACCAGCTGGAGCTGTTTATACCCGGTTGTTTTTGGATACGCTTAAATGCATACTTTATACACGCACGAATGCATATCCGAAAACTGTCTCGGTCATAAAAATGCAACACACGTACAGAGCTCAAGGACGTCTCATACTTTATTACGCCTTTTTAACCAAAAAGCCATTTTTGAATGGGAATACAAGAGTAGTGACTCGTTCTTAAACTGTTGTTTAAAACCTTGCAGGGTCGTGGCCGTGGGATAAATGCCCGAGCCGGGAAGGCGATGGCCTTTATCGCACGGCCATGACCCTGCTGGCAGTTTAAGAACTTGTCGCTACCCTTTTATTCCCTTATTCACAGAAAGAATTAATATAGTGTGATTGTACAGATGAACATGATAGTCACTCATGAGGTATTTGATAAATCCATTTCATATGCATTGTCACTTCCATCCTTATGGTGTGTGATTATTTTTCTGACCTCAGGTTTTATAATAAACTACTCATAAATTAGCCTTATGGTAAATTTTAAAGATAAATTCTTCTACATTTAGGTATTTCTTTGAAAAATCAGAGTAATTTTGTAAATTAAAAAATATAGATGCATATGTCTCTAATTGCCTTGATTGTTCTCAACATTCCAAATTTTAGAGTAGTATGTCAATCCCCCCCCAAACTTTTTTTTTAAGTGCATGCAGAAAGTATTTGTTATTAAAACCAAGCTATACTTTGATTTTGATCCTTGCGCACGCTCATTTTATAACCATACATGTATGCAAGAATTTGTCTTAACCAATTAATCATGGAGGTTGGTATAATAAGTAGCTCTCTAGTTTAATTTTTGTTTGTTCCCTAACATTTTATGTTTGTAAACAAAGACAAATTAACAAGGTCAGGATTTAACCCTGCGACCTCCAGGTTTCACGCCAATGCTCTAGCAGCTGAGCTTTAAAATAGCTTGAGTGTTGGCAGAGTCTCCATTTTGTCGATATCTCTGTTCTGGGCGACAGTGTTAACACTACACATTGTTCAAATTCAATATTGTTGTGGACAAATTTACATATTTTTGTAGAAATAAACTCAACTGCTGCCAGCTGAATTACAACTATACTAAAGTGCCTGTTAGCTTAGAATAAAAACAGATATGTCAAGGCTGAGTTTACATATTGATAGTATTTTATTCTTTGCCAAATTTATGCGAGTATAAAAAGAGTTCTACAAATCCTAACCATTTGATGGTGGTTTCATTCCAGGATTGTATTTTGTACATTTGAAAGCATCGTTATTATGCAAATTTCTATCTATTAAATCTTTATTATCGATGTTTTATTTTTTATATTATCGTTCAAACTGTTGAAACAGTTCTTCAACATCTATTCACTTTCTTTAACTGGACAATTTGACAGTTTTGGTGTATTTTTTAATGAGAAGGATTGTTTATCATTTTTTGTCTGGTTTTCCAAAAGATCCATGGGATAATGTTATGTTTTATTTTAATTTTGGGTTAATTAAAGCCATTATACACTTTTTTATAAGTTGTGATACACGAGTGGGCCTTTGGACAATACTGAAAGTGTCCAATGGCTTTAAAGGAATTTTGCATTCAGACATCTCAGTCGTGTTTGCGAGGTGTTGATAACCAGGGCTATTTTTCAAAGAGCTGCTTAAGCACACAAAACTACTTGCCAAATATCTGCTTAGCAGATATGAGCTGGATACTAGTCACAAGTTGTACATGTGGCATGGTAATTTGGCTGGTAGGCATAATTTTGTAGTGTGTAGCTTCTTTTTGTGCTTTAAGCAGCTCTGTGAAATTGGGCCCTGCTCTCCAACTCCAAAGTCTTGAACAGCATTTTTAATGTAATTTAACTTGGCCTCAGTCCAATCCAATACTTGTGGCATCCACCATTCATAGACCATTTGAAAGCATTTTCGACTACGACTAAAATGAAAAACAATCACAACACATTCTATTGGTTGAATGAGCGTGTGCGCATTCTGCAAGGAGCAATTCAACCAATAGAATGCGTTCTCTTTGTGACCGTGATCATTATTGTTTTCATTATCGCTGCAGTGTGAGTTTTTCAAGATGATAAAACATCTCGTTGCAAGTCTCAAGAAAAATCCTTCGTAATAAATGCAATCAGGTAATTAAATTTTATATAAAACAATCAAATTTGCAATTTGTCTTCTGGAACGACTTCATTAGATTGTAAACCTTGACTTCATTCAGGAAGGAAGTATCAGAGATTTGTTTGATTGACTTTATAAAAAGGACTGCTAAGGTCATGTCACTTGAGGCAATTAACAGAAGACAAGGAATGGGCAACTCCACAAAGAAACAATTTACTTAGAAGTAAATTATTTCTTTGAGTCCTTGGAGAAAAAAAAACTATGGTGTAGGTTGTAATAAACACTTCAGGCTGTTTAAAGCCATTGGACACTTTCGGAACAGAAAACAAAAATTAAAGTTCACAGATTTACAAATAACTTACAGGGTTTACAGAAGGTAATGGTGAAAGACTTCCCTTGTAATATTATTCCATGAAATGCTTTACTTTTTGATAAAACATTAAAACAATTATCAATTCTCAATATCGAGAATAACAGATTTATTTTAAACACATGTCATGACACGGCGGAACGTGCGGTAACAAAGGTGGGTTTTCCCGTTATTTTCTCCCAACTCCGATGACCGATTGTGCCTACATTTTTACATGTTATTTTATGTACAAGTTCTGATACACAAAGTTTGGGCCTTTGGACAATACTGTTTACCGAAAGTGTCCAATGGCTTTAATCACAGTACTCGGGATTTTTCCAAAAGGCCCCAAAAATCGGGGAAACAGACTGAAGTAGGACAAATATCATGCCTAAGATGAGTCAAGGAATAGTCAAGACTCTCTTATGCTGCCTTGTAGTGCAGTTGGTTTATTTAAAGTTGCCTGTCAAAATTGCCTTGTGTGACACGACTATTCAGTCCATACACCTTTCATTTTAAAAACACCTGATAATCCAAAAGAGGCATAACCTCTTTATTTTGCATGCCGCAATGTTTCAAATGTATACCTTGAGGTTAAGAAGGATCATTTTTAGGAAGACAAAACAACCACAATCTTTGGCGCTTTTTTTATCGTCAAAGGTCTGTGAAATATTTTGTGGTCACAATGTACATAGTACACGATAACAGCATTTAAAAGTCAAGCAAAATTTGCAAACTTTTTTTAATTTATTTTGGCAGTGGCGGGGTAATTTTTTTTAACACTAACCAGCATTCAATAGAATCTTTGTAAGTGAAATGTGCTAACCTGACAAAAGTTTTTTATCATTATTATTATTTTCAGATCTGAAACTCAATTGGTTTATTTCAATTTACATTTAAAGGTAATGTCATTTATTTCATACATGTTGACCTATTTTCAAGGAATGTCAAAATAAAATCATTGCTTCTTCATTGTAACATATCCATTTTTTCCTACATTCGCTTATCAGGAATAAACATTACAAGAAATTTAAACAATGTGTCAGATTATGTGTTTTGGTACCTTGTAATAATTAGGTCTCTCTCCTGTAAATGCATTTGCATGGATTCATTCCAGCCTAGGCCCCGCCTCCCACAGTGAGGAGCCAAAGCCAGAGTCAAATTTGAAACCAGGGCTTAGGTTCTGAGTCGGGCTTTGGTTTAGGCACTGTCTGTCCAATACAGAAAGTGGAAATTTTCAAAATTGGTTTCAAGTTTTTACAATTATGTGAACCATTTTATAATCTTCATTCGCTCCACTGCATTTCAAACACCATTAGAGTCTTCCTTGACAGCAAGTCATGTAGATTTTCAATCTAAGTCGCTTTGCTCTTCATCAGGTAGCAGAAAACTCTGCTAAGAAAGGTGCAAGTGTATTTCACAAGTTAGCAAGGCGGTCATCTTGTGCGTTCACCATGGATTTGCTTTGTTGCCTTTTCCACGTGCTTATGGTTGGCATCGCTATGAAATAGTAAGCACAAAATAGGTCGTTAAGCGTCTCTATGAAAGTGTCCAGTTCAGTACACAAGCATGGAAGCTACCTTTCGTGCATAGAGAAATCAATCCAACTTTGAGAACTTCACTGTGGTTCATTCTGTGTGAACAGCTCTTGTGAGAATGGTGTATTGGCGCCTGCATAGTTGAATGGTGACGTAGAGTTGTCCTGTAGTGACTTGGTTGGTATGTACATCAGTGGTATGAAGGATACCTTACCAGTATGCCAGCACTAGAAAGAAAAATTGAAAGTTTAAGTGTGAATTATAAATAATAATATATTGATAATATGGTTTATATTGATAAATAATAGCAGTTTTTATATAGTGCATTTCACACCCAAAGAAATCTCAAAGCGCTTCCAACATTATTACCTCTGGTCACTGGGCCTTAACTCTTTCCTTAAACCATCTCAGCTCCCTGGGGAGTATACAGCCTGTGCAACATTAATATGCACTACTCGGCTAAATCAATCACAAGAACCATCTCTGCCCTCACAGGCACCCATTTACCCCTGAGTGGAGAGAAGCAATTATTGTCAAGTGTCTTGCTCAGGGACACAGGTGTCAGGACCGGGATTCAAACCAACGCTCTGCTGAACCAGAGCTTGAGTTCGGTGCTCTTGTCCGCTCGGCCACGACACCCTTTCCATAAATGAGAAGATCTTGGATGAGCTTTCTTTGTGTAATGGATGTTTTTATTGTCATGTGCACTGTTTGAGACTGGTTTCCGGTTCCCATTTTGGTATTCCTCAACAGAAATGTGTGTCTTGAAATTAAAATCTTCTGCCCCCAGCCAATCAGAAAAGTTTGAGGTTTTTCGATTCCTCCCCCATCCAACCGAATTTAACAACATAATAATCATAAATGTTTATAAAGCGTCTTTAACAAAAAAGATCAAAGTGCTGTGCAAGAGCATCAACGAATAAAATCAACTTAAAGTCACTTGGATTAAAAGCAAGTGAGTTTTTAACATGGCTTAAAAGGATTCAAGAGATGATGCCTGATGGATGTGAAGAGGAAGAGTGTTCCATAGTGTTTGTGCACTGACTGTGAATGCTCAATGGCCATAAAGTGTATAAGTGCGGGGTGCAGAGGACAACTACAAATGGAAAGTCAAAGAATGTAAATTGCGAGAACTGTGGTCGTTATTAGAAATAAGGTTCTGAAGATAAAGAGGAGCTAGACTATTTCTGACTTCAAAACAAGAAGGACCTTGAATTTGATCTGTTTGTTTAAAGCCATTGGACCCTTTCGGTAAAGTGTTGTCCAAGGCCCACACTTTGTGTACCACAACTTCTATATCAAATAACAAACCTGTGAAAATTTAGGCTCAATCGGTCATCGGAGTCGGGAGAAAACAACGGAAAAACCCACCCTTGTTTCCGTGCGTTTCGCCGTGTCATGACATGTGTTTCAAATAAATCCGTAATTCTCGTTAACGAAAATTTATATTGTTTTGCTGTTTTCTCAAAAAGTAAAGCATTTCATGGAATAATATTTCAAGAGAAGTCTTTCACCATTGCCTTCTGTAAACCCTGTAAGTTATTTGTAAATCTGTGAACTTTTTTTTTTTTTTTCTGAACCGAAAGGGTCCAATGGCTTTAAACAATCATCGGAAGACTTCTTTGTGTTTCTGCATCGAGTCTGCAGGCATTCAACATGTGAAGATGGTCCCTATACTGACCACTATTAGAGATTCATTTTAGGGAAAAATCTCTCAGAAATGCATACCACTTTTATATTTTGTTCATAAATACCCCAGACAGTTTCTCTACTCCTATTGTTGGAGAGCGCGTCACGTGGGTGTGCATATCCCTTTTGTTAATGACCGGTAAAAAGTGTTAATTCCTAAGCGTGACACGCGACCTAGCACCTGTTCTTATAAGACAGTTTCTTCATTCCTATTGGTCGAGAACAACGGCTGAAACAGTTGTGCCACATCACGCGATACGCACGACGCCCACAGCATTCCCTTAAAGGAGTTATTTACGCGAGGGCAGCGGAGGGTCTACCATTTAATAGCTGGAGGGTTGTTGTGTTGAAAGAAATCATTTAACAATTATAATTTTTGCATTTATTTTACTTTTTGACCAAAAAGTGATGATGTTTTGACTGAAAAGGTATTTATGAATGGGAATCAAAGTGTGTTGAATCGGTTTTCAACTAGTGGTTTAAACACGCCGAGGCCTGGTTCTTGATAATTTACCTCGACTTCGTCTCGGTAATATATCAAGAACCAGGCCTCGTTGTGATTAAACCACTAGTTGAAAATCTCTTCACCACACATTGATTCCCTTATTATATTGATGTACCTACCACTGTAAGGAGCGATCCATGTTGGAAGTTTGGTTGGAATGATACCAGCTGTGGGATATCACCAGGCTCGCCTCGCACAAAACCACTACAACAACCAATAACAATAAAGTATCATTATTAATACTGTCCGTCTCCTGACGACGACAAGAGCAAGGTTGTCGAAACGTTGAGACCAATTAAGATCTCACTTCGTGTTAGTGAAACTTATAATTTTATGTATTGTACCAGTGCAATTCAACTGGTTGCCATACTGTACATTTGTTTCAATGTTGTTTTTATGAAATAAACTGATTAATATTGAAAAAAATATACATGTAACGAGAAGTCCCCTTGATCCACTAAAGCTAAAGTAGTAGTCAGACATTTTGGAGGCAACCAACTGCAGTGCATGCTACGGGACCCTCTGGTGGCACATAACTAATTTTTCAAACATGTCTCACGATCCCTAAGAATAATACATGTATGTGATCACTCAAGTGTAAACAGATTCTCTTCTTGGAGATTCTGGTTGCCTGTAAATTGCCTCGTGAGACACGGCCCTTAGAAAAAAACTGAGACAGCATGGGTTCATATTGTACCTACCTTGGGATGAGTTCTAAGACAGGTTCCAGTCTTGTATTGAATAACGCAATGAGATTATTTGATTCAGTCGACTTAAATAAGACGGCTAATCTCTCTCCATTAGGATCCCATGCAAGGTCCTGAATCAAGCCTCCAACACTACAAGGTATTCAACAAAGAAAGTATGGGGTGACAAGGCTAATTTCAATTGTCAAGGCCACTTCCTGTGGAAAAAAAATCTTTAAAATCACAGCTCAAATTTGAGGGGAAAATTCTACAGGACTGCAGGCTTGTAGCACAAAATTTTGACTGGACCAGAACTTATTTTACAAGAGCAGAGTTGAACAAGCACTCCGAGGAGATCTATTTCAATTGTGTTTGTGTGCAAGTCTACTTCGATAGTCTTGAAAGATAATTGAAAGACAATTATCACATTCACAGTCAAAAATTTGTCATTAATAAAACCCCTGAATTTCCGGTCAACAACAGTGAAATCACATCCCAGTGTGCACAAAATATTCTACCTGATCTGCTGCTGATCACAGTCTACGGTAACTTCTGATAGATCAGCGCAGGTAACAGCAGCCCGAGCTCCTCCAATCACATCACCAGTCTCATTGAAACCCAAGGCGTATATGATGGGTTTATTCTCAGTACAGAATAGCAGTGTCTTGCTGTCTGGGCTCCAACAAGCTGCTTGGCAACGACCGGATAGACCTGTCCACTTCTCACAGGTCCAAGTTCTTGTCTCCCAAACTCTAGAAACAAGACACAAAATTTGGATTATTAACAACTATTTGTACAACTATTATTTGTGGTGGTCATACAGCCATTGGTCCAGTGTTTTGTGCAACGCACATAAAATAACCCAGTGCACTTATCAAAAAGAGAAGGGATTCACCCAGGTGTCTGGTTTGATTGGCAGCATATTGTGCCACAGCACCTTGTAAACCATTACATGGTGCTATGTAAAAGGAGTAGGTCTCATAATTCAAAAACTTAGTCCCACACACCCTGCAGGAAAATACTGAATGTTGAAGCGCCTTGAGCGTCACTTAGTGATGAATATGACCGCTATATAAGAAGAAGCTATTATCATTATCATTATTAACTATCAGAAAGAGAATAATAAGGAAATCAATGTGTGGTGAAGAGGTTTTCAACTAGTGGTTTAATCCCAACGAGGCCTAGTTCTTGATAATTTTACCGAGACGAAGTCGAGGTAAATTATCAAGAACCAGGCCTCGGCGGGTTTAAACCACTAGTTGAAAACCGATTCAACACACTTTGATTCCCATTCATAAATACCTTTTCGGTAAAAAAACATCAACACTTGTGAAAATAAATGCAAAAATTATAATTTCTCATAATTTTAACACAACACCCCTCCAGCTATGAAATGGTAAGGCCCAGTCAAGGCCCTCGGGTAAACAACTCCTTATAAGGGAATGCTGTGCGTTTCGCGCGTATCGCGTGATGTGGCACAACTGTCTCGGCCGTTGCTCTCGACCAATAGGATTGAAGAAACTGTCTTATAAGCGCAGGTGTGCAAGCTTTCGTGTCACGCCCATGTTATAACACTTTTTACTAGTGTTATATCATCCGTTCAAACAACCCCTCGTGATGCCCTCTCGACCGATCAGAATGGATAAACTGTCTTAGGTATTTATGAATAATATAGATAATAAGCGCACGTATCTACCAAACAAGGCGCTGAGTCAAACTCAAGGCGCCGAGTATATACACATTTTTAGAAAGATAGGTTATTGCAGTGATGAATTTTGAGACCCAATTATTTAATTATTTAGCACCTTGTAAGGGTTTACAAGGTGCTACGGCGCAGACAGCAGCCACAGCCAGGATCACCGGGACGAACCCCTTCTCTTTTCGAAAAGTGCACTGAGTTCTTTTACATACGATACACATCACACATGGGACCAACGGCTTTATATCCCATCCAAAGGACCAAGCAATGGTTAAGTGTCTTGCTTTTAAAGGACACACATGTCACGACTGGGGATTCGAACCCACACTCTGGTGATCAGAAACCCCAGAGTTTGAATTCGGTGCTCTTAACGGCTCGGCCACGACACTTCCACAGAGAAGAACTAAGAGAATAAGCATGCCACGACACTTCCACAGAGAAGAACTAAGAGAATAAGCATTGAAGATGCTGTTCATATTGGTAATTTTTATTCTATTTATTTCATTACACACCCAATAGCACAAGCACAAATAATAATAATAATAATAAAATAATAATAACAGTATTTATAAAGCGCCAAATTGCCAAAGGATACAAGGCGCTGAGAAGGAATGAAGAGGGAAAAAGACAGAACAAAGATAAAGATGACCAGCTACGAAGAGGCAAAAAGGTGGGTTTTGAGAGCACGTTTGAAGGCTGGGACACTGTTGGAGCTTCTGGTAAGGGTAGGAAGAGAATTCCATAGTGAGCGAGGTACATAGAGCTGCCAGACTGGCGCCACTAAATAACAAGATGGTGAACAGGAAACAAGAAAAAATGTTCAGTTTTAGATGTGGGAGGAAAACCCAAAATGGGGGGAAAACCTATGGAACCAGGTAGGGACTGAAAACCCAATCGACATGCAGGGCTCCAGGTTTGAGTTGGGATTCAAACGGGTTTTCACAGAGGTGAAAGGAAGGGAGAGAATCCCCTGAGCCAACTTGATGCCCTCCAGAATGTCTGAAAAATCTATCATGAGACCATCCAAGTAAAGACACGCCCCCTCCTCTACCCTTTAGAATCAAACAACTACACCTATGACCTAACTGAACATCTCAGATGGTGTAGCAGTAAACAGCTTAGTATTATCAGGAGACCATCCAAGTAAAGACACGCCTCCTCCTCTACCCTTTAGAATCAAACAACTACACCTATGGCCTACCTGAACATCTCAGATGGGGTAGCAGTAAACAGCTTAGTATTATCAGGAGACCATCTGAGTAAAGACACTCCCCCTCCTCCACTTCTTCTCAGAGTCACACATGTTTCTCTTGGCACATCCCATACCTTTTGTACAAATCAATGGTTCATTATGCACTCTTGGTATGAAGATACAGTTTGTCTTATGGTGACAAGTTGCATTGTTTTACAAACATAAATGACGGCACCGAAGCAATGTCCTTCAAATAACTGACATTTCACACACATTGTCATGCTTTGGAATGTGCAAAAATTTCCATTTCTGTGACTTTCAGCGTTTGTTTTTCCCCCTCAGCAATGAGTGTTCAAATTCAAACTATGGCTATCAAAGCATGTAAATAAACTCTTCATAATACGTCAAATATCAACTATAATATCAAATATGCTGACAGTTTTTAATTAATACACATTTATGAAGGAAAACACTAATATCCATTACGTTTTCTTCCTATCTGTGGTTGCCCTAAACGACCAAGACAGAGCTACTCACCGGCATAGCTGTATCACTGGGAGAAGCAGAGACCAGCATTCTACCTCGAGGATCCCACGCTAGACTAGTAATCGGACCGTGACCATTCTGACTCAATACTTGAGCACAACTTGCTGATGGTCTGAATAATCAGAAAACAAACATTGGTTAACAAGTTTATTGATTAAACTTAGTGAACTGTTCATGTCTGTTGTGTTGTCATTTAGCTTTTGACAAAGACTCTTTGTTTGGCTTTTGTCGACCTAAAGGCAAAATTAAAAAGACAGTAAGCACTGAATTCTGCAGTAAGCTGAGCCACGCAGTTTGGCCCTGTATTCGACTTACCTTGTGGAAAGGGATTTAGGGTCTACATTCCATATCATGATGCATGTTTGACAAGCAACAGCCAGAACAGATGCAGATAAAGGCTTCCATGCCAAGAACGCCACAACACGTTGAAAACGATGCTTCAATGTGGGAACAACTTCACTGAAAAAGAAATCAAACACGTGGATATGGGCATGTCATGTAAGTTTTGTTATTATTATTAATTAATAGATTGAACTATAATGTACGTCTAGGATTCAAACTGCCTCTAAAGGCCAGGTATATAATTTTTTTGAACATGTTGAAAGGGCAAGGGCAAGGCCACTTTCATTTTGCAAAGTGCATTTCTATTGAAAAACTTTTGAAGGGCACCAAGGCCAAGACCAGGGGCAACAGAGGCCATTGGCCTGCATGTAATTCCAGGCCTGCTCTAGCTTCCGGGCAATCTCGGTGGTCTAGTTGGTAAGACACTGCTCTAGAGTCGCAAAGGTCGTGGGGGTTGAATCCCACCCGAGTAATAATCAAACTCCGACATATACAACAGAAATTTATCTGGTAAGTCCGCAAAGTTCCAGTGACTTGACTAAAAGGTGCAACAGCTCTAATGCATTTATTGCAATTAGTTACCTATTGGCTGTAAAAACTCTGACCACATCGTCCTTCCAGGCTACTGCACATTTGTTGGTGTGTGGATGCCAGGCTAGTGCTCGTATAGCGGAGTCTTGCCAGTCACGTGTTGGACTGAACACTGACACCATAGCTTCACTGGATAACTACAGACAATAGAAACAGCACATAGTTGACAATAACTACAGACAATAGAAACAGCACATAGTTGACAATAACTACAGACCATAGAAACAGCACATAGTTGACAATAACTACAGACAATAGAAACAGCACATAGTTGACAATAACTACAGACCATAGAAACAGCACATAGTTGACAATAACTACAGACAATAGAAACAGCACATAGTTGACAATAACTACAGACAATAGAAACAGCACATAGTTGACAATAACTACAGACAATAGAAACAGCACATAGTTGACAATAACTACAGACAATAGAAACAGCACATAGTTGACAATAACTACAGACAATAGAAACAGCACATAGTTGACAATAACTACAGACAATAGAAACAGCACATAGTTGACAATAACTACAGACAATAGAAACAGCACATAGTTGACAATAACTACAGACAATAGAAACAGCACATAGTTGACATTATAACACCCCTTGCAAGTATTCTGCCTGCTCATTGGTTTAGAGCGCGTCACATGACATGTCTTAGTTTTGCTAGACCACGGCTGTGTGATAGTTCGTCGGTTTGCCATGCGCTAGTCCGAAGACTAGCACATGGCGCCGTGCGCTAGTCCGACAGACTATCACACGGCGTGCAGTACCCAGACGTCCGTTGCGTGTACGAGGATGATAAATTAATAGTCTGTAACCATTTCGGACTGCACTACACTACATTGAACACAGTAAGTAAAAGTGTTTGCAATCTGTATTCGCGTCGTCCGTGGATTGTAGCATTCAGGTCTGTAACTTAATAATAATAGTACAGTATTTAGAAATGTTTGGGGTGTTATAAAACAAATATTGACTGCTTTTACTCGTGCAATGGTTAAAAACTATGACTCCCTCAGTGATCCCCGGAGTGTTCTATTTACCCTCGGCTTCGCCTCGGGAAAATAGAAAGCTCCGGGGATCACCTCGGGAGTCATAGTTTTAACCATAGCACTCGAAGCAGTCAATATTTGTATAATAACTACAGACAATAGAAACAGCACATAGTTGACAATAACTACAGACAATAGAAACAGCACATAGTTGACAACAAACATGGTTATATTTCACATGATCTTACTTTCTTTACAAGCTTTTTAGAAAGAAGTATGCTTGAAACCTCAGAAATTTTTAGAGGGACCCATGGAATGAAATATCATATCTGGGCCCAATTTCATAGAGCTGCTAAGCACCAACAAAATTGCTAAGCATGAAATTTCTTCCTTGATAAAAAACAGGATACCCACCAAATTTCCACGTGATTTTCAGGATTTATAAGCAAACAACAGCTGATTACCAGTATCAAGCAATCTGTAACAAATGGAAATTTGGTCAGTAATCTTGTTTTTATCAAGGACGAAATTTCATGCTAAGCAAATTTTTGTGCTTACCAGCTCTATGAAATTAGGCCCTGATGGCTACCTAGGCAACTTATAGCCTACCAGAAATATTCTACTTACTACAAGATGAGGGTAGAGGGACCCATGTAGTGAATTAGCCCATCTGATGGCTGCTAGGCAACCACATGCAATTGATGAAACCATCCAAGATGCTGTAGGTAAAACATAAAAAAAATGTAATCATTGGGCTTAGCCATACCCAACAGTTTAGTTATACAAACATACCATGTTAGTGCATAGAAGAAGACATTTGTCATCAATCCAATCAAAACCAACATCCTATACATGTAGCTAAGAAAAGTACATGTGGGTTCGGATTGATGATACCCAAGTCTATTCCGTATGAACTATTTCAGCCCTAGGAGAGGGGGGGGCCATGGCCTCTAGAACAAAAAAAATTGTAGCCCACACCTAGAAGTGGCCTTTAGGCATTGTGTGTCTGGTGACTTGCATAAAAAATAATAATACAAAAAATAAGCCAAGCACATTATTCAGCAAGTAGCAAGTAAAGTCTCATTTGTTGACCCTGAAACTACCTCGGCTTCTAACAATCAAACACAATCAGGTTTATTAGAATTTACGATCAGAGTTGACAAGGAAATGACCCAAGTCTTCTCAAACTCTAGCACGATGCAATTATTTGCATGGGTTTTATTCAAAGAACCTTTTTGAAATTCACTTTAGGCAGTTAGAAGCTAAAAACTTTGGAAAACAATGCTGAAATTAAAATTTAAAAAAATTATAATGCAGTACTTCAAGTTGATTGGATAAAAATGGTTACCTTCCGTCTTGCTATTGGCTAACTCCTCCAGCATACCACACGTACCATGCTCCTTGCATGCATACCAAGCTTTCTTCCATATGGAGATATGTGCATTGCATGGTAAGAAGGCCGACCGAGCATCCTCTTCTATAGCTAACGATGATAATGTCTCAACAGCAAGGGTGACTTTGGGATACACCAAACCCTAGCAAAGGAAAGTAACAATATGTGTGAAATGCAAACTTGTGCCTACGATGCCTCTGGTCATTGCTTTGGTGCCCCTTGAATGTTCCTATAAAAATGTACAAAAATTATTCTCCTAGAAACAGGAAGCCGATGTAGTTGTCTGATAAAAATAATCATAAATAATTTTGTTTACTTATCACTTTACACTCCCGAAGAGCATCTCAAAGCGCTTCCAACATTATTACCCCTGGTTACTGGGCCATTTAATTAATTTCCTAAACCATCTCATTCTCAGCTCTCTGTAGAGTACACAGCCTGTGCAACAAACTGCAATACTAAGCTACTCAATCACAAGAACCATCTCTGCCCTCATAGGTAACCATTTACCCTTGGGTGGAGAGAAGCAAAGTTTAAAAGTGTCCTGCTCAGGGACACAAGTGTCATGACCAGGACTCGAACCCAGCTCAACCAAAACACCAGAGTTGGTGTTCGGTGCTCTTATCCACTCGGCCATGATGATGACACCCTTAGTATTGAGTGTTGAAACACACCTGCATCCCTGGTGTATATTTACTCAAATCGGACTCCCCTGCAAGCGCTGTGTGTAGGTCACTGTTGAATTCACACACCGTGACAAAACCTTCTCTTGGGGGTGGGGGACCATCAGCTAGAGTACACATGACTGTTGTCTGTCAAAAGGAGAACACAAAAGACAAAAACATTAATTCTGAATTTGCAGGTTCGAATCCCGCCATGGCAATTTTGTTTACTTAAAACAAGTAAATGAAAAAAGTAGATGCAAAAGGTACTCCAAATTCATTGCATGGGCACTGCACAGACTGTCTCACCCTGTCCACTACACTATACTTCACAGTAGACCCAGTAATGAGTAACTGGGCCGACGCTGTACTCTTTTTTTCTCAAAATGTTGTCATTTTCGATAATAACATTTTGAAAAAAAAGGAGTACGACCGATAATGACAAAATTTTGAAAAAATTGAGTACAGCGCCCCAGTTAGTTACTGGGTTTAACTTCACAGGTCCGCGTCAACTGATAAACATACATAAACCCCTCGCTATATGACTGAGAGATCTTTAACTATACTTAAAGACGAGATCTGATTCTGAACGACAAAAATACTCATTAATTTACTTTAATACAACTTGTAATTTTTTGTATAATTTATAAATTTGTTTTTAGTTGGCTTTTATTTTTAGGAGTTTCGGAGGAAAATTCCAGGAGTATCAACTGCATCTTGAGTCTCGAGTCTTGAGTAGTGTGATCCCTTTGCAGCACAAATTTGGCTAAACTGGGATGGGTGCAGCGAGGCGTCACAGCCGTAAGGTGTGAGTGAAGAAAGAAAATAGACAAAGTGCAGACAAAAGTGGTAGATTGGAAGGGCCTCTTCATCAGGAGTATTTTAAACTTTTGTATATGTAGAAGTAGAACAATTTGAATTTTCTTTTATCAACACAACAGACCAGAAAAATGCTAAACCCCAAACCCAAGAATGATTCAAAACTCCCCCTATTTTTGTTAACTTTTAACAAATACATTGTGAACAAATTATATGAATTGTCTTACATAAATATCTGAGATTTTGTCAATATTTGCTTGACACTAAAATTTAAACTAAATGGTTGTAATTTGTAGCAACCACAGTCAACTGTGGTTGTAGTCTAGTGGTTGTGCATTTCAGAAAAGTTTTGTTTGCTGTTTTTTGTAAGGCCTGTTTTAGTGTCAAGCAAATATTGACAAAATCTCAGATATTTATGTAAGACAATTCATATAATTTGTTCACAATGTATTACTAGGATACTAGGACTCCTAGTTAACAACAACGATTACGAATAGCCACAACAGAACACCCATGCATGGCCACGGCCACGTCTGTGAAGTTTAGATTGATCGAAATCAATAGGGATAATTTGTACTTAAAACAAACTTGCAAGGTATTGGAAGAAAAGTCATACCAATTTTCTCTTACCGGCAGCAAATACCACTTGATTTTGCGGCTTTTGACGTTGCGCTAAGTTTCAAGCAACACACATTTTTTAAAATGTTGTCAGGAAATTTTCAATAAGCGAACTAGTAAAAAAATAGTCTGGACCCCAATCTATAAACAAGTTACACCATAATTTAATCACATGTTAACTGTAAAGACTAGACTTTTGCAACAAAATAACCAACGGCTGTTTGACGAACTGGGACATTTAAACGGGGGCACCCATGGAAACTCTTTACAACCGCCTTTACTTTGAACAGCCGTAGCTACACAATTTTTGCGTTGCGTTGACGGGACGGACGTGCTACATTCCCATCAAAAGTGAATGCGAACGTCAAGGACCTTCGCATGATACACTGTAAGTTGTCAATAGGGGGCGGTATATAAGATGAGTGGTATAGACCTTATCGCAAATACCAATGCGCAAGCGCAGACTGTTGAATGAGGTGCATTGTGGGATAGATATGGATCAAATTTGGATACCAGCAAGACCACAATGCACCTAATTCCAAGCTTTACGCGCGCGCCCCGGTATTTGCGAAAAGGTCTATAGACCTTTTCGCAAATACTGGGGCGCGCGCGTTAAGCTTGGAATTAGGTGCATTGTGGTCTAGCTGGTATCCAAATTTGATCCATATCTATCCCACAATGCACCTCATTCAACAGTCTGCGCTTGCGCATTGGTATTTGCGATAAGGTCTATACTCGCAGCACAGACATAAAGAACCTACTCACGTCTGTGCTACACTCATAGAGCTATAATACAGACATAACTCTATGATGATACAGAACCTCTACATTATATAGCTCTATGGCTACACTATTAAGATATTGATTCTGAGCTGCCAATGATGAATTTATTATCTTAAAAAAAACACCCAAAAACATACAAACAAACAAACAAACACCCCAACAAGCACCTCAACATCCAACAAACACATTTCATACACTGTTTTTTACGCAAATATTTTTGTATACAATGATGCATAATGACATGCTGACCGTGAGACAGATCTCTACATCTCTACATAATATGAAGAACAGCAGTGCGCACATAATTTATGAGAGCAACGGGCGCCTACAATCAACAACAAAAACTATCGAGTCCCCTCTCGGCAGCAAACATTGTGGAGGAAAGTTTACAAGTTGAGTAAACAAACTGGAGGCAGACCTGTAACTATATTAATTTTTCTAATTAAAATAACCCATTAGTGTGCAGGTTGTCCCCTTGGCGAATTTTGAATGTTATTCAGGACAATCAGAAGTCCATCTTGGCAAAAAATCAGTTAGTGTCAGAGGGGTGACTACAAAACTCGAAAACTAGAGTCCTTTTTGATGATCTTATTGGGCACAAAACACCCCTTTCCCGACACCACGCCCCGCCATTTTTTGCTAAAACTTTGATGATTGCTCACGGTAGGGCGCCCTCCTCTGATGACATTTTTAAAACGACAGAGCTTCCTATACCAGTCTTTCGCTATAAGCCCGTAGAGTTATGCACTAGCCCCGCCCGTGTGTCCTGTGTACGTGCATGCAGACCACACAAGCAGGAAATAAACACGCTACGTACCACCGGCGCGCGCGGGGCCGGACACGGAAAAAAACATACCTACCTTATTCTACTCCATCCAGCACCAACCAGCGTCAAACGATCCACGACTAACTTCATATTTACCGATTTTTTTAGTTCCATTGACCTGTTTTTGACAGAAAGAATGGCTTATCCAGGCTACGGCGCTCCTCAGGCACATGCTCCTCCAGTGGCTGTAAGTATAAGACTCTGCAACACAGAGAAGATGTTTGTTTTGTTTTTATGTTTTTGGGTAGGCCTATATTTATAATACTAATAGATAGATAGGCTAGTAGTACTAGTATTAGGGACGTCGCCCGGTCACGTGACTGGCGAACAATTTGACGAAGTTTTAATTTGCGACGGTGTCATATTTCAGTTCCAAAAATTTTTTTTTACGAAATGGTGTAGAATAAAAGTATGTTAATAATGTAAAACTTTTGAGAAATTCGTTTTCTAGTACTTGACAAAATGTTAGAATAATTAGAAATTTACTTTCCGAGAAAAGAGAAGAAAAAATCCGTACTTTTCGTTAATTCGCACCCCGTCAGCGCGCAGTTCATTTCTTGTCCCTGAATTGCCATGCGTGATGAAGTTTTTCTTTGGGCTGTCGTACGGCCGTAAATACGTCCAAAAATATCGAAATACCCCTTAAAATGAAGCTTAGATGTTAGGCTTTTTAATTATGGCTAAGTCCACTTTGCCATAATTAATCTTAAACTATTGAAACAATGTTAAAATGTTTGTTGAAGGGGATTTTAACGATCGCGACTTAGCTCACCATCGCGACGCATACCAAACGAAAGACCGTGTTCTATTCTACAAAATGGTGGCCGTAGCTAAGTTGAGGAACGAGGCGGTTTTCAGCTACAGCGCCTTTTCCATGAGGGGTCGCTCAAGAATCTGTAGCTATTCGGTTGCAAGGTTGTGTACAGAGCTAGATGTCTAGTTTTGACCTCTCGTAAAGAGTCATTCATAAATCCCACTACAGCGCAGTGTACATGGTGACGTCATCGCGCCGAAACCAGACTTGCGCAATGAAGCTGCAAAATGGCAGTTACTGCGCCGCGTGGGTCTTATATTTGTTTACACTCCATTATTCATTCGTGAAGAGCGGACGTGTATTGAGAATTGCAAGTGTTTATTGATCAAAGTGCAGAATATTTGCGGGAAATTTGAACTTTTTAGAGAGAACTTTTGTTTGTTGACAAAGAATATTCACATTATTTTCGTAAAAAAGAAATTGAACTTGTTTTTCGTCCGTCAAAATTGTTTTTTTTTCTTCGGATTTCGGTGATCCATATTCAGCAGTTTAAATTGCAAACTTTCTAATCTCCAATTTCACACATTTTATTCTGCAACTTAGCTTTGTTACTTGATTTTTGACTAAATATTATTAAGTTTTATTGTTATCTTTCAATTAAACATTTACTCTGTTATTTATTGGGGTTATGGGAATTTTGTTCTTGCTGTGCAATAACCTTGAAGGCATCTCACTTTTCTATTCCTTGTCCAAAAATGAAGGGGGTGAGATGTTTACTTTTTGAGATATGCACTTTTGAAAATGCGACATTATTTATTAGTTTTACACAGCAGGTGTCAAATTACGGGCAATTAGGCTCAATTTGCATATTTTGAAAAATAACAATAATTAAGATAATGAGAATTATGTTTTTGTTGTTTAATAACCTTAAAGGCATCTTACTTTTCTAATCCTTGTCCAAAAATGAAGGTGATCAGATATTTACTTTTTGAGCTATGCGCTTTTGAAAACACGAGTTAATTCATTATATCTGGCAGGTGTCAAAATACAGATAATTAGCATGATTTGCATATTTTGAACAAGAAAAAAAATTATTTAGATAAGGGAATTTTGTTATTGTTGTTTAAAAACCTTAATGGCATCTCCCTTTTCTATCCCTTGTCCAAATATGAAGCTGGTTAGAGATTTCCTTTTAGAGATATGCACTTTTGAAAATGCAAGGTATATTCGCTGTTTGTTTATCTCAGCGGGGAGTCAGATTACACGGGTAATTAGGCCTAATTTGCATATTTTCAAAAATAACAATAATTAAGTTCATGGGAATTTTTAGTTGTCATTAAGTAACCTCAAATGCATCCCACTTTTCTACCCCTAGTCCAAAAATGAAGGTGGCCAGTCAATTACTTTTTGAGATATGCTCTTCTGAGAACTGTTGTTTATTCATTGTTTATTTGTTTATACGAAAGATCAAGATATGCACTTTGAGTAATCCCTGGGGACTTTGAGTCCATTTTTGAGGTCTGTTAATTCAAAATCCACGCAATCAAATTGGTTTTTTTCTTCAGTTCTCATAACACTTTTTGCCTGGAACCAGAATATTTCAGTTTTGTGTAACTAAAAAGTCTAATTTGTTAATTAGGATTTTATTAAAATTGTTATTTGTTTGTTTGTTGTTTACTTTAGTTGCTAGGCAACGACCACGACTCTGAACTTGACACTAAATAACCACAACTCTGGAACCCCTTGACCGATTTTCTTCAAACAACCACCAAATAACTCCATTTACTGAATTCTTTCATACTAGCCACATTTCAAAGCTATAGAACAAACATTGAAATTCTGGTTGCCATCCCTACTAGTATACAAATATTGACTGCTTCGAGTGCTTTGGTTAAAACTATGACTCCCGAGGTGATCCCCGGAGCGTTGTATTTGGAAAAGTTTCCGTATGGCGCCACCACTTTTTCATTCGAAATAAAATAATATAGTATCTAATTTACCTGATTGATATATCCCTTTTTGTAAAAATGAGTGAAAAAGTGGTGGCGCCATACGGAAAGTTATCCAAAAAATATTAGTTCTTTTGAAGAGGCTTTGAGAAAAGTATCTTCACCTGTTTGACCAGTTCAGGATCAGTTGAAGGATAACATTCCGTATGGCGCCACCACTTTTTCACTATTTTTACAAAAAAGGATATCTCATTGAGGTAAATTAGATACTATATTATTTCATATCAAATGAAAAAGTGGTGGCGCCATACGGAAACTTTTCCCAGTTGAATCTATTCTGAATCAGTAGAGTGCCCTTTATTGCAAACTTGTACTCCCATTCATAAAACTGTCTCTCAAGGACACAAAACTGCAGAGGTGTGTTGGCATTGACTTGGACTTCCTTTCTTTAGTGAATGTCATGCAAGTGTCTTCAATAGCAGCACAAAAACCCAGTGACAAAACCACAAAACAACAAAAATCTCACGCATAGCTGGCCTCTGGACTTGGCATCTCTCGAGTCCATCCTCCTGACCGCTGCTAACGATGGTTACCAGACCGCCGAGGATGGAGGGTCACTCAGTCTCAGCTCAGGAGGATGGGGGGTTATGATTAATTATTGCAACTTAACTATACTAGCGATATTTTCGACCCAGTAACTCTGCTCTGGTCTGGGGCGAGCGCTGTACTCCTTTTTTCGAAATGTTGTCATGACTCATTACATGCATTACGACCGATAATGACAAAACTACGAAAAAAGGAGTACAATGGCCCAGTTACTGGGTCTATTTTAGATTATTAAATAAATTAAATATATAATTTATATATTTATGTACCGTCATGCAGCCCCACAGTGCCAATACGCTGGACTCCCTCCGCTTATTGGCCCTACTACGCCTACTCCTAGAACTATTTCGGTTTTGTCCGCTATCGTCTCCCGTAACCTCATCTCTCACGACAATAACGATGATGTTTCAATCATGGATCAAATCGCTCTTTTTTTTTTTTTTTAATCTTGCCAAAATTAGGCTCTATGTGTCCTTTGATATCTCATTGTCCGAGGGGACGACAGAAAATCCACTCCGCAATCCCCAAAATTGTTAAAAATGATAAATTCTTACCGTAATTCAGTCCCCAAGTTTTACCATTGCACTACAAATGCCGATTATTCCCGACCGTGCGCGTATTTTTGTCTGGGAAAAAATGACGCGGTGAGATCGATCACCCCTAAAAACGAGGTTGATGACTGCATGACAGAACCACGACGTCACTACTCAGTAGTACGCAAACAAATGTTAATTTATAACTGATTTGAATTGACTTTTTATTTAATATTCCTATTTCAGGATCCACTATGGGGATGGTTTCAAGCTGTGGCAGGCCAAGTAAGTACATACAACAGCTAGAATCATAATTTAAATTTGCAGTTTGCACTTCATTCTACTGTGGATTCCACAGTCTTTTAATACACTTGGTGCGATAAACAATCTCTCAAGGAAAAAAGAATGGTGGTCAAAACAAATTTTGGCGAATGATAACTAATGGTTTTTGAACAGTTTGAGTGTTTTATACAAAGACACTGACTTGTGAATTTTTTTCGAAAAGGTTAATGGCCTGACGTTTTGACCTTAGCTGAGTTTTCTTGAAGAAAGATTTTCTGTGAAAATTTAATTTTAGAAGGTTTTTGAAATATCAATCCAAAAAACAGGTTGTCTGGCTGGTTAGTTCAGTTGTGGAAAGCATTACCATTTAATTTGAGAAATGGACTAATTTAATTTAGTGAAATAACAAGCTACATCAAATTGCTTCTGAGTTTTAAAATAAAAGAGTTACATATGTAAGGGCAAACCCTACAAGTCCAAAAGTTAAAAATGGACCAGTGAAAAAGCTAACTGGTCCTGCTGGCTAGGAACTGAAGAAATTAAGGGCAAATCCTGAATAGTTTTAAGGCACTTATTAACAGCACTTTATCATAATCTTTCTTATTTTTAGGATGGGCAGATTGAACCAGTTGAGTTACAGCAGTGCCTTACAGCCTCTGGCATAGCAGGAACATATCAACGTAAGTTTCTTCCTTCATACTTCCTTCAGAATTTTTTTTTTTTCCCTTTCTAAAATTCCCTCATGAGAAATATAAATGTGACAACAATTAAAGAAGAAAAGAAGTGATAACAATTTGTGAACATGTGCTTTTCAATACAAAACAATACAAAAAGGCATTTATATACAGCTGTTTCATTTACACGTAGATCATTTAATTTTCTTTTTGCGTAGTGTTTTTATGCTTCCCAAAGATTATAGCTGCTCAACCGAGAATGAGTTGAACAATCAACTCCTCTGTGAAATATTATAGAAATATTGACTTCTATGAGGGGCACAGTTACAAATATAGGCCCAAGGCGATGTCAAAACCATGACTATGCCCGAAGCGTAGCTGAGGGCATAGCTTTGGTTTTGACATCACCTTGGGCCTGTAATTATTACTGTGCCCCAAATATTTAGCAGTCAATTGTTATTTTATATACCGATGGATTCTTCTAATCTGTTGCAGTTATTTTTCCTTCCTGTTGTACTAATCTGACATCCGATCTATATTTTATTTGAGTAACTATAAATATAAATATGAATGGTACAACCATGAGTAAAATCTCTTTTGATGGAGTGTTGGTTCTGAAAAGAGCCGGTTTGGTCTCGACTATTCCAACATTATACTCCGCTCGTCTTCAGGAGAATGAACAATATATTCAGTTTCTCCTGAAGATGAGCAGAGTATATTGTTTGAAACGTCGAGACCGAACCCGCTCGTGTATTCATATTTTTATTAATAGTTGCTGTTATTCTCCACACCATGCAAAGCTTCAAACACCATTTATATTTTATTTGTTTGTCTCTCAGAGATATCAGCAAAAAGGCCTAGTCAATAGAATTTGCATGATGCACTGGCCCAAGTAAAAAACTAATAAAAGAATAATTTTTCTGCGATTTGTACAATTCAACAATTAAAGTGCTTTGGATGTTCCTGATGATAATAATAATAATAATAATGATCGGCACTTATATAGCTCTTCAAACAACAGTCCCATGAAGCGCTTTACAAAAATTAATGAGTAAACAGGTAAGTTTTCAGCAGATGTTTGAAAATGTTCTCGTTTGGAGCAGCTCTGATATGGCTAACTATTATATTTATTTTTTTTAAATTTTCAGAGTTCAGCCTGGAGACTTGCCGTGTAATGATAGCTATGCTGGACGTATCCTTTTATTATTGACAATGCCACACAATATAGTATCAGGATAACTTGTTTGTGTGCAATTTCTATTGCGTTTGCGGGAAATATGTTTTGTCATAGTCAAGGTGAAGGCTTAATGTTTATCACCCCCCCCCCTAACAAAAACAAATTTTTGCTGATAATACTGTCATCTTCAAGAAAGAAGTTGTATCGTTGCTTATTATTGAAATAATGCAAATTACTTTATCCAGTCCAGCCAAAAGAGTCGTTTGTCGAATATATCATTTTGGAGAAGCAAACCAACGAGGGTTAAATTTTCAACAAAAACATTTTTTTTTATTTTATATAAATGGCCACATAAATTGTATCAAAAATAAATTTTATATTATAGGGGTGTGATGGAGCACTGTACAAAAACCCAGTATTGTTATTATCATTTTTATTTGCACAAATTGTGAAGTAGGTCTTGTTTTGAATTAATTAATTTGATTAACACACATAGAAATATAAGAGAACAAACTGATTAAACACAAATGAGTATAGATGTTGTCCTTGTATATTTGGTTTGCGGTAACACCATGTGTGTATCTACTTACCAGGTAGAGTTGTTCTTAGGGAACTGTCTTGCTTTATTCTACTGCCGTGGAGTAGATAATCGGAGGTTCGGGAGACTTCTCAGTTCTGAAAAGAACTGTCCTGCTTATTTAACTATTACCAGGGCGGATGGTATAGAAATTAGACTGGACTACTACTTTAGCTTATAGGATCGTAATTAACTGTACTGCCGCGGAGTCAGTTCTGAAATTGGTCTCAACGTTTGGACTAGCTTGCTCTATACATTGATACCTCACCATGCAATGCCTCAAATCCTATAGATGTTGCCCTTGACCATGTTGTGTACAGCGAGATTACTCCGGTAAGATGGGGTTTGCAGAGTTCAAGGAACTATGGACTGTCATTAACCAATGGAAGCAGACGTTCATTCAGTTTGACACTGACAGATCAGGAACAGTACAGGGACATGAGCTGCATAATGCAATCAAGAGTTTTGGTAAGTTTTTTTATACCTCTGTAACAAATTGTGATATTTTATTAGTCGAGAACCAACCACGTGATGTGATACAAAGACGCATGTTCCATGGCTGCACAGCGCAGGGGGTAACTTAAGTTTTTTCAACCGGTGTACGTTATTTTGATCGCTCCTACCGTTGGTAGATTTGCAGCACTTTGTACGAAACAGATCATGAACAGTACAGGGACATGAGCTGCATAATGCAATCAAAAGTATAAAGAGATATGGTAATAGACTGGGGCTCAGGCATGCAACTCTTCCGCGGACCCGCCATTGTCCAAGTTTCATGAAATAGTACTCCACCATTACAAAAAAAATCTGCGTCAAATAAAATCAGGCTCCATGAATGAAAACAAGTTGTGCGGAAGGTTACAGACAAAAGCATTACACAGTCCAGACACAGACGCAAGTTTTCCTCGCACAGCATACATTCTACATTATTTTTGCATGGTCTGGCTCCTTGGTGTTTTTGTTGATTGTTGTATAAGGGAATTCAGGGGATCCAGACACTGTAAGGACCCAATATCAAATATTCTGCTAGCTTCAGTCCTCGCAATCCCCTCTATCGTTGGAAATAAGGCCTATACTGTATCACCATAGAGGTTTACCAACTCGACAAGAATTTCTTGCATCAAGACTAATCAATGCTAAGTTTGGTGGATCATTCATGGATTTATAGTTGATATTTTGACCAATTTGATCCTTGGTGTGTTGATCACTTCACCACACCACACTCGCTCAAACAGTTCTTGTTGGCGGGATCGTGGCTTACAGAAACGCCCTCTAGCGGTGGAAATGGGGCCTACATTGTATTTGGTATTACCATAGAGGTTGACCAACTCAACAAGAACGTCATGTATGAAAACTGATCAATGCTATAAAAGCCTTCTCCAGAAGACGATCAGAGTGTACTGATCGAAGTGTCGAGTTGAAACCAATGGTTCTTTTCAGAACCACCCCAACTCACTTAGAGATTATCATGGATACATGGTTTTACCGAAAACCTTTACTTTTTCATATTTCCACCATCCAGTTTCAAATCTTACTTAGTGGTAAGCTTGGTGGGCCATTCATGGATGTATAGTTGATATTTTGACCGTTTTGATCCTCAGGTTACAACTTGTCTCCACAATGTCTTGGTGTGTTGATCAGACGGTATGAGAAGTCTGGTCATATCACCTTTGATGACTTTGTGTCTTGTGTGGTACGCTTAAGAGCACTCACAGGTGAGTTCAGTTTAGACTCATGTGATAAGCCTGGTTAGCATGGTTATGTTATTAATTTTTTGGTTTTTACCCATACACCGATGTATGTATGCACTTTATGCTCGAGTCTACTTTCCCGAGTCCTGTGAACAAATATCACAGGCATATTACTCGGGTGGGATTCGAACCCACGACCCTTGCAATTCCAGAGCAGTGTCTTACAAAAATTTTGGTTTTTAATATGGGTAAAAAACAAAAATTAATGAAATTCTTTATCACCGATGCAAATTTAACATCATCTCTTATATAATTATGTTATCAATCATTAGATGAACATTTAAAGACATCCAGCTAAAAGCCTGTGTTATGCTTTCTTTTTTTTTTGCAGCCACTTTCCAGAGTAGAGACACACAGCGAAATGGTTACGCAAATTTCCAGTATGATGATGTAAGTGTTTTTTTTTTTTTTGTGTTTGGAGTTTATTAAAGGCACTCGGCACTCTTGGTAACTACTCAAAAAATTTAGTTGGTAATGAGCAATGACGAGCTGTTGATAGAATACAAAATTGTGAGAAAAAAGGTCCCTCTGCAGTATGCCTACCAGAGTTTTTGAGAAAGGGATAATTTGTGCAACAAGGGTAGTTTTTTTTCATTATTCTGTTGCAAATTTCGATGACCAATTGAGCCCAAATTTTCTGAGGTTTGTTATTATGCATATGTTAAGATACACCAAGTGAGCAAACTGGTCTTTGACAAGTTCACCAAATATGTCCAGTGCCTTTAAAGAGACTTTATTATTGTACATGGTGTCTCCGCAAACCTTGATTGATTACTGAGATGCAGTAAGTGTTAACAACATTTACGGATGAGAATAATAATAATGGTTTCTTAAATAGACCGATTGCATATGACGTCACGCTCTCAAAAAGGAGGCAGATCGTTGGACAATAGCTGTTCTCTGTGTGTGAAAAACGTGCACCTGACCTCAGCTTACCTGTAGCGTTTTGCATTATGCAAAGGGGGAGCTATTGCAGAACGCGCCTCTGAACAATGCGCGCAATTTCGGGTGTCAACTGTGTTTTGTGCATGTTTGTACATGTTTACGATTTTGACACCCAAAATGATACCAAGGAGAGGCACATGTGAGTACGCTGTGCGTATTGAGAGGTCTATAGCGCCCATATCCGTCACTCAGTGACGATATCTACGTATTTGTGTCTAATCAGTTTGTAATCTTGTATTTCTAATATGTCGGGGAATTGATGATAATAATCAAACCATAACATTTCATTTCATTTCATAATAATACTAATAATAGTGACTTCTTAGATAGCGCTCATATTGTCACTCTGTGACGCTCAAGAGACACTAAGAGACACTCAAGGCGCTTCAACATTCAGTATTTTCCTGCAGGGTGTGTGGGACTAAGTTTTTGAATTATGAGACCTACTCCTTTTAACATAGCACCACGTAATGGTTTGCAAGGTGCTGTGGCACGACATGCTGCCAATCAAACCAGGAACACTGGGGCGAACCCCTTCTTTTTCTACTAAGTGTACTTGGTTGTTTTACATCCATAATACAACACACGAGACCAACGGCTTTACGTCTCTTACTTGCTTAGTGTATGCATGCGAAGTGTAACAACGTTCATGTGTCTGTGCTATTTTTTGTTTTTCCCCATGTACAGTTCATTAGAAGCGTCATGACCATTTAATCTCTCTCGATCTCTGAATGAGAAATTCATCGCTGATGTGTAAATACTCAAAAGAAGCTGACACCAGTTGTAAAAAAGTGGTTAACAACACAGAAACAAATAATGAATTCAAACCTTTTAACACGTAGTGATAAAACTTCTTGTAATAAACTTTGTATTGTGTTGATGTAATGCACTACCCCCCCCCCCCCCAAACTGTAGGCCTGTATGCTTCGTTTTTGAAAGGGCAAAGGCACCAAGGCATGTTCTCCTTGGTAAAGGGCACCCTATGAGCAAATTGTAAATTTCTACTGGTGCATTTAAGGGTACCAAGGCATTGACCAGGGCCCAATTTGATAGAGCTGTTTATGCACAAAAAGTAGCTACAAAGCACAATAAAATTATGCTTACCAGAATAAGGTTACCAGCCAAAGTACCATGTCACATGTACACTTTGTGACTGGTATCCTGCTTATTTTCGCTAAGCAGAAAGGTGTGGAGCATAATTCTGTACTTAAGCAACTCTATGAAATTGGGGCATGGAGGCAATCGCCTTTGTTGCCTCCGTGAAGTTATCAGGCCTGCAACTGTCTATGCACTGTGAGTGTTAAGTACAAGTGGTTAGTATTCAACTTGATGTCATGGACACTGTTCTTGATATTTTAACTTAATGATGTGTCCTTGTTATTGTTCTTAACAGTTCATCAAGTCTGTCTCTTGCCTGTAGGAGGACGACTGATCGCTATCCTATGACAAGCCCATAGTTTGTTAGGTTTATTTTGTTATATCTCGGGGTTTATTTCTTATATTATCTCTGGGTTATTTTCTTACATCTTAAAATTGTCCTTAAAATATACGATCTTACCATCCAGCTACCAATTTCACGAAACTTTACGCCACTGTTTAAGTCCACTTGCACAATGTATAAACGTTGCGCAAGTGGATTACACAGCTGCAGGGATGGAAGACAAAACCCTAATATTTCCTCACTTATAAGTCGGAGGGTTTTGTTCACTGTTCTTCAGGACAAGCCAAGTATTACATATAAAACAAAGTATTTTCTAGATTTACATTTTAAAATTTGCACAACTAAAACATTAGAAAACAAGGAGATGATTAGCAGTTCATCTTGTTTAAGATTTAAGTCTTTCATTTCGATTGATATTACCACTCAACATTTTTGTGAATTTCCATAATAAAGGGCCAAAGGTCATGTACTTCAGAGATGTTAATTTTGCATTAGGGATAAAGAAATTAATTTAGATTTTACCCTTACACTGATGTGTATTAAACAAGGTTTATGTATACTCGGTACTTTCGCGAGTTCTTTGAAAAAAAATCCACAGGCAAATCACTCGTTTGGTATTTGAACTCACGACCTTTGTACTGCAAGAGCAGGTGTCTTAACACTAGCCCACTGAGCTAAACCCAAGGCTGTTTATAGTCATTCCAGTTTCATAGAGTTCATTGAACAAGCTCAAAAGTTTTAAGGAAAACTAAATTACGTGGTTATGACAAACTTAAAGCTAAGTGTGTTTATCTAGAAATTAAAACTTCAATTTTGTAGTAGACCCTTCCCACGAAATAATGTAAATTGCAAGTCATGCGTGCGCACTAACACTTTGGTTGGCAAAATGAAAGAACATTGTGACTGTTTGTAATGGGATGATAGTGGCGTGACGCAGACGGGTTTGGCGTCTACTTAAAGTGCACGTCTCTATGGCGTTTGCCAACCAACAGTGTCTGTGCACATGTTTGAATGTAATAAGGGTATTTCATGTGATGGGTCTATTGTAATGTACCTGTACACATAGATATAGATGTTCACTTTTTATTTTTAACTTAAACTACTTGTATTTTCATTTTGTTCGTTTTGTCTTAATTTCTAAAGAGATGGTTATAAGCAGCTGGTTATAAGTAACTGATAAATAGACCCTTTTCGAAACCACAGCTTTGGCTCCAGATTCGACTCAGGATAGCTTTGCTCTGTTGTTGTTTTGATAATTGCACGTGCTTTGCTACGTGCTCAAGGCTTCAGATGTGAGAACGGAGCCTGAAGCTGGATCGAAAGCCGAAGCAGTGGATTTGAAAAGGTCCATAGACATGCTTGATAGGCGGTAGTCTTGGTGCAAGGCGATCTTGTTTCTTATCACTCAACTATCGTGTTTCACACTATCCAAACTATCGTACCCGTTGGGTGGAACCCTGTGTGAAATTTAGGAACGTCTTTCATCGAGACTTACTTATAAGTAGCCAAGGAAGTGCAGCCCAAGAAAACACAGTTTAATGTTCACAAATAAAACATGTTTTTAATATCATTCAAATATGGAGCACATACATGTAGGTTTTTCTTTTTAGTCTTGGGATGGATTTTATTGCTTTGTAAAATCAACACCTGGACTATAATAATGTAGTTTTACTATACACACTGTTACTGACCATGAACAAAACATACTTTGAACTGTGCCTATGTATCATTTAAACAAGTATATTGTGAGAAAAGTAAAATCAATCATGTAGTTGAATAAAAATATAGTTAATAGTGTCTATTTCGACAATTGATTCGTGTACACAATTCATTGCATAAAACAAATTATATTACATTTTCTATATATTTTACTTAAATGCTTGTTGTATGGCTAAATGATAGCAAGGATATAGTTTACTGCCAGAACCTGCTGAAGAATAAATTTCCAAACAACTTTAACAACTATTCACTCCTTGCTGTTCAGATCTATTTAGAGCCTCTAATTGTGGACAGCACTGAACAGAAGCATTGTATAACCCCTGTATTGCATGATAATGCAATGACACCTTTATGCAAACATGTGTACAGTTATAAAGTGGTACATTGTAAACAATTGTTTTTATAACAGCTCTATAGAAACATATACAATACGACAAATGATAATATCAATGTTTTACATGTATTTTTGGTCATCGTTTGCATTTCAGTTTTTTTTCTCCAAATCTTTTATTATTGAACAAAAGTTATAATGGCAAACAAGGTTAGGTTAGAAGCAGTGATGTAAGACAATGTTCAATTGTAGAATTGCATTTTTTATTGATTCTCATGAGAATAATAAACTTGTATAACTTTGAAGTTCACCTTCAACCTCGTCTTTTTAAAATGAATATAAATGTTTCTGGTTTTTCTATGTGTCATTTTAAAAAGGTAATTTGGAGAATTTGAACCTGCATTAGCAACCTCTATTTTCAAAATGACCTAACTAGCCCTTACATTGGCAGTCTGCCTATTTGTTTTTCAATACAAAAATTGATTTACAAATATTGTATATTTGTTGCTGCTGTATGTAAAATACTGCAAAGTCCACAGTGTGACCACTTATTTGTTACTTAAAGCCATTGGACACTTTCGGTAAACGGTATTATCCAAGGCCCACACTTCGTGTACCACAACTTATATATAAAATAACAAACCTGTGAAAATTTAGTCTCAATCGGTCATCGGAGTCGGGAGAAAATAACGGGAAAACCCACCCTTGTTTTCCCGCGTTTCGCCGTGTCATGACATGTGTTTAAAATAAACCTGTATTTCTCGCGCTATGGAGAATTGATATTGTTTTAATGCTTTCTGAAAAAGTAAAGCATTTCATGAAATAATATTTCAAGATAAGTCTTTCACAATTACCTTCTGTAAACCCTGTACATTATTTGTAAATCTGTGAAGTTTTAAAAATAAATTCTGTACCGAAAGTGTATAATGGCTTTAACTCACACAACCGGGTTGGTGTACGTTCGTGGAGTGAATGGTACTCTACTCTCTCTAAATGTAAAAGAGTAAAAAACACCACTCTGTAATTAATGCTTTACATTTAGCGTTGTCATTCATATGGCTCTTTAAAAAGAATGGTGGTTATTTCACTCTTTAAAGACCCTGGACACTATTGGTAATTTTCAAAGACCAGTCTTCTCACTTGTTGTATCTCAACATATGCATAAAATAACAAACCTGTGAAAATTTTAGCTCAATCGGTCATCGAACTTCTGAGATAATAATGAAAGAAAAAATACCCTTGTCACACGAAGTTGTGTGCGTTTTGATAGCTGATTTCGAGACCTTCAAGTTCTAAACTTGAGGTCTCGAAATCAAATTCGTGAAAAATTACTTCTCTCTCGAAAACTATGGCACTTCAGAGGGAGCCATTTCTCACAATGTGTTATACCATCAACCTCTCCCCATTACTGGTCACCAAGAAAGGTTTTATGCTAATAATTATTTTGAGTAATTACCAATAGTGTCTACTGCCTTTAAGGGGAGTTTCACTCCAGGACAGAGTAAAAAGTCACTCAAAAAGATGCAAACTTCAATCTAAAAGAGTGGTAGACCACTCAGAAAAGAGTTGTCCGTTATATGGCTCTTCAGAGAGTGCTTTTTCACTCTTTACGTTTAGAGAGTATATTACATCATTTGCAGACATAAACGAAAGTTCTCCCAAGTATTAACTACACAATGTTTACTTTTACTGAAAGAAAGCTAAATTCCTCCCAAGCATCACATGAATCGTTTTGCCATGTGTAGGGCCTATACCATCATTTCAAAGAAAAATTCAATTTGTATAATTTTTTGAAGCGTTATCACCCGACAATATTGTGCTAGTTTTTCTCAGCAGTCACTGACTGACAAAAAAGTAAAACAGGTCACAATTTGATAGAGCTGCTTATTACTAAGCCGAAAATATTGCTTTACAAATTTTCTGAGCAGTAAACCAGTTACAAATTGTACATGTGTGATGGTAGTTTGACTGGTAACCTTATTCTGGTAAGCATAATTTTGTTGTGCTTATGTGTTTTTTGTTTTTTTGTGTTAAGCATGCAGCTCTACGAAATTGGGCCATTGTCGTTGGAGCGATATTTAAAATCGAACCCCACAAATCCACATAAAATACAGCAGTACCGAAGGTGTAATTCTCTTTAAACAATGTTTGTATGGACTGTGCACTACCAGTGCGGTCAAAGTTCAATGCAATGATTACTTTAACATTGTAAAACAGCTGTGTACAAACAGTGGTGCAGAGTGATGTAGTTTATATTATAAATACAAGGGGCGAAGGTGCAGGGAGGGCCAGCTGCAGTCATGGCTAAAACAAAGGTTCACCATCGCAGACAAGTGCCTTCAAATGCAGTTTACACGGATGACCATAACGATCGTCACAATGACAACAATCCCATGAATACATGTGATCGGTCTGATATCTCTTGTAAGACTATTATCAAGCGAATTGTGTTGGTTATAATACTTGCTGCATTTGTAACAACACTGAGCATGGTTACTGTTGTCTCAGTACGTCATGGACCACAAACCATTTTAAAAGGTGTGCACTCGTTCTTCTACACTGACGAGACGACTGCAACAAAACATTCTAGAGCAACAAAAACAGTTCATAATGTTCCATTGGAAACACATGTACCACAGCGTAAGGTAAGTCATGGAAAAACACCAAACTCTGAGGCAAAGCAACAGAAGCCGAGTAAAAAGGTTTTTACAAATGGACTCGCTGGAAAGAAAAACCCGGAAGTAACATCCAAACTGCCCGCGCAGCATCAAACAGACGCATTCCGTGAGACCATCATGAGGAAGCTAAAGATCCGTGACGTCACAGTAGATGGACGATCTGTGATTGGTCAGGAGTTAATCGGAAACAAAAGGCGGCCAGAAGCTGCTAACATTCGGTAAGTGTCATGCGAGAAAGAGATGAAAGTATCATGATTTTTTGGGGAGGGGAAACAAGGGGTGCGTGCACGCGTGCTCCATTTTGTCTATGGGGACAGTTCCAGCCAATTAAACTGGTGTTATTTGCATTTGCATTGCTCTCAAACGGGATCTTATAAATACACACTATCACCGGTACTCTGGTATTCTCTTGTTCAACGTTTTCTTCTTCAGTGTCTACCAGTTCGAGCACTTCTTGTCCGATTACGAATGTGATGGTTTAGTTGGCGCCCATCGGAATCACGTGACACAACATTCTGATGAACCAATCATGTGCTTTGATTCCATTGATACACTCCAAAGACATCTCAAGAAATCGCATCTTAACATCAAAGTTACAAGCCAAGATTTCACTGAAGGTAATATCGCAGATGAGACTACTAACCTATAAGCATGGAATCTGCTATTGATATAATCTCCGAAAATATTATTTGTATTTTAATGGCACTGGACACCTTTGGTCATTGTAAATACCAGTATTCTTACTTGGTGTATCCCAACTTATGCATATAAATAACAAATCTGTGAAAGTTGCAAGGAATAGTGAAGAAAAAACACCCCCTTTGCACATTTTTTATAGTAATTTTGTGTGCTTCCAGAAGCATAATAAAAGGCTTCAGGCCTGAAGTTTTTTTTATTATTAGATGAGAAATTACCTCTTTCTCAAAAACTACCCTACTTCAGAGAAAGATCTGTCTATAGGCTCCCTTTTCTTGAACACATTAAATGAATGTAGGCCTATAATACACTTTCCCCTTTCTATGCAAACATCACATTGTGGATTTGTAATGTTTCTGGCTCATATCCAAGAGTTTCTGAATCTACTGTTTTTGTTTTGGCTGTTTAGGTACTTCTTGTGTAAACGCCAGTTTTTCTCAGGCTCTTCAGCCCATGCTGGGATGGTCATACAGCACTGCGTTCTACCCAGGGGAAACACGCTTCACCACGGTGTTTGATGATCGAGTGTATCGTGCAACGGGACTCAAACCATCGCATGGGGGCAAATATCAAATCACCTCGTACGAAAATGGAATAGGTAAGTAGCATATCACTTTGTACAAAAAAGCAATTGGTAATAGCTGATCACCTTTTCTCTCTTCTATAATATGATACTTTTTTTCGCAAGTTTAATGTATTTTGTGTATTCTCGTGGCATTATGTGAACATCATTTGATTTTTTTGTCTTGAAAAGGCTTCATCTGTCAACATTTGTTAAAGGCAGTGGACACTATTGGTAATTGTCAAAGACTAGCCTTCACAGTTAGTGTATCTCAACATATGCATAAAATAACAAACCTGTGAAAATTTGAGCTCAATCGGTCGTCGAAGTTGCGAGATAATAATGAAAGAAATAAAAACCTTGTGTCACGAAGTTGTGTGCGTTTAGATGGTTGATTTCGAGACCTCAAGTTCTAAATCTGAGGTCTCGAAATCAAATTCGTGGAAAATTACTTCTTCCTCGAAAACTATGGCACTTCAGAGGGAGCCGTTTCTTACAATGTGTTATACCATCAACCTCTCTCAATTACTCGTCACCAAGAAAGGTTTTATGCCAATAATTATTTTGAGTAATTACCAATAGTGTCCACTGCCTTTAAAAGAAAACATTCTTGAACCCCCAAAAATAAACGAAACTAGTTTATTTCATTGCTTGTACACTTTTTTAGGTTACAAGAGTCACACCGACTGTACAATAGGAAACCTGGATCTGAGAGATAGGATGGGGACCATATTAGTTTATCTTCAAGATGTAGAAGAAGGAGGTCAGACAGAATTCCCAGGTATGTATAAGATGGGTGGTGGGGTGTCGTGGCCGAGCGGCTAATAGCACCGAACTTAACCCTATATGGTGTTTCTGTTCAGCAGAGTGTGGGTGCGAGTCCAGGTCGTAACACGTGTGTCCATGAGCAAGGCACAATATAATTCTCTTCACCCAGTGGTAAATGGGTACCCGTGAGGGCAGAGATGGCTCTGTGATTGGCACAGGCTGACTATGGTTTAAGGAGTGAATTAAATGGCCCAGTGACCAGGGATAATATTGAAATGTTTGAAGCGCTTTGAGACGACCTTTGTGTGTGAAATGCGCTATATTATAAAAACTGGTTGTCCCTAAAGTACAGCAAAATACCAAAGAATAATAATTTAGGTCATAGTGCATAATTATGATAAACGTCTTGTAATGGGTCAAAAGCGTTTTCATTTTGTAGAAGTAACTATCAGAATATTGTGTTGATTTGATCTTTATAGAGCTTGGTATAAGTGTGACTCCACGTAAGGGTCGTGCGATTGTGTGGAACAACCAGAATGGTGACGGTGAGTGTGACCCGTACTCCCTTCATGTGGCGCAACCAGTGATCAAAGGACATAAATTCATCCTACAAAGATGGTAAGTTTGAATTAACACATTTATAATGTGATGTTTGAAGCTTGCATTGTGTGGAGGTTAAAGGCAGTGGACACTATTTATTTATTTATTCTTTACCCTGGGGAAACCTCTCAGTGAAACACTGTTTTTCAGAGGTGCCCAGCAACTACATACACATTTAAATTAAAAAAAACTGTTTTAATATAAAAATATGTATATAAAAATATTTATTGGTAATTGCTCCAAATAATTATTAGCAAAAACTTTACTAATTATTAGCATAAAACTTTAATATTTGTTCGTTTTCGTCATTGCGTTTATTATAAACCGATGCAAAGAGAGCGCCACTTGTTGTTTTAAAAGCTTCTTCAAGCTTCGGTACATGTGCATTACAAGCTGTATACCGGTACAACATACACTGGTTGATTGTTTTCCTTCAGAGTGTCGTGCATTGTAATTCTTATTCTGCGCTTTACTTGCAGGTACTACCATAAGAACTTCTACATGTTGGGCAGGAGACCGATGGAGCCAGACTTACCCGTTCGCAAGGCGCTTCAACCACGTGTATCGTGTGATGAATATGATCATGGGAGCTGCCGTTGGTAAGACGAATGGAATTATGATCACATCAACCAATATAAACAAATCAAGAGTACGTTACAATAGTATATGTGGACTTTTGGGGTTTGACGTATCATGATTAGACTTCGGTCTGGTCTCAGGTGTCAGTAGATGACGTCATAACCACCATCTTCGATATAAAACAATGGAAAAGTGCACGCGTGTACGAACCTGCAACATTTAAGACAACAATAATGCATGATAAGTCAAATAAACTTCCTTGTGTGGAGAAAGATTTGTTTACTGAATGTAAGGTTTTTGTTTTGGAACCAAAGGGAGTGAAGTTTGGAAGCTTACGTGAGTGCCCTTGCACAATGGAACAATGGCCCCGTCAAGGGAAGTTGTTGTTCAACCTGGGGCTGATTTCACTTACGTTTATGTTTGCGATCATCGCTAACACACTTGCGATGGGATCGCAAACCTCAAATCCATCGCAATTGCGATGTCGCTAATTTTGCGTTTCCACTATAAAGCCATCGCAATTGCGATGACGTAAAAAGGAAAATAAAGTTTTTGTACGAGGCTAAAAGTAGGGACCTTTGACATAACCCGCAATAAAATCGTCGGTCGTCGCTCGAAATGAAATGGCATTTAAGTGCAGTTTATGTAAATCGTTGCATATTGTGCATAAGAACCAACAACTATTGTGGACGATGTTTAAATTCTAGGCATTCATTAACAAAGAGTTTAGGCTACATTAAATAAAATATAACGTGTTTCGTTTGTAGGCCTATGGCCTCTATTAGAATTCTAGATTTTAATAAACAATTTTCGTAAATCTGATGTAACATTGGGATTGATGAAAATTCTGTAAATATCTGTCTCATGGGGGGGGGGGGGGTCATAATACTAAGCTTCACTGCCTTCCTCCATTGTACGAACGTACAAAGGGAAACGACATAACTCATTTTTGAATGCCTGATTGTCGAAAGTGTTGCCACCGAAAAGTGTTAGGCTATATGCCCCTACATGCAGTGATATTAAATCGTAAAAGACAATTATTGGCTACAATGTCAATTTGCCTAGGGCTAGGCCGACACGTTACACATTTTAGTCAAAATGATGGTTAAAATAATCGAACCCAGATAATATCTCATTTTTACCGATTTTAAAGGCAGTGGATACTATTGGTAATTACTCAAAATAATTATCATCATAAAACCTTTCTTGATTACGACTAATAGGGAGAGGTTGATAGTATAAAACATTGTGAGAAATGGCTCCCTCTGAAGTGACGTAGTTTTCGAGAAAGAGGTAATTTTCCACGAATTTGATTTCCAGACCTCAAGTTTAGAATTTGAGGTCTCGAAATCAAGCATCAGAAAGCACACACCTTCGTGTGACAAGGGTGTTTTTTTCTTTCAGTATTATCTCGCAAGTTCGATGACCGATTGAGCTCAAATTTTCACAGGTTTGTTATTTTATGCATATGTTCAAGATACACCAACTGTGAAGACTAGTCTTTGACAATTACCAATAGTGTCCACTGTCTTTAAGCTCTCTGTGCTGCAGTTGCGTCGCTGATAGTCATCGGCAATCTGAGTCTACCAGGTAAAAGACCGCAAGAATAAATGTAGCGCCACTACTCTAAATCACGGACAAATTATACACTGGACTAGGTACTGGACTAGGTACGATCCGGTCTCACTTTTAACATTTCCAGGAAGAATATTAAATAATCTATCCATGTATTTTTAGGATTGTTGCTGACATTCATAACGGGACAATCTGTCGTGTTTTTGTGACTTGTTTTCTTTCTTTTGGAAGCCATTTTTTACGTACAACTTACTTTCTCTTTTTAAAATTTGAGTTGCACCGATTTTTTAAATACATTACGACAGATATGCTCTTTGTTTCAATTAACTGGTACATTATTTTGGTTGAGACCTTTCAGAAAAGGCCGAAAAGACTGAATTTCAGAAGCCCTTTTGACTAATAAGTATTCAAACCGAGGTCGCGCATGAAAAATCACGCCTACTCGCGCAGATAAATCACAAAGAAGACTTATTAAATCGAGTGTACTGTGGGTAGACTGCCACTGCATGCACCATCTGGTGTTCGTACTTGTGTATAGGTCGTTTTGCATGATCGAACCATTGAGACAGGATCGACGTTCAGGGCAGTGCGATCGAAGTACAGTGCAATTTATGATTACTTTATGATTGTATGACTACTGCACAAACAGTTCGTTGGTTGTTTTCATGTTTTACAAGGTGCGTACATTGCTCTGTGGTATAATATACTTGTGTATAATATGCATGTGCTATTACGCGCCTTAAAAACTTTAAAATGGCAGGCTGTGCGTGGTTGATTAGTTATTTCAATGAGATGGTAAAAGAAGGTGGATATCTCGGGTGTATTGGTGTATTGGCGATGTTTTCAACTTGGATGACTTGGGTCGCCTTATCAAAGAGCCTGGCTGTGATGCTGCCGACGCTACAGGATCAGTTTGGCGCTTCAACGTGGCTGGTTGGTTGGATTGTAGCTATGGTAGACGGCTCTGTTGATCTTGCAGGTAAAAGCCTTACCCCGTAGTATATAAAGCTGAGCTCAATTTCACGGCTCTGCTTACCGCCGAATTATGCGCTTACGTGTGCTTACCATACGTGCAAGCGCCGAATTCCTGCTCTAGCTGTGTAAGCGTATAATGCCCATTGTGGAGTACGCACTCTCATAGTCTGGTCCCCTGACCAAAGATTCCTTGACGTCTCTTGTTAAAAATCTTCGGTCAGGTATCACCCACGGTTAAAAATAGAGCATGACGCAACTTGTCAGGGTCGGGGGTCATCTCCAGGGAAACCATGTCTGCACGAGTTGCGATAACGTAACCCTCCTCCCGACGGCCGCAAGGCCGGAGGGTTACGAGATTATTGTGATCGGCAATTAATGACAATCTGGTTCAACACGTATAATTTCGACAGCTAGTCACCAGATTTGCCCCATTTTTACCACTTTCAAAAATCATGAAACTTAATCCTCAATCACCTTTGAAAAAATATTTTTGAAGAAAAAGGACAAAAACTTACCAGATCCCGGAGCGATTTCCCAGGTTTATATATTTTGAACTTGTCGCATCACTTTGCAAACGCTTTATTTAGGCACAACGCCTGCATTCGCAATAACTGGCATAAAAACTCCTGGATCTACGGCCGACTGACATTACGATTCCATCCGTACATCAACGATACTGTCCGAATGTTGACGACAACACGTTCGGAACATTTCGGATAACTTCGAAAAAGGAGGAATTCCTCCTTTTTGGTCACGTGATTTTTTTGGGTGATACCGGACCCTAAATTCGACAGAGCCTAGTCGGAGATGTTTGGATCTGGGAACCAGACTAACACTCTCACAACCCAAAATTCCCCGCTTACCCGTGAACTACGCTTGACGTTTACAAAATCATGGGCCTTTGCGGAAGCAGTGGATGTGCTTAGGCCCTACGTCACGCGTATTTCGCTCCCCTGTTATCGCACCCAAGTTCCTGTCCTTACCCAATCTACCCCATTGTTGTGTTTACATTATTATGTTCTTTGGTGTTCCAAACCTTGCGGTCAGTCATCTTCACTCGGGACCAGTGCTTTATAGTTCCTATTAATTTGTTGTTTTGTACAAAAGGTTAACTTTATTATTATGTTTTCCTGTAGCTAAACTTTTGTTTGCAAATATATATTATTGATCCGAGAGTGTGTACCGAAACCCTCTGCAGGTCCGATTGCACCAATACTAAGGGATAAGTTTGGAATTAGGATGGTGTTCATGGCCAGCGGCGTTGTAATTGGCACATCCTTTATAAGTGCAGCTTTTTCAACCAGTTTGTCGACAATGGCCTGCATTCTTGCAGTTGTTGCTGGTGAGTTGTGTACAGGGGAAAACAGTTAAAAGATTTGGGTACTTGTTGTAACACAAAACACAATGTCCACAGATTTACATTAAACTTACACCGTTTAAAGATATCATGAAAATACGTTTTTATATACATCTAAAATAATTTTCGTCTCATGATCACCGAGACGAAAATTATTTTCATGATAAAATCTCTGCAGAACAGAATCTCATGCCACGCCGGATTGTACAATAGAAATATCCCCTAAGTGTTCATAGCATGCAAGAAGGCTAACCCGAAAATCTTACACTGTAATGTATTTTAGGCTGGGTGGTTAATGAAAGTTGTTATCAACTACCTATTAATTCTGCAAAATGGATTTAATTAAATTCAGTTCAATTCAAAACATGACGTTCATTCCATCATACTCTTCGAGGAAAATAGAAAATATTTCAATATGAAAATTTATCCGTACATAGAAAAGTATCAAAACTTGAAATAATATTATTCAACGTTAACGAAGCTCTATTTTCCCCCATCAGGACCCACACTTGGACTGGCCAATATATTATCCCGAGATCTGATTGGTCGTTGCTTTGAAAAATACCACACAACGGCGTTAGGCATAGCTGGATGTGGTGCCTCTATGGGGTATATTGTCTTCGCTCCTCTGACGCAGTTCCTTTTGGACCTCTATGGTTGGAAAGCAACGATGATGCTTCTTGGTGCAATCATCTGCAATCTGACCGTGTGCGGCGCACTCCTCAAACCACGAGATAAGACTACATCCGGTCATGGAGACTATCAAGCGGTCGACAAAGATGGTGACCAGCGGGCCGAAAAAGATGGCGACCAGTGTGCCGACGAAGATGGCGACCCGCGGGCCGACAAAGATGGTGACCAGAAGGTCGACAAACATGGCGACCAGCAGGTCGACAAATATGGCGACCAGCAGGTCAACAAAGGTGGCGGCAGGCGGGCCGTCGACGATCAAGAAGACAGAGAATGTCCACAGAGTCGCGCGTCAAATCACAAAACAATTCGTAAATTGATCACCTCGAACCTTCATCTGTATTTATTCACTTCAGTCCGTTACTGGCTTGTCATGTTCGTCACGGTCATGACGTGGCTCACGTTCGCTGCGTGGGTAATCTACTTCGTACCCTACGTCACTATCTCCAAGGGATACTCGCTCCACGAAGCTGCCAACTTTGTTTTAATCTTCGGTGTTGGGAAGATAGTGGGAAGTTTACTAGTGGGACAAACCGTCCCCGCTTGTAGAAAAATCGGTATCGGTGCTAATGTGTGGATGTTGGTGTCAACTTTTGTTTTAGCCACGTACTTTTTCGTTGATCCGTGGTTGACTGCTAGCTGGGCTATTTCTGTCAATGCGTCCGTTTTAGGATGTTTTCATTCTTTTACGTTTGTACTGTATGACGTCATCACTAAGGAGGCAATCGGTGTGGATCAGTTGGGAAGTGCCCTGGGGTGGATTGGACTCAAAGCTGGTATCGCGAGATTTGCATTCCTGTTCTTTCCAGGTAGGCCTTTTTGAATACTTTACTTTTAAAAAAAATCATAAACTGACACAGAAACTGTTTTTTCAACTTGAGTTTAATTAAAGACATTGGACACTATTGGTAATTGTCAAAAACCAGTCTTCTCACTTGCTGTATCTCAACATATGCATAAAATAACAAACCTGCGAAAATTTAAGCCCAATTGGTCGTCGAAGTTACGAAATAATGAAAGAAAAAAACACCCTTGTCACACGAAGCTGTGTGTTTTTTGGTTGATTTTGAGACCTCAAATTCTAAATCTGAGGTCTTTAAGGCAGTGGACACTATTGGTAATTACTCAAAATAATTATTAGCATAAAACCTTTCTTGGAGTACCCTCTGAAGTGCCATAGTTTCCGAGAAAGATGTAATTTTCCACGAATTTGATTTCGAGACCTCAGATTTAGAACCTGAGGTCTCGCAATCAACCATCTAAACGCACACACCTTCGTGTGACAAGGGTGTTTTTTTCTTTCATTATTATCTCGCAAGTTCGATGACCGATTGAGCTCAGATTTTCACAGGTTTGTTATTTTATGCATATGTTCAAGATACACCAACTGTGAAGACTAGTCTTTGACAATAACCAATAGTGTCTACTGCCTTCAAATCAAATTCGTGGAAAATTACTTCTTTCTCGAAAACTACGTCACTTCAGAGGGAGCCGTTTCTCACAATGTTTTATACTATCAACCTCTCCCCATTACTCGTCACCAAGTAAAGTTTTATGCTTATAATTATTTTGAGTAATTATCAATAGTGTCCACTGCCTTTAATTGAAGCCTAGAAACTTGCGGTATACTCCGAAGCAGTATAAACAAAGGCAAACCAAGTTCGAAGAACAAATCTACACAGCAAAGTATATAATATTTAACATACTCAGTGTTATTAAACTGAATACATTGATACCTCACCATGCAATGCCTCGAAATACATTACCTTTCCAGCATTGTTTTGTTTTCTTTCTAGTAGACCTTTTTTGACACGAGAAGAGGGCTCTTGAGATAGACCTTCCGATGTATAAAAGTTTATAACATGAGCATTATTCTGCGGATGACTTGACCCGCCTTACTTTGTGCGTGTCTCTTTGACAGCTCTGTGTACAAAAATCCCATTCTTATATCAAGTCGTGTTTCCCGTTCTACAGGTTTGGTGTTCGACACACTCGGTAGCTACACTGTAGCATTCGTCATCATGGGAGGAATGAATGTGCTGGGCGGCGTTGCCATGCTGGCTCTGATATCGCTACAATGACACCGCCAAGACACTGCAATTTAATTTGTTGTTTTCGAAAGACTTGTCACTGGTAAAAGGTTAAGTTCGGACGGTGTGTTCTTGGCCAAATCACTGTTCCCACGCCTGAACTTTGAGAATAATACACCCGGAACAAGATCACACTCCACCTCTTCATTCGAGAACAACACTTTACAAAATGGCGGCAGCATCTCAAGAGAATAAGTTTAAAATTAGATGCAACATGACTCTAAAATAGTTTTTTTCTAGACTATCCATGATGGATGTGTCACCTTTTACGCCTTGTTTAACAACCCTAAAATGAGGCATGAGTTTGGGTTCGAACAAAGACCAATAGACCGATCCACTAAGCTCCGCCCCATTGAGTATTGACCAATCACAACGCAACGAGGGTCCGACAAATAAGGTCCGACATGCGTGCGCGTATATCTTGGCGTGTGCGGCAGAGTTGTGCAGAAAGGCATTGGAGAGCCCCACGTGTTTTTGCTAACACGTGCGTCGTGGGCGGAGCCTACTGGATCGATCTGTTGACTGGAGCGGAACTTGAACCACGACCTCTGGATAACCGTACCGCGGCGCTCCACCAACTGACCAAAAAAACTGCCACAAACCGGGGTCGACCCAGGGAAGCTAAACGAACGGGGTTGTTCTAAAACCCCCTCGACCCCCTCGACCCACGACCCACGACCCTCCGACGTCCGCCCCGTGTTCGAAGTTCGAAGAATGTCCCAATTCCGAATTCATAAAATGTCGCTTTACGGCCGAGTAAGAATTAAGTCCCCGATTTAGAATTCACAGTGTGTGATCCGTGACGCAACTTCCTTCCACGACTAGGCTTGACTTCAAGTCTGAGACTGCGGTTATATTTATCTGCATCAGCCACACAGAATTGGGAGTATTTACTCTCCGCTTCCGCACGAGACAAGTGCACACCGATTGGGGACCCCAAACACGTCCGTGTGGCCATTCGGTCGGTCGGGTCTACAACCTTGAGCTCCGCTTAGAGCAACTAGTAGTACCAGGACGGGAGCGATCGGCCGGAAATGGGTCCGTCTGATCATCACGTAATGAGTTGGCCGTAATCGTACTCGGGCGGTAAATGCAGGTTCCCAGTTGGGTTAATAATCTCGGATCGGCCAAGAGATACACGTGGAAATGCCGCGGTTTTTTTATCTGTACATCGTAATTGCCACAGGCCCGATCTCGGCAGCCAATCACGCGAAGTTTGCTTCGTGCAGCATACTACGTGTCTCGTACGCTGTGTTGTTGTGATCTGCGAGGCATGGTAGTCGATGTCAGCAAACAACATTGTGTGTGTGATTGGCTGAGGTTGTGAACTGTGGCAATTTCGGTGTACAGAAAAAAAGATCGCACAAAAGTCGATGGTCGAGGGGGTCGTGGGTCGTGGGGGTCGAGGGGGTTTTAGAACAACCCAAACGAACGCTATCCTTGCGGATGGGCTGCAGTAGGATTTTTCAAAAGAGGGCGCTGTCAGAATTAGAAGTGTGTACACAGTTGTTCGTCGTATGATGAGGGGACAGAATCTCCGGTGGAAAATCTCATGTCACAACGGTATATCCCACACTAATGGAATTTTGGGGTGTGTTTAGGGGGCTCCCCCTCCCAACGCACCACTGGGTGCGCTTAAGAATTCACATTTTAAGGTTTCCCAGGGGGTACTACACATCCCACACCTCAAACCTTTTGCACTCAAAATTTCCAATAAACCCTGCTGGGCTCCCGGACTATCAAGGGCGTCGATGGGTGGGGGACGGGGGGGACATGTCCCCCCCCCCCCCACTTTTTAGACTGGGGGGGGGGGACACAGCATATCAGATGTCCCCCCCACTTTTTGATTGACTGTTCGTTAGAAATATGCAACAAAATGTAAACATTCATAATATACACAATTTGCTTGATTTAATATTTCCTTACAATTTTTGTTAAAATAAAAGAATAGGCCTAGCGAACAAACGGTGAAATGTTTTCTGCACTTTCATCTTTTTCTGATGGACCACGCGCAGAATGGTATTTTGGGTCTATTTCCGTTTCTACAGTACAGACAATAGACGACAAGTTTCGTCCAAGACATGAACGCCAAATTAGCTTTCAAGTTATGCGTCGTTTGTTGTGTACGACGTATGCTATAATGTGCGGTACACGATCCCTCCTCAAAGAAAGTGTGTGCGCGCACGTGCAAATGTATTACATTTTGTTACAATCGCACAACGCACAAAATGTTAGTAAAATCAATTAAAATAAACAGGGGGAGCAGTTTGGGCCATGACAAGATTATTTTGTCGAAGACCTTCAAGCTGCCAAACGATAAACGCTCACGCTGGCCTCCCAAAGCTTTTCTAAAATGGATCTTAGAAAACTCTTCTCAGTGGCTACGTCCCAACAGGAACAGGATGAACATGATGCCCAAAGACAAAGTGAAATTGGTGAGATTGAGAAAGAACAAGGTGAATGTGTTCGAACGTTGAGATAGAGACTACTGCTGAACAGTTCCCCAATCAACCTTATCAACCTGATGATGTGAGTTGCATCTCAGTTCAAACACTCCAGAACCGTAAGCTTAAGTTTCAGCACAAGTGGTTCAAAGACTTCCCATGGCTTCATTTCGATCAGAGCATAGGTGGGGTACTTTGCCACTGTTGTACTAGTGCTTCTCGGCAAAATCTTACTCAGCTTGCCCGCTGTTCAGATGAGGCTTTTGTGTCAAAGGGATTTCGCAACTGGAAGAAGAGCACAGAGAAATTTAGACAACATGAAAAGTCGACCACTCACAAGGTTGCTTCTGAAAATCTAAAATTTCGAAGAATCCAAACTGATATCAATGTGCAACTCGACTCTAGACTTCGAGAAGAACAACATACCGCACGGTCAGCTCTTCTAAAGATCATTACCTCATTGCAGTTTTTAGCCCAACAGGGTCTTGCCATTAGAGGAAAAGATGCGTTGGATGGTAACTTCCAGAAACTATTGCAGTTGCGGGCTGATGATGATGACAATCTGAAAAGATGGCTAACAAGGAAGACTACTTTTACAGGTGGTGACATTCAGAACGAAATTTTGCAGTTAATGGGCCATGCTGTTTTGAGGGATATCTGCAGTGATGTGAACAAAATGTCTACACAGTTTGGAATCATAATTGATGGAACGCAAGACATTCAGGGCAATGAACAGGAGAGTGTGTGCGTGCGTTATGTTGATGATTCGTTTGTTGTTCAGGAGGAAATGCTAGGCCTCTACCAGGTTTCCTAAACAACTGGGGAATCACTTTCTAAGATGCTGCAGGATGCTCTGATACGACTGCAACTGCCTATAGAACACCTTAGAGCACAAACGTATGACGGGGCAAGCAACATGTCTGGAAAATACAAAGGATGTCAAGCAGAGATTAAAAAAATACAACCGATGGCAAGTTACTTTCACTGCGGAGCCCATGTGACACACCTCATCACTTCCAAAGCACTGCAAACTGCACCATATATAAGGAATGCCCTTGGATATGTACAGGAACTCGGCAACCTATATAACAGCTCTGGAAAGTTCAAACACCTGTACTTGAATCTACATTCTGCTGACACTGATAATCCTTCCCCTACAAGACTAAAGCCAATATGCCCAACTCGCTGGTTAACGCATTCAGCTGCAGTTAAATCGGTTTTGCAGAATTTTGAAGCCGTATTGGACGCCCTTCATGAAGCAGCTGAAGACTTTGGGGCAAACACTTCATCAAGAGCTAGCGGCCTTCATAGTTGTCTTTCGTCTGGAAAATGCATTCTTGGATTGTTTACAGCTTTACCTGTTATCCAGTGCCTTGAACACTTTAACAGGGCTCTCCAAGGAACAGATAAGACAGTTTCTGGGATGCTTGATGCAGCAGAAGTAACAAGGCGTAATCTACTCACCCTTCGTTGTGACCAACAATTTAGGGAGGTCTTTGAAGCAACATAACAACTACTCATACAGTGCAACCTAGAACCAGTAACTCTTCCACGTAAGCGCAAACTTCCAAAAAGACACGATGATGGAGCTACCCAAGAGTACACTGCCAACTCTGCAGAGGAATTGTACAGAGTGGATTTCTTCAAGGTCATTGACAGTGCAATTTCTAACTTAAAAGACTACTTCACATCCACTGACCTCATCTTGTATAAGGACTTAAGCGACGTGCTACTTACTGGGTCCGTTCAGCCACATACAATTCGTAAGTATCCTGAACTCACAGATTCTCTACAGCAACAATTGGCCTTCTTTCGGAATCAGTTTAGTGGATCATCCGTTGAGGACTACCGAAAGATCTTTTTGGCAATGGTGCCGGAAGTCCGTAGAATGTTCCCTCAAGTTGAACAGTTGCTCAGGCTTCTTCTCATCTCCCCAGCAAGTTCATGTGTAGCTGAACGTTCATTCAATGCTCTACGACGCATGAAAACATGGTTGCGAAGTACTATGACTCAGAAACGTCTTAACCATCTCATGGTCTGCCGCGTACATCGAGACCGACTGGCAGCAGTAAATCCTCAAGCCATTGCACAGGAATTTCTACTCAAGTCAGCTGATACACGCGGTAGAATTTTTGGTAAATTCTAAGGTAAATTCAGTGTTATTATTTTTTATTTTAAAAACAAAATATAAATTAAAATAAAAGAAAATCGACATTTATTTTCAAGACTTGCTCGCCCGTCCCCCCTACTTTTCAGTAGCGATCGACGCCCTTGCGGACTATGATCGAGTTCTCGGTTGCCATAACCAATGGTTCACACCCGTGACCCTAGAGATTTTCAAGTTGAATATTTCGTAAACATGAAGATTTTAAAAAAACTCTTGCTAGTTTCGAATTCAGACAATGGTGGGGTTAAAGCCTAGTGCCTCAGTTTATTCCTGTTTTGAGGTTAGACTACGTTAACGATAACGACACATTTCCCAATTGATTCAAAAGGTAAACGTTTTTGTGGAACTAGTAACAGCGCCCTCTCTATTACTATACAATGATCAGCTGAATTGGGAAACTAAAATCATTCTCCGGTTGAATTGCTGGCGATTTAATTGGTAGTGAGTTTTAACTCACTCACAGTTATGTAACACAGTTTCTTTTCCTTTTTCATGAGTTCATACCCTCCCCTCCCACTAAATAAACCCCACATCATACGCAATGCAAAGTTCTAAATAATTACGATAAAATTTTTAACAACTCACAGTTACAAAAGGGAAAACAGTATCAATCAATTGATTCTTTACCGTCTGCTCAATTTGAGTAATTCTCCCTCAAAATATAACCACCCTCACCCCCCTGTGAAAGCACCAATCTTGAAAACTGAGTTACCCTCCACCTTTGGACAAAAAAGGACCATTATTTCAGAGCAGCGAAGGTCATGCAAAATACCTCAAGTGGGAAGGCAACAACCCCCAGGTCACAATATTGGTAACTGTCACCCCTACCACCACCACCCCCACCCCCTCCCCCACCAAAGCTCCCAAAGTTGTTAGAGCGCACAAAACATGGATTCACAACCGCAGGGCCAAGCTTCATAGAGCTGCTTATGAGCACAAAGTAGCTAAGCACAAACAAATTATTCTTACCAGAGCAGGGATTACCAGCCAATACTGTCACATGTCAAATGGCATGCCTATCCTACTCATGTTCTCTAAGCAGAAATTGGAAATTTGACCCAGAATAAATTCTTAAAATGAAATTGCGACTTAGGCCTTTTCGAATCCATGGCTTCGGCTTTGGATTATGCTTCGGCTTCGTTCTCGCATGCACTGAGCATGCACGCAACACGCGCACTTGTCAGAACAATGCCGTGGTTTCGAAAAGGGCCTTCGGCTTCCCAAGTGGTGGCGCTCTTTGAAAGGATTCGGTTTTTCACGCACGTGCCATCTACATACTCTGACATAATGCATACAATAGCACACACGACCAGCTGTGTACATTGTGTGTTGATGTTTGACAGGCATAATAATGCACGCGGTCGTACTACGATGTGTCCAACAACATAAGCTGCGATTATCATGTACCTGTTGGCTTCTAATTCAAGATTCTTTTGGAGATTAGCTCGCTGATATCTTAAAGGCTTCCCCTGTGAGTAGAATGCCGGTTCGTCGGGGCCATGTGGCTCCTCCGAACACCTTTATTGAGACAATTATACGCAAGTTTGACGGGCAGAGTAAGTAGAAAATATATTCTCACTCATCAGACAACTTTCAATTTAAAATGGTTGTCTGTGTCGGTGTGTGTGCATGATGACTAGCCGGACGTATTGTTTTTGTGGGCATACTGTGTATCATTATGGCATTGGCTTGGTAGTGTTGACCAGGGTTTGACTCATTGATAAGTAGAATGCTGTGCCAACCACCACTTTTATCTATCCACTTGTTGTGATTCGGAAATGATTTTCTGTCTGGTCACAAAATTGTGGTTGGATTAATCAATGATTAACTTATCAATCTGGTCGAAGAAGAAGGTACACTTTTGGTTAGTGAATAGTGATGATCAGTTAAAAATGTGACTGTCAGTGTCATTTATAATTAAAAAAATTATGGACAAGTCAATACAATAACAATGTTTACCCCCTTGAATTAAATGGTAAATTTTCCATTTTTATCCTGCCACCACTTTTGCACTAATTTTTACAAAAAAGTTGAGTAAATGTTATTTGATAACAAATGAAAAAGTGTTGGCATCATCCGATTGTTGAACATAACTGATTTATTGGCACTTTCAGCAACGCCTATTAAGTAATGACTTTTATACGCACAAATTACTGTTTTGTTGACTGATAACATTTAAGAAATATTTCTCTGGAGAATTGGTCCTGTCATGTATGTGGTTCTCTAAAAATTAGTTAATTTACTTACTTTCAACGAACAATTTTTTTTTTAGAAAGAACCAGGTAGCATTGATTATGTAAGCTTTATGATAATTTAGGCATAAATAAAATGAAAATTGTGAATGTTATATGGCCTGACATTTTGACCCTCTTTATCAAAGGCAATTTTCTTTTATATCATTACCATAGGTCCTTTAGTTTGTAGGTAGTTTGCGATCAGCTGATTCTATTTTCTCAATATTTTTAATTGCTAATCTTGTGATGACGTTAATACTCTTTTAGAGCATCGTGTGTAATAAAACCACATCTCCCATGAGGTTAAATAGTGTATTCTTGGCCTAATGTATTCGTATTGTACATGTTTCCAAGAACTTGGGGACACATGCATTGGCGCAGCTGGGTATTTAAGTACAGGCGAAGGGTTCATTCTGCCAAGATGCACATGCTTGTGGATGGAAGGTTTAAAGGCACTGGACACTTGGATATTACTCAAAATAAATATTTGCATAAAAACTTACCTGGTCACAAGCAATGGCAAGCTGTTTATAGTACAACATATTGTGATAAACGGCTTTCTCTGTAGTCGCCTGGTTTTTGAGAAAGAGGTAGTTTCTCACTCAAATAACAAAAGACTTCAGGCCTGATGCTTTTCATTAGGCATCTGAAAGCACTGAAACTTGTGCAACAAATTTATTCTCTTGCAACTTTTATGACAAATTATGTCAACATTTTCATAACATTTGTTATTTTTTTGCTTTTATTTTGGACACACCAGGTAGGAATATACTGGTCTCTGACAATTACCAAAGGTGTCCAGTGCCGTTAAGGTTTGAATACAAAATTTCCGCAGGGAAAAATACAAACAAAAAAACTGAAAAAAGGATGCACGTGCTTTGATGTACTTGTCAGTCAATTTGCTTGAAGCACTGATCCTGACATCAACAGAGTTCCTGATCATTAAGTCGAATAGGCGCCAAGAGTGTACTGTATTTTTAGTGTATTTTTCAACATACATGTAGAGTACCAAGAATGATTATGCCTGGAAGGTGCTCTCATGCCTAAGATTTCGTGGAAGTCTTGGTTTGTTTTTCTAAAGGGGCTATAGTTCTCCCTAATCCTCCATTGATTTTTTGTACCTGGGTTTTCACAGCTCTGGGGTAAAAAGGTATTTTTTTAATAAAACTATAAAGAGACACGTAAGTGATTTTGTTTTGTTTCTATATTATAGGGAAAAAAATTACAATATGAGCAATTTAATGTACCAATATATTTGAATTAAACTGCTGCTTGAAAAGAACTCTCCGGTTTTGAACTTAATTCCCCTTTGTAGGGAAAAATATTGTGATTCATTCCATTTAAGGTACAGACAAATTACACAATTTAGAAAGTCGATCAAATAAATATTACTGATACATTTAAATCTGAAAAGTTTCTAAATTATTATACCAAACCAATCCTCAAGATGTCACTCTGAAATACAATAACAGTATGAGTCAAAGACAATAGCTAACTCCATAAATTAATTTTCCCCATTTCTTGATTATTTAGGTTTATTTATTCGACCTTATTTACCCTTCTCTTGGTTGTATACAAACAGGAAAATTGAAGGAATGATTTAATTTGGGAAACAGTCACTTTAATACAATCATATTAAAGGTTGTTAGAATTGCACCTCAAATTCCTGACAAAAACATAAACTAGTTTACATTGTTTTCTTGGAATGGTGACCAATTTGATGAAATTTATCATGATGTGCTACACGTTTTTAGATTGTGTTGATCGTTAAAGGGTATTATGTACTTTTTCCTAACAAAAAACACAATGTCCACAGATTTACATTTTAACTTACACAGTTTGAAGATTATGATAGTAGAAAGCTTCCCTTGAAATTTTACTTACTGAGGTGCTGTAGTTTTTGATAAATGAGTAAAAGTAATAATTTTCGTCTCAGTTTTAGCATGTAAAAACGTATTAACCAGTTATGCTATGGTTTTGGTATAATATCAGAACTGGTTAAAGGGATTTTTCATGCTAAAATAATTTTGGTCTCATGAGACCAAAATTATTTTGTGACTTGTTTTACTCATTTCTCAAAGACTACACAACCTTAGTTAGTAATATTTGAAGGGAAGCTTTCCACTATCATTATCTTCAAACCCTGTAAGTTTAATGTAAATCTGTGGACATTTTGAAAGAGTACCCGAATCCTTTAAATGGTTTGAGAATAACTTTTGATGTACATTTGTGGTGAGCACCAATGATGATGACTTTGGTATTAATTTTTGTTTCAGATCGTAATTTTATCATCGCCAATACTCAAGTCGAGGGTTGTGCCATTATTTTCTGCAACGATGGATTCTGTGAACTTTCCGGATACTCCCGTGCTGAGCTTATGCAGCGACCTTGCTCCTGCGTCTTCCTTCATGGTGTTGGTACCAGCCAAGATGCTGTACAGGAGATACAAGAAGCTTTGGATAAGGGTGATGAGCACCAGGTGGAGATTACATACTACAGGAAAGATGGTAAGTGTACTATAATTATAGAAAAATTCGTCAAGATGGCCAGGAATACAGTACGAGGGGCCATTCCTTCAAAGACACTGGACACTATTGGTAATTGTGAAATTTGAACTCAATTGGTTGTTGAATTTGCAAGATAATAATGGAAGAAAAAACACCCTTGTCACACAAAGTTGTGTGCTTTCAGATGCTTGATTGCGGGACCTCAAAATCTAATTGTGAGGTCTCTAAATAGAATTCGTCGAAAATTACTTTTTTCATCGAAAAACTATGTTACTGCAGAGGAAGACGTTTCTCACAATGTTTTATACTATCAACAGCTCTCCATTGCTTGTTACCAAGTAAGTTTTTATACTAAAAATTATTTTTGAGTAGTTGCCAATAGTGTCCATTGCCTTTAAACTGTATAACATACTCTAATCAAGAACATTGGGTGTAGACAACACTTATTCTCACAGCAGGTCTCACAGAGAATAATATGACTGGAACAGTCTGCCACAGTTAGTAAATGTCAAGACAGTGTCCATGTTTAAGAAAGAGGTACTGGAAGAAAAATATGATAGGATATAGGGTCTCAAATGCAGTAGCCTAAATAATTTTCCCATCAATTGTGAGTTACTTAGGCTATACATGTAAGTAATTAATATCAGGGAGTCCGCCAACATAGGGCTATAGCTCAGTTGGTAGAGCACTGGCTTGTTAATCTGGAGGTCTTCGGTTCAAGTCCAACTCTTGTAAGTTTTTTCTTTGTTCAATCCCAAATCATTAAAATAAAAATTACCCAGTCAGTTTCCCTTGTGGTTTAAGCACCTTTTTGTTAAGATCTGAGTACTTTAAAGTGATCAAACTAATGGAACTACTACAACAGATTACATTTGATACAGAAAAGTTTTAAGAGATTTCTTGAACATTGACAGAGAAGTTCAATTTTTGAATGGATACTGGGAGGTTGTTCAACATTTAGGGAGCAACATGGGTGAACGTCCGGTTGTGAGCAGATGAAACATTAGGGACTTTTCGTTTTCGACGACGGATGGTTCTGCGACGGTTGTTCAGCTAAACGTTGTCGTTTTCAGCACAACGAAGATTCATCCAAAGTACTGTCGTAGAAATTGAGGGACGACCGTCCTCAAAGCCGACGCATGCGCAGATGACGCCAAATGTCATCTTACCCGTCGCAGAACCATCCGTCGTCGAAAACGAAATGTCCCTAGTGTTCAGTTAGGCGTGTGGTGTCGGAAGCTGATCACAAGCTTGAGCGTGGCGGTCGGTATAGAGCAAGGCAAGATGATAAGTAGCCCAGTGCTATAAGTAGCCCAATTCTACTACCGCGGAGTAGATTGTTCGGGTGTTTGGGAGGCTTCTTAGTTCTGAAAAGAACTGTCCTGCTTATGAACTATTAAATGTACCTGGGCAGATGATAAAGAAATGGGCTGGGACTACTACTTTAGCTTATAGGATCGTAATTCACTGTACTACCGCGGAGTCAGTTATTGGGTTTATCTCTTGCTCTAGTCATCGTCAGGAGACTGTTACCGCGAACCAAATGTATATTGATACCTCACCATGAATGCCTCAAATCCTATAAACTATGTTTTGCATGTTGCTCCCAGAAAGGGGTACACATAATCACTGAGAACGGATGGAAAGCGGGTCGGGCCATTGCTCCTCCTGTTTCAACATTTTCTGTAGACAATCGAAGGAGGAGGAAATAGTTTTCAGCATGACTTTGCTCCCCATCCCACCACTTTTGCTGTTTCTTGTGGGATTAGGGTGATTGGGATACATGCTATCCTAACCCCGCCCTACATTTTGGAATTTAAAATTTTGAAATTTTGAGATATTATGCTTCGAAACGAAAGAAAAACACATAAAATACAAACAAATTTGAGGTTTAAAATTAAGAATGCTTTAAAAAAAAAATTGTTTAGAAGCTCTTCTAAGGTGAATAACCAACATGAGCTTATTAAAATACAGCACTCTTGCAAATTAACCAACACTTTGTGAAAGCAAGTGCATACAGTATTATACAGTATACGAAGCCATCCCATCCGGTACTACATGTAGTCTACTGCACACATTTGCCATGCATCATGTACGAAACACTCGTTAACATCCAACTGAGAACTGTATAATGTGGAATCATGATAGATGATGTTGTGTCTCCATCCAAACTGGTTTCAATAAACTGCACTGTTAATCTTTGACAGATTTTTTCCACAGCAACATTTCAGAACCGCTCTGTGGATATTTAACATTTGAACTCCGTTTGATTTGCTATTATTGGCCTAAAATTGTGTCTTTATAAACGTGCCTAATTTAGGGACAATTTCCCTTGTATAGCAGAGCGAAATGCTTCACAAAATGTATCAGTTGCTACTCAAAAGTCACAATTTACTTCTCAATATTGACATTCAGTGTGCTAAAAAAAAGTTCAGTTTAAATTTGTTGCTATGCAAAAATGCTGGACGAAATCATTCCCTGCTAATACTGTAGTCTCACGATGCAGTCAGTACTGAAAGTCAAGTGACAGCAATAGCTATAAGGACATGCTTGCTTGTAGCTTAGTTCACTGCCATGACGCCACATGTAGCTTGTATTTATAACAACTACATGGAGGTGGCACACCGCAGACTTGAAGGATAAAGTCTTTTACTTTGCATCAGAGTCATACAATGTACAATTTGTTTATAACCAAGGCCTGATACCTCACGGAGGCAACGGAGGTGATTGCCTCCACATGCCCCATTTCACTGCCATGGTGCCCTTGAAATGATCCTGTAGAAATTTACAATTTCCTCATAGGATGCCCTTTTCTTGCAGAGACTATGTCTTGGTGCCCTTGCCCTTTCAAAAATGAAGCATACAGCTCTTCATTCAAAGTAGGATTGCCTCCATGCCCTCTGGTCTTTGCCTTCGTGCCCTTGAAATGCTACAGTAGAAATTAACATTTTCCTCATACATGTAGGATGCCCTTTATCGCGGAGACTATGTTTTGGTTCCCTTGCCCTTTCAAAAATGAAGCATACAGCTCTTCATTCAAAGTAGGATCGCCTCCATGCCCTCTGGTCTTTGCCTTCGTGCCCTTGAAATGCTACAGTAGAAATTAACATTTTCCTCATAGGGTGCCCTTTATTGATGAGAAAATGCCCCAGGGTGCCCTTGCCCTTTCAAAAATGAAGCATACAGGCCTGAAACGATATTTCATATTCTCATTCACTTGTTGGCCATGATTTTCCATGAAAAAACTGTGCCATGACGTTGGCCTGTTGCACGCAGCTCAAGGATTTTGCTTGTGTACATAATTTCTAGAAAAATATAAAATTGCCTACAGGTATTTACAGCACTGCCTGTATCTGGACGTACACTCACAGTACTCGGTATAAAGAGTCATTTTCATAATGCGGTTCAATCACTGATTCACACGGTTTGTGTAAGGCTTCGCGTGTCGAGATCAAAGTCCATTTTTATAATGGAACTCTCTCTTCTGCAACTCATTCAATATCCATTGAAGGAGTCATCAAATGGTCGGCTGATATTTAAGGGGTTGTTTTTAATAGTCACACTCCCCTTGCAGTATCGCTGTTGTACATCATTGTTTTTGTTGCCACATAGGGGTTCTTGAAATGAGTACAAGCGTGTGCAGAATTAGGTGGTGGGTGGGAGGGCTGGGGGAGGGGATTTGGGGTTAGGGCTAGGGTGTGTGGGTGTGACAGCTAGGTACACATTCCAACTGGGGAAATTGCGTCTAAAAAATTACAAACTCACTCTTTTGCTTCATTTTAGCGTAATATGTAAGCCCGAGATATGATAGAACATTTTAGATTATGTTTATCCTTTTTATAATTCATCTAGAACGTTGTGAAATTTTTAAAGTCTTTACTGACTCGTACGATTTTGAAATTTCACCTCAAGTTTGGAGTAATGTAACCGATAAAAGGGATCCAAATATTGACAGCCCCCCCCCCCTAATCTTGGTCCAGCTATGGGTTGTGCTAAGGGGAGACCACATCGATTAAGACCTGGTCACGCTGCGGCGGTAAAACATGTGTTTACTAACTGGCCAAAAAAGTGATCCGTCTTCAGTGATTGAATTTAAACCATGGACTTTTTAGGTTGACTGTCAGACAGGATTCCTGTCTTTCAAGTGTAGGGTAAACATGCACGCCTGCTTTTAAAAGTAGAGTCTGTTTTATTGCAAAACAGAATTGTTGGGTGATGCTAGTTGGTCATCTCTCATTGATTCTATTAGCTACTGAGGCATAGTCCAATAACCATCCTCAGAGCTCGATATTAAAAACACTGGACACTATTGGTAATTGTCAAAGACCAAGCTCACTTGCTGTATCTCAACATATGCATAAAATAACACACCTGTGAAAATTTGAGCTCAATCGGTCGTCGAAGTTGCAAGATAATAATAAAAGAAAAAAAACCCACCCTTGTCAAAAGAAGTTACATGTATGTGCGTTTAGATGCTTGATTTCGAGACCTAAAATTCTCAAAAACTACTCCACTTCAGAGGGAGCCGTTTCTCACAATTTTTTATACTACCAACCTCTCCCCATTACTCGTTAGCAAGTAAGGTTTTATGCCAATAAATATTTTCGGTAATTACCAATAGTGTCCACTACCTTTAACACTGGACTGCAGGCCTGATGAGGCCAGCGATTTTAGCATCAGGCAAGTAAACTTACAACCGTATAAGTCTCTTAGTCTTGTGTTTTTAAGTAGATTTTTTGAATTCAGGAGACTTCTCATTTCTGAAAAGCACTATCCTGCTTTTTTAACTACTACCTGGGCGGAAGGTAGAAAATCAGCTGGGAATTCTTCTTAAACTTTAGTTGATGGAGGGAATGGAGTGTGTTTCTTAAAGCCATTATACACTTTCGGTAAACAGTATTGTCCAAGTCCCACACTTTGAGTGTCACAACTTATATATAAAATAACAAACCTGTTAAAATTTAGGCTCAATCGGTCATCGGAGTCGGGAGAAAATAACGGGAACACCCACTTTTGTTTCCGCACATTCGAGAATTGATATTGTTTTAATGTTTTCTCAAAAAGTAGAGCATTTCATGGAGTAATATTTGAAGAGAAGTCTTTCACCATTACCTTCTGTAAACCCTGTAAATTATTTGTAAATCTGTGAACTTTTTTTTCTGTACCAAAAGTGTATAATGGCTTTAATTACATAGTCTTAGCGTTTCGACTAGCTTGCCCTAGTCATCGTCAGGAGACTGACATACCATCCCATAGGTAGAGGCAGAGGGCCTGACACTGACTGACAGGGGTAATAATACTGTAAGGCACTTTGAGAAGGGTCTACTCGCTTTGTGAAGTGCATAATAAATACACATAATTACTCCGGTGGGATGGGAGTTTGAGAAACAGGTATTAGTCGTCCCTACTAGCAGGGCTCTAACTTGGGGGAGAAATCAACAGGGCTTGCCTTGTAGCTCAAAACTTTTACATGGACCAAAGAACTTGTTACAATACAAGAATGGTATAAAAATAAAAAGAACACTATCTGCAAAGTTTCAAATTTTCAAATTTGTCGTTCTCTTTTGAGAAAATATGGAATGTCTTGATGATGAATTTGTCAAACCTTGGTTGTAATCAACGACCAATAATCAGCCTGGTGTCTTAGACTTTCTCCCCACTGTAAACAAAATGATGGCAGCCTATAGATCTCTGAGCCTCATAATCCTTGCTTGTAAAAAGAAACATTTGATGATCTGAAATTGGGGATTACACTAGAATCCCTGGGAAAAAAAGAAGATTTGGATCCTGAATTCAAGTTCCCTTCAGCTCCCTCTTGTACAGGGGAAATGAATGGTCCTGGCATAATTATAAATCAACTGATATAACCATCTTTGTTTCTGTTTTGATTTTTTTTTATTATAACACATCATCTGTCAAGTTGTTAAAAAATGAGTTGAAGATCCAAAAGCAGTCATCTCATAATTGAAAATTAAAAAGTTCATTTAAAAAAGTACAGTCAAAACATATCCATATCATTAATTTGTCTTCTAAAGTACAGTCGGCCTGTGCAGATTACCCATTTTGATTATGGAGTTCCATGGTATGATTAATGTATCATCAATTCAGCTATTTTCTGTCATAATCACTCTGGAAAAATATGTGGTGTACAATGTCTGAAATTCCTTCCTTTTTGGTGATGGATGGGTTTTTTCTTTTTATGCTATTTTTCTTTAAGACAGTGGACACTATTGGTAATTGTCAAAGACCAGTCTTCTCAACACATGCATAAAATAACAAGCATGTGAAAATTTGAGCTTAATTGGTCATCGGAGTTGCGAGATAACTATGAAAGAAAAAACACCCTTGTCACATGAAGTTGTGTGCTTTCAGGTGCTTGATTTCGAGACCTCAAATTCTAAACATGAGGTCTCGAAATCAAACTCGTGGAAATTACTTCTTTCTCGAAAACTACGTCACTTCAGAGGGAGCCGTTTCCCACAACGTTTTATACTATCAACCTCTCCCCATTACTCATCACCAAGTAAGGTTTTATGCTAATAATTATTTTGATTAATTACCAATAGTGCCCACTGCCTTTTAAAACAACCTGTTAATAATATGTTTTGTGCGGGTAGAATCTAGGACAAGTCTACGCTACCTTAAGTAGGCCTATAAACATAGCCCTTGGCAGATTGGTTTTGTTTATAAAATCCATCTGGTGTAGTGTTGTGAGGCCAAGCTTGTTGTTTACTTAAACTCATTCTTATAATTGTACCACAATTAAACATACAGTTCATTTGTCTTACCATTCAGCCAGTGACAGTGTTTTACAGAACATTGATTTTGTCATAGACAGGGGGCTGTGTTCATATTCTGAACTCTGAAGGCTCACTGATTGAAAAAGTTCAAACCAGTTGCAATCCTAAAACAAAGATGATTGAACTGTCAACATTTAGGAATATAGCATTTCTCCTGAAGATGTTGGCAGTACTGTCAAGACCAAACCTGCTGTTTTCAGAGTCTATAGATACATGTACCCTCCCTTAAAGCAATGGACACTATTGGTAATTTCTCAACATAGTTATTAACATAAAACTGTAACTGGTAACAAGTAATGGGGAGCTGTTGATAGTATAAAACAAGGTGAGAAACGGCTCCCTCTGATGTAACATAGTTTTTTAGAAAGAACTAATTTTCCACGAATTTGATTTTGAGACCTCAGATTTAGAATTTGAGGTCTCGAAATCAAGCATCTGAAAGCACACCACTTCGTGTGACAAAGGTGTTTTTTCTTTCATTATTATCTCGCAACGAACGATTTAGCTCAAATTTTCACAGGTTTGTTATTTTATGCATATTATGTTGAGACACACCAAGTGAGAAGACTGTTCTAAGTTAATTACTAATAGTGTCCAGTGTATTTAAAAGAGAATTATTACATAGTTTTATCCCCAAGTTTACTATTGTTTATAGTTTATTCTTAACAGCACTTTGTTGTGTGCCTGTAATAGGGAGATCGCCATTATGGGACTAGATAGCTCAGTTGCTTAAGCGTTCGAACATTAATCTGGAGGTTGTTAGTTCAAATCCCATAGTTCAACTCCACAGTGTGTGTCAGATTGAGAAAAAGGTCTTCTCCACAAAAACTTTCTTTTTGGAAATATGTTGGTCTGGTGCTGGTTAAACTCATTTTATCTTTTTGTCAATTATAATAATAATGGTAACATTTATAAAGCGCTTTACGCCCTAACGACCCCAAAGCGCTGTAACAAGAAAAGAAAAAATATTAAAAAGATTTAAACAGAAAACGATTTGAAACTACAATAACAATATGAATGAATTTAAGAATAACTAACAATTAAAATAAAACATAAAAACCTGAGCCAGTCAGGAGTGATTAAAAATATACACAATTTGGGTAATCTCGAAAGGTGACAATACAACTAAACACTTGACAACTATGATCATAATATAAATTATTTAAACAAATGACAATTTAAAAAGATAGGTTTTCAGAGCCTTCTTAAAATGGTTTAGTGATTTTGCAAATTTAATGTCATCGGGGAGTTTATTCCATTCTTTTGGAGCTGCAATGGAGAAAGCTCTGTCCCCATAGGAGGACAGTGATGTACGGGATGCTTGTGGAATTGTCAGTAATCCTTTGGCACTGGATCTCAAGGAGCGGGTAGGGGCATATGGATTGAGGAGATTCCTAATGTAAAAATTATCAAATATAGTCAACTACAAGGGAAACTGACTGGGTAAATTTTAAGTGATTTGGGGATTGAAAAAAAGAAGAGAACTTGACAAAAGAGTAAGAACGCAAAAATAGGGCTAGATAGCTCAGTTGGTAGAGCGTCGGCATGTTTTAACGTAAGCCGGAGGTTATGACACGTAGTTTGAGCCCTACTCCAGTATCTCTGTTCAACCTCAAATCATTTACAATTTACCCAGTCAGTTTCCTTTGTGGTTTATAGTGTTTGATATAATATAATATCCTATCTGAAGATGTACCAACAAATTAGAATAAGCTTTTTAAAATGTTTCTTTTGTAAATTCTGAGTGCCAATTATCCGATAGGCTTATAATGTGCATGCAAGTATTATATTTAAGTGGGCACGTATGTTTATGCAAAGCGTTTGTCTGGTCATTTTTAATGAGCATTGCCCTTTCTGCAATACATTATAATCAAAAGGGAGGCATACAATGTAGGTGAACACCACCTAATTAAAACACATGATACATTAGCGTGATTCATTACCATTACTGCTATGACTAACTACTATCTTATGTTGGTCAATTTAAATTAGTGATCTTGTTTGTCATGACGTCAACTCGTCCCATGAGCGGAACGATGTAAGACAATTTTTTTTCAGATGATCACTTGCAATTTCGAAGAAAAAGTGGAGTTGTAAAGGTTTAGTGGGTCCAATTATTTTAAATTTACCCGGGGAATGTAGAGTGTATATCTTAAAGAGGAATTCTTGCAGCATGAATGAGTGTTTTCAGTGATGGGGTAAAGACCACTAAAAGCTAAACATGTAAAAAAAAGCTCAATGATTATCAAACTCATATCATTCTTCTCCTTTCGGTTTGTGTGCCAGGTTAACTTAAAGGCAGTGGACACTATTCGTAATTACTTAAAATAGTTATTAGCATAAAACATTTCTTGATTACTAGTAATGGGGAGAGGTTGATAGTATAAAACAATGTGAGAAACAGCTCCACTCTGAAGTGACAAAGTTTTTGAGGAAGAAGTAATTTTCCACGAATTTGATTTTGAGACCTCAGATTTCGTGTGACCATGGTGCAACAAGGGTGTTTTTTTCTGTCATTATTATCTCGCAAATTCGATGACCGATTGAGCTCAATTTTTCACAAATCACAGGTTTGTTATTTTATGCATGTTGAGATATTAATTTTGGTTTTTACCCATACACCAATGTGTGTTAGCACTGTATACTCAGTACTTTCCCGAATCCTGTGAAAAAATATCACAGGCATGTTACTCGGGTGGGATCCGAACCCACGACCCTTGCAATTCTAGAGCAGTGTCTTACCAACTAGACTACCGAGGTTGCCCGGCAGCTAGAGGCAGTTCGAATCCTATGTTTTGGCAGCGGGTACCGCAACGATATAATAGATATTAAATTTGCATCGGGGATAAAGAATATTAATTTTTAGAATTAGTTCTGTCTGACGAACTGTTACAACCGGCTGAAAAACAGGGTTCAAATTTTACACTGGACCTCATGCCTGTGCATGCTGCCAATGATTTAAATATCAGGACGGAACAAGTCCAGCGGTCTTCTGTTTTTCAAGTGAATAATAATAATACCACACTGTGTATAATCTTTAAGTTAAATAAGTTATGTTCAAATGTTGACTTTAAGTCTGATAAGGCCTTGTTGAGCATAAAACAAACGAGTTCTATCTTCTCTCAGTGATTGATCAAAATGAAAACAGTTCACATGAAATAAACTTTTTGGAAAGTTCTTTCTCATTTATATTCTGGTCTTGAAAAATAATTCTGCTCTGGTTAAAGTTTTGCGTCACAAAGCCTGATTTGTTTTCTTAATGTTTTTATTCAGCGGAATGAATAAATGAATAGATGAATGAATAAATGAATGAATGAATCCTCGTTAGCTTTAATAGACCATTTTATAAGCCTCCATTTGCAGCTTACTGTATTTATTGTCTATTGATGAAGGGAATTAATGGTAAGAGAAGGTTAAGTGCCTTTTTATTTTTGTATATCCAAGGTTTATTGCTTCTCCATGTAAACAAATCACAACCAGTAAATTGTTTAGATTAAAAAAAACCGTGATATTTTGATGATGTACTTAAAGACAGTGGACATTATTGGTAATTACTCAAAATAATTATTATCATAAAACGAGTATTCGGAAGAGGTTGATAGTATAAAACATTGTGAGAAACAGCTCCCTCTGAAGTGAAGTAGTTTTCGAGACAGAAGTAATTTTCCACGAATTTGATTTCAAGACCTCAGATTTAGAAAAAAGAGAACATTTTTGCACAGACCATTTTATACCATATAGGCCTAAGTTTTGTGTACATCTGTGAAAATTTATTTCAATCTCACTTGAATTATGAAAATGCTTTAAAGACAGTTGACACAATTGGTAATTGTCAAAGACCAGTCTTCTCTCATGGTGTGTCTCAACATATGCATAAAATAGCAAACCTGTGAAAATTTGAGCTCGATTTGTCTTCGGAGTTGCGAGATAACTATGAAAGAAAAAACACCCTTGTCACACGAAGGTGTGTGCTTTTAGATTCTTGATTTCGAGACCTCAAATTCTAAACTTGAGGTCTCAGAATGAAATTCTGGGAAAATTACTTCTTTCTCGAAAACTACGCCACTTTAGAGGGAGCCTTTTTTCGCAATGTTTTATACAGTAACTGTCAACCTCTCCCCATTACTCGTTACCAAGTGAGGTTTTATGGTGATAATTATTTTGAGTAATTACCTTTAGTGTCCACTGCCTTTAAAGTCATGTCCACATTTTGTGTGTGTTTCTATTTCAGGTTTGTTTTTAACTCGTTTGACTTTGCCATGTGTCTAAAAAGATGAGGGTACCCTGCCATATTTGTCCTTTTTTTTACGGGGATCAGAGTGAGTGTGGCAATGGTCATTAAAATAAGCAGTGGAATTTGTGTTTGTATAATCATGCCATCAACCTTCTAGATGTTTATGTTCAACCATTGTGGTACCCACTGCTAAAATATAGGATTCAAACTGCCTCTAGCTACTGGGCACCCACGATGGTCTAGTGTTTGGTAAGACACTCTTTTCTTGAACTGCGTGGGTTCAAATCTCACCAGAGTAAACTGCCGAGTAATGCCTATGATTTCTTCAGAGAACTTGGGAAAGTATCACAGTATATATAAGCATCGGTGTGGATCATAACTTGATGTCATTGAAAGTTTGGCGACATCAAATTTAAGAACTTGCAGGTCTCGAAAAAAATCGCCTCGTTTTTAATTATGGGAAGTTGATTGAGATGAAAAATTAAAATAAAGAAAGCTGCTGTATTGATGCCTCCATCTTGGATATGTTAACTCTACTGCGCCACGTACATTTAAAGAGCGAAGCATTATGCCAAGCATTATTGGCTGCAAATAAATACCCTTTTTTCATAGAAACTGCAAATTGTAGTTGAAGAAACTATGGCTGCATACAGAAATATGCTCATTTATGCTGGATATTTACCACGCCTGTACTCAGGTATGAGTCTAATGTTTCCCAAATTGAGCCCCCCTCCCCCCCCCCAAAAAAAAGTTGGCTGTTTGCTACTATTAAGGAGGTAGGATAATTTGTTTACAACCATATACATTTACAAGTTGGCTGGGGTTAAAACAAATGTAAAGGCTTAATATTAAAATATTACAACAACCGCTGCGGTCAATTTCTCTCTCAGTCATCCTTACTGGCTAGTTTAAGCTTGTATTTTGTTGTCTCACACCACAACCACCCAAGGCTCACAACCCATCCCAATTATGCCCACCCAGACACCAGTGTCCAGACTGGCTGCCTGGTACCTTTCAATTTTGAGGTAGGAACCTGTGACTTCGTTTTTTTCCAATTCAGATTCAAGTTCTTTACAGATGAAGTTGTTAGCTAATTGTCTTGAAGAAAACATACAATATTGATAACATTCAGGACAATAGATAAACGTCTGACTGGTCCCACTTGCCAGTTCAGTAAACTATACTAAACCCTGAAATTGGTGCAAGCATTATGCAATTTATTTGGTTGGTACTTGTCAAAACAGCCTATTAGGTATGTACAGAATAGTAATTGTGTTTGTATTGTGTTTTGAAGGCGCGGAAAAAGGGACAAAATCAATGTGATTCTTTGTAGGCAACAAGAGATCAATAAGTTTCCCATCAGTAGCTTACTCTATACCCAGTACTTGTTGGTCTCAGCTGTGTGAGTTGGGTTTAGTTTTATCGTGGGAGCCATCTTGCTGTATGGAATATCTTATAATGGATGGAGAAAACTTAGCTGCATTCCTGAACAACATGGCTCAAAGATGCTCATTAGTTTACTACAGATGATACAGTTTATCACAGAATGATAGGAACATCAACCACATGTGGCTTAGCTTAATGCTTTGTGAGAAGTTTTGTGTCTTGTTAGCAGGTATCGCGACATGCATTCAAGTCAGTCTGTTGGATTTAAATGTCCTTGGAGGCCATCTTGAAGGACCTTTTTCTTGTTCCGAAATTTCACATTGAACTTGAAGGTAACATCATTTCCATCCATGTGTGGTCGAAGAGAAGGATGCCAGAAACCCTATTGATTTCATTTCCTTTTAAATTCCTTGGAGGAATACAGGTGGACGGAAGGAATTCTTATCCTTTCCCCTGATGCCCAGAGAAGACGCTTTTAGAGATTGAACACAAAAGTTGCAACTGACAGTTTTAATCTTGCTGTGTGGGAATATTTGCAGGAGTTAACCTGAATATTTTATTGCCTTCGTGAACGATCTCCAACGTCGACCTTTTCTTGGGAGTTCTATGGTGAGTTATATATTTAAAAATTTTTAAGGTATATTGTAACATTGCTTTTGGAAGAGTAAGGGGCCTTGTCACATTTGGCAACTTTTGCAGTCAACTTGGAGGCAACTAACTGCAGTGAGTGCAACAGGACAACTTTGGTGGCACATGAGTAATTTTGTAAACAATGTCTTCAATGATCCACGAGAAAATACATAAACTTTCCCTATGTGAAAACCTTTTCTTTTTGGAGATTTTCTGGAGCGGGTATGACAGTAAATTTCCTTGTGTAACATGGCTAAGAGTGACTTTCCAGTCTCTCGTTTTGAAATACATACAGTGTAGGTGCACAGCCACAATCATGGGTAGACCATGGGTAGACATCTTGTTTTGTCCATTGGTAAGAATGATAGTTTAAAGCCACCAATGATGCAGTTATCTCAAAGCTATTTGTATATCAATCGCTGTGTCGATGACGGATAAAAAGTGCTTGAAGTTGTTCTGAGATCTGCAAAGAGTTGCTCATTATTTTAATCTGTTGTTCATCCTATTGTCTTTATAGCATAATTGTGGCTTTGCATGTACAACCAATCTATGAAAAGGACAGTTCAGTTGATCTTGTTTTAAAGACAGTGGAAACTATTATAAGTTATCACACAAGCGCGAGTGGAATACGGAGAACATAGCGCTTCTGCGTCCCATATCCAACGAGGCCGAAGGGCGAGTTGGATATGGGACGCAGACGCGCTATATTTTTCGTATTTCCACGAGCGCGCATGTGATAACATATCTTCAAGCAAACTTGGCGCGTGACATAGAACACACAATACGCATGGTAGTGATATTAGCCGTGCAATATAGGTTTTTATCACCACTCCATTCTGTGAATCTGATTGGAGGATTAGCGTGTACTTGAAGATAATGGTAATTATCAAAGACCAGTCTTCTCACTTGGAGTATCTCAACATATACATAAAATAACAAACCTTTGAAAATTTGAGCTCAATTGGTTATCGAAATAATAATGAAAGAAAAAACACCCTTGTCACACGAAGTTGTGTGCTTTCAGATGCTTGATTTCGAGACCTCAAATTCTAAACTTGAGGTCACAAAATCAAATTAGTTGAAAATTCACGAAAACTACGTCACTTCAGAGGGAGCCGTTTCCCACAATGTTTTAAACTATCCACCTCTCCCCATTACTTGTTACCAAGTAAGGTTTTATGCTAATAAATATTTTGAGTAATTACCAATAGTGTCCACTGCCTTTAAAAGCCAAACCAAAGGAACAAAGGAACATGATTATGATTTCTCTACACTGTAATGCTTATTCGTGTTAGGTTATTTCAGTTGTGGCAACCAGAATAAGCATGAGGTTGTCATGTCAGTGCTATTCCGTTGACTTTGAAAGCTTTTCAAAAGGTTTCATTATGTGGAGGACTGTTACTGATAAAAACTTTGTGATCAATGAGCCTTCAAATTTAACCTAAAATTAGTTTATTTTGATGAAACAAAGCCCGCATTTTGTGTTTAACTCTTTTATTTATATAGGCCTACAGAAATGGTATTCTTTCTATTTGAGTCTGATTCTCGATTGTTTGCCCTCAGAAAAAACAGGAAAATTGTGTTTAAATGTTAAATAGCTCTAAATTAAATCATATAATCCTACTTTTTTTCCAAGGACCACATGTCATGTCTACATATAGCGGACTGTCTGAAAAATTGAGAATGTATTTTATTGTCTAAAAATAAGTCTACAAGGCCTAAAAAATCCACCGCACTTGATCTACGAGGATGAATGTTTTCTGCATGGTTGAATCTGTCTCCATGGTTGAACTAATTCAACCAAGCATGGATCCCAACATGTGGCAACTCAAACCCGTTGGGATACAGAAGGCCAAGCCTCTTTGGATGTTGATCTTTGTTATTTTGTTAGCTTTTAAAAAAAAGCCTTGCTAAAAGTAGCTTCAAGTAAAACAAAAAGTTAAGTAAAAATCCCAATTATGGGGGAAGTAACCACTTCGGGTTTACCCGACTCGTTTTCATTGGCCAACCAACAGGAACAGTTAGCTTGTCATTTTACCGATTCCCCAGCCTATTCGCTTGTCCACATAATGTCATGTAAAGCCAGCCAGACAAGTTGGAGGAGATTTTCACTGGTCGTCAGCAGGTGTTTTACTAGCAATTGGCCAGGGTATTGCTGTTAAAGAAGAATGCTGCTGCTACAATTAAAATGAGGGCTTATAGTAGGCCTAGCATACATCATGAACATATTTACAATCCCCGTATGTGCCTGAGTTATAGACAAGGAAGAAATGTCAGTTTTAGAGTTTGGAGAAAAAAACAGGGTGAACGGAAAACCAAATCCATATATGCAAGGGCAAGGCTTCCGTCCGGAACTGGGGTCAACAAAGGTACTGGAACTGGAGTTAACAGAGGTAAAAGGCTGAGCGAACCTGACTCTAGACATCATAAATCCTTTTTTGTTGCAGTGTGTTTATTGAAAACTAGAAGACGGGGATGAATTTACACTTCCAGTTAAAAAAAAAAAAATCTACATGCACGGCTTCCAAAAAAGAGTCTGGTTTGGAACTGGGGTTCACAGAGGTGAAAGGCAGAGGCAACCAGACTCTAGTCAACATATACCCTTTCTGTTGCAGAATGTTTTCAAAATTGGAAGACATGGATGAATTTACTTTTCCAGTTAGCTACTGATATGATACCGGTAACCTTCAATATGAATCAGTAGATCTCGGCTTTGGAATCTGTTTTGCCAACAGAAACTGTTTAAAGTACATGTAACTCCCTGTTTAGGGTTGAAATGTATCACCATGAAAACCTCCTACTGTATACTTAGTCTGAACTATCCGTTTAAAGGCATTGGACACGTTTGGTATTGTCAAAGACAAGTATTCTCACTTGAGGTATACCAACATCAGAATGGAATAACAAATCTGTGAAAATTTGGACTCAATTGGTCATCGAAGTTGCAAGAGAATGATGCAAAGAAAAACACCCATGTTGCACAAGTTTTTGTGCTTTTAGATGCATTATAAAAAACTTCAGGCCTGAAGTCTTTTAATATTTGAATGAGAAATTATTACCTCTCTCTCTCAGAAACAACATTACTTCATTGGGAGCTGTTTCTCACAATGTTTTATACTATCAACAGCTCTTCATTGCTCGATACAGTGTAAGTTTGTAGCTAACAATTACCAATAGTAACTAGTGCCTTTAAAACTGAGGCCACTGGGTTGGGTTCTGAGTACACTAACACATACTAAGATTTCCTACCCATGGCTAAGATAGGGAAATGTATCCGCAATCTCCAACGGGCATCATTGATAGCGAGCCCGTCAAGATGATGATGTCGATGAACCATCTATAGCTGGATAGTCTCACCGTCAGGCCCATCGTCTCTCATCAGTTCGAGCCCAAAGGCTAAATCAGGCTGGATCATAGAGGCTTAGAAATATAAAGAAATGACAGTGGTCTGCCGACGGCGGACAACCACTGAAAGTAACGTCAGGATATTAACCTCATTGGATTGATTGTGTCTGTTGTTGTGTTACTTGCGTTGATGTGATTACGACACAATGTTACATCGTATTATGGTATTTATAACATGGTTTTGCACTTTCTCGGTTTGAAAAGGAAATCTTAAGGTGATGATTTTTGGCATATGGGGAGTGAGCCAAGACTTGCATGTTGCATTGAGGGCTGTAGGCTTAGTGATTGATTGTGTCTGTTGTTGTGTTACTTGCATTGATGTGATTACAACACAATGTTACATTGTATTACATGGTTTTGCACTTTCTAGGTTTTGGTTTAGGGCTGAAAATAAAATCTTAAGGTGATGATTTTTGGCATATGGGGAGTGAGCTAAGAACTTGCATGTTGCACTGAGGGCTTCTGCTTAGTGATTGATTGCGTCTGTTGTTGTGTTACTTGCATTGATGTGATTACAACACAATGTTACATCGTATTTATAACATGGTTTTGCACTTTCTCGGTTTTGGTTTAAGGCTGAAAAGGAAATCTTAAGGTGATGATATTTGGCATATTGGGAGTGAGCCAAGACCTGCATGTTGCACTGAGGGTTGTAAGCTGAGTGATTCCTTGTGTCTGTTGTTGGGTTACTTGTGTTGATGTGATTACTACACAATGTTACATACATCATATAACATGGTTTTACATCTCTCTGTTATAGTTTAAGGGGATAGGAGATCTTAATAAGGTGATGGTTTTTGGCATATGGGGGAGTGATGGCCATGGTAATGATTCCAAGCACTGAGCAGAGGAATTGCATTTTGCTCTATAGATGTGACTACTACACACATCATATAATGTGTGTTTTGCTTTCTTAGGCTGAATAGAAGATCTTAAGGTGATGATTTTTGGCATATGGAGAGTGATGGCCACGATAATGGTTTAAAGCACTGAGCTAAGACTTGCATGTTGCTCTGAGGGGGTTGTGTGTTGAGTCAATGCTTGTTACTGTCATGAGCCACCTCTGCTTGACTTGATCTGTTCCATACTCTGTGATTAAAGAGGATGCTAGCTTGCATTTGCATCATGAAGATATTAGATTTAAGAGACGTTAAATTTGCATCTATCTTCCTGAGTTTTGTGAACAAATCTTATGAACTGTATAATAAATTTAACTTATGTTGTTTTGTTTTTCTTGTGAGGCGCTGCGCTAATTGTAGAGCGCCATAGAAATGTTTACTATTATAACTATTATTATTATAGATGTTAAGTTTGCATCGGGCATAAAGAATATTAAATTTGGTTTTGCCCTTACATCGATATGTGTTAGCACTTAATACTCAGTATTTCCCGAGTTCTGTGAAAACAATCACAGGCATAGGGGGCCTATTGCTCGGGTGGAATTCGAACCTACGACATTTGCAAGTCTTACCATCTAGACCACCGAGATTGCCCGGTAGCTTTCTCTGTTTTAGTAGAATATAAGGTGCTAGACATTTTTTTGTGTCAAATGAATACCCTCTTTAAAAAAAATCACATGGGCATAATCAGAAGGTAAATTTGTTTGTAAAAAAAAAATCAGAATTGTTGACTTGTTTTAGAAAGCTTTGAACGGTTGTAAAGGTTGGTGTTACCCAGTGAATCACCACGGCTCTGTTGGTGTAGAACTGAGATGCATTCAGGTATTACTTTACCCGTACAACACAGATCAGTAAAGTAAAAAGTCTCATGGCCATAACCAGATGGTAAACTTGTTAATGAAAAATCGGCCAATTAAAAAAAAATCAGAATGGTGGTTTGAGAAGCTTTGAAAATTTGTTGGTGTCTTTTACAAAGTGAATGACCACGGCTCGCTGTTGTTTCAGTACTAAGATGCATTAGGCATTTATACTAAACCCGTACAACACAGAAAAACAACCTCAAGCTGTTTAAAAACATGGCCTAGTTCGGATGTTTGTCTTTGACCAAAGTCTCACATCAACAATCTGCTGGCGTTGTTTCTAATCTTTGTAATGTTGATACCCAATCCTTACATGATGTCCTGGGATAGTTCCCCAGGTGTTCCTTATAAAAAGGAATTAGCCTAGGCGGTTTTTATTGCTGATCTTGGGGAATTAATGGCAAACTAATGAAGGTGACACCCTGAGGCCGGGACCAAAAATCATTATCATGAGGTGTTGGAGATACCTCAAGATGTGGGGATGTAAAAAAAAAAATTGTTTAGCGTCTTGCCTTTTTGAACAGGAAGGAGGGCTAGTTCTATTTGTTAAATTTTTTTTTTTCAAAATGACCGGCATACCCATTTTTTTTAGACACAGGACACTATTTGAAAATGTCTTAGACCAGTCTTCTCACTTGGTGTATCTTCTTGCATAACAACAAAAAACTGCGAAAATTTGAGCTCAATTGGTCGTTGCGAGATAATAATGAAAGAAAAAATACAAAGTTGTGTGCTTTCAGATGCTTGACTTCGAGACCCCCAAAACCTAATTCTGAGGTCTCAAAATCAAATTCGTGGAAAATTACTTCTTTTTCGAAAACTACCTTACTTCAGAGGGAGCCATTTCTTACAATGTTTTATACTATCAACAGCTCCCCATTACTCTTTACCAAGTAATATTTTATGCCAGTAAATTTTTTTTAGTAATTATCAATAGTGTCCACTGCCTTCAAGGCGACCGGCTGAGCTATTTTTGGTAATTATTTGTCTTTGTCTGAGATCGTTGAGGTTAAAAAAATCATAAAAAACAGAAAAATAAAATAAGGAGGCAGCCTCTAAAAAGGAAGCATGTGGCAATGCTGAACATATTTTTTCTTATTTTGGCCTAAGAGTCCTTCATTGGGCGATGAGCATTTCTTGACGTGATGAATTTGTATCACGCTAGAGTTAAACCTATAGACTCTGATGTGTCTATGTCACTATCAGTTCTTTGTTACTGTCGATATGTATAACGACCCCCTACCTTGCCGAAGCATTACTCACTGTGTTCGGGCCATTTGGACTTTTCATTAGTTTGTTTCCTCTGTTTACTCATGGAGGAAGAAAAATAGCTCCTCCATGGTTTACTCTACTGTGGAAATAATCAGCATCATTAAAAGCCAAGTACTGCCCCCAATCTGTGGTACAACTCCTTTTGTAGCTGGCACCTCAAATTTAATTTTAAACATTACAAGAATGTTTAGATAAATAAAAATGATCCATAAAATACTGAGTATAAAATAATGCACAATGCCCCATTTCAACTGCCAATCACTCTATAGAACTACATTGTGTATACTCGTTTTTCCCCTAAATTGTCAAATGTGTCAACATTTTCTCGATGAAATCAACCTTTTGAAATAATAAATTTTCAAGTGATATGCGCTTGGCATGTTGAAGGGTGACATCAAGTACCGTTGAGGCTGTATGCACAAGTGCTGTGTTATTGATTCGAAGGGAAATATGGTCAGACCAATTTTAGTGGTGGCTCTTAATCCTCCAATGATGAGCAGATCAACAAATTTATTCAGGTTCTATGGGGCCATCATTGCTGAGGAGCGATCTTGGGTAATTCTGTGCAGGGCACCACAGTGTATTTTTGCTCAGAGTGCTGGGCAACATGTTCTGGGCAGGCCTGCTCAGCCCTGCCAACTTTGGTCACAATGCTGTTCATAGACCACGTATCATTTTGTTAACCCCAAAGAGTGTGCCTTTATATTCCAGGGCTTTCCTGGTAGGCAAAGATGCTGCACTGGTCTTATTGGATTTTTTTTACATTCCGTCTCATAATTTCGACATAAATTCAAAATCGCCATCACAAAAAATGAAAGACTATGACTTTGTCGAGACCTTACCTTGTAGTTTTGTTGGCTTAATATCCATACTACTAATCATGAATTATTCAGTCTTAACTTCAAGATGTTTTATTTTCATATAATCTCACTCCATGCTCCCTCTTGTATTGAAGACAGCTGAGCCCCCTGAACTTTCAAAAGCTGGTAATTTATCTTCCTTTAAGAACACAAAACATGTAACACTAAATATTATTTTAATAGAGCACTTAAGTTTTAAGTTATTCCATTTGGAATTGTTGACCTTGTCTTGAGTAATGAGCTGTTGATAAACTGCGTTATGATCTAGAATGACTGCCATGTACTGTAATCAGTGCATGCTGGTAATTATGGCATATTATGTGTAATATTCTCCCATGGTTACATTGTGGGGAATCAGGGTTGCTATGTAGGCCTAATAGTGGAATAAACCTAGAGAATAATAATGATGTGAGTGACTTACTCTTCTCACTTGGTGTATCCCAACATAATATGCATAAAACAATAAATCTGTAAACATTTGGACTCAATTGGTCATCAAAGTTGCAAGAGAATAATGAAAGAAACAACACCCTTTTTGCTCAAATTTGTGTGCTTTAAGATGCCTAAATAGGGCTTCAGGCCTGAAGTCCTTCAATATTTGAGTGAGAAGCTACCTCTTTCTAAAAACTACCCAATTCAGAGGGAGCAGTTTTTCTCAATGTTTTAAACTATCAACAGCTCTCAATTGCCCGTAAAATTGTGTACAATTTTATGCTTTTAATTATTTTGAGTAGTTACCAATAATGCCCAGTGCCTTTAAAACAGGTGAAATGAAATCATACTTGGAAATATCTAGTGGCTCGAGAGGAGTATCTATCGCCGGTAAATTGACTCGCACCGGCAAGATAGAGCCTTCCTTTTGCAACTGAATACCCAAGCTTGATTACTAGACCTTCTGCTCCCAGGGCCCAATTTCATAGGAAGCACAAAAAGTTGCTAAGCACTAACAAATTATTCTTACTACAATAAGGTCACCATCTAAAATACTATATGTACCAAATGTAACGGGTACCCTGCTTAGTTTTGCTTATAGCAGAAAACTAGTAAGCAATATTTTCTTTTTCAGCATCTCTTTGAAATTGGACCCAGGTTAGTGATACATAGAAGTATCATTGACTAATGCTACATGGATCATCCTGGTGGTGTTAGGCCAAATCAAGAAAAAATGTGTTTAGCGTCCTGCCTTTTTCTGAAAAAGTTGAGGAGGAAGGCGTTTTTTTAAATTCATTATATGTTTTTCTTCACAAAATAGTTGGCTGACATTTTTAAAATGACAACAGGTCATTTTTTCAAACTTTTTCTCCTTTTTTCCCCGCTAAAAAAGAAAAAAAAGAACAAAAAATTGAGGCCGCCTCTAAAAAAAGGGTAGCGGGCAGGGACGCTAAACATGTTTTTGTTTTATTTTGCCTTGTTATGTTTCTGTGCATAAATGTCTCTAAACCAATCTCCTGTGTGGTAGATAGTTCATGTGGATGGCAAAAGTGCACTTATATCAGAGATGGTTATTAAAAATTTATTTGATCTATGCTCATGACCAATTTAGAGATACACTCATCAAATGTTAGAGATCTGTGAGAATTATAATAATGTGCAGGTTTTGTATGGGTAAGGGTCTGAAGGCATAAACTCTAGTGAATAATTAATTGATTTGGCTGACATCATACACAAAGATCGAAGGGAAATGAAGCGAGGAGCTTAAAGGGACTGTCATCATCGCCGTTATCTGTTTCTTATTCTGTTTGATAAAGTTTCTTAAAAACAATAGAAATAATCATGTTCAGGTTTCGTATAGATAATGATCTGAGGGCATAAACTCTAGAAATATAAAATTGATTCGGCTTACATCGTGCAAAACGAACGTATGGTATTTAAAAGCCACAAACTTAAAGGGAAGGTACAGGTTTGGTAATTACTCAAAGCAAATATTAACTTAAAAACTTACTTGGTAACGACCATAGGAGAGCTGTTGGTAGTATAAAACATTGTGAGAAAAGGCTCCCTTCTGAAGTAGCATAGACTTTGAGAAAGAGGTAATTTCTCACTAAAATAATAAAAGGCGTCTAGCTAGAAGTCTTTTATTCCTATCTGAAAGCACACAACAAGGGTGTTTTTTCTCTCATCGTTATCTCGCAACTTCGATGACCAAAATAGCTCAATTTTTCTCAGGTTTGTTATTTTGTGCATATGTTGAGATACACCGAGTGAGAAGACTGGTCTTTGACAGTTACCAAGCGCGTTTTTAGTTCCCTATTCCGTATTTTTGTAAGGACAGTTTGTGATATGGATAGGTTTCAGTCTGATGAATAATTTAATGTGTACACAAATTACTGTGAGGGGTGTGGGGTGTGGGGGTGTGGATTGGGGAGGTCAGAATTTGTTGGTATACAGGCTTGCTGCATTTAGTCTTTGCATTACTGATGGCATAGTTATGGGTTAATTTGCAGCCAAAGTGAAATGTTTCTTAAAATGCTTAAAAATGTACGTCAAACACTGCTTTAGACTTCTATAAAACAAGTGTTTTTAGTGACATATAACAGTGATATAGCAAACATGTACCTTCCCTTGATTCCGGCAATTAAAATTAGCAAAGGCGATGGGTGAGGTCTTCAAATGCTATTTCCTTTTAAAGTATTTCAGTTGGAAATATTTCTCGCGAGGGCTGGAACTATATACAACAGTTAGGTCATTATACTGAGTATGACTCAATGCAAGAATCTAGTTTGATGAGTGGGCTGAAGGATGGCCTGTCGGGTATAGGGCTCCCTCGTGTGAGTATAGCCCCATGCGTGACGAGGCAACACCTTGGCTATACAGACTAAAGGCGAGGCTGCCAGAACTATAGTTTGAATATTTAAAACAGTGGTCTATGGATTAAAAACTATCCTTATTTGTATAGACAAACTTTGTACTTTGGCTTAAACTTAAGTTAATTCACTTTCATGGCATCCCCCACAACCCCCTCCCCCCCCCCAAAAAAAAAACCACCCCAAAACACAAAAAACACTTGGGCCCTCTTTGCATTTGGTCAAAGCCAAATTAGTTAGGAATATACTTGTGAAGACTAGTTTTTATTACAGGGTTGGAAAAATTAAGTTCGCATGTTAAAATTCACATAGTATTGTCTATTTTTACAAAAAATGCAAAAGTCATGTAAACTTGGTGTAAAGATCTAAGAATCTTTGTTCTCCTTCGGTGGTTACTAGAGAATTGATCCAACCTCAAAAGCCAGCTTGCTCTCTCAGCTTAGAAGGTGTTAACAATTATATAAATTACCTCACCCTATGTAGCTTCTACGAACATATTGCACCTGCGAAGGTTGTGTGCTTGATGAGGCAGAGGTTGAATGTGTGGTGCTAGTCTTGAAATCAAGTCTGTAGTGGTTGTGCGATGTTATTCGCCGACTGCCGCTCTGTGTATTGTTTTCACTGTAGTTATACATAAGAGTGTGTGCTTGATGAGGCAGAGGTTGTCTGTGTGGTGCTAGTCTTGAGTTCAAGTCGTTAGTTGTTGTTCGGTATTATTCACCCCCCCCCCCCCCCCCCCCCCGCTTTGTGTAGTTGTGAATGGTGTGTGCTTGATGAGGCAGAGGTTGTCTGTGTGGTGCTAGTCTTGAGTTCAAGTCGTTAGTTGTTGTGCGGTATTATTCGCCGCCCGCCGCTTTGTGTAGTTGTGAAGGGTGTGTGCTTGATGAGGCAGAGGTTGAATGTGTGGTGCTAGTCTTGAAATCAAGTCTGTAGTGGTTGTGCGATGTTATTCGCCGACCGCTGCTCTCAGCAGGGTGGATATGTGCGCATTACAAGTCTTATTATTTATTATTTATTTTCTTTTTTTATTTGTGTATTGTTTTCACTGTAGTTATAAGGTTGTGTGCTTGATGAGGCAGAGGTTGTCTGTGTGTTGCTAGTCTTGAAATCAAGTCGGTAGTAGTTGTGCGGTTTTATTCCCCACCCAATCGTTCCCACTGTAGTTGCGGGGAAGGTACACACAATTTTGATCCCAATGTTTGTGAATCACTCGCAATTATCGCGCTAGCTACGACCGTTGCATGAAAGTATAATCGCACTGTGACTGTTGCATGAACGGCGGGATGTGTGTTTTGGACTGTATTGCAATTTGGAATAAGCAGCACTAGCAGATAAATAGACTTTGACTAACGACTTGTCAGCAAGTCTAGTGTGGTGCATTCGTACACAGCAATTCTTCCATCGATGCTAATCACCGAGTGAAAATGATGACATGGCGTAGTCTTTTTCCAGGAACTATCAACCTGATACCTGTTCACAATAAAGGGACTCATGTGTCTAAATTAAACATCCTAATGAGCCTCAGATACAGTCTTCCTTGTTTACACTGGCCGAGTCTGTCTAATAGGCCTAGAAATGACCGACCAGTTCAAACAACTTTTACAGATCTCCATGCATTCAACCACTTTAACTCGCCGCCGCTTTTGAAACCTTTCTTGAAATATATCTGTACGGTAAACATTTACCAAGTGACTTTAATTGGATTTTAATTCACTGCTATGTTTTTTTCTTCTGTAAAAGCCTAATTGTGCTAGCTGAGGATCCTGTCTGGTTTACTGAAGCCGTAGCCCTGCTGATACTTCCTGCGAATACGAATGCGATACGAACGTTGACGTCACATGAATGTTTCGCTGGAGTTGAGCACAAGTCTACTGACTCAAACGGAATTAATCAGTGCCTTTTTGTGACGTCAACATTTGTATTGCATTAGCATACGCAGGAAGTATGAACCAGGATTTATGGTATATTACTATAATTACTGGCTAATTGGTTTGCGGTAACACCATGTCTACTTAGTGGGTAGTATGCTCTATTGAGAACTTGTCCTACTATATGTTCTACTACTGCAGAGTAGATTTTGTGGAAACCGAAAGACTTCTCTACTTCAGGCTACCAGGGCTGTATGCTTCGTTTTTGAAAGGGCCAGGGCACCAAGGCATTTTCCTCTTGGTAAAGGGCTCCCTATGATGAAATTGCAAATTTCTACTGGAGCATTTCAAGGGCCCAGGCAATGACCAGGGGACATGGAGGCAATCGCCTTTGTTGCCTCCGTGGAGTATCAGGCCTGGTCTACAGCGTAGTTGATAATTATTGCAATTGTGCATTTAGTGTGCAGTTGCGCATACTTTTGTATTATGCTTGTCGATTTATGTCTAAAACATTTATTGGTTTATCTGATATTTAATTTTTTTTTGTCTAGGCCTTGCTAAATGAGCTATGTATAAAAGTCTTATATTATTTGTATTGCCATTAATACTGGTACAATTGAGAAAACCAGTGGCAGTCACGTGATGTGGCAGGCATTATCAGGACGTGTTGATCTCTCTGATTGCTTGGTTTTGTTTTATTATAAAAAGATGACAGAGTAGGCCCTTATTGTGATCTCAACTTCAAAATATCCAGTTGAAATAAAGTAGAGAGGTTGCAATTCCTCTAAAATGTAATAAGACAAAACAAAAACAAACATGTTTAGCGTCCTTCCTTTTTCAAAAAAGGAAGGAGCCTCCTTCCTTTTTCAAAAAAGGAAGGAAGAGTGCCTAAGCCTAGGTTCGGAAAAAGCCCCATGTGTGATTTGTGTGTTTAGTGTGTTGGCAGAGAAATGATACCTAAACAACCTGCCTGCGTTTTTCTCCAACCAAAAAATTAACATATTTTTACCTGGCTGGTTTTTATTACATTACCGACATATTCTACCAGACGGCAATATAAATGCAATTCCATGGTTGCTTATGTTACAGTAACGACAGCTATCAAATGATTTTATAGCTTTTTGTGATACCCAATGATAATTAGAAGATTCAAACTGAACTCCAGGTTATCACCAGTATTGCTTGATGGTCTAACTGTACAAACATCTACTTAAAGCTATGGACACTATTGGTAATTGTCAAAGACTAGCCTTCACAGTAGGTGAATCTCAACATATGCACAAAATAACAAACCTGTGAAAATTTGAGCTCAATCGGTCGTCGAAGTTGCGAGATAATAATGAAAGAAAAAACACCCTTGTCACACAAAGTTGTGTGATTTCAGATGCTTGATTTCGAGACCTCAAATTCTAAACCTGAGGTCTTGAAATCAAATTTGTGAAAAATTACTTCTTTCTCCAAGAACATTACTTCAGAGGGAGCCCTTTCTCACAAAATTTTATACTTGTGGTTTATATTGATAAAATTTTATAATATCAACTTCTCCCCATTACTCGTTACCAAGAAAGGTTTTGTGCTAATAACTATTTGAAGTAATTACCAATAGTGTCTCCTTTAAAAAGACATTGGACACTATTGGTAATTGTCAGAGACCAGTTTGTCATCGAAGTTGCAGTAATAATGAAATAATAAACACCCTTGTCACACGAAATTGTGTGCTTTCAGATGCTTGATTTCGATACCTCAAAATCTAATTCTGAGGTCTCAAAATCAAATTCGTGGAAAATTAAATTACTTCTTTCTCGAAAACTAAATTACTTCAGAGGGAGCCTTTTCTCACAATATTTTTGTACTATCAACAGCTCTCCATTGCTTGTTACCAAGTAAGGTCTTATAATTATTATTTTGAGTAATTACCAATAGTGTCCACTGCCTTTTAGATTGCGGGGGTCGTAGGTCCGAATCCCACCCACGTAGCGAGTGGATGTTTTTCCTTAATACTTGAAGAGTACTGATCGCACATTAGTATAAGGGTACAACCAAAACTACTCATACTTATCCCAATGCAATTATCACATCTATAACAATATAAGGCTTTATCCCCCTGTAGGGTGTCATGGCCAAGGCGATTTAGAGTATCAAATTCAAGTTCTGGTGGTTAAGTCATTGGAGTGTGGGTCCGAATTCCGTTTTTGACACTTGTGTCCTTGAACAAGATGCTTTAGTGTTGTTGCTTTCATTTAGGGGTATAAATGGGTACCTGTGAGGGTAGAGGTTGATGTTGCGTTTCAAATATAAGCCTTCAGAGCGCACGGCAGCCCGGGCTGCAAACTCCCCAGGGAGCTGAGACAGATACATGTAACTCCAATGTTATTGGCACAATGACCAGGGCACTAATGTAAAAGGTATTGATCAAGTTTATGTAAAATGCGCATCCCTGACACATTTATTTCATCTACTATTAAACAAAAATATGCAAACCTCAACACTTCCATTCATGAAAATTCAGGCCTGTATGCTTTGTAAAGGGCAAGGGCACCAAGGCATTTTCTCCTTGAGGAAATTGCAACTTTGTACTGGAGCATTTCAAGGGCACCAAGGCAATGACGATGGGCATGGTGGCAATTGCCTCCGTTGCTTCCGTGAAGTATCAGGCTTGAAAATTATTCCAGAACTATACATATTTTTATATATATGTCGTCAGCGTAACTCAACATGAAATAGCTGTTATCAAGATCCAAATTGCGGTGCAAACCAGTTCATTATTCAGGGTGTCAATTTGGTTACATCAAAATAATGTGTTCATCCTAAATTGGCTTTGAGGTTGTCTGTGGATCAGTCGGAGAGAAATGACATCCAAGGAACGCGTTTCCACACCTTGATCTGTCATCAATGTTTGATGATGGGAAGTCGTTGGACCTTGATGGCCACTCACCATTATTCTTGATTTCCCTCAGGATGTCTTTAAGGGTTTGGGTACTTCTTGTAGGACACAAAACACAAGCGTCCACGGATTAACATTAAACTTACATGGTTTGAAGATAATGATTGTAGTAAGCTTCAATTAAAATAGTCTTTGCTGAGGTGATGTAGTTTTTGAGAAATGAGTAAAAAAATATCCTGAAAATAATTGGGGTTTGGGTGCTTTTTGATAGCACAAAACACAAACGTTCACGGATTTACATTAAACTTACACGGCTTATAGGTAATGATGGTAGAAAGGTTCCCTTTAAATATTACTTGCTGAGGTGGTTTTTTAGAATTTTGTATGCGGATTTCTCAAAAACCTGTCGGATCCATAGCGTGGCCCAAAACTTTGTCTACAAAGAGTATCCTTTAAAGGAAAAGTTAATCTCAAGGTATCAGAGCAGTGTTTTGTTCACATCTCAAGTTGATTTTCAGAAGATGTCGGAAGAGAGATACTCATTCCCATCTTAGATTTACCTATAGACACTTCAGATCGGACAGTTAGAGATCGAAGAGTTAGAAGAATTTAGCTACCCTTTATTTTTTTATCATAGATTATCCTCTTTGCAAACAATGTTTTACTTGAAAGGACTTTGCATTTCTGTATGATTGTCACCAACTCTGAGATTTATACCTTATTTTAATAGTTTAGCACTAATTTGTGGTATTAAAAAGTATTTCATAACAGAACACCAGTGCAATAAACCGTAAAAAAATTGAAAAATACACAAAGATGAGTTAAAGGGTGTATGTAACTTTTGTAGGACAAAAAACACAATGTCCACAGATTTACACTAATCTTACACAGTTTGAAGGTGCTGAGGTGCTGTAGTTTTTGGGAAATGAGTAAAACAATGTCATGAAAAAAAAATCCTCCAGTGAGACAAAAATTATTTTAAGCATTTACGAACGTATTTTCATGACATTGTTTTTCTCAAAAACTACAGCACCGAAGTAATATTTGAAGGGAAGCTTTCCACTATCATTATCTTCAAACCCTGTAAGTTTAATGTAAATCTATGGACATTTTGAAAAAGTACCCAAATCCTTTAACAACAACCAGCAAATGTACCTGTAATACGATATAATTCATTTTTTTAAATTATATTATATACATTTCTAATTATTCATTGCGCTCTGGAGATTTTGATCACCACAGAACCCCAATAATTTCATTTTGTTTATTCCAGTATTAGAATTTATTATTAATTGATTAAAATATTAATTTAAACACACATGAGCAATTCCATTTCATTTACTTGGCCTACACAGCAAAAGGACAAAAATTTGCCCCTCTGTCTGACTTTTGGGTGATTTGAAAATTTGTACTTGATAACGATAACAAAAAAATTACATAATCTTTTGTCCGAGTTACTGTTGGAATTGCACCTCAGAGTCATTTTGAACCTTGAATTATTGAAGCATTGTTAATTTAAATTTCACAATAACTTTCAAAAACATATTTGGCCAACCCTAGTTATTGTGATTTGAAATTTGTCCTTGATACTGAATAATTTGAAATCTGTCCTTGACTTAAAATCATCACATATCTTTTATCCGAGTAACTGTGCAAGTGCACCATTATTTTAAATATTGAATGATCAAAACTTTTTAATTTTAATTTCACAATGAAAATATGTGTGTCCCAACCCTCGTTATTGCTTGAAATGAAAGTGCCACGGTTCCCTGCTCAGATGACATGAATTGAAAATCAGTGTAGGGGCGTACTGATTGGTCGCCATTTTGCGCTACCTTTGAAGTAGGGCAACGTTTAATCTGTTTGCCAGAGTCTGTGTCCGATGATATCAAGCACAATCATCAATCACTTGGTCTCTTGTTCAAGTAAGAGTTGATTAGTTTTTTTTTATGGACTTGAGGTTAGAAGGATTTGAACCAGAGTTTGTCTGAATTATTGGGTGGTGATTGTGGGAGTCACGTAGAAAAATAAGCTAATTTTTTTTGTGACTTGTTGGTCTTTATCAAAAGAGGTTGTTTTATTTCTACAAGATTGTCGGCAAACATTGATTTTAATGAGAGAAAGGAAAGTAGTCGGAACACTGATATGACAGAAAAAAACCTTCACAAGAGAGACACCAAAATTTTGTACAAGTAATTTGAATTTTATAGTTTGAACATTTCTGATTATTCATCGCGCTCTGGACAATTCTGATGCTCACAATACTGCAATATTTTCAAAACCAACACTCACTCAAAAGAGACTTTCACATGGATGCACCCGCAAGTTTACTATTTATTTACAATTTCCTCTTGAGAGATAACCCATTAGAAAAAAATTCACTGTAGATGACACCCTTTCCTGCGAATACTCAACCGGAAAATCCTAAATCACTATGGAATGTACTTGGGTTTCTCAAAAAAATAGCAGATATTTAGCCCCTTTTCGAAACAGCGGCTTTGGCTTTGGGTTCAGCTTCATGCTCCGTCCTCTTGTCTGAAGCCCTGCGTACGCAAAGCGCGTGCAATTGTAAAGACATCCGCGGGGCCAAGCTAGCCTGAGCCAAATCTGGAGCCAAAGCCATGGATTCGAAACGGGCCTATTGACCCATTTCACCTGACGTCATCATCAGAAAAATCTTGAATGCGCCATACTGGTGTGCAATTTCACTGTGCGTTTTCATATATAACTCTATGCATTGAGTATGCTGTGCGTTATGCAGTGAAGTGCGCGTTTTAGGCAGCACAGTGTAATACACGTAAACCTAACTTGCCCACCAACATGGGAAGCGTGACATCAGTCGCCGTGTTACACACGTGCAAGGGGTCAATTAGAAGGTAAATATGAAGGATAAGAATTGACTTGTTATAAAAGAGAAGTACTCATCTAATATTTTTAAGAGGTTGATGACTCCATGGCAAAATCAACAGAGCATTTTTGTTTGCGCTTTGTTTTGTCTGCCACTTGACAGTGAACACCAGCCCTGTGGCACAATACATCCATGGTTATTTAGCAATTATCAGCTGCAATATCCCTGATCGGATGCTCATACATAAAATGCACCAGTCCGATACTCAACCTCTGAAACTCGAGAATCTTTTCAATATGCAGGGGCCAGAAATACTGAGACCTAAAGGCAGCAGAGGTGTCTGATTAACTTGAATTTGTATTGATTTTCTTGATAACCTCAAGCGTATCTTATCATAAGAGCTTAAAGCCCCGTTTTATTAGTCCTTTTAAAGGAATATTACAGAAATGTTTTCGCTAACAAAACAGTTGCTGGCAGTGTAAACACTTTATGTAACTTCTAAAGGTTTGTCAGTTTATGTACTAATCCACCATACATAAACTGACTAACCTTTAGAAGTTAGAGATCGGCCATCTGGGTTAAGAGAAAATAGTAAAAATACGGTTACACATTTTGCAATCAATTAAAAAAAAAATTTAATAGAACGCTCACTGAGCGATTAACTCCAAACAGGAAATATTTTTATTTATGACATTTCAGACAGAAATATTTCAAGGGATTTTTTTCTACCGACATCATTATTAGACCGTGTATCTTAGACAACTTTTTAAAAATTAATTACATATTCCAAAGCTAAGTCAGTGAGGATTTAATACAAACTCATATTACAACTACAATATTTATTTGTATTTATACTCAGGATAGGCATACATAACAATAGTTTGAGACAGAAAATGTGAGCTTTTCCATTTCTCAGAGGTCATTTATGTGACCTTTTCCTCTGAATTTTCTCGAATGGATGACTTATTAAGCCGGATGTTTCTATAAACGTCTCATACTGATTTATAAACTGAAAGGTGGCTTGTAGTTTATAATGATTGGAAAATAAACTCAGCAGTATTAAGTTTAAAAGGTTTAGCTTACTTTTTGTAAACTTGATACCCATGACCAGAGAAGCACACACATTTTAGTCAGAAATAATGTCAGTTGTAATGAGAAATTACCACCTTACGCTGGTTTTCTTAATTGGTTGTGATATGGCAAAATGAAATGAACCTACATAAATGTGCCAATAACTCTTTGGTAAAATGTACTAATAAATGTTTCAACAACAAATTTTACAGTTGATGACACATTGTGCATACATAAAAAAAAGACTAAATTTGTATGTGGTAAAACAAATTATATGATTAGTTTGTATAAATGGAAGTTTGTAGAAACCGAATTGTTGATTTCATGTAACAAAGAAAGAGTCTCTGTTGACTTGTTTGTAAATTTTAGGTGGAACGTTTTGTTAGGAGGATTGATTGGTGCCAGCAGAATATTTTTGTTAATCAGGAACATTCCAGCTGAAATATTAATCAATTTGATTCCACCTGATGATGGCCAAAATTGTATCTTGTTTTAAAGGTTGATAACCCTCTCCCACCATGCACCCATTTTTAAACTTACAGGGTTAAAGATAATGATAGTAGAAAGCTTCCCTTAAAATATTACTTGCTGAGGTGCTGTCGTTTTTGAGACTGTAGTTTCAGTAAGACAAAATTATTTAACCATGTCAGCTGATTTACGCGACTCAATTTTCACCTTTTTTCTAAAAGAATTAACGCCTAAAGAAGCTGAAACTTCTACAGGTAAATTATATTACATTCATCTTTACTAGGGATTCATGTCATGATTAAAAACTTGATGTACAAAAGGTATCAAAGCCCTTTAATTCAAGTGCATAATATAATTAGGACAAAGTGAAAACATTGACTTCCCTAATCTTAGGCGTATAAGCAGCGTCTTATACAATGATATTGGCCCTAAACAACAATTATACAGCTTTTCGCCAACAAAAATTTCGGTAGTCGTTAAACATGAGTAAGGTGTTACAGACTTTCGTTGTTGGGTTGTCATGATGTAGCGGGCGGGCAAAAGTCACTCCAGTCCCTATCAAAAAAGGGCAAGTGGGTCAGAGAAAACGTTATTTATTCAGACGCTTTGTGTCGTCCCCTCTTCTTCTTGAGCTCGGCGTGCTTGATGAATGCAACTACACACGACTGCAGGCTGCTCCTATTGCAAAACCTTTCACCTTCCCTTGCCCGAGTGACGGGTTTCAGGCGATAAATTATGGATTGGAAGCAAAGATTGATCGCGTCATTCGTGCATCCGTTACTTCCGTGGGAAGTTGGTCTCAAAATTTATGCTTTGCAGGGTAGATTAGAAACAAAAGTGGTCAAAGGCACATTAGGCACCGGACACTATTGGTAATTACTAAAAACAAATTTAGCATAAAAGCTTACTTGGTAAGGAGCAACGAAGAGCTGTTGATAGTATAAAACATTGTGAGAAACTGCTCCCTCTGAAGTAACGTAGTTTTTGAGAAAGCGGTTGCTCACTCGTTCATCTCACTTGTGCATAAAATACCAACTCGTCGTCAAAGTTGCAAGAGAAAAAACACCATCGTTGCACAAATGTGTGTTCTTTCAGCTGTGCGTAACAAAAGGAGTGAGAAATATTTGGGTGAGAAATTACCTCTTTCTCAAAAAACTATGTTACTTCAGAGGGAGCCGTTTCTCACAATGTTTGATACTATCAACAGCTCCCCATTGCTTGTTACCAAATAAGTTTTTATGCTAATAATTATTGTTTTAGTAATTACCAATAGCGTCCAGTTCCTTTAAGTAATAAATGCAGACAGGAGTAAACAATGAAAGCAACATCAAAACTACATAGATGTTGAAGCACTAATGACCCATATGTTTATATACAAACTAAGCAAATCTGGGCTAAAGGCAGTGGACACTATTTGTAATTACTCAAAGTAATTATTAACATAAAACCTAACTTGGTTATGAGTAATGGAGAACTGTTGGTAGTATAAAACATTGTGAGAAACGGCTCCCTTTGAAGTAGCAAAGTTTTTGATAAAGGAGTAATTTTCCACGAATTTGATTTCGAAACCTCAGATGTAGAATTTACGGTCTCGAAATCAAGCATCTGAAAGCACACAACTTCGTGTGACAAGGGTGTTTTTTCTTTCATTATTATCTCGCAACTTTGACGACCGATTGAGCTCAAATTTTCACCGGTTTGTTATTTTATGCACATGTTGAGATACAGCAAGTGAAAAGAGTAGTCTCCGACAATTACCAATAGTGTCCAGTGTCTTTAAGTCAAGCTACTTGGGTGTGTTTTTAATGGACATTTATCTTAACATTCTGTGTACATGTAGGCTTGTTTGGAGATGAAAGCCCGAGCTGTGTTCAACTCCTGCGAAACATTCGCTGCGAAAACAGCCAAGTGATGTCAAAATTCGCTTCATATTCGTAGGAAGTATGAACCAGGCTTTTAATGCGATGACAATTTGTCACAAATACATGGTTGATTTGGTCTTCCTAATTAATTCTGAAAATACAAATGTGAATTGGAGTTCAAATGATAGGACCTGAATTGGTAATAAACGGTTTAATTTCAGTCAGATGTTGTTAGTAGTTATTGAAAACAATAGACTATAAGTACATATATCTTGTCTTTGTACCACAAAAATAAAATTGTATTCAAAAGTTATCTTATGCCACTGGCTTTCAAGGAATAATTTAGTTGTGTCTGTGCTCTTTTGTTTTGTTTTTGGTTTTAACGCGCCTTGAACACTCGTAAGGGTGGATATGTGCGCATAACAAGTTTTATTATTATTAGATGTGGAAGCGCTGATTGATGTTCATTGCATGACTCATTAATCGGGCTGGCGTAGTGGTATCTTTTCTCCCCTTCAACCTCTGGGACCGCAGTTCGAATCCCGCCGGGGGCACTATTTGGATTGGATTTTCAGTCCCTACTTGACTGCGTGGGTTTTCCCTGGAATAATTGTCTAAGTTCGCTTGTCTGAGAGTCCTTGGCTTCACAACATAATAAATTAAATGAAAGATGATTGCTAAAATTTGGGTTTAGAATGCATATTATAGTAGTTTTTAAAAGTTCTAGGGAGAACCCTTTTCATTCTATATAGTTTATTAATCAAGACGAGCAGAGAGCAGAGAATACTGTTTTAAAACGTCGAGACCAAACCGGTTCTTTTCAGAGCAAACACTCCCTCAAAAGTGATATTATACACGGTTGTACCCGCAGGTTTCCTTTTAGCATGTAAAGTTACTTCTTGAGTTTATTATCCATCTGAAATACTGACAAAGTAAAAAAAAATATTGCTTTCAAGGTCCCGAAAAATAACAGATATCTAGAAGTTCTGTGAAAGAATTCAGACTAGTTGCAAAAGAAAAAACCTTGACAACAAAATACACAGCCTTCTTTTTCATTGTATAACAAAACCGAGGCTGATGAATAGTCTGGCTCCTTTTATTGCACATAAATTGGCTTCCATTAGTGTTATTGTATACAGGGAATGTGACCAAAATGGTGGCAGGAAATGAATGGTCTACAGAATACCTTTACAGAATCCATGCAGTCAGAACGACGTTATTTGTTTTTCTCTTTTTATACTGATTAAAATGAGTAAACTGTGCTGTTGGGCGAAGGCGTACCTTACATTGACGTAGTCATGTCAACATTTACAAAATCTTCTACATAATTTATTTTCCATTCCTCTTCCTAGTGCATCCTTTGCATAGTGGGATTGCTGTGTATTTAGCTGTTCACAAATGACAGCAATTCACATTTATTTGTTTTTTTTACTACTATCTGGCTATAGGTTGACACACTTTAAATGGACTGGACACTATTGGTAATTGCTAAAAATAATTGTTAGCATGAAAACTTAGTTGGTTACAAGTAATGGGGAGCTGTTGATAGTAAAAAACATTGTGAGAAACGGCTCGCTCTGAATTTATCGTAGTATTTGAAAAAGAGGTAGTTTCTCACTCAAATATCAAAAGACTTCAAGCCTGTTTAGTGCTATCAGCACACAAATTTGTGACCCACTCTGTGAAAATGAGTCAGATATTGCCCAATGCATTATTAAGTTATGGACAGTTTAATGTGGAAAATAAAAATATGAACAAAAAAAATCATTTTTTTATATTTTATTACTTTTTAAGATGTATATTTGCCTGAAAGCACACAAATGGGTGTTTTTTGTTTCATTATATTCTTGCAACCTGGATAACCAATTGAGCCCAAATTTCACAGATTTGTTGTTTCATGCATACACGTTTGTTGGGATACACCAAGTGAGAAGACTGGTCTTTGACAATTAACAAAGGTTTCCCGTGCCTTTATTTCACTTTAACACAAACAAATGTTTTTTTTAGCAGACTGAGAATACCAGCCAAAATATCATGCCATTTTTGCGCTATTTATAATGGTTTCCCATTAAATTTAATTGCTTGTAAGTAAAAGCACGTAGACAACATTGGTAGTCAAAGGCCAGTATACTCACTGGGTGTATCCAAAAAATATGCCTAACATAACAAACCTTTTGTGTGACTCAATGCATGTATGGAATATACTGGAGTGTCGTGGCCGAGCGGTTAAGAGCACCGAATTCAAACTCTGGTGTTTCTGATCAGCAGAGTGTGGGTTCGAATCCCCAGCCGTGACACTTGTGTCAATGTAACAATAATATTTTGACAGAACAGACTTGTTGTGAACAAAACAGAATGGTAGTATTGAGTAGCAAATGATTGGTAGCATTTTGTTCTGCTATATGGAAGGAAAATCATTCACTGGTCTATATATTGTGAAGTTATGTGCAAATCTCTGAACATTCATATTTTCATTTCCTACCAATGTGTACACGTGCACCTTTAATATGGATAATGTCTAAAGGTGTGATGTAATTACTGCACAATGATTGGAGTAACAACAGAACATGTGAAAGAGCTTACAGTTTTTTTATGCAATACATTTCTGGTCCAAGTTTATTAGGCCTGGGCGAATTATTCGAATATCCGGTTAATGGCGAATAGGTTTTCCTATCCGTAACCGCGAATGCCTTTTTTTTTCTTAACCGGATATCCGCATAGGGTGCGAATACCTATTTATAAACCGGATAGTTCTGTAATTACAACCAAGTAACCGGATATTCTTTAATATCCGAATATCCGCGGACGTCGGGCGACAACTGATATGAATGTTTTGTCTGAATTTTTTCTTATGAAACTTCTATTAAGACAGCATAAAACAGCATAAATTAAGTATTTAACTATGCTCACCTCTGTGAAGAGTTAAAACAATGACATTTCCGACGTATTTTGTTCAAAGATTACAAAAGTTTTCCTTCACGTAGAGTCAATCACGATCAAAAGAAAAAGCAAATCGTCATCTTTAAATTAGATCCGGTCATTTTTATGAATGAACCGAGTGACAGTCTATAACTAATATCAATCCGCCCATAAGATCTCATTCACAAACGAACAGCGCCCTCTAGCAGCAATTTTTTCTTCTTCGAATATCCGGTTAATTTTGGATAGTTGGCCAGCGGTATCCGAATAACAAAATTTCACTATTCGCCCAGCATTAAAGTTTAGAGTGTTACAAAATTTGTTTTTGTAATGATCTGGTAAACTTTTGTCCGAGTGGAATGCACACCAGTCCATCAGGAAATTTAATGTTCTACTCCATCGTGATGAACAAACTAATTCTGGGGGGGAAAAAAAAATGCAAAAACAAACTTGCATAGTCTATGGCCCTTTTCGAAACCCCGCCTTTGGCTTTGGATTTGGAGTCAAGCTCCATCCGTGCGTCTGAAGCCCTGAGGGTGTTCGCAAAACACACGCAATTAACAAAACAACCGTGGTTTCGAAAAGGGCCTGTAAGTGTCACCACAAATTGGGAAAGGAAATTGTGTTTAGAAATATCACAGAAATTAGGGTTTGAAATGAAATAAAGTCACTTTAGCCCTTCTAGTTTTTCTCTCAATGCAACCCAGTCTGTTTTTTTGTGTAAATGTTTTCTTGTTACCTGTTTGTCTTGTCTCCTTGTTTGCAGTTTGTCTGTCTTCTACAAGCCTTGGCTTAGTCTGACAGCATCATACTCTCTTTAGTTTGGTTTACATGGACTAACTACCTCCATTCTCTGTGCTTATAATTTTGCTTATCTAAATAATATTCTTGAGAAGAGTAGTAAGATAAAAATGTTGATTTGAATTGACTTTAAAAGTTTATAATGAGAACATGGTAAAACTTGGCAAAAAATTAAATTAAAAAACAAATTATTCAGATTTTGATTCTGAGTAATATTTAAAGAGGATTGGTTGACTCCATGGAGGATACTTTGCAGAATTTTTCTTTTCTAAATCCCGAGGAAATTACCACTGGACAATGTCTGGCTGTATGTAGGTTGCTTCGTAGTCACAGGAACCAATTAGAGAGAGAGAGAAGGATTGATGAAGTCTGGTAAAACACCTGCCCTAAGGCTCGAAGAGATTCCCTGCAAGCCGTTTACGAGCCAGAGTATTTTTTTTTTTTAAAGTAAAATGTTTATGAATACTGTACTTTATTTGACTTAAAGACAATACATGCTTCTGTAAGACTTCTGTAAGGCCTTCATGTAGACAGGAACGAGATACAATTACTTTGACATTTTCTTTCACATTGACTGTTTTTCATGTGTTTTTTTCTTCAGACAAGAACAAAATGAAAGGCCTATAGCTCATACTTCCTGCGAATGCGAGCGAGACAATTGTTGACGTCACACATTTGCAACAAATAATCTGCAACAGTAGAGCTAACGCATGCGAAATATTCTTTGCGAAAACATCCATGTGACGTCAAAATTCCCTTAACATTCGCAGAAAATATGAACCAGGCTTTAGTCTGTGGAAAAACCAATCTCTCCAGCCTTCATTAATTTTTCACCTTAACTACACTCTGGATGCACCTTTTGTTGTCTCAGTGATTTCTTTTCTGTATTGGCTGTTCAGCACATTTAAAGGCACTGGACACCATTGGTAATTACTCAAAATAATTGTTAGCCATGGTTGATGAAACTTGCACGTGTGAAACGCTATCATTGGCTGACAGTACGTACATGAGTGCACATTTTCATTGTTTCTCATTAAAGGAACACGTTGCCTTGGATCGGACGAGTTAGTCTATAAAAAAGCGTTTGTAACCGTTTGTTATAAAATGCATGTGGTTGGAAAGATGTTCTAAAAGTAGAATACAATGATCCACACAAGTTTGGGTCGAAATTGTGTGGTTTTCCTTTTACTTTGCAAACTAACACGGTCGGCCATTTATGGGAGTAAAAAATTTGACTCCAATAAATGGTCGACGAGGTAAAAGTAAAAACCGTGCAATTTCGAGGCATGTTTGTGTGGATCACTGTTTTTTACTTTCACAGCATCTTTCTACCCATGCATTTTATAACAAATGCTTTTCAAAGACCAACTCGCCCCGATCCCAGGCAACGTGTTCCTTTAAATAAGGCGGTCGATGAGGATGTGCAGTCCATCTAAAGAGTAAAGCCATGTTTTTATAGCTTCCCAGACTAAAATCTAGTTCTACCAATTGGAAAGTAAGTGTTGCTGGATCAAAATAGCATGGCAACAGAATATTGCAAAGATCATCGTTGCAAACATGCAGCGTACTTGAGCTCTGTATGAGTGCTAGACAAACATTTGTTTTAAAGTGTAACACATCGTCTTCTCACAGGTGACTGGTAAATAATTTATTTATTAAAACACAAGTCCTATCTTCTAATGACAGAGGATGTTTTTTACATGAAGGATGTCAAAACATGACAGCTGTTCGGACAGACCTCTCTGCATTGTTGCTGCTGCGTACTAATGGTAGCACTGCTGGTTAAGCATTAGCATGTAGGAGCACTTAAGGGCACTGGACACTATTGGTAATTTCTCAAAATAATTTAAAGCATAAAAACTTACTTGTTACAAGCAATGGAGAGCTGTCAAAACATTGTGAGAATTGGCTACCTCTGAAGGAACGTAGTTTTTGAGAAAGAGGTAATTTCTCACTCAAAAATGAAAAGACTTCATATGCTTCTCCTCATTGAACCCAAGTCTCGACACTCATGGGGTGACAGGTCTTTTTCTTCAGCCGCGCCACGCATCTGGAACTCTCTACCACTTAATCTTCGATCTTGTCTTTGTACTGCAAAATTCAAGTCTCTTCTCAAAACTTATCTTATGTCACAGGTTTTCAATGACTAATTTTGTTGTGTCTGTTTTTCTTTGTGTTGTGTTTTGTTTTTGTTTTGTTTTTGGTTTTACTGCGCCTTGAACACCCAGCAGGGTGGATATGTGCGCATTACAAGTCTTATTATTATTATTATTATTCCAACAAGCCTGTTTTAGGCATCTGATAGCACACAAATTTGTGCAACAAGGGTATTTTTTTTTCATTTATTCTCTTACAACTTCGATGACCAGTTGAGTGCAAATGTTCAGATATTTGGCTTCACAAAATGGTCAACCATGTTAAATTCACAAATATCAGTCAATAAGTTTGGTGTCTAGTCTCCTATGCCCACACACACAGCTTGCTATTCATCCAATGCCTTAAGGCTTCATCCCAAGATTAGTACTGCAGTGTTTACACAATGATCCATACTATTAATGACCCATTGACACCCTTATAATCTCCCACTTACAATGAGCTAATCCATTGTGATCAGCTTAGTGCAGCTCTAGTGTGCTTAATCTGACCATAATGGAGACTTGAAAACTACTTCAACTGTTAACAGTTACAAAGTCAATGACCAAAGGATCAGGACAATGTGAAGCACTCAGTGTGAGGAGAAGCTTATCAAAGGGCAGAGAGTGTATTTTTTGTTCTTTCTCTTGTTTGCAATAAACATATCATGAACAACAAAGTGAAAGTTTTTCATGTTAGATCGAAAAATAAAAATAGTTGATGGCCTGACATTTCGACCCTATTGCTGGCTTTCCTGCTTATAATATGAATTCTTTAGACTTGACAAACCGTTGCTATATGTCACTGTGATTCGGGGCAAGCTTTTGCATAGAGACGGTAAACGCCTATACCGACACACGATTCTGAACTTGAAAATGTCTTTTGCACCAAGGTACCAGTGTTTGCTTATTTGGAGGTTGCTATACAAAAGCTTGCCTCAAACTATTTTAAATAGCAACTGTATTCAAATTTGTGCAGACACTTGTGACAAAGCAACAAAGCCAGTCATTGACCAGACACTGTTCAAATAGTAAACAAATATTGACTGCTTTGAGTGCTATGGTTAAAACTACGACTCCCAAGGTGATCCCCGGAGCGTTCTATTTTGGAAATGGAACGGTCCGGGGATCATCGAGGGAGTCGTAGTTCTAACCATAGCACGAGTTTAAAGCAGTCAATATTTGTTTTATAACACCCCAACAGACTATTTATCATCCTCGTACACGTAACGTTCGTACGCGCGTTTCAGATGCACAGATGCACAACTGATTGGGTTTGAGGTGGGTAAAAAGACGTCTGGGTACTGCACGCCGTGTGATAGTCGTCGGACTATCACACGGTAAACGATGCACTATCACACGGCAAACAATGCACTATCACACAGCCGGTGTCTAGTAAAACTAAGACATACCATGTGACGCGCTCTAAACCAATGAAGCAGCAGATTTGTAAGTGGTGTTATAATTTTTAATAGCAAAGGCAATCTCCCTGTTAAACCACAATTATATGTTTGAATATCCTTGTCACAACTTCAGTTTCTTGGAGCTTTTTAGGAGAACCGTTGTCTTATATAATACAAAATACAACATTTGTTCCATCAAGAATATGCAGTGTAAGTTTTGGGATTTTGAATTTAGGCTGCAAATTGCTAGTTCCAGTCACATACTCAAAGACCCTGACCAACTGTTAGACTCCTAAAGTGCTTGGTCTCAGACTCACGGGTGCGAACTCAAGTTGGCATGAGTCGTCATAGGTGCTCAGTCAGAACCAGGATTTACATTAAAGCAGAGACTTGAAGGCGTTTATATAAATGCATGACCTGAATGACTTTGAATTTAAATGAACTATGGGTAAATAAATACATCAAAAATAATTGCATAAAAATACATCAAAAATAATTGTAGCCCACACCTTGAAGTGGCCTTCAGGCCTTGTGTGTCTGGTGAATTGCATATTAAAAAAAAAAAAAAAAAAAAACCAAAAAAACCATAAAAGAAGAAAAGAAAAGGTCATTGTTCCTTACAGTGATACCTTGCATTGCTTGCTAATTTCAAGGGTTTTAAAAGATACCTTTTGTTGATCAAGTTTTGTGTCATGACATGAATCCCCACTCTCTATCAATGTAGATGTAAGTAAGGTAATTAACCCGTAGAAGTTTCAGCTTCAGTAGTTGTCAAGTTTTTGAAGAAAAAAAAGTGAAAATCACAGAGCAACGTTTTCAGGAGATTCACGTAAATACCAGTACATTGATTTTACTTATTTCTCTAAAAACTACCTGAGCAGCAGCAAGTAATATTTTAAGGGATGCTTTATACCATCTTTATCTTTAAACTGTGTAAGTTTATCATAAATCTGTTGACATTGTGTTTTGTGTACTACAAAAAGTACCCAACCCTTTTAACAGGTTGAACCAAGCTGTTGTTTCTTGTGTTACACACAGTGACTGAAGGATCATGCACATTCATGGGCCATGACAGTAAAATAAACACTGTCCACGAGTCAAGTGACAAGTCCAATGCAAATGCAGCTTTGACCAAATTAGTTCTCTCACACCCGGCTTAGACAGGTGCTCCAGAGTCGCTCCAAAGAAACCATGTAGGTTAACACTGTCCCTGAGTCAAGTCACCAGACCCAAAAAGTCCAATGCGAATGCAGCTTCTGACAAATAAAGGCCCTTTACAAAACCAAAGCTTTGGCTTTGCCCCATGGTTGTTTTGACAATTTGCGCGTGCTTTTCGCACTCGCGCTCTTTGCGTACGCACGCTCATGGCTTCAGACGAGGGGATGGAAGCTGAATCCAAAGTCGAAGCCGTGGTTTCGTAAAGGGCCTCAGTTCTGTGCCACTCTGTTTAAACAGGTGATCCAGAGTCGCTCCGATCCACATAGATAAGGAATGACTCTAAAGGCGTGTGCTTATTCTGTGTGGAGCAATTCTACCAATATAACGCGTTCTCTTTGCGTCGTGATCGTTATCGTTCTCGTTATCGCTTCAGTGGGACCGGGCCTTAAGGTCTGCCTTAATAAGTTTCTGTTTCAGACAGTAGTCCTGGTCCAAGAAGTCACCATCTTTTATACTCAAAACGTAACGTGATAACCTGACAGAGGGTGTGTTTTTCTTCTTGAATTTATTTCAGTTGACAACTGACTGTAGTAACGCGGAAGCTTGAAATTGAACCAATGAGCTAGCGGGCGATCGGGCGCACTGCTCTCGGTAGCAATGCTAGGATTTGATCCATGCTAAGGTTTTTAAATCAAAACTATTCAGATAGGTGAACTAAATGTAAATTGGCTTCGAGAGATTTTTAAAAAACAAACAGTTTGAAAAGTTTTCTACTGAAGACTAGCAGACATTAGTGTTTGAAACAATCGGACCTCACAGGCTCTTTTCAGAGTCAACACTCCCACAAAAGAGATTTACACACGGTTGTACCCGCAAGTTTACTATTTATGTATAGTTTCTTCCTAGATATTGAAATACTTAAAGTAAAACATTTCTACATCACAATCATTTTCAAGAAATTCGTTTGTACATCAATAACTTTAGGAAGGAAAAAAAAAAGACAAGTTTTCAAAACCTATTGAAAATATTTTGACCTATATATTGCAGTACTGGGTTGTCGAATGTCTAATTAAGCCACCACAATCATTTTAAAAGTACATCAAATACTTTCAGAATGAAAAAAAAAAAAGAGACAAGTTTTCAAAACCTACATTCAAATTATTTTGACCTAGATGTTGCAGCACTTTGCAGTCTCTGAGGACACTGTAATATCCACTGCTGTAAATATTCATGACTTTGTCAGAATGTGTGTATGTGTGCGTGTAGCCGTGACTCGTGTTCACTCAAGCATGGTAGATCATCTGTAGTGGGATCTGGTGACAATACAAATAAATACTCCCCTCGAAGTGCACCTGAGCTTTTTAGCTGAAAAAAAAATAGTTTGATTAAAGGAGGGATGTGTCAAAAGACTTAAACTATCATAGGCTTGTACCACTAGCAATTAAAGGTGTAAATCTTGCTCCCATTGGACTTTTTGGGTTGAAGGAACATTACAGAATTGGTACGAAAAACTTGTCCAAGATCACAAAAACTACGTTACTTCAGAGGGAGCCGTTTCTCACAATGTTTTATACTATCAACAGCTCTCCAGTGCTCCTTACCAAGTAGGTTTGTCTGCTATTTTAAGTAATTACTTATAGTGTCCAGTACCTTAAAAAGACTGACCATCAGTACCTGTGGCCATTCGCCTTTACCTGATGACATTTCCACTTTCCTTCATTAGTATTCATTGATTTTACCACGGCGACTATTTGAAAGTCTGGATTTCACACTTTGATTGATACCTTGTAATAAGACTGGCTGCGCCCTCACTCACGGTGGCATATTTTCTATTCATAGCTTTTTTTTAATGTCCCACCATATCCCGTTGTGAGATTCGACACGTATCTATTCCAAATGTCATCAAGTTTGTTAATGTACCCTGTTGAGACAAAAACGAAGAGTGTATCAAGTATATGAATTGAAACGGACCTTATGCACATGGTGTCATATCAGTAGCTCCCCCTCACCTAGAGGTAAAAACGCGGCCGTTCATTGGCCAAACCTGTGCGCCGTGCAAACAAATCTGTGCATTTTGATTGTTTCGCCACCGTTTTACCTCTAAGATGGCGGCTGGATGACGTCAATGCATAAGGTTTATTGCAGTGTGAAATATTTCCCCAGTATCTTCTTCTTCTTCTTCTTCTTCTTCTTCCAAGTAAAGTGCAGACTCCTTTTAAAAATGAAATAACTATCCTCTATCTCAAAAATTACTTGGAATTAATTTTTTAATTTTTTTTTGGTTTTTGCATGCTTGTAATGCCTGTGATTTTTGTCACAGAACCAAATAGTAGAACTTAGATATCATTATTTGTATCATAGTTTTGCTTTGTTTTATAGCACTATGTGTACTATACACACAGGTCTAGTAAAAATGTACATTATCATAACACAAGGAGATAAAAATACACACAACAATAAAAAAAAGGAAAGAAGAATTAGGAGGTTTATTTTCTAAATCAAAAAAAAAATACTGTAGATGTTGCTTATGCATGATGGGGGCATATAAGCTCCAGAACATTCATGACCAATTAGTCCAAACCACGTCTACATTGCCCTCTATGTCCACCAAAAAAGGGAAGCCTTGGACATGGTCACCTTTCTGAAGAAGATCCTAGCTAAGGGGTAAAATAGTATAGAATAGTATGTTTAAAGTAACATCTACATTATCTTTGGATTTGGAAAACGAACCTCTGAATTCATGATTATCAATAACCCAGATAAACTTATTTAAAGGGAAGGTACACGTTTGGTAATTACTCAAAACAAATATTAACTTGGAAACTGACTTGGTAACAAGCATTGGAGAGCTGTTATTAGTATAAACATTGTGGGAAACGACTCCCTCTGAAGTAACGTGGTTTTTGAGAAAGAGGTAACTTCTCATTAAAATAAAAAAAGACTTCTAGCTAGAAGTCTTTTATTCTTATCTGAAAGCCCTTGACCAACAAGGGTGTTTTTTCTTTCATCATTTTCTTGCAACTTCGATGACCAATTGAGCCCAAATTTTCACAGGCTTGTTATTTGATGGTTATGATGGGATACACCAAGTGAGAAGACTGGTCTGTGACAATTACCAAACATGTACCTTCCCTTTAATGATTTTTTGTTGAATATAAAACCCTTTATATCGGGCAGAAATCAGAATAGAGTCATTAAGTTATTCAATTCGTTTCCAATGGGATGAGAGATCAGATAGATATAATACAAAAAAACATTGGCAGACATTGATCATCTGATTTCTAGAGTCTCTCTATATCTGTTGATGAATTTATTATGCATCATTGATGCATTGACTCAGTTAAGTACACTTAAGCCATGCCCTTGGGTCCCAAGTTAATTACTAGCATTTGCCAATTAGCTTTTTGAGAAGGTCAAATTAGATAATTTCAGAGAAGTTAGCCCGTTTATGTCTGTTAAGATATATGTGACAAGTAATTTGGGACAGTTCTGGGTATTCTGGACGCTATTTTTGTCCAAATGTAGCATAAGTGCAGCCTAGTCTAGTACCCTGTGTTCCCACGTGCATTTTTGTGTGACACAGGGTCATTGACTCCCAAAATGACGTATCCAATATTTTGGTGATGATGACGTCAGGGGAATTGGGCCAATGAAAGTTGCCTTGAAGTCACCAGTTAAAAACTATTTGTGTCAGCAATTAGGGTGACATTTTGCTCTGCTGAACCCAAGTATTTTCATTTTTTTTACCTGTCTGTTTTAAATATCATAGAAAAACTGTCGGCTAGATTGTCTGATTACTCTGAACCAAATGTACATGTAACTGACATCAAATTGTGGATGTTATTTTGTTGAGATGAACAAAAACGTTTTCTGAATCTGATTAATCAAAGTACGTTTGACTGTACCATTTATAGGATGTCTCAATCTTTTAAAAAAATAGGAACCACAATAATTAAAAATTTATCCAAGCAGTTTTTTTTATATCAAGCACTTATTCCTCTGAACCATAAATCTACGTCAAATTAAACCTTGCCAGATGCTGGGATGAATCTTTAATGAATTCACCATTATCACTAAATCTTTTTCTTTGTGTGCACTTTTGATAGCAAGGAACCTTTTAGCCGAGGCACCATTTCCTGGTTGAAATAGCCCCACCATTACTCAGGGTCATTTTCATGTCTCTAAGCCCAGACGAAGATATTGTAAGGGAAGTTCATCCGGCTTTGGAGATGGCCAGTCGTAAAAGACCAATTTATTTTTTAATTTAATGGCAATGCTGAAAAAAAAAGATCATTGCTATAACTCATCCTTCTTCCAACTCGTTCCTCTTTGAAGCAAGTTTGAGTGATCAAACTTTTATTCCACCAATTACTCACAGATTATCCATTTTGTCATAAAAAAAAATAATTTTGAAAAAGAATATTCTAAATGAATAACCGGAGCAGTGATTAAAGAAAGGGTTTACCTTTAGTAGTTAATCAAAATATGAATTACCATAAAAACTCTCTTTGAAGCCCTGCTGCTGTTGATAAAACACATTTTTTGAAACAGGCATTTTAGTCAATGGTTTGATTTTGGTATGTTTTTGTACCTTTTGATGTTTTCTTAAATATTGCATTTGTATTGTATAAATTTATGTACCACATGTTCTCGATTTCTTCTCAACTTAGGCTTACATTTAAATTGTTGTTATTGCATATAATTTTAATGTTATTGTTTGTATTTATAGAGCCATGAGCACTTTTATGGATTTGTGCTCTTTATATGTTTTCATTATTATTATTATTATTATTATTGTTATTATTAACATTTTGAGAAACGATTCCCTCTTAACCAATGTGGTTTTAGAAAAAGGGATTGAAAAAGATTGTCGCCGCTGACTGTATTCAAGATACGTTTGACAGGGCTGTTCTGTTTAAAGGCAGTGGACACTATTGGTAATTGCTCAAAATAATTATTATCTTAAAACCTTTCTTTATTACGAGTAATGGGTAGAGGTTGATGGTATAAAACATTGTGAGAAACAGCTCCCTCTGAAGTGCCATAGTTTTCGAGAAAGAAGTAATTTTCCACGAATTTGATTTCGAGACCTCAAGTTTAGAACTTGAGGTCTCGAAATCAAGCATCTGAAAGCACACAACTTCATGTGACAAGGGTGTTTTTTCTTTCATAGTTATCTCGCAACTCCAACGACCAATCCAGCTCAAATTTTTACAGGTTTGTTATTTTATGCATATGTTGAGATACACCAAGTGAGGAGACTGGTCTTAGACAATTACCAATAGTGTCCACTGGCTTTAAGCTGTTTCCAATATTTTATGTACACTCCTCATGAATCTGTTGACAAAGATAAATACGCTGTGATAAGGTCTTCGTCTAAGGATCTTATGAACTTTCCAAATATTCTTCCTGCTTGGATTAACCGCTTCAGATGTCGGCAATATCTCAAAAGCGCTACCTCCATTTGAAATGAAATCTTCATAGGCTAGTCTCATATTTATATATAGGATTAGAACAATCGAACCTTTCAAGAACCAAAGGTATACTTTGCCTTGACCCTTGAGTAAAAAACAAGTATGTAACAGCCATGATAATTGGTCCCTGGAAAAAAGAAGATTTTTTGGGGGGGATTCATACCAGGGCTGATCTACTTGTTCGTGTGGTGTAGCGTTTAGTATTCCTTTCAGGCTATATAACCACAATTTTCTAAATTTTTCCGATGGCATACAAATTGGAATTCAGACTTACATAGGAAGAATATCAAGCCTGATGTGAGTCTATGTGACATTTTAACCTAAGCCAAGCCTCCGATCATTAAGCCATTGAACATGTGAAACCTTTTAAGGGCCCCTTATCGCATTTTAGTCATAAATATATTCATCAAAATGTAATGGGGAATGTAGATCTGGGGAGTACATCTATGCGCTATTTGTGTCAATAAACTAGATCTGTAGTGCATACAGTCCTTAAACATTAACTCGCTAGGGACTGTCATCCATTTCTTTTTTACTATAATCGCCAAACACCAAGACATGGTGAATAGTTTTGTGACTCGAAAAGTGTGGGTAAGAATAATCAGAAACACAGATGTTGGTTTGGTTTTTACATTATATAAATAATTTGTTAACACTAGAACACATTGGTAATGTCTATTAAGAACATGACATTTACTTTGACCTTTTGGGTTGAGTGAAGGTAGGTGAAAGCCTCTGTGGCCTTTAAATGGGCAAGTGGGTACAAATTTAGGAAATTCTTTAAAAAAAAGGTAAACCGCTGAGTCCCATGTTTAGCAACACCTGTTTAAGATAGGAGCTAATAGAGGGCGCTGTTTACATTCAGTGAATTGATGGGTCAGGCATAAAGTGCCCAGGCGGCATTTTGCTCTTTAAAGGCAGTGGACACTATTGGTTATTGTCAAAGACTAGCCTTCACAGTTGGTCTCAACATATGCATAAAATAACAAACCTGTGAAAATTTGAGCTCATTCGGTCGTCGAAGTTGCGAGATAATAATGAAAGAAAAATAACCCTTGTCACATGAAGTTGTGTGCGTTTAGATGGTTGATTTCAAGACCTCAAGTTCTAAATCTGAGGTCTCGAAATCAAATTCGTGGTAAATTACTTCTTTCTCGAAAACTATGGCACTTCAGAGGGAGCCGTTTCTCACAATGTATTATACCATCAACCTCTCCCCATTACTCGTCACCAAGAAAGGTTTTATGCCAATGATTATTTTGTGTAATTACCAATAGTGTCCACTGCCTTTAACCAGAAGTTTTTTTTTTTATAAGTCCTCCATCTTTCAGCACAAAATGGTTTATTAAAAGGTTTTGCCACAAATTGAATTTTTGTGTACAAGAATGGGCAGTTTTTCGTTGCAAATTGCACGTTCTTGCAAAATATTGTCAGCACTGTAAGATATGGGCGATTGGTTTTGTACAAAAAGGTGGTTTTGCCTTGCAACATCAGAGGTGACATTCAAGTACAAACAAAAACCCTTTCAGGTACTAACACATGTTCAGTGCAATTAGGTAGCAGACACCAGTGGCAACTTTAAAAGTAGCTTGGCTTCAAAAAAAAAAATTACCAAATAAAACTATTTCAATAGTCACAATGCTCTTTACTTGAAGATCAATGTTAACAACATCTGTGTGTGTGTGTGCGTGCTGCATGTTGCAAGCTGATCACTGGTTGCGATCTAATGTCATTGAGTCATGGATGGAAACCATAACCATTTGTTGCCATAGCAACCAAACGATTTCAATTCTCCACATAACATTTCCAGCTTAATGTATGTTCAGTGTATCATGGTGCAGTAAATTGTTGGAGCCATAATGACCTGGTTGTTCAGTGATGTCACATGGGGAGGCCATCAATCGCTAGTGTAGTCTTGTTTCAAGATGCTAGTCTAGTCGTGGTTCAAGACGCTTGTGTTGTGTTTGTTTTTTCACTGTAAAAGTGTACTGTTTTTGTCTTTCTTCTTTCTCAATCTGTAAGTAACGAATGATGAAAGGGCAAGGCCACTTTCATTTTACAAATGGCACTTCCATTAGAAAAGTCATTGGGCAACTTTTGATGGGCACCAAGGCCAAGACCAGGGGCAGCAGAGGCCATCCACGGCCTGCATGTACTTCTAGGCTTGCATTGTGTTGAAACTGATGACATCATTAGTTTCTCGTCATTTTATCATTTGTACCTTTTTCTGGAGATAACGTCTGATTGCACGGTATCACACCTGACCGAATCGTTTGGCCTTGTTAAATGAATTGGAAATAAATGTATCCCTACCTAAACCATAGGTCACTGGATGCACCCGTTTTATTCTCATTGTAAGTAGATGTTCATGTATAGATCAGATGTTAATTTTAACTGCCAGTACGAAATAATTGTTGTCAAAAATGTGCAAGCAATCAATCAATCGTTAAATTTATAAGGTGCCAATCCAACAGTCGTTAATGATAGCGCGATACGGTAGGCTTTTGAAAAAAAGGTGAGATTTAAGCAACGTTTTGCAATTTGCTAATGAAGTAGATTGCCTGATGTTTTGCCGAGGAAGACGATTCCACATCCTTGGTGCTGCGATAAAAAAGACACGATCCCCCAAACTGTGTTTGGTTCTTTGAATGCAAAAAATTGAAGGTAGGGAACAGCAACAAAGCTATTTATAGTTTGTTCAAAAGGAAGCCTAAGTGTGTCGTAACAAGTCTGTTTTATTTTGAGTACACAAATCTTGTTAGACACATAATTATTGTACTGGTGTAGCTGTAAACATAATTATTTATTAATTAATTAATTAGTTTATTTATTAATTTGTTTTGCTGGGTAGTTCTATCAATTGTCAAAGAATTGCTCTCCCTCTAGGCATTTGACAGATACTATAAACAGACAGTCAATGACAGATCATAAAAATAGAATATGTAAATAGGTTACTTACAATTTGTCTAAAATATGTTTGAACATGCTATGGGGACTTGTTGGACGCTTGGTGGCAGCAGACTTTAAGATCCATCGTTCTCGGAAATATGTGCATGCTCAGAACTTTGAGAAACTGTTTAGTCTGCTGCCACCGAGCAATACAAAGTCTTCCATTACATAGAATGCCTCAAGTTCCAGCACTGTTTGTTTTCCCCAGGTGCACTTTTTGGTCTGTTTTACCTGCTTGCATTTACTGTGTAATATTCGGTTGATGAAGTACGCGCGGTACAAATGATTCAAACAACTTTTTATTTTCTCCAAAGTATAAAGTTCTTGAATGTTGGGAAGTTCAAACTAAACGTTCAGTAAGAGTAGTTTCTTATAGTGACATGCTTGGACCATGGACATACTACACGTGCCTACGTTATTTTGGGACGCTGATCTTGACGACATCGAGTAACTATCAGTTGTTTCTTATAGTGTCTTGTTAAATTTTTTTTTTTTACCCATACACCGATGTGTGTTAGCACTGTATACTCAGTACTTTCCCGAGTCCTGTGAAACAATATCACAGGCATGTTACTTGGGTGGGATTCGAACCCACGACCCTTGCAATTCTAGAGCAGTGTCTTACCAACTAGACTACCGAGGTTGCCCGGTAGCTAGAGGCAGTTCGAATCCTATGTTTTGGCAGCAGGTACCGCAACGAACGTATATCTCTAAAAATTATATAGTGTCATGCTTGGACCATGGACATACTACACTTGCCCACACTCAATAGCAAGTCAGCTCTACTCAGCCAGAAAATGCAATTTCCCAAACTGCCAGAAATCAATAGCGGCGTTCATGCTGAAGACGGCAGCGCGAAAAAAAAGAAGAAGAAAAAAGGGGAACGGTTTTGTACGAGAACAGATGCAATCCCTATCTGCTTGTTAACTTGTAATTGACAAGTGCAGTTATGTGGATTGATCTCGTTGACCACGAGGTTGTAGATCTGTATGTTGAGTTCCTTTATTGAACCAGCAATGTATCTTGGTCTATAATTGCAAACATTTTTAGTGCAACCTGGGCCCAATTTCATAGAGCTGCTAAGCACAAAAATTTGCTTAGCATGAAATTTCTACCTCGATAAAAACAATATTACCAACTAAGTTTTCACATGATTTTCGGGATGAGCAAACATCAGCTGAATACCAGTAACAAGCAATATGCAACAAATGGAAATTTGGTTGGTAAACCTGTTTTTATCAAGAAATTTCATGCTAAGCAAATTTTTGGGCTTAGCAGCTCTATGAAATTGGGCCCTGATCACTGCATATCTTTAAAGGCACTGGACACCTTTGGTATTTGTCTAAGATCAGTATTCTCACTCCTAACATATGCATAAAATAATAAACCTGTGAAAATGTTGACTCAATTGGTCATCAAAGTTGCAAGAGAATTACACACTTGCTGCACAAATTGATGTGCTTTCAGATGCCTAAAGAGGACTTTAGGCCACAAGCAGTATGGCTGGGATTCGAACCCACACTCCAAAGACCTAACCACCAGAACTTGAATTTGATCCTCTTAACCACTCTGCCATGACACCCTATTTATTTTACAAAATAAAATCCATGGGCAATGACAACAATTACATAACAGGAAGCATGTTTTCTAATGTTTTTCTAATGAATAAGGTTACCAGCTAAACTACTGCATGACATGTACTTTTTGTGACTGGTATCCTGCCCATGTCTGCTTAGCAGACAATTGTTAAGCGATATTTTCTACTTAAGCATCTCTATGAAATTGGACCCTGTTCTCTAATGTTTGTCTCTCTGTGTCTTTGCAGGAACAAGCTTCCTATGTGGCGTCCTCGTGGCTCCAGTCAGAAATGAGAATGAAGAGGTGATAATGGTGATCATGAACTTTGAAGATCTAAGTGAGATCAGTAAAACAAGCTCAGCTTCGTCGGCGTCACATCCTAACGACACAACCTCAACATCGACTTCTACCGGTTGCGGGCATAGCACACAAATGAACAGGTGGAAGAGAGTCAGAAGTAAGTTGGATAAACTAATTAAAAGGCACTGGACACCTTTGGCTCTTTGAAGTAACGTAGTTTTAGAGAAAGAGGTAATTTCTCACTCAAATATTAAAAAGACTTAAAGCCTGAAGCCTTTTTTTTAGGCATCTGAAAGCAAACAAATTTGTGCAACAAGGGTGATTTTTCTTTCATTATTCTCTCGAAAGATGGATGAACAATTGAGTTAAAATTTTCACAGGGTTGTTTTTTATGCTTTTGTTGGAATACACCAAGTGAGAATACTGGTCTTTGGCAAATACCAAAAGTGTCCAGTGCCTTTAAAATCAATTATGTATGATGTCTTTTTAAGGAGAAAAACAAGCTATTACTGCTACCAAGTTAAAGCTTATACTTTGCCCAGAAAATGTTGTGCCTATAGAGGGCACTGTTCAGGCGAACCATGAATGTGTACTGATCCTTCCTCTATAATCAATCCAAGTGAAGAATTTGCCACTTGCTCTCCACTCTTTGAATAAATTTATTTCAACTGGTCAGCTTTGAACACAAGAGGGCACTCTTTAGCTGAACTATCCTAGCTTTGATAGTCTGCAAGTTAAAGAAAAAGTACAATTTTGTTTGATGGATTGTTTGTTTGTTTGTTTGTTTGTTTGTTTTGTTGTTTGTTTGTTTGTTTGTTTGTTTGTTTGTTTGTTTGTTTGTTTGTTTGTTTGTTTGCCAACCTGTGAATAATCATTGACATTTGATTGACCATATTTTATTTATAATAATTGCCTGAATATTTGCAGTGCTTCATCTATGAATTTCTTTTAAGGAAGTTGGTATCTGAGACAATTTCATAAAACTTATTTTTACACAATTTGTGTGTGTATTTTGTATGTTTTTATGTTTCCTTTTGTAAATCTGATGTTAAATATTTCTTTTGGTTTCACTAGCAGCAACTTCCATGGATGCATTGTCCTCAGTTATACAAAAAATGCTTGATAACTATGGACATCAACATTTCAAAAACGAATGGTAGATTTCTCAAAGTTTTACTTTTATGTTATTTTGTTTGGCAGATAACCACCGGACATTCCGCCTTCGTTTACCATCCCTTTACAAACAGTCGAAGCTGCAAACACCTGAAGACTACAACGGTGAAAACGACGATCCCGAAAACCCAGCCCCCAAATTTGAGCCCGACAGTTCCCTTCCGCTAATGGGCCTCTCGAAAAAGGACATGAACGGACAACACGATACGACGATCTCCCCAACAATGTCCACGCGATCGATGCAGTCCGACTCTGCGCATTTAACCACCGAAGCTACGACGAGCTCGGCGGATTCTGGGATACGCAGGGACATGGCCAGGGTACACCAGTACACCTCTCCGAGGGGCGATCATTTGGATGGTAGCGGACAACAACTACAAGTTGGAGAGTACCAGCGTTTGGATCGTAGTCGGACACCGGTGATTAGGTCACCCTCAAATACCTCGTTCTCAAATCAGAGTGGGTGGAGCGTAAGGCGGGCATCTTCCCTTGAGTGCCTGGAGAGCATGCAACAGAAGGACCGACCCAAAGCCACCAAAATGGACTCATGTACGTCTCACATTTGTATAATTACACCCAAGAATCTGTGAGAATTAAATAAAATTTTAGTTTTCCATCTCCCATTCTATAAGTATTTATACCAATCCACTAATAATGATAAGCTGGCTTTTTTAGAGCACCTTTTCCCACAGGTTGCAAAGCGCTAGGATGTGTTCAACACAGAAGAGAAAATCAAAAACAAAGATGCCCCAAATTAAACAAAATTAAAAGTGGATCTTCAGCACTACTTGTATAATTGTTATCAATATTTTTCATATTGCAATCATGTTGACTTTGTGGTTTCTTTCCCTGCCCTTCACCTCTGTGGACCTGGCTTTGAATCCCACCCGGAAGCCTTGCATGCGGTTTGGTGATTTTATTTAAGTCCCTACTTGATTCTGTTGGTTTTTTTCCTTCCCATTTGTAGGTTTTCATTCCCACATCTACCATCAACATTTGTTCATCTTCTCTTAGATACATCCTGCTATAGAAGACTTTTGGGACGCTACATGTACATGTTGTTGTAGGTAGCAGGAGACTTACCAGGTAAACCCATTGTTCTTGGAAATGTGAGCATTCTCAGAATACCATTAGCAATGGAAGTTCACCTGGTAAGTCTGCTGCCATCAAGCGCTCAAAAATCTCCCATTGGCACTTGCGCTGTTGGATGTGTAATGAAATAATGAAATAAGTATTGGTATTCAGCATTCTCATTTTCTTACTGCCTTACTTTTTACTTTAAACTAAAGGATGAGAAATTTCTTACTTTTGCTTAATTATTTTCGATTTTTTTTTCTGCCAATCATTTTCTAAAATGATCTACCTCTCTCTTTAGTGCAGAAGAATGTATTAAAAAAAAAAACCTACAATCAATAGATCCAGGGGTTATTAAAAGGTGGAGGTGCCATCATTTCAGCCTGCTTCCTGTAATTTGGATCCTCATTTCAGATTTTTTTTCAGCAGTGACCCTTGTTGTCCCTGTCAACTTGAACCCTGTCCCCTTCCTCACCATCTGTCTAGGTAACATAAACTCCTTATAACCCCTACTTCTTGTCTCCAACTTCATCTACTTTAGGCCCCCCCCCCCCCCAGAAGAACAAAAAACATGTTTAGCGTCCTAGCTTGCTTCCTTTTAAAAGGCTGCCTACTTTTTTCTGGAAAACCAATGGATGGTTATGATATCATTCCTCCAAAACACATACCTTTATTAAAGACAGGGGGAATAGCAACCAATGCACTGGATGTACACCAATACAGATTCAACTGACATTAATGGCCAAAATCATTAAAATCTGGCTTGCTTGTTACATCATAACCTTGTATTTGACAGATCTTGGCAGTTGACAGATCTTGGCAGTTGTTACTCGAGTTGATTCCATTATACATCACAAAAGGCCTTTGATCTGTCAGGATTTTCCCGACAATTTGTGAGATCTTTTTGTACATGTCTTCTCCGACATCAAACTTTGCAAGTTTCAAGGTTGTCATCTTTAATGATTTATAGAGTCTGTTAAAGGCACTGGACACTATTGGTAATTACTCAAAAATAACTGTTAGCATAAAAACTTACTTGGTAACAGGAAATTGAGAGCTAATGATAGTATAAAACATTGTGAGAAGCGGCTTCCTCTGAAGCGGCTCCCTCTGAAGTATCGTAGATTTTGAGAAAGAGGTAATTTTTCACTCAAATAATAACAAACTTCAGCTGAAGCCTTTTATTGTGCATCTGAAAGCACACATACCGTAGTTGTGAAAACCAGGGTGTTTTTCCTGTCATTATTCTCTTGCAACTTCGATGACCAATTGAGCCCAAACTTTCAACGTTTTTTGAGAATACTAGTCTTTGAAAATTACCAAAGGTGTCCAGTAACTTTAATCCATTACTGTGACATCCTTGATGTTCAGGTAATTTCTTAACTCTGGCCAAAGATGACCACTGCCCATTCTTTTGGCGAAACTGAAGGGGCATAAAGTTTGAGTGGTCAGGTTGGCGTCTTTTCTCGTCTGCAACCTCGCTTTGAATCGCGCCATGGCATTATGTGGATTTGGTTTTCAGTCACTCCCTGACTGCACGGGTTTTCCATGGAATAAATCTCAGGTTTTCCTCCCACATCTAACAAAATTAACTTCCTTCCTGGTCTTCTCTCCATTTGGGTCCTTGGCTAGTACAGTGATTAAGTTCGTTTTTCTCAGAGTCCTTGGCTTCACAATTAGTATAAATGAAATGAATGTTGCCTTGTTTTGTCTTTGCACATCACATTCCCCTTTGCAATTTTCAGAGTGAACAAAAGTTGCCACGCAACAAACCTTGTTGACGGATAGCGTGTCAAAATTCATTGTGACAAATTAAAGATTATTCACTGCGGGTTTCCTTACTAATTATCTGTGCAGCAAAGCTAGTTATCATTCAAGATTGACAAAAGATTCATGAAGTTTTTTTTCTTTTCAAGAGCTTGACTATTTTTTTGTCCTACTGTGTATAGTATCTCCAGGCGCTGCCAGGAATTTACAGTTTGCAGTGTCGGACTCGGATCTGAGCAGATATAAAGCGGACATTGTGAACATGTTGAATGGTGGAAGTATGTACGATCGAGACTCATCTCCGACAGCCAGCACTGGGGCTCAAAATATCTTCACTCCTGTCAGCTCCAAAGTCTCCCAGGTAAGTTCGTTATTTTGTTTCATCGGTAGACAGATAGCACCTGCATTCGATAATGCATGAGAGAAAGGTTTTCTAATGATCACAAACACAAGGTTTTTTTCTCTCTCTTTCGGAACTGTGACGATATGAAGCAAAGCTAATGCTTAATGTAAACTTTGAGTATAAATCCGCAATAAGAAAACCGCTTCTACTGCTTGTTTACATCACAAAAATTCACCTTGCCTAAATGTGCAGTGTTTACCAATCTTTAATCTACAGGAAATACTGGACAAAAGAAAAAATATGATTAAGTTATGAGTGCATTACCTGCAAGTAGAACCCATGGTTGAAAAAAAATGAAAATGACTTGTGTTATATGACTCAAATACCAGTTATTATATAAGCAGATGTCTAAAAATCACACACACTTTGTCTTAAAGATTGCTAACTTTTTATCTGAATAACTTTCTCATTGTTTGATCCTGAATTTTTTTCGAGTGTAACTTCTGATTCCCGCAAGCAAGTAGTTATAATCCTCTAAATTCATCCTCTGTTGACACTTTTAAACGAGATTTCCATTTTTTCCCCTGAAAATAGAGGAGCTTTCTCATTGTTTTATCCTTTAAAAAAAAATCCCCAACATTTCTCTTCCTTTGTCATTTTAAAATGTTTATATAAGAAACTATAGTTTAGGTTGTTGTACTGTTTGGTACTTTTTCTTCATCGTTATTGCTGTCATAGCCAATGGGTAAAGCCATAGCCAAACTGGCTTAATTTAGACATAGCCAGTATTCAAGGCTCTGAGTTGATCTGCAACAGTACCAGGACAAACTGCAACCGTATGGATTACCGTACGTGAGATATTTAACAAGACACCAGTGTGGCTATTAAGCGATTAAGTTTTGATAAATTGGTTTAGACACAACGCAGTGTGAAGGGACATTTTTGCATTAGTTGAGTTTTGGTTCCCTGCTGTAGCTCATTGCAATGCTGGTCAGACTGCAGGGAACCAGCGTGAATCTGTCACATCTGATTTGGAGAATGTTAATTTCAAGACTCAAGTGAGAGAAGGATTTTAAATTGTTCTGAATCATTGAGGATTTCAAAAGGTATACAATTGAAATCGTCTGGGAGTAAATTTACTGGGAGTAAAAAATTACTGTTTGGATTTGATTGTCTTATTGAACCAATGAAAAAAAGAAAAACATACAGTCTCTACAACTTGGTTAAATGTTACTTCAAAGAGTGAATTTGCAACATTGTCACCATGTTCAGTAAGTGATGATTGTGCCCAACCACACAAAAATAATGGTTTGATAAAAATTGATAAAAGTTTCATTACAAAAAAAAATACTTTAACTTACAATTTTCAAACAATTGTTTCCAAGACTTTTTTGACTACCAAAATGTGTCAAGATACACATAAATCGACTTGCATAATTAACACTTAAATTGGTTTTACCAAATTTAACATTTTATTGACGGATTCGCCACTTTGTGAAAATTTAGTCAATATGAAGTTACTACTTTATGTAAATTTTTGAATATGAATCTGCAATGGAAAAACAGCTTCTGCTGCTTGTTTGCATTACAAAAATTCATCTAGCCTTGAAGGCCATGGACACTATAAGTAATTACTCAAAATAGTTGTTACTTGGTAACGGAGAGCGGACAACTATTGATAGTATAAAACACTGTGAGGAACATTGTGTACTTTAAAGCCATTATACACTTTCGGCACAGAAACAAAAACCCAAAAAGTTCACAGATTTACAAATAACTTACAGGGTTTACAGAAGGTAATGGTGAAAGACTTCTCTTGAAATATTATTCCATGAAATGCTTTACTTTTCGAGAAAACATTAAAACAATTATCAATTCTCGTTGTCGAGAATTACGCATTTATTTTAATCACATGTCATGACACGGCGAAACGTGCGGAAACAAGGGTGGGTTTTCCCCGTTATTTTCTCCCGACTCCGATGACCGGTTTGTTATTTTTTGTATTAGTTGTGATACACGAAGTGTGGGCCTTTGGACAATACTGTTTACCGAAAGTGTCCAATGGCTTTAAGGGATGTTCATAAGTTCAAAGTTATAATGACAGTTCAAAAGTTCAGCGCCTTGAACTGCAAAGGACATGACCGAATAACAAATTCAATTTGAGGTTTGAGATGAACTCATATATCCAAACAATGTTAACCAATGCAAACAAAATCCATTATATTTTACCCTCGAAGGCGCATTGAACTGACATGAAATTGCCCCAAAGCGAAGGAGACATCCCACCAATCAAATTCACCAATGTTCCCGGGACTGCAAACATTTATTCACGCCTGAGAAGCATCTTATATTATTGGCGAGTACATAAAGTAAATAAATTAAGTAAATTTCCAATTTTAAACAAGCCCCGTGGTTTATCCAATGTGTTTAGTCCTATCTCACACCAGATATTTGCCGGAGGATGACCCCTGCTGAAAATAAAGTACATAAAACAAAATCCGATGGGAAACATATTGAAATTTGACCCGAGTGTGGCAGTTTAGCTTTGAGCAAAAGAACAAATGTAATTTTGTAGCTCTGTCATAAAAGAGCGATAGAATGCCACATCGCTGAATCTGGTTTTGTTTTTGTGTATTTTGCTCACCTTGTCTGCTCATGTGTGTGACTATTCCCTTGATTATGCTATAGCTGTTTTCATTTAATTATTGCTTATATCTTTCTAGTACTGGGAGCTAAGGGACCCTCAAAAATGCTTAGCACTATAAACAGTAGGCCCCAAAAGAGCTTAGCATTTTGACCAGTAGCCCTACAGGGCTGTTTTCCCTGTGAATGTTTCGCAGGAGTTGAGCACAAGTCAACTGATGGGAATTATTCGTTTCGAAATTGTGGCGTTTGCATTCGCAAGAATTATGAACCAGGCTTTATGCTCACAAAAAAACACCATGGGTTTTTGAAATACTTTGCCATAAAAACATCAGTCACTCAAGTTGTACACCAGTCACTCAGCACGCCTTCTAATTAAATTGTCACTGTCCGAACGTTATTGTGACTTGTTTTTGTAGGGGATACCTACAAAATATTAATGAGCTAATTTCCTAATTGCATTAAAATGCAGAATAACTCTTGCCACTTTTGGTCAATTAAAGCATGGTCACATCAACTCTTTTAGCAGAGGCTAAGGGCTGGATACTGTCACTCTTTGACATTTTGCATTCAAGGTTAACTCATAACTCAGGACAAAAATAGCAGATAGCTGGAGGCAGTCAGTTTAGTCAAAGACAAATTGGTCTTGACGTACGGTCATTTTTGTGGCTTAAAATCCGAAATAAAACTCTTAGGCATGGCTTTGCCAACAATGTTTGTTTCATTGAATCGTTTTTAAGCCAGTTTTTGGAAAGAGTGTGGAAATGTTTTTTTCTGTAAGTGAACAATATGAGACTTATATTCATGTTTATATTGTGATTAATTACGTGTTTTTGGTGCATTTTAAACTTGTGCGAGCATTGTAATTTCTGCAAGTTTTCTTATGTTTTCTGTATGTCTTAAGTCGGCCTCAGGTCAATCTACGATTTTCTTGCACCCGCAACAAACCGTCGGCAACGTGCAGACAAAATGTGCTCAGGTCACAACAACTGAGAAATCGTGCGCCTGCGATTGGTTCCCGACCGTCGGGATCACGTCGTACCAGTTGAAATTGTTCTACTCTTGCGACTGTTAATTTTTTAGAGTGGCTACTGTTTAAGATTTTCTTAAAGAAATTGCAGTTACACTTAGGTCGTAAATAATTGCTGACTGAAAAGTTCTCAATGGTCTTAGCTCAGGCGCTGTGTGATCCTGAAAAGTCAGTGGCGGACTGTTGGGAGACGTTGAACGCCCATACAACATTCTAAATGAATGTGTATGGAACAATGGTAGCAGAGTTTGCTCATCTGGAGTTTGCTATTCAAAGATTTGCCCGAACCATACAGTCTGAGGAATTCAAAATAAAGCGGTACATTGTGACTAAGCAAGTCATTGTACCAGACAATATTCAAATCTAACACGCAAATGGCTTATTGAAAGCCTTGGTTCCTTTAAAGCCATTGGACACTTTTGGCACAGAAAAAATAATAATAAAAGTTCACAGATTTACAAATAACTTACAGGGTTTACAGAAGGTAATGGTGAAAGACTTCTCTTGAAATATTATTCCATGAAATGCTTTACGTTTCGAGAAAACATTTTAAAAACAATTATTAGTTCTCGTTGTTGAGAATTACGGATTTATTTTAAACACATGTCATGACACGGCGAAACGTGCGGAAACAAGGGTGGGTTTTTCCCGTTATTTTCTCCCGACTCCGATGACCGATTGAGCCTTAATTTTCACAGGTTTGTTATTTTTTACATCAGTTGTGATACACAAAGTGTGGGCCTTTGGACAATACTGTTTACCGAAAGTGTCCAATGGCTTTAAGTTGTATTCCCCATCTTATCCTTATAAAGGCGGCTATGTGACTGTACTTTGATAGAAGAGTCTTTGCCATCTAACACTATGCTGATCAGTACAGCCAGATGCTTCAAGTAGTCGCCTCTCCATCACACTCAGTGTTTCATTCCAAGTACGCTGACCGCCCCATTGCAGGCAGATGATGCTACATTAAATCCTAGCGGCCAAGATTGGGTTGCAGTCAACGTCCTGTTCTCGGTCGTCTCGTTCTGATAATGTTGCCACGGCATCGGATCACATGTTTTTCTTTTGGGAAAGGTAGAAGTGTCCTTAAGTTGCTCTTTGGAATAGGTCTGGCACCTATTGGCCACTGTAAATATTTGTGTTTCATTTCAGGTATTAATGTCTGGTACCAATTGTCTATGCAGATAAGGTCTTACTTTTGGTCTAAAGATAAATTTAACGAAGATCATACTTTCGGTCTGGCACCTATTGGCTACTGGGGGATATTTGTGTATCATTTCAGGTTGTGGTCTGGTACTCACTGTCTTACAGATAAAGTCTAACTTTTGTATAGAAAGATGATTTTAACGAAGGTCGTAATTTCGGTTGGCCACTGGGGGATATTTGTGTTTCATTTCAGGTAATTGTCTGTATGCCCAAGGTATAATTTTTGGTCTAAAGATAAACTTAAAGGCACTGGACACTATTGGTAATTACTCAAAATAATTGGTACCATACAAACTCGGTAACGAGCGAAGGAGAGCTGTTGGATTGGATGTATAAACCATTGTGAGAAACGTCTCCTTCTGAAGTAACATAGTTTTTGAGAAAGATAATTTCCCACTCAAATAATACAAGAAAGAGGTAATTTCTTACTCGAACAATAAAAGAAGCCTTTTATTTTGCATCTGGAAGCACACAAAGTAACGCAACAAGGGTGTTTTTTCTTTCATTATTCTCCTCAAATTTGAGGACCAATTGAGCCCAAATGTTCACATGCATGTTGGGTTATACTAAGTGAGAATACTGGTCTTTGACAATTACCAAACGTGTCCAGCGCCTTTTACAAAGAACACAATTTAAGGTGTATTTTGTCATAAAGGCAGCGGAATCTAATTAGCACAGTTCTACCCACACAAGTAGAAAGGTCAGCGGTGTGATGAGGCTATGAGGAATGATACATTACGTACCTATACCCCAAGACTCTTCTGTGTTCACTCTAAGGAGGATGCTATGACCTTTATGGAGTCTCCAAACCAGCAGACAATTGATTCGTTTTGCGGCATTTAGATGTTGACGTGTAACAGTGGAAACTATTTATTTATTTATTTATTTTATTTATTAAGGTTTAAAGGACTTGGGTACTTTTTGTAGGACACAAAACACGATGTCCACAGATTTACATACAGCTTACACGGTCTGAAGATAATGATAGTTGAAAGCTTCCCTTGAAATATTACTTGCTGAGGTGCTGTAGTTTTTGAGAAATGAGTCAAACAATGTCATGAACATAATTTTCCTCCAGTGAGACGAAAATTGTTTTAGGGTGAAAAACATAACCAGTTATGGTAAAATATTTTGTTCTCATGGCCACTGTTTGTATAGTGTTAAAACATAAAACCAAAAACGTCCAAAACCAGTTGCCCTGAAGATAAATTGGCTGCTTGAAGTATGAATTCATATAAGCTTATTCGGAATTGCAGCTGCGCATGTCTGTTACTGCTGACAACACAATTTGTTGCTCTCCCGTGACCTTTTGACGACCCGCTGGTATTGTCAAAAGGTCACGGGAGATATACAAATTACGTTGTCGCCAGTAAGACATGCGCAGCTGCAATTCCGAATAGGCTTATTACGTCAGTCAATCAACCAGTATATTGGAGATGCAGCTTTAGAGCATTTAAACCCATAAAGAACGTACCACAACAATTTGGAAACTACAGCATGGGAATTAACTTTATATTAAAAAAAATTACCCCTTTAAAGGCACTGGACACTATTGGTATTTGTCAAAGACCAGTCTTCTCACTTGGTGTATCTCAACATATGCATAAAATAACAAACCTGTAAAACTTTGAGCTCAATCGGTCATCAAAGTTGCGAGATATTAAAGAAAGAAAAAACACCCTTGTCGCACCATGGTCACACGAAGTTGTGTGCTTTCAGATGCTTGATTTCGAGACCTCAAATTTAAAATCTGAGGTCTCGAACTCAAATTCGTGGAAAATTACTTTTTTCTCGAAAACTACGTCACTTCAGAGGGAGCTGTTTCTCACAGTGTTTTATACTATCAACCTCTCCCCATTACTCGTAATCAAGAATGGTTGTGTGATAATAATTATTTTGAGTAATTACCAATAGTGTCCACTGCCTTTAAATGAATGTTCACTTTAACATTGAAAGAAAAAAAAACTCCACTCTACAAAACCCAGAAGACAAAAATAAGAAAGTGTTCAGCACTCAAGGTACAGTACCTACATCTGAGACCCAAATATATCGTATGTAAATAAAATGCGCAATACACAACCGTCAGCAGTGCCAATTACATTGTTATTATTTCTTGCCAGTTATTAGTTGATTTCCAATTATTGCAATCAATTTACTCATGTAATGACTCTTGCTATGATGAATTTGACCGTCAGAACACCTGTATCTAGTCATTCCGTCAATTGATTGGCTTAGTCATCAAACTGTGACGTCAATAAAACAGAAGGAAATGAAGCCTTGCTTCAGTGTTTCAGATACAGCAAGGGGTAGGGACACCATGGGCATAGTCTAGGCATGTTCTTGTGGGATAGAAGTCTGTTGTCCAACTGACATTGTTCTTTTCCTCTGTTCATGAGTGGTGTGCAGCTTGTGACCTAAGCTTAATAGTAAAATAATAATAACTATTTCTCATAAAGCATATTTCACTATAACGATATCAATGCGCTTTACATTAGTGCCCTGGTCATTGGGCCAATAACATTCCTTTAATCTTTCTCAGCTCCCTGTGGAGTATTCAGCCCGAGCTGCCATGATTCTCAGAAGACTTTTTCAAAAACAATATCAACCTCTACCCTCGCAGGTACCCATTCATACCCACGGGTGGAGAGAAGCAATTATAGTAAAACAACTTGTTTAAGGACACAGGTGTCATGACCTGGATTCAACCCACACTCCTATGAATAAACTACCAGAACTTGAATTTGTGGCTCTTAATCACTCAGCATGACACTCTTCCACATTTCAAGTTTAGGTTGATTATAAAGAAACTCACTGAATTTTTAGTCTTCAAACTCAGATTACTACAAACCCTGAGTTTAGTTGTTTTGACTGAGAAGCTCTAACAAAGTTCAGGGGGAGGGGAGGGCAGGGGAGAAACCATTCCCCCTAAATACCTTGACGGTATTTATGACTTCATTTTGTCACCAGGGAACTGGAATTCAATTTTGTTTATACTGTACCATTCCAGGGCCCTACTTCAAAGAGCTGCTTAAGCAGAGAATTATGCTGAGCACCTTTCTGCTAAGCAGAAATAAGCAGGATACCAGTCACAAATTGTACATATGACATGGTGGTTTGGTTGGTAACCTTGTTCTGGCTAGCAAAATTTTGTTGTGCTTAGCTACTTTTTTGTACTTAAGTAGCTCTATGAAATTGGGCACTATACATGTACAGTTGTCTTAAGCCTAGAGTTTCTAATTTAAAAGAATAAGGGGGAACATTATCCATTCCATAGTAGGCTGAATTATTGACTTAATTGGTAACAATGATGTGGTTAATTAAAACTAATGAGAAGGGTTAGACAATGGACGCTTTGAGCGGTGGACTGAAGTCATTAATTATAGTCATTAATTATAGACGATGTGACCTCTGACGTCACTCGGAAACCATAACATAGCAAACAAAATCTTTTAAGAGAAAACCATTTATTTAGAAGGGTTAGGTTTCCTGTGGCATTGAATTGTCTTGATGTACAGTTTAGAAATAAATAAAACCAGGAGACAGACTCCTTGTGTAGGTTCTGTCTATATGCCGAAGACTTTGCACTCTACTTGGCAAAGAGTGTGCCGAGCATTCACAGGAAATGTTTGTTTTTTCAAACACTGACCATTCTTATTTGCATGAATGCAGGCTTCGTTATGAGCGACAGTACTCACAATCAGTGCTCACAATGTCTCAGTGTTTCCTTCTAAGCTCAATACAGAGCCCAATTTCATGGCTTTGCTTCCTGCTTACGGAATCAGGTAGTTCTGGGCTTAGATCGAGCTTATTTCACAGGTTAGTGGGGAAATTTTTTGCTTGTGCACGTGCATACTCCATTGTACTAGGCAGTCTTCGCTTACACAGCTAGCACGGAAACTCAGCGCTTGCCCTGTAAGTGAAGAATGGTGATCGTTAGGGTGGAACTCGGCGGTAAGCAGACCAATGAAATTGGGCCCGGATGTGCATTCTTTGCACTAGGAACGACTGAAAAGAAATTACAGTTTGCTAAAACCAAACAAATGGACAGTGTTTGTAAATTTACTCAGCAGTGTGTCGAAAACTTACGAGTTGATTGAAATTTGATGCAGTACACTTCTGATTTCAGCGCTCAATACAGATGTGCAATCTTAGCAGTCAAAAGAAGTAATAGTTTCAACTTGCTAAAACCAAATGAACAGACAGTGCTTGTTGGTAAAATTTACTCAGCAGTTGTAGAAAATCTGATAAATTGATGCAGTACCTTCTGATTTGCCTGTTGTACCTACATGAAAATTTGTCAATTATTCACACCCGGGGTAATGTAGTCTACCATATTGAGTTTTGGGGGAATTAGGGCATGCGTGACGTCAACCTCAGCTGTAAATCTCGTACCTGGAGCAACGGCTTCTTAATTGAGTGTGTCTCTCGACATCGCTGGCGCCCAGACGTCATCAGATGCACCCAGCCTTGATAGTAAGTTGGTCACCAATGAATGTTTAATCAAATCTTGTTAGTGACTTGCACCACCTGGAGTTAAATCCTACATTTTTTTTTGGAAACATCATCGCGTCTTTGTGGGGAGCAGGAGTAAATTAATTATTTCTAACCATATAAGGAGTGACAATGAGCAGTGTTGTTTTGTTCAGCCAACCTTGACGTCTATCTGTGTTTGAATATATGGATGGATGCTTAAGGAAAATAAAGGCTAAGATAACATTGAAAAGGTTCACTTTTTAAAGACTTTTCAAATGGGGTGTACAACATTGGTAAGATTGAAAATACAGCCGTCACAGATTTGCAGATAACTTTAGTACATGGTGTAGAGGCAGAAACCTTCCCTTTAAAGGCACTGGACACGGATGTTAAATACTTAAAATATTTGTCAGCATAAAAACTTGCTCGGTACTTGAGCAATGGAGAGCTTCTAATGGTATAAAACATTGTGAGAAACAGCTCCCTCTGAAGTAACGTAGTTTTTGAGCAAGAGGTAATTTCTCACTCAAATATTAAAAGACTTCAGGCCTGAAGCCTTTTATAGGCATCCCTGCAAGCACACAAATGTGTGTGACAATAGTGTTTATTCTTTCATTAATATTCTCTGACAACTTTGATGACTGATTGAGCCCAAATCTCACAGATTTTTTATGTTATGTATGCCAAGGGTGTCCAGTGCCTTTGCATATGTTAATTATTTTGATCATGGTGTTGTAAAAATAAGCATGTATTGATTATACAGTACTGGTCATTGCTGTATGAAGCTGACTGAGTAACACACTTGACTGTAGCCTAGTTTCACACTAATTAATGCTTGCTCATTACTCATGTTAATTAACTTTCCTAGACTACAGTAGAGGTAATGAAATCTAGGTGTGAAGCTTCATGGCATGAATATCAAATTTCAGCCCATACATCATTGACTGGAATACGCGACAAGAATTTACGAGCGTTTCTCTTCCTTTACTGAAAACTCCATACAACTTGTTTTAAAGGCACTGGGGCACTATTGTTAATGATCAAAGACCAGTCTTCTCACTTGGTGTTTCTCAACACATGCATGAAATAACAAACCTGTGAAAATTTGAGCTCAATTGGTCGTCGATGTTGCGAGATAATAATGAAAGAAACCATTACTCGTTATCAAGTAAGGTTTAATGCTAAAAATTATTTTGAGAAATTACCAATAGTGTCCACCGCCTTTAAAGGGTCTGGACACTTTTGGTAATTACCAATAATAATTGTTAGCATGAACAACTTACTTGGTAACTAGCAATGGAGAGCTGTTGTTAGTATAAAACTTTGTTAGAAATGGCTCCCTCTGAAGTAACATAGAGTTTTGGAGAAAGAAGTAATTTTTCATTTAAATACTTGAAATGAATAACACTCCTCAGCTGAGGTCTTGAATTCAAGGCATCTGAAGGAACACAACTTGTGTGACAAAGGCGTTTTTTCTTCCACCGTCGCAACTTCGGCGACCAATTGAGTCAAAATTTCACAGGTTTGTTATTTTATGCATATGTTGAGATACACCAAGTGAGATGACTGGTCTTTGACAATTACCAAAGGTGTCCAGTGCCTTTAAAGTAGGGTCTGAAAGTTAATGGCAAAAAAAAAAAAAAAAATCGAATAAAGCATTTTTAGAAACATTTCACTTTGAAGTACTGCAGGTATGGAGAAAGATATTACTTTTTATTTCCCAAAATTGGAATCTGAGAAACATCACTACGATTCTCAGATTGTGTTTTCCAATTGAGATTATTCCTGCTCGGACATAACCGCTCCAGATTCAAGCAATATCTCAAAAATGCTACCACCTTTATAAATGAAATTTTCACAGAGTAGTTTTATGGTATATAATCTACAAAATAGGATTGTAACAAACAGTGGGCTCCAATTACCAATTATATACAACCCCTTTAATTGAAAATTTTACGATTACCCCCCCCCCCCCAAAAAAAAAATAAAAAAATAAATAAAAAAATACATCATTAAAACAGTAGGGACACTCATTAAGTGCTGTTTACTGCTGATGAGCTTCTTGTGTCTGATTTGGTTCACAAGATGACAGCATTAAATATTTAAAAAAGGTATCAAGGGAAATTCCAGATCTGAAATATGATCGAGGTGGGAAGTCAACCATTCATTGTCCTTGTTGCATTAACGAGAGCTCCTGCATGGTAAATTAGTCTTTAAGATAAAGGTAGTACTATGTACAAACATGTCTGAGGAATGACTTGGGAATCTTAAAGCTGTCAGGGGAAGTAGGGTCAGTGGCTTTTTCCTTATCAAGATCTTCTTGTGTTATTTGTAAACCTTTAAGAATAACCACAAGTTTTATTATCAAGCTTTCTTTTGTAGTGCATATCCAATTAACCCCCTGATATACTTGAGCTATTGTAGGGGTGAGACAAAAATTAACGATTTAAAAAAAAAAAATATTGTTCTCAAAAACTACATCACCTCAGCAAGTATTGTTTTTAGGGAAGCTTTCTACTATAATTATCTTCAAACTGTGCCAGTTTAATGTAAATCTGTAGCAGTTTGGTGTTTTGTGTCCCCAAACCCTTAAATACGACTAAGCCATCTATTTGCAATGACGTAGAGAATATGTAAACCTCTACAGTTCTATTGGATTGATCTCCAAACAGAGGGAACTTTTTTTCAAATTTTCTGTTGAATTTAAAGCTGGAAGAATGATTCCAAAAGCTATTAAATAATCTTCAGTTTCAAACATTCAAAAACAGCACCCAAGTTGTAGGATCTAAATGGTACTCATTATATTGCAAGAGAGCAGACAGTACATTTCAGCCAACCCTGGAGTACAGCAACCCAACCGTTTTGAGCTTTGCAAATGATGACAATGGTGTCTCCCAAATTAAATTATCCGCACAATTTCAAAATGTTAATGTTTGCTTAAGGGCAACACACAGTAAGGTCGAAGGAAGGGGATTCTAAGATAGGGTGAACAAAAAAACCTTCACTCTTTATAAAGTGTTATGCATATATTGATGGTTGGTCACCAAAAAAACCCAATCCTGTACATGGACATGTATCTTGTATGTGTAACATTTGCTAATTTGTTTTATTCAAAGTCCTCCAACACAGAGGGAAATTCAACACGCCGTGTGCACATGTCACCTGGCCTTTTTTTTTTTTTTATCGCGGCCACCAATAAATAACGCATGATGGCTGCAGGGCTAGTGAGTCCATTCATATTGGAAATCAATGTGTAGTAGGCTGCAAAATAAGTTGAGGATTCCATGCTAGGCGTGCGTGTGTGTGCGCATCGGGCTGTTTAATTCAATACGGGGAGAGCACTCCAGAGATATAGCCTGGTCTTTGTTTTTGCGCTGAAGGAAAGTGATAATGATTGCCAGTCAGAAGGAGAGTGAATAGTGTCACATTCATGGAGGGATGGGTCTTCGTCTTTTGTCGTTTAGACTTTATGACTTCATCATGACTCATTTCAATCGTAGGATATTTTTGGTATTTTTATGATGAGTGCAACTAGAATTCATGTCCTTAAAATGTGATTAAGTTTAGGAAGAAACTATAAACAGATAATAAACTTGCGGGTACAACCATGTGAAAATCTTTTTTTGTGGGAGTGTTGGCTCTGAGAAGAGCCTGTGGGTATCAACGTTTCAAACAGTATACTCTGCTCGTCTTCAGGAGAATTAATGTCATTATAATTTGTTTTCAAATTTTTGCTTAAGGTGTCCATCCTGTGTCACCCGGGCCAGTGTAGCATGCAGGGAATCCATTAAGAGTTGTAGAAATTTGTGAATTGCATTATTATACCTGCAATCATGGTCGCACTATTTTTTTTAATTTTTCTTCTGACGTCCCTGTTTTGAATAAAATATAGGAATAAACCACTTTCACAAGACTCGGAAAGCTTAGAGTGGACCTAAATAAAGTGATAATGTCACACAATGGTGTAAATGCTAAGACCAAAAGAGATTGAAAGTTCCTCTATGCCATCATTTTGTTTCCTAAAATTGTTTAAAATGTCAGGAATAATCCACTTCCACCACACCCGGAAAGCTCAAAGTGGACTGAAGTATAGTGCTTCTCTCACATTTGTCACACAGGATAAAACCGTATAAACGGAGATTGAAAATACGTTTATTATGCCATCAGTTCAAAGTCAATGAAGAATGAGGAGGAAAGTTTGTCAAGTACATGATCTGCAAAGTGTTACATTATATCTCTTGGGTCAATCACTAGATTTGCCCTTATTTGTGTTTTCATTAAAGGCAGTGGACACTAGTATTGGTAATTACTCAAAATAATTATTAGCATAAAACTTTACTTGGTGACGAGTAATGGAGAGATGTTGATAGTATAAAACATTTTGAGAAACTGACATAGTTTTCGAGGAATAAGTAATTTGCTAAGAATTTGATTTCGAGACCTCAGATTTAGAATTTGAGGTCTCGAAATCAAGCATCTGAAAGCACACAACTTCGTGTGACAAGGGTGTTTTTTTCTTTCATTGTTATCCCGCAACTTCGACGACCAATTTAGCTCAAATTTTCACAGGTTTGTTATTTTATGCATATGTTGACATACACCAAGTGAGAAGACTGGTCTTTGACAATTACCAAAGGTGTCCAGTGCCTTAAAAGAAAGAAATAGTTTTAGCAGTTGGGAAAGTTGTTCAACTTTAAACATGATTTTCTCAAAACAAGGACTGTGGAACAGATTTTCATCATTTTGTAAAAACAGTGACATTATGATTGTCCCAAACAAAAACACATCTGTAAATTTATCTCATTTAAATAGTCAATAAAAAAAGATATGGGAAAAGACAGAATTGTCCCATTAATGGATTTCGTAGATTTTCCAGAACATTGGGAAAAGACAAAGTTGTCCAAATAATGGATTTTGTAGATTTTCCAGAACAGTAACTTCATAAATAAAGCTAAATGCAAAGAAATCAACTGCTGTAGCTTCACTGTTGGGCCTGAAATAACCGTCAATTAGTGTCTACATTTTCGACATCGGTTTATTCTCATCAAGTCATACGATATTTCTCCCTCTACACACCTGAAGACAAATTAAATTGTATTCTTTACAATTCTTCTCACTATAGCGATGTGTTTTTGTCAATTTTGGTTTTGCTGAAAGAAACACTTCATAATAGCAGTCCCTTTCAGTAAAGGAAGTTATTTCTTCGGACGGAGAATAGGATTAAAGAACTATCTTAGTGAGTTTAATACTGTAAAAAGAGGAAACTCACCCTAATCAGATAACATAATCAATTGTCTGGACAGTGTGTGCTGAATTCTTTTATTGCAAACGAAGAAAAGAAGAGACAAAGAATAAGATTCAACAAATCCTGATAAGTGTATGAATAACTGTATTACAATTCCATAAGGGATTTCACAGCTCTATAGCATGTAGGTCTGAAACCTCACAGAGGCAACGAAGGCGATTGCCTCCATGCTCCCTGGTCACTGCCTTGGTGCCCTTGAAATGCTCCAGTAGAAACTTACAATTTCCTCATAGGGTGCCCTTTACCGAGAAGAAAATGCCTTGGTGCCATTGCTCTTTCAAAAATGAATTACACACATTCCTGGGCATGGATATATAGTCAAATGGTTATGGATTTTATGTGACATTTTGACATCTATAAATGGAGAAATAATTCTGGGAAAAAACATGGCAGGAGCACAAATTATGTAATTTGTCGCCATCTTTGGGGCATTTATAATTTGATTTATTCAAAAAGTTTAACTTGATTTTGACACTCGGAGTGCCTGCGTGGTGCAACAGTACAAAAAGAAACCTTCGTAACAAGTCAACACATCATACACTGTACTGTACCGGTTGGAACTATATGTGATTTGTCGCTATCTTAGGTGCATTTCTGATTTGATTTATTCAAAAGTTGAACTTGATCGTGACACCCCCGGAGTGCATGCGTGGTGCAACACTACACAAAGAACCTTCTTAACAAGTCAACACGTCATACTCTGTACTGATCCAGTTGCCACGCCAACCGCATCCTCACACAAACACACACCCCATGTGTGTTTAGAGGGTCCCCAGATCAAGTGTCCTTGAATATCGTGCATCTCAACATGGCCTCCGGTGTTAGAGGGTTAAAGGTCATTTGATACCCTTCTCCAATAGACCTTTCTTTTGCAGCGTTGCAGCCCGAGTTTTTGCCAAACGAGGTTGGAAAACTATGAAAAGCCATCAATGCAAAACAATGCATCAAGTGTCCTTGAACATTGTGCATCTCAACATGGCCTCGGGTCTCTTATGAGGTTAAAGGTCATTTGATACCCTACTTCTTCTCCAATAGATCTTTTTTTTTGCAACATCACAGACGAGTTTTTGCCTACCGAGGTTGGACGACTTTCACATTTCTTAACCTCATCACTGAATCTTTTCACTAAGATAGTAATTTAGAAAGTGTGGTTGCTCTTGCAAACAAGTACAATTAATTTATGAATAGCCTATGTTGACCATTATTGCTCAACCTATTGTTCATCAAATCACAGTTTGCTAATGACGTTACAATCTCTACATCGACTAGTACAACGATTGATGGGCAGAGTTTGAAACCGTTTTGATACTATTTTGTAGATCAAGTTTTTAGCCGTGACATGAGCCCCTACTCACTGTGAATGAAAGATGATTGTGTTGCACCTGTTAGAAGGTCCAATTTCATATCAATCCTTTTTTTAATATTTTTTTTTACAAAACCACAGAGCAATGTTTTCAGGAGAGTCGTGTAAATCTGTTGTACCAACTAAAATAATTTTTGTGAAATTGAAGAGAAAAAAAAGAAAGAAAAAAAACTACAGCACCTCAGCAAGAAATATTTTAAGGAAAGCTTTCTACTATCATTATCTTTAAACCGTGTCATACGAAAAGTACCCAAACCCTTTAAGCTATTTGCATTTTTTGCCTCAATGAAAACAGTGCCATTTGAACTGCTATTTATAGAGTAGCAGCACACTTTTCATTGTCTTGTTCAAACAGACACTTTTCCCTGAAATGAAACAAAAGCAAATAATCACTGTAAGTATATTCAATTGAACTCGTATTAGAGCTATGAACTGTTAAGATTTTCCCATTCATCTAGCTTGCATACACCCATCACCATATGAAATCCCCATACACTTATTATGTTATACATCACACTTCGCATACCGTCCATGCATAAAATGCAATCTCAGTAGCATGGCGCTGCAGTTTCCAGGAGCTATTTTTATCCCGGCTGCCGTCGTACTAAAGAGAAAAATCTCTGAGTCGCTGACCGGTTACATCGCTGCCGGCAACCAGTCTACCCGGTGGAGTGCGCAGACATTAATTATATTTGTCGGCTGCTGTGTTTGCTGAGTGCGGCACTTTTTTCCTTGTGCGTTTAGTGACGTCAGCGGCGTTACATGGTATTACGTAGGTATTCTGCTAATCAGACCTCTTATGGTCTTCCTAATCAGATGCTCAAAGTTAAACGTCTGAGCAGTCGCCATGGTATTCCGCTCTCACAAGATATCCCTGGAAAAAAAAGACCTTTGAATTATTGAAATGTAACTAATTTGGAAGGATTGGGAGAAGGGTGTTTGGGATAGAGTTGGAGATGTACTCTGCCCTCAGTGTCAAGGATAGGTGTGGAATAAAGCAATTGGATTTTATATACAGCTTTCTTTGTTTAATAATAAATATAAACAAATAATAATAGTAATAATAATAATAATAATAATAATAATAATAATAATAATAATCCTCGGTTGGGATTCGAACCCACGACCCTTGCAATTCTAGAGCAGTGCCTTACCAACTAGACTACCGAGGTTGCCCGGTAGCTAGAAGCAGTTCGAATCCTATGTTTGGCAGCAGGGACCGCAACGATATAAGAGATGTTAAATTTGCATCGGGGATAAAGAATAATAATAAAAATAATAATAAGTATTATAGCCTCTTCAACATATTCACAGAGACTTGAACCTAAACGAAAAGAGGATTTCTTTTGTTGTAATTGCTCCTGCTCCCTTCAAACACAAAGAGCGTTTTCATGTCAACAGAGAATTAACAGCTTAGTTAATATCGTAAAATTAAACTTGAGTGCTTTCAGATGTAACGGTTCGTTTTTTGCCTAAGGCTATTTGAAGATTGATCCTTCTTCCACACGGGCTTGGATGAAAGAACAATAAACACTATTTAATTGTTGTTCGTCACAGTTTTTTATTAACATGTTTTTTTGCATTTTTGCAAACATCTATTTGAAGATTGATCCTTCTTAAATGAATAATGACTGCAACGAATACAAAATATTTAGCCAATGCTGCTTGGTAAGAATAGGTTCAAACCACTCCATCAAATAAATCCTTAATGCCATAAATATAAGATGTTTCAGATTACTATATTATGACTCAAAGAATCAATGCCTTGCATACCTCGTAGTACTTTAAGGGGGGTTCAGTTGGTTCATATAAATTTAATGTTGTGCGTAAACTCACGCGGCTTAAGTAATGCGCATTAATTCCCTCGATTTACGCACGTGCACTAATCATGAATCTTGTTAGGGAGAAGGGAGTGATATCTGGCTGTGAGTTGCGACCAGATTGCTGACGAGCTCGAGATTTATGTAATGGCCGACTCATTTTTTAATCACTTAATCAAATCCATGTCCTTTCTGGAAGAAGAGAGGTTAAGGTCAGAGCTTGGTTGCTGCCACAAAATACGCATCTCTCTCCTGCTGTATCATGAAGATGTTTTGGAAGATGCATAAATAGATCTTTTCGTATAAAAGGGTGTACGTCATTCGGTCATTCTTTGGACTTAATGATGGAAATTTAAATTGATTGTAATGTTACAATTTATTCATCTCTCATTCTTCATAATGAAAATTGAAGATTATTTTTTTAAATAATTTAAAACGGATAAGAGGGACATTGGTTTGTAAAGTGTCAGGTTGGATTAAAACTGCACAGCCTGAGTTTTCCAAATTAACAGAAAATTAGATGAAAGGAGTTTTGACGAATGACGTGTTTGTATATTGAACAAGAAAACGTCAAATGAAATGAAGCAGTTGGAAGCTGTTTACCGACATAAATGACTTATGGTATGAATGAAAATTTGTTTATTGTTATGACCTTGCTATTCACTCCTATAAATAGCAGGGCCTTTCTAAAAATCTTTTAGAAAAAACCTATGATCAAAATGTTTTTCATAAACCGTAATAAAAACACCAGTTTCATAGAGCAGCTTATGCAGAAAATATTGCTCAACAACTCTCTGCTGAGCAGAAATGAGCAGGATACCAGTCAGAAATGGTTACTTGTGCCATGGTAGTTTGGCTGGTAAACTTTATTCTGGTAAGCACAATGTTGTTGTGCTTAGCAACTTGTTATGTGCTAAAGCAGCTATTCGAAATTGGGCCCAGGTTTTTTTGGGGGGGCCCAAGGATGGAGAGTTTAAAATTAAAGTGATTTACAAAAAGGGAGTCTACCCTCCCCCTCACCCAAGATCTTGCCAATGTCTGTATTTATTTTTTAAGGCTATAGATAAATTGGAAGAAAACGAAACCCCAGTAGTGGTAAAATGGACAAGGAAACCATTTGCCCAAATGGATTTTTTTAATTGTTGTTTGTAATTAAGGTTGTTGGGGTGGGGGATTATGGTGATTACATCACACGTTAACATAAAGGACTGCCTGACTCCGCACGGGCCCTGCATCTGGTAAAGCCTGTAAACAATTTTTATAATATTTCGGAGGTAAATTTTCCTGAGGAAGAGCGAGCTTCCATAGTTACATCTAGTCTTTATTTTATTGGTATTTTATTTATTTTTTGCCCGGGGGGGGGGGGGGGGGTAACTACCAAAGATCTTAGCTGTAAAGGGTTTGGGTAATTTGTGTATGTCACAAAACACAAATGCCACAGATTTACATTAAACTTAAATGGTTTAAAGATAATGGTGGTAGAAAGCTTCCCTTTAATTTTTGTCTCAAAAACTTGACAACTAATGAAGCTGAAACTTCTACAGGTAAATTATATTACATACATATTCATTCACAATGAGTAAGGATTTATTTCTTGGGCAAAAACTTGATATACAAAAGGTATCCAAACCCTTTTATAAAGTAACCATGCAGAAGTAACATTTGTGAACAAATTAAGAGGGCAGTTTTATGCAGACAGCCGCCTGATCGACTAGATTGAGGTTACAATTGGGTTGCTGTTGAACCATTCCATAAAGATCTTAGATTTAAACACATTGGACACTTGGTGAATCTCAACATGCATAAAATAACAAACCTGTGAACATTTGAGCTCAATCGGTCGTCGGAAGTTGTGAGATAATAATGAAAGAAGAAAACACCCTTGTCACACGAAGTTGTGTGCGTTTAGATGGTTGATTCCGAGACCTCAAGTTCTAAACTTGAGGTCTCGAAATCAAATTCGTGGAAAGTTACTTCTTTCTCGAAAACTACATTACTTCAGAGGGAGCTGTTTCTCACAATGTTTTATACTATCAAGATTGTAAAGTAACCAGAAGTAACATTTGTGAACAAATTAAGAGGGAAAGCTTGATGTGGACTGCATCTTGGCATTGTTGCCTGTTTTAGACTAAGGTCGGAATTGGGTTGCTGTGAACTATTCCATAGCTGATGATCTTGGGGCAGTATTTCCCCATAGGCAGCGACGCTACACACCTATATCAATTACAAATGCAGCAAACTGCACGCCACCGCTTCCAATTTCCAGCCTGCTGAATTAAAGACAAGAGGCGTGCCGTTGACAATTTCTTTCCAAGTGTTTCAAAAGGTATATACTCTATACTTAGATCAAGGTGTTTCATTATTGATTGGAAGTGGTGCAGTCGTTTGGTAGCATTAAGAACCTCCATGGCAATCATGGCCCAGATACTCTGCTTATATTGCCTCACAACGGCGACGACCCAGAAATACTGGCGGATGGGTAAAGACATAGAGTCAATGAAATGAACTACCCAAGGATGTCAGATGTTGTTTTAAAAGATCTGTTTCTTTATTGCCTCTCTATTGTGTGATACGTGCAGGGCCTGCCTGCCTTTTGATTGAAATGCAATAGATTTATTCATGATCTGACAAAGTTAAGAAGTAGAAATGTTAAATCCACCTTTTCATTAATTTCTTACTTAACTTACTTATTGGGTTTTGGTACCTTTTGTACATCAAGTTTTTGTGCCGTGACATGAATCCCCACTCACTGTGAGTGAAGATGTATTTAATATAATTTAGTTGTAGAAGTTTCAGCTAATTTAGACGTCAAGTATTTAAGAAAAAAATGAAAAAAAGAAAAGAAACATGCATTGTTTTCTTGAGAGTCTCAAAAATCCATTATACGTGCTAAAATGATTTTTCTAAAAAAAGACAGCACCTCCATCTGCAAGTTATATTTTGAGGGATGCTTTTTTACTATCATTATCTTTAAACAGTGTAAGTTAAATGTAAATCGGTGTTGTACAAAAAGTACACAAACCCTTTGAAGGTACGTCATACATTGGTAAATAAAATAAAAATATTGACCGTAAAAACTTGAGAAAGGATTCCCTTTTAAGTAATATGGTTTGGACAATTTTGTACCCCAAACCCTTGTTGAAACTGTTCACCTTTTCCTTTGACTCTTACTTTTGTTTTGTTGTTGACAGTTCCTTGTTTTTGAGTAATTTTGACTGACTTAAAGGGAATGTACGCGTTTGGTAATTACTCAAAACAAATATTACCTTAAAAACTGACTTGGTAATGAGCATTGGAGAGCTGTTGATAGTATGAAACATTTTGAGAAACGGCTCCCTCTGAAGTAGCGTAGATTTTGAGAAAGAGGTCATTTCTCAAAAAAATAATAAAAGACTTCTTTTATTCTTATCTGAAAGCACACAAATTCGTCCAACAGGGGTGGGTTTTTCCATCATTTTCTCGCAACTTTGATGACCAATTGAGCCCAAATTTTTACAGGCTTGTTATTTTATGGTTATGATGGGATACACCAAGTGAGAAGACGTGTCTTTGACAATTACCAAACATGTACCCTCCCTTTAAAAGCAAGGAATGGTTAGTGCTCTAAAGCAGGATCCTAGTACAGATGTAGTAAATAGTGCCCCGGTGCACTGTGACTCAGACTCATGTCACAAGTTTTTATGACAAGCTTTTGAGTCACAATGGTAAATGACTCAGATTCGATCAATGTTTGTGACTCAGAACGTAACAACAAAGTGTTTATTATTTTTCATATTCATACTGTATTTCAAAAAAGTGAAATAAAAAAAATAGTGACCTATTGTGGTGTTACTCAGACTCATGTCACAAGTTTTTATGACAAGCTTTTGAGTCACAATGGTAAATGACTCAGATTCGACCAATGTTTGTGACTCAGAACTAAACAACAAAGTACTAATTATTTTATCTATATGTCTGTCTTAAAAAAATGTGAAATTAGTTAATTGTGAATCGTTCCTTTTGACTAAGAGTTGTAAGCTTCAGGTATTTATTAACATTCAACCAGCCTCCTGCTGTAGTTTTCATCAGAGGACTTAATTTGTAACCCAAATGAAATCCCCTTTTTTTCTCCATTACATGTTAAACTTGTAAAAGCGTTTCTTTGCTTTTTGGTATCTTTTTCCCATTAGTTTTTATTTATAAACTGCAGTGCTTCAACTCTGCCGATACCTTTTGTAACTAGTGATGTGGACTCGAAATCAAACAGAGTGACTTGGAACTTTAACTTGACACTGAGGACTCTGTCTCAATATTTGTGACTCACTCGTGACTCACTCGTGACTCGGACTCAACCCAAATAACTCAGGACTTAATGTCAGACTCTATACTGGAGACTCAAGACTCCATTTTTGCCCTAAAGTAGAGCTACCACACTTAGAAAGTACAACAATTTAATGTGAACAAGTTAATTGTGATGCCCACATGCGTCACTACACACAATAATCACGGCACTCCAGTTAGTGTTGTGTGTTGTTGTGTGTTGTTGTTGATGATGATGTTGTTGTTGTTGATGTTATTTTTGTTGTTGTTGTTTTCTGTTTGTTTGTTTGATTTGTGATCAGTACTTTGTAAAATTCATAAAATTGTTCATAATATTGGACGATCGTCTTTGCCCCATAGGTTAAAGTACTTTCCCTCTCCTCAACTCTTTGAATAATCTTTGAAAATTTGAATTGAATTTGTTCTGTTCAATGGACATCGAGCATTAATTTAGAAGATTGCTTTTGTTCCCTTTGTTGCATGCCAGTTGTTGAACCTTTTATAAGTTCAGTTCCCCTATTATATATATATGTATTTTTTTTTTTTTTTTACACCGGGCATCTGTGAGTTTTGTTGTCTCAAAATAACCATAACCAAAAGAAGCTCCATATACAAATCAGCAGGGGTTATTAGCGTCCTATTGTGAAACACCTTGCCTTCTTGTTATTGAATGCTGAATACAGAGTTCACCTTTTCCTTTTTTTTCTTCCTTCCTTCTAATGTATGTATTCACTTTACTTACTTACTGTTTGGGATTGTTTAATGGCCAAGTTCAGGTTTAATCTGTGCTTTGCAAGTAACATGGAGGAAAACAAGTCTACAGGCACCTTTGGTGGGTTTTGATCCTACTGTTTAGTTTAAACAACTGCTCATAGAAGTGGCCTCTTGTGAAAGGACTAGGGGTTGATTTTACAAAGATAGTCCTCACTTAGGACAGTCCAAGGACTCTTTGGGAGTATTAATAACTTAAGGCTAGTTCTAAGTTAGGACAAGTAACTCGTCCTACCTCGAGATAAGACTAGTCTTTAACTTCCAAATAAAGTATTTACTTCTCATAATTTTGTTTTGTTTGATTATGTTTTAATGGGGCGTGTCAAGAATGAAGAATTCTACAAAAAACTGTTGTTTTCACACTTCTTTAAAAAAAAAACCCAATAATGATTGTTGAAAAGGCATTTGCACCAGAGTAAATTGAATATAGGGAAACAAAAACATGTAGGCAAACGCTAACTTTGTTACAGACAGGAGGTAAATTTCTGATTTTCCACATATTTCCCCATAACGTACCCTTGATTCCACACAATTTCACAGACACTTTACTTAAGTTTGGCCAACCATGAAGCAAATGTGATGCAGTAATTAATCTGTTTACAGTGAATTGTCACAGCTACTGGATACAAGTTTCTAATTTACAATGAAGGAATAGAGGACCATGACAAAGACTCGAGGGTATAAAACTACACAAAGAAAACATTCCTTCTGAAAATTAGATTTTGTGAATGGTATCAATGCTGCACATTATCTTGATTCATTTTGAGTAAACATAATCAGTAGGTGCAGTTTCCCAAACATAATAGCACTGCTGTGCCCCAACTTTAATTTGAGAGGAGGCAATATTCTTGTTATTGCACTTTTGCTGATAGTACCAATGCTGTACCTTATCTTGTATCATGGCGCGTAAGGGAACTTGATAAAGTAGCTGTCCCAACATTAAAGGATTCGATTATCTACGCCACGGCAGTAGAATAAAGCAAGACAGTTCCCTACCCAAGAACAACTCTACCTGGCAAGTAGATACACACATCATACATTGATACCTCACCATGCAATGCCTCAAATCCTATAAAAGATTCTTGTTATAGCATGTTTTGTTGGCATTTTGCTGTACCTTAACTTGAATCATGGGGTGTAAACGTTATTTGCTATACCTTCATCTTGGTTCATATAAAACATTCTGTTATAGCATTGTTTGTTGACATGACCAATTGCAATACCTTATCTTGAATGATTGGTTGGAAGCTGTCTTATTAAATCAGCTTTGCCAATATCTTCTAAGATACCTTTTATTGATTCATGGGTAGTTTTGCCAGTTACCATGCTGTACCTTATCTTAAAGGCAGTGGACACTGTTGGTAATTACTCAAAATAACTATTAGCATAAAACCTTACTTGGTGATGAGTAATGGGGAGAGGTTGATGGTATAAAACATTGTGAGAAACGGCTCCCTCTGAAGTGCCATAGTTTTTGCGAAAGAAGTAATTTTCCACGAATTTGATTTCGAGACCTCCGATTCAGAATTTGAGCTAAAATGAACCATCTAAACGCAAACCACTTCGTGTGACAAGGGTGTTTTTTTCGTTCATTATTATCTCGCAACTTCGATGACCGATTGAGCTCAAATTTTCACAGGTTAGTTATTTTATGCTTATGTTGAGATACACCAACTGTGAAGGCTAGTCTTTGACAATTACCAATAGTGTCCAGTGTCTTTAATTCACGGTGAGTAAGAATAGTAGATACAGCAATTTCGGAAGCATAACCAATTCTTCCAAGGAGAGTTACATAAGAATAAGAGTATGGAACACCACACCAACCATTTTTTTTCTCCATCTGCCGGTCTTGCTATTCTTGATTCGAGGGATATATTTTTCTTGTTATAGTTTTTTTTGTTGGCATTACCAATCGCTGTATCTTATCTTGATTCATGTGAGTAAGAAACCTGGCAGTAGTTTTGCCAGAATTACCATGCTTTAAAACATAACCAATTCTTCTAGTAATAGATACATTTATAGTGTAAACCAAACACCACACCAACAATTTTTTTCTCCTTGGTTCGACCAGTTAATATTCTGCCAGTCTTGCAAACGTTACCTCCCCCTCCCCCTCCACCCAACCATTTTAATTATATAGGGGGACTCACTCCCAAATAATGCAGACATATGCCTGGAAAGGGACTTGCAGCTAGGGTAGCCCGGGAGGAGGGAGTATGAACTTACTGATCTGGGGCCCAGATTGGTGAGGAAAATCTACGAGTAAACCTCGTCCCTTAGGATGTTGTCGTATACTAAGCTCCATCTTAGCTGGTCTCTAGCGTACCCTAGGCTTGTTCATAATCCCCCATGCCTGGATTATTTCCGTCTAATAATATCAGCCATAACGCGCGATGAATAAAATCCCCCTCCAAAGATGCTCTCTACCAAGTAAATTCATCATAACCGTGGACTTCACGGAACCAATCACCCCCCTCAAAGCAGAATGGAACAGGCAAGATATGGAGAACAGTAATGAAAACATTTCAATTAAATTATTGATTTTCATATTGGCTGAGCCCTGTACACAAAAGCCTATCCTTTTGTGTATCCTATGGGCACGTGTGTAGTGGGGAAGGCATATACACATTTGGGTCATACTGATCAGAGTTGAGCTTGAAATCGAGATGGTGAGCCAGGCATCATCATAGAGGAGGTTTGGGTTCACCAGTGGCCGGTCTATACTGTACATACCACAGCTCTAGTCGTTGGATGCTACCAAGGTATGAGGACGGAGTGTCATGTATCTTCAGTGTATGCAGCGGTTATTGGCGTACACCATTCTCAGTTTCACCAGCACCGTGGTTGCTACCATCGGAATGCCAATAAGAGCGGATACAACTAGTGAAGACTTCCTGCGTTCATCATCATCATCAGTGCTCATCTACTCCCCATCATCATTATCATCTTCAGCATCCTCATCGTAAGCCGAATCCTCATCTCATCCATCAGCCATGTGGAGACAGACCATTAGGACTATTCACAGATGCCGTTCTCTATGATGGAGCTAGTCACTATAGTCATTCATAGCATCTGCCAAGGACGACTACCTTGACGCTGAAAACACTACTTTACTAAACAAAAACACGCCGACCACTAGAGAAAATATGTCGGCATCTCTATGTACATGACATCCACAAGCTGCACGACTGGTTGATGGATTAGCATTTTAGCCGGACTGCTTCAAACCAACACTGAATAGCACCTCACTCACATTACTACACAGGCTGACACCATGGACTTTGTACGTCAAAAGTTGGGCTTCCGTAAGGCCAAAGCAAAAGATAAAGATCTACCTCCTCCGCTGACTCAAAAGAAAGATAGTGTAAGTTGTTTTTGTTGTTATTAATTATTATTATTACTATAATTCTTTTTCCTCTCTTATTTTGAAGCTATACAGCTTCATGTATTCACCAGCAACAAAGCAAAAATAAATACATCAATTTTACAAGATTAAAGTCTGCACAAAATGCTATTGTATAGAAATTGGTGACAAACACACAAAAAAATATAAAAAAATCCAGATACATGTTCAATGTTTATGTACAATTTAATATTTACAAAATCAGTCTGATGGTTATTGGCAGAACAATTTTTTTAAACGGGAAAATAATAAATACAGGTGTATTTTAAAGATGTTTTTTTTTTCGCTCAGTGTTACTTAAACATGACCGGCTTGTATTAAAAAAAAACGGGATAATGAATTATTTAGACTGCAGTTCAGAACGCTTAGTTGTATAGCCACAGGGAAATCTAGGTGCTATAGAGATTAGTTTGTAATCATTTAACAGTATTTTAAAAGATGTTTTTCTTGTTCAATGTTACTTTAATTCGATCAGCTTGTATTACAGGAAACTGACGAACTGATAATGAATTATTTAGACTCTGTCTCATAAATTACAGTTCAGAACGCTTAGCTGTATAGCCACAGGGTAATCTAGGTGCTATAGAGATAAAATTTATTATCATTAACAGAAAATTAGTGTTGAGTTTATTGATTTTTCATTTTCCTGTTTTGAGTTTACAATAACAAGCAGGTGACCTTTTGTGGTCCATTATGGTTTTGTTATGACAAGACGACATGTTTGTAATCAATGGATGGTATTATAATAACCTAGCCATTGAAATTTATTCGAAGGAGTGCCATCATCTAATAATTTATATTATGCTCCTAAAGGCATGGTTGTTTGTTTTTTGGTTTGTTTTCCCTCTACGTAGTTGTCAATAATCACATTTTACAACCAACTTTTGCAAATAATTTCTTTGGAAATGACAACAACATCTTGCACAATTTGTAAGAGATTTTGCGGACATTCATTCAAACACATGCTTATTTAATTGAGATCATTTGAAAATTTACGTATAGGATTTGAACATTTACTACTATGCTCCTAAAAGCATGGTAGGTTGTTTGCGGGGTTTCACTAGTTGTCAATAATCAAATTTTACAACCAACTTTTGCAAATAATTTCAATGTCGTGTTTTGTTGGAAAAGACAACATAAACGTATATTTGTGAGAGATTTTGTGTACATTAATACATGCTAATTTCATTGGCTGGCTGCAATAATAATAATCATCTCTACATTGGGGGGTTTCATAAAATATTTTCTTGAGTTTGACAGTATTTGAGACAAAACAGTTGTTTCAGAAGGATTCTTACCTTGGTTAATAGGCCTACAAAGAGTGTCCTTTCAGTTTGATACTAATAAATGATTTAGGTTCTGTTCATTGCCATAGAAAAACTCGTTCCTGAACGATATGTACCTTGGTAAAAATACAAACAGCTTTTTAGTTTTAAAAACCCAGCATGTTTCCATCCTCGTTACAAACTCTATACTTTACCTTTAAATTTGGGTTCTGCATAAATATTTCAGTCACCATCTTCGAGAAAAAGAAACAGTCATCTTGGTTGGTTGCCCTGTTTTAACAGCACAACCCTAGTGCTTTTAATCAATGTCATAAGGAGCCAGTCTTTTCTTTTTCTGATGGCAATTTCAGTAGATGTGTTGGTTTTTGATGAACAAGACTCTTTAAGGTCTATGTCAAGATGAGTAAGCATCACCGCCTGTTTCTTTAGACAGACAAGCAATTTCCAAGAATATCTGCCGTCTTTGGCCTTTGGCAAACAATTGAAGTAATGAAAAGAGTTTCTTTTCAATTATTTCTGGCTGTGATTCTATTAAAAGTCTCTCAGAAAAGCAAACTGAATCACTGTACTAGCCGAGACCCAAATGGAGAGAAGACAAGGAAGGATATTTTCAGTTTTAGATGTGAGAGGAAAACTCCAGAGAATTATTCCAGGGAAAACCCACGCAGTCAAGTAGGGACTGAAAATTCCATCCACACAGTGCCCTCAGCCAACCCAGCTATACCCAGGTCTATTTCATTCACTTACCCAAATAGCCACTACTTATGCATATTTCATAGCCGACAGGCTAATTCGCTAGAAAAATTGACTCGTCCCACACTACTGTGGGGGGGGGGGGAGTAATGTTTCAGCCTTTTTTTATTTATTTTTATTTTTTTATTTTATTAAATTATAATTATGCACTGCATAGGCCTACTTCACTAAAATGGTTCTCTGTAATTGGTAACATTGGATTTAAATGGTTGTCAAGGGCTTTGTTCTTAGCGCCTGCAATCGATATTGTCAAAATGAGGCTGGAAGGGAGTGTAGTCTGGCCTCATATTGGTTTGGTTAGAATCACTGAATGTATTGCACAATACAGGGAACAAGACCTACATTTATACATCATGTTAAATTCAGGAGGCCGGTACTGCAAAAATACTTGGGCCTAAATTTCATGACTCTGCTTACCGCCAAATTCAGCGCTAATAGGTTCACCGTTATCCACTACCATGCAAGCGCTAAATTTTTGCGTTAGCTGTGTAAACGTAGCATGCCTAGTTACAGGAAATACATAACTGCACTTGGCACAATTCCCTGCTTACCTGTGAAATACGCTTGACGTAAGCGCAGAATTCCCTGCTACCGCAAGCCGATTCTTTGCTTCGGTAAGCAGAGCCATGAAATTGGGCCCTGAATTTATACAGCATACAGCAGTTACTGTAAAAAATACATTGCTTTGCTATACTGACCATTTAAGTGCTTTTTAATTCCCAACTAACAAGCATTCCATGTAAATACAACTGTGTGAAATCTGTCCCCAGTGATGTGTATGAACGACATAACCAGGGTATAATTCTCGCGCTAAACCATGTTAACATAGTTAATGATGTGTAGTGCATGGATTACTAGTTCAGCTCTGTGCTGGTTACCACTTAAGCCCTAACCACATTGCGTGGATTTAGTATTGGGTGCCCTGCGGGTATGGTCAGATTTACCGTGGCCCTAACGTTGCCACAACCTCTGACTTAACACGCAAGACCTCCAGAGTCTTTTATTGTATGCATTTTGTAAATTGAGCGATTCATAGCACAGAACAAAATGAGCTGCCGCTGTAGATTGTTGTTTTATTTTCACAGGATGAGAATACAATTTATGGTTTAATTCACGAATAAGTAACTATACCTGCTTTGTACTTGAATAAGTAACTATATCTGTTGTGTACTTAGAGGCATAATGAAATTACAGACAGGTTTGGTAATTGTCAAAGACCAGGATTCTCACCAACATGCATAAAATAACAAATCTGTGAACAGTTTGACTCAATTGGTCATCAAAGTTGCAAGGAAATAGTGAAAGAAAACTGTGACCTTTTTTGCACAAATTTTCGTGCTTTCAGATGCCTAACAAAAGGCTTCAGGCCTCTTTGTCAACAACTATGTTGCTTTTAATTAATAGAGGGAGCCGTTTCTCACAATGTTTTTATAAAAAGCTCTCCATTGACCATTGCTATTGTTACCAAGTAAGTTTTTATGCTAACAAATATGTTGAGTTATTACCAATAGTGTCCAGTGCCTTTTAAGGCGAGAAGAAAATGACTACTTAATTAAAATGACAAGATGGCTCGTAAGTGTTAAACTTAATTGCCAGCTTGAATTTCATTATTCATGATCCTTGAAGGGGGATGTTTTTGGCCTGCAATTGGAGACTTTTGAGAAGATGGCGGTAGCAGACATAACGGTCCTTATTTCAGCTCTGAGTGTATTGCGCAGAGAGGTCTGAGCATGCGCAGAACTGTGAAAAAGGACTGTCCAAAAGTCTCCCATTGGATCAGAGTTGATTTTGGAGCTCCTAGGATTAGCTGCTCATTCCATGCTGATGTGTGCTTGGCTTAGTACAGTGTCGGAAAAGATGGCCAGGGAAAGCTAATAATAAAAATAAGTTCTGCTCTAGGGAGTGACACCCAAGCCCATTTCCCTGGTTAGCGGGGAATTTTGGCTTGTTCAAGTGCTGCCTGCTTATTTTTAGGCATTCTACGCTTACACAGCTAGCGCAAAAATTTGGCGCTTGCAGGTAAGCGGCGAATGGTGATCGGTGATAAGCAGAGAAATTTTGCCCTGAATGCTTTGCTAGAAATCAGATGTTTTTCTTATTTCGAGAATACCATTTCTAGCATTGTTTTAGGACAATTTTCCTATTAACATTTTTATTTCAAAGATGCAAACTCTGGTGAGCTCAGGGACAAATTTATAAAAATAGATTGGAAAATTTCAAGGTTGAAATACATCACAGCCGCATCAGTATTGATTTTTAGGGAAGTCATTAATGCTACGACAAATCTTCCAAGTTTTCTTGTAGCATTTGAATAGCAACCTTGGCCCGTACTGTTTATGTTGCTGTCAATTCCGGAGGTAACATTGATGACTTAATTGATGGCAAGAGTAAAAATCAAATCATTCTGAAGAGGTTAAGCAAAGCCTATTGTTCCAAATTCAGGAAAGAATCAACACACCTTTAAAGGTAGCAACCGCTTCATTGTGCAAAGCGAATGTGTGAATTTATAAATAATGCCCATTGTCAGAGACCCATCCTGTGCTTTTGTTCGTTTCCAGATTGTCTCTATACAGCCATGGGAAAACCAGGTGGGTATGAATCTCATATGAACAAAATGATAACCTCTGCATTGGATAACAGGAAATTGTTAATGCATGCAAATCAATGCGATCCGACAGGTTTCATGCATAAAGCAGACTAGAAAACCTCCATGCATAAAAAGCAGACTATAAGAAAACCACACACATTAAAGGGGTTTGGTATCTTTTGTAGATCAGGTTTTTGGCCAAGGCATGAATCCCTACTCACTGTGAATGAAGATCCTGCAATGCCTCAAATCTTATATCCTGTATGTGGCATGTAGTATAAATTACCTGTAGAAATTTCAGCTTTTTGGTTCTCAGGTTTTTGAGAAAAAAAAGTGACAATATATATATCACAGAGCAATGTTTTCAGGAGAGTCACGTAAACCCGTTAATTGTACATTCTAAATTAATTTTCCTTTCATGAGACTTTAAAATATTTTTGTGAACTTTTATATCACATTTTATATAAGGGAAGCTTTCTATCACCATTATCTTCAAACTGTGTTGTTAAATATAAATTAATTTAAATGCGAATCCACACCATGCAAAGCTTCAAACAACTATGTAAATCCATTGAATTTGTGTTTTGTTTCGTGCAAAAAGTACCTTAGCCCTTTAAAAGTGTGGTGGGAAGGGAAATTGAGGTAAATATTTTGAGGCGGTAATATCTGAGCTCTAGCAGTTGGGTTTCTGGAGTTGTAGCACCTTATTTTGGTAGGTGATGTCGCTTCGATGGACGTCCATTGATGGGTATGTCTCTGGGTTGATTAGATTGACCATGACCGAAGCTTGAATTCTTCATGCATCATCTATTTTTGGCAGTTTACTATATGGAGTGCACGCTCTACGAAAAGCGAAGCATCATTGAAATGTGCTTTGAAGTGTATTGCTATCATTTTTCTCATTAAAGGTATCTAATACCTTCCATTGTACTAAAGGTTGATTTGAAACTTCCTCCATTAAAAAAGGTCTAAGGTTTGAATCCCACCTGAGTGATATGCTTATAGATGTATTTTTCACATGACTCAGGAAAGTACATAGACAGTGCTTAAAACACATCATTAACTGATGAATATTTGAGAGTTGACCAATCTTTCCAACTTGTCCTTCTTATTAAAAATTTGATAAATAATTGTTAACAACCATTTTGTTTTGATGATCTTCCCATCAAGGCAACTCTGCAAACTCCCACTGGAGGATATAAACATCGAGCTGGCAACAGCCAATCTCTCTCAAACAAACATTGGTTTAACGTCCATGATTATGAGTTGTACGAATCAATAAATTGTGATTCAGTAACTATATGACAATACTTATTCGACTCATTGTGAAATCAGTAGTTAACGTGGTAGGATTCAAACCCATAACCTTGTGATTGTCCGTAACTTTGTGTAAATTGAAATAACGAGACCTGTCCAGAAAGTGCTCTGATCGAAACAATTGCCTGCAGTGATTTCTTACTTCACGAAAATGCAAATATCCGATTAAACATATTTGGCCTTGTGTCACTGCTATACATTTCAGAAGACTTACTTGTATAAAAAGAAAAATCTGGTTTTGTCGCTCTGAAAAATACAAAATTGTATTTCAAGCTAACGGTTCGCTGGTCAATGGTCATACTTATAAGCGTAATTATGACACTTGTACATTGTAGGACCTGTTGTTGGAAGTGTTCACTGCAGTGGATGTACACTCTAAAAACTAAAGAGTTGAATCCAACACTTGCATGATATGAGTTCGGTGAGTGACTACACTTTGAAAGTGTTGAATCCAGCATTATATATGTTAAATCCAGCACTTTTAAGTATTCAGTCAACAATTTAAGTGCCAGTTTAACGTTTAAAAAGCTGATCCAACAATTCCAAGGAATTTTTTTTGAGAAATGTTGAAATAACACTTAAATTGTTGAATTGACCCTTTTTGCGTTGAATCAAACATTTAAAATGCTAGATTTAACAAACAAAACACTAGATCCAACGTTTTCAAAGTGTAGTCACTCTCCGAACTCATGCAAGTGTTTGATTCAACTCTTTAGTTTTAAGAGTGTAGTGTTGTGTTTGAACAAAATTATGCAAATTTATGATCGAATTGGTTCACCCCTCTTGTAAAAATAATAATGATTCAGAATCCTTCGTGCTTTTTTTTTATCCAAGCTCACAGTTTCCATTGAAAGGTTGCTACCATTCAGAAGAGTTTAATGAAAGGTGACACAGAGAAGAATAATTTCATTTTCAGTTCTTGCCTTTTAATTTAATATTTAAAAGTAATCTCTTTCTTCTGCCACAAAAGTGACTTGTGTAAATTATGTTCTTTAGTCTGCAAGCAAACACTTTCACCAGAAACTCTCTCCGATTCTTTCTTATTCATGACCGGATTATTCAGAATTGAAATATTTGGTTGAGGAATTATTTAGTTAAATTTTGTTTGTGAAAAACTATCGCGTGAGTAATTTTCCGTGGGTGAAATTGAGATGTACTCTAGCAAACATTTTCACCTCAGAAATTGTTTACCAATTCTTCCTCTTTACAACCAAATTATCCACAAATGAAATTTGGTTTAGGAATTATTTTGTTGAATTTTTTTTTGTGAAAAATCATCCGTGGGTGAATTTGAGATACTTTTGCTTTTTTTTGCAGAACTGAAATATTTGGTTTATGGATTATTTTATTGAATTTTTGGTGCGAACAATTTTCCGTGGGTGAATTTGAGATGTACTTTTGCTATATTTTGTTTAGTCTCGTTACTGTGCACCGTTTATGTGAGTTGCTGCTATATTATAGTCATGTATTTATTGTCATAGTAATAGCCGATTCTTCTTATTTTAGACAAAATTATTAATATTTTGTTGACATTTCTTTATGTGACAAATTTTCCGTTGGTGAATTTGAGACGTGTATTTTTGCAATTTTTTGTAGTAGTCTCGTCACTGTGCATCGTTTATTGATGGGAGCTGCTGCAATATTAGTCATGTATTTATTGTCAAAGCAATATCCTTCACCTCAGTTAAGGACACACTGTGTGTCTCGTTAGAACGGCTGGTAATGGAGGCTAATCAATATTGATCCTGCTTGTACAAAGACAATCCACGGTAACAGATAATAAATACTTGGTTGCTAATACATGTGACAACCAGGTGAGCCTATATGCGCTCTTTATTCTAAAAATCAATGTCTCTTTACTATACTAACTAACCTTCCCCACTGTGTGTGTGCAGACTGCATGGCCGTTTCTAATGTGGCGGCCATCTTGAATTCCTGTTTGTAAGGAGATCGGGTTTTGTGTTGAATTGTGGTTGAAATTCCTTTTTTTGTTTTTCCTTTTTGTATCATTGATAGGGTTTTATGTTGAATTATGGTTAAAATTCCTATTTTGTTTTTCCTTTTTGTATGACGATAGGGTTTTGTGTTGAATTATGATGGTTTGAAGGGTTTAATATGGTGAGCCGACTTGGGGTTGGATGTCTGGCAAAAATGTATTTGGTCAACACATGAAAATTGGTATGGACAGATAGGTAGATAGATAGATAGATAGATAGATAGATAAAATGGTATGTATAACAAAAATGTCCATAGGCTGAGTTACAGAATTTTTACATTACGTTCTATGATTTCTGAATGAGTCTCAATTAATTATATATATCATTTTCGATAAATATACTCCGTGGTAGTAGAACAGAAAGCAAGACAAGTTCTCAAATGAACATAATAGGTACACACATGGTGTTACCCCACACCAAATAAATAAATAGAATAATATCCATTCTATAGAATTTAATAAACACATCATCCAATCAACCTGTGAAGGTTTTTAATCTAAAAAAAAAAAAGGTGCTTAATGCATCAGATTTTGCTGTAGTCAGCAAGGCTGGTTAGCAAAACTAATTTTTTGTTATTCCATATTTAGCCCAACATGTTATTATAACTGTAATGTTTTTAACATGAAAATTGTAAGGTAGTTTCAAGATTATTCAATTAGATTCAATTGAAACTCACATTTATTTCCACACTTCGTGAAAACAGTAGGCCCTACATAGTCAAAACAATAATTTGTTAACATGTAACCAATAAACAAAGCTCTTTTACAAGTAGAGTACATATTAATTATGTATGAAGGCATCATCTAGAAGCCAAGGCTTAGTGGTTAGACTCCATGATTGACAGACAAACAGACAGACAGACAGGTTAGGACAAAGACAAAAATTATGAAGATAATTGATGAGAATAATAATATCAACAACAATAATATTATTGTTTACATTTTTTCAAAGTAATGAAGAGAAACAAACTTCCACATCTATTTCAACACAATTCCCACATCAGGCTAGAATTTAATAAACACCTCATCAAATCCAATCAATCAATCAATCAATCAATCAATCAATCAATCAATCAATCAATCACATCCAATCAATTAAAACAAATTAAAATCAATTCAACCGTGGCCCATAACAGGGAATTTCTTTGGGGTTTCACTATCTCACACACTAATACAAAAAATAGCTATTGCACAAAGGGATCCAACGCTTCATAGCTGTATAGAGATTTAATAGATGGAAATTTGCACCAGGGATAAAAAATACTAATGTTAATTTTACCCATATACACCGATTGTGTATAAGCACTGTATACTCAGTACTTTCACAAGCTCTGTGAGAAAATTACAGGAATAATACCCAGTTGGTGTTCGAACCCACGACCTTTGCAATTCTAGAGCAGTGTCTTACCAACTAGACCACCGAGATTGGGCACCAAGGCATTTTCTCCTAAAGAAGAAAATTGTGAAGTTTTACTGGAGCATGACTTTGAAAATGTATGTTACTTTTGGAATCAACCGTTTTATTACCAGAAAGTAGATTTTCATTTGAAATAATAATGTCTAAACTTCATACAAGACACTGGACACTATCGGTAATTGTCAAATACCAGTCTTCTCACTTTGTGTATCTAAACATAGGCACAAAATAACAAACCTGAGAAAATTTGAACTCAATTGGTTGTCGAAGTTGCGAGATAATAATGGAAGAAAAAAAGCACACTTGTCACACAAAGTTGTGTGCTTTATGCTTGATTTCGGAACCTCAAAATCTAGGTATACATCAGTATCAAATCCGTTGAAAATTACTTCTTTCTCGAAAACTACGTTACTTCAGAGGGAGCCGTTTCTCACAATGTTTAATACTATCAACAGCTCTCCATTGCTTGTTACCAAGTAAGTTTTTATGCTAACAAATATTTTGAGTAATTACCAATAGTGTCCACTGCCTTAAAAGACCATTTTGAGTTGTCATTCAGTAAGTGACACAGAGATGATTGGACTGCTTCATTAAAATTGGTAATAATAATTATAGATATCTATGAATGTATAGTGAGTAAATTTTCATTTGAAATGATGTAAAGACTTTGTTATCGACCACTTTGAGTTGTCTTATTCAGTAAGGTGAAACAGAGATGATCGGACTACTACATTTAATATTAGTACTAATCATAGACTAGTGCTCTAATATTGGTATCTATGAATGTATAGTAGCGATGGGGGATGGTCAGGATCATCTGCATGAATTAACCATAAACCAACACTAACAGAATTAGCGTGTAGCACTAATAGAATAGCACTGAGATATGTCTGATGGAATGCACAATTAGTCCTGATGCCTTAGCATGCATGGCCACCTAGCCTGGCGCCAGCCCTGATTAGATTCAACCAATCATAGCGGGGCATTACTTTGTCTTTATGGTAGATATCATAAAGATAGCTCATGAATACATTCAGTAATGTCATTTTGGTCATCTGTCGGCTCTATAGCACTAAGTGCATGTTACACCAGTGAGGTCACGTATAGAATGGAGCGGCAGCCATGTTTATCTTATAAACTCTCTGAGAATGTCTAAAGAGAGTTTATAAGATATCAATACTCTCTTAAAAACAATCTTCTTGTTTCTTTTACGGCTTGAACAACACCTTGATATACTTCCACTTTACTGTCACATTAAACTCCCCCACGATTTCTTCCATCCACACTTGACATCACTCGCTTGAATGTTCCCTGAGCAAACAAAGTTCTAGGGCAAAAAGCTTTCAGTGTAGCTGGGCCAATGATTGGAACAATCTTCCTACTGCAACTTCGATGACTAATTGAGTCAAAATTTTACCAGATTCGTTATTTTAAAGCGTTAGTTTGGATACACCAAGTGAGAATACTGGTCTTTGGCAAGTTATCCAGTGCTTTAACGCAGAAAGCCCAGCAGATAAATATGCTGCATAGGGTAAGATAAAAAAACATAAAGTTAAATTAAAATATCCAATGAAAAAGGTTAATTGATGATTGGATTTCCTCAAGCTTTACCATCTCTCGACAAAATCCATGCATAACCAACACCGATAAGGCCAGAGATATCAGGTATCGGCCAGAAATGCGTCAGCATAGTTCAATTCACTGCGAGGAATTATCTAGTGCAGAATTTTGTCTTAGTCCATTTGGGGCTCTCTCTCTCTCTCTTTTGGCAACCCGGCCCATCAGCTGCAAAACATCATGAACATGGATCAAAATAGACACACAAAAATAAAAGTATGTTTAGCGTCCCCACCCGCGTCCTTTAAGAGGCCGCCTCAATTTTTTTCTTTTTTCTTTTTTTAAAGTTACAATTTCTGTTGAAACGAGAGAAAAATATATATATATATATATTTAACTGATCTCAGCAAAAAATAGTGCCAGGTGGCCTTTAAAAAAAAGGGACCTCCTTCGCTTTTTCAAAATGGGATGACGCTAAACATGTTTTTTTTTTGGGGGGGGGGGGGCCCTAATGTGTCTTGCACTATATGAAATGCCACGCCGCAGTTTAAAAAATGTATGAGTTCTTTTTAGAGCCAAAGTAATTGCCAAGAGGTCCTAGAGGAATTTGATGTAAATTGACAAAGCTATCGAATGAATTTATCTTATCAGGTAAGAGGGCTTGGGTTACCCAGTGTTGCAAATCATTGGAGAACTTAAGGAAACCAGAATGCCGATATATACACAACTGTACTCAAAACTATACCTTTTGGTTTGAGCTGCAGTCTTCTGATTTTCTTGTTATATACACTTCTTTGGGTGTAGTTTATGTGTGGTTTTTATTCTGATGTATATATTGAAACAGGTGTTAAAGGCAGTGGACACTATTGGTAATTGAAAAAGACTAGCCTTCACAGGTGTATCTAAACATATGCATAAAATAACAAACCTGTGAAAATTTGAGCTCAATCGGTCATCAAAGTTGTGAGTTAATAATGAAAGAAAAATAACCCTTGTCACACGAAGTTATGTGCGTTTTGATGGTTGATTTCGATACCTCAAATTCTAAATCTGAGGTTTCGAAATCAAATTCGTGGAAAATTACTTCTTTCGTTCAAACTATGGCACTTCAGAGGGAGCCGTTTCTCACAATGTTTTATACCATCAACCTCTCCCCATTACTCGTCACCAAGAAAGGTTTTATGCCAATAATTATTTTGAGTAATTACCAATAGTGTCCACTGCCTTTAATCAGCACCTTTGAGGTTATGTCAAAGGGAGAGATAATTCAGGAGGATTGCCCTGTAGTAGCCAATCATCTAAACTGATCCCCTCCATCATCTTCTATAAAGCAGATGGTATTAATTTGTCATCAGCGACTTCTTCTGTTGCTGGATATTTTTCTTTTTTATTTGCCTTCAACACTTCAGTCAGGTAAAGATTTTAAACTCTGTTCAGTCTTTTGGGGATAAGCAGTTCTTTACATTATTGGAATTTGTATAGCATGCTTAATGCAAAGGTAAATATAGCGGTCATCTTGGTTTTTTCAAAATGGCCACCAAAAATTGTATAGTTTTGCTATCTTCTAGATGACATAACAATAAAATTAATATGACATAACAACTTGATTTCAATGACTAAATCTACATTTTTGTGGGCAAGGAACGCAATGGTACCACTTTCAATGACTTGAATGGCAGCCATCTTGGATTTTTTTTAAATGGCTGCCAAAACTTGACATAAATTTCCACTATTTTGGAATCTAGATGACCTACTTTTATTTTATTTCAATTACTAAATCTACATACAGTATCACAGGCAGTACTTGAAAGACTGTAAACTGCCCATCACATAGCCACTTTTTCTCCAAACCTCATGTACTATGATTTAGCCTCTATTATCATTTGAGTTGTAACAGCCTGAAAGTGAAAGTTTGTTGGACAACCCTTTTCTTTACCTGGAGTATAGACCATGTCACCTCTGTTTACAATAAGTGTGACCATAGAGTAAGGACAGAGATGTGTGACCTTGTGCAGTCTTTGGATTTTCTGGCATATGGGAAAGTTGACATTTTGTGTCATAATTTCCACATAACTCCGAGAGTTATGAAAGTAAAAGCTGGACCAGTTTTGATAAAATTATGTGCCCCCTTTTCATAATATCAGTGCAATCTCCATAAAATATAAGATTTATTAAGGTTCTTCCATTGAGCTGTGTACAAATCAAGCCTGCAGGAAGTCCAGGCTCTGTGGCTCCTTTGTAAACATGTGATGTCACAGGTCACATTGTCTTTTACAGACATCAGTTTTTGAGGATTTTTCATTTTATAATCACACATGAGAAGCAGTGAAGTTTCAGTTTATTCCACACCATGTTGTAGAAGCTATATTTAGTGACCCATCCTTCCCCCATCCTTCCGAGTCATGTTTTATTGATCTAAGATGACTTAATTAATGTGTGCTAAAATTAGTACCTTTATTAAACTGGATGGGTTGCAACCTTGAGTGGTTTTGCTGTCAAGCACATTAGGCCAATTTTTATTATTTTATGTTTAGCGTCTTCCCTTTTCGAATAAAGGAAGGAGGAGGGCCTTTTTTTCAAAGATGAAAATGGCTGCTTAACACAAACGGCTGAGACCTTTAAATAAAAATATATCCTTGTTTTCATTAAAAAGAAGAAGTAAGTTTTCGTTTAAAAAAATTAAGAATAATAAAAACTTAAAAAAAAAAAATAAAAAAAAAAGAGAGAAAAAAAGGACACGGCGTCTAAAAAAGGAAGTGGGCGTGGATGCTTAACATTTATTTATTTTTATTTGGCCTTATTATATACTGGAATATCGGTTTCATGCTACTTGCCTTTTCGGCCATCGATCATTTTTTTATGCTGACGATTTCAGAAAATTCTTAATTTATGTGAACAAAGTGATGCACAGGTTCGAGGGAGGTTTTTGCTTGTGTAGAGAATGGTGATGGTTAAAGTTGCATCGCCCGATTTTCAACAAAATAATTTTTATTTACGATTAATTTTTTTATTTTGACAGATTATGCTGTTCAATAAAACATTCTCAAACTTTTGCATCCACCACTGACAGTGCACACAATACCTGTAACATGCAAGTTGTCTGTTCAGTGCTTATGGATTTGAGACAATGTTTGGATCCCGGCTATTTTCGTACAAAACCATTGTATCGTGGCACGCACTTGTGTTGTGCATGCCCGCAAGATACAACATTTTGACACTTACAAACTCGCATCTTAAATGTGTGAAGAACAGAAAAACCAATCCATTCATGTTCTGCAGAATTTTTACACATCAAAATTACGTGCTTTGCTGTCACAATAGAGATGCCACCCTCATTGCTTTCACAGAGCAAATTGGCTACTCCTTTGCACTTAACCACCTGATATGCTGCCATGGCAACACTAATTGGAACAATAGACTGGCCATTTCTTTACCGGTATTTAGATCGTCGCCTCAAAATTTGCCGCAAGGGACAATTCCTGAGAGAAACTTGTTATGACTGCATCAGGCATATTCTTCTGATGTTGTTTGCCCTAGGAAAAAAATACCAGCTTAATTGTTATTCATAAATACCTCAGACAGTTTCGCTATTGGTGGAGAGAATGTCACGTGGGTGTGTATAAACCTTTGTTTATATAACCAGTAAAAAGTGTTAAAACATGGGTGTGACACGCGAGCTTGCACCTGTGCTTATAAGACAGTTCTTCATTCCTATTGGTCGAGAGCAATGGCCGGGACGGTTGTGCCACATCACGCGATACGCGCGACGCGCGCAGCATTTCCTTATAAGGAGTTGTTTACCCGATCGGGCCGAGGGCCTTACCATTTCATAGCTGGAGGGGTGTTGTGTTGAAAGAAATCATTGAACAATTATAGTTTTTGCATTTCTTTTACTTTTTGACAAAAAATTGTTGATGTTTTTGACCAAAAAGGTATTTATGAATGGGAATCAAAGTGTGTTGAATCGGTTTCCAACTAGTGGTTTAAACACGCCGAGGCCTGGTTCTTGACAATTTACCTCGACTTTGTCTCGGTAAAATTATCAAGAACCAGGCCTCGTTGGGTTTAAACCACTAGTTGAAAACCTCTTCACCACACATTGATTCCCTTATTAAATGCTTTTAAAAGTCTATTCAAGCCTATACTATATATGTACATGCAGGTCAGCCCTTGTACTTGATTTGTGCTGCTTTATCTCTAAGGGCCAACTATCATGCCTTGGCTGTATGGTCAGTTCATGAAGCCCCACTGCCATGATTGAATCCTTCTTGAATCCTTCTTTTGAATCCTTCTTTTGAGTCCTCTTCAAATGTTTGGCCAAGATTGTGCGGCAATAGCCTTCATGTTTGCCGCCATCTGGGCCCAATTTCATGGCTCTGCTTACCACCAAACTCTGTGCTCACAATCACCTCTAATGTGCAAGAGTCAAATTTTGGCTCTAGCTGTGTAAGCCCAGAATACCTAGTAATATGGAGCATGCATGAGCCAAAGTTCCCTGCTAAAAACCTGTGAAAAATGCTTGACTCAAGCGCAGAATTCCCTGCTTCTGCAAGCATTGATTCTTTGCTTACGGTAAGCAGAGCCATTAAAATGGTCTTCAAGGAAGGACTGCTCCTCAAGGACTGGGTATCATAGAATGTGTGGCATAGATTTGGGTGATATGGGAATGCATTTCATAAGATTGATTAGGTTTCATATTACTGAAACAGATGAGAGACTAATGCATATTCATAAGAGGGTCATCACAAGGGTCAATGGAAGACTTCTGCAGAATGCGCTGAAGGCGGTGACCAGTCAATTATCTCTTAGCGAGTCAGTGCACTTCATTTGCTCAATTATTGCCCAGTTTGTTTCTCAGCTTTGTCATGTGTACTTGCTTCATGTGTACTTGCTTGCACTATCGCACCGCCTGAAAGTTCAACTGCTTGTCTTAGAATACACCAAGGCACAAGATCTGTGTCTCTTTTTCCCCTTCTTCTTCTTCTTCTTCTTTTTTTAATTTTTTTTTTAAAATAAAGATGGCAACCTTGAAACAGGTTTTGAATGAATAAGAATTGATAGCTCACAAAGATATTTGATAAACACTCCTTGCCCTTGGCTTGGGTAGGTCCTATCATTAATACGTAGTGTATTTGGAATTTGGCATTTGGAACGGTATTCAGTCCGTCGATTCATGATAATGAGCTGTTTGACATTTTGTGTGGATATTTCAAGCGCAAGCGAGTTTTATACCAATGGGAGACTTTTGAGATGCTGGCATTAGCAGAAATAGGGGTCCTTTTTGCCGCTCTGAGCGTCCGTGCAAGTGCCCAGTATTGCGCACAAAGGTCTGAGCTTGTGCACTATTGGCAAGAACTGTGAAAAAGGACAGCCCAAAAGTCTCCCATTACATCATAATAACATTTTCTTTTTACTTGAAATGATGTTGTTTCTTACAAGTTGATGCTCTAAAACCATTTTTGTAATCAGTGTTGTATTTTGTTCGGTTGACATGTTAGCAGTACTACTACTAAATGTAGCAGCTTGCTTGTGTTTGCTTTGGTAAACATCAAGGATAAAGACGATCGCCTTTTTGCATGGGCTTTTTAAGGTCTCAAGAGTACAGTGTCAATTAAAAAAAGATTTTCAAATATTTGTACAATTTACAATTGTAAACCAAATCCTTTTTTAATTTGAAGCATATTCAATGGATGAATTCATTAAAAACAGAACAATACAAGTATTTTTTAACACAATTGTCACAATAATCGAGTGCAATCAAGAGTAAAGCCTCAATTATATTTGTACAATTTGTATTAGACAAAGTTTTTTTTTTTTTTTTTTTTTTTTATAATTTACTCCATCAATCGATGGATGATTTGATTGAAAACAGCTCAATACAAGTAGTTTTTTTTTTAAAACAATTGCCACAATACATGCTGTTATGTAAGGTGCACAGAAGTCAATATTCTCGTGAAAACTCGTTATAAGCTCTCGAGGTCAACTTACAAAAGCGGTCTGACTTGCTCTCTAATCTAATGAATTTCCTCCGTAATATTCCATGTGGCAATTAGTACATGCGTCTTGAATGCAAACACTATAGTGCTACCCGCATAATCAGGGCCCACTTTTGTGTACGAATCTTCCTGTCTTTAAGGTCACCTCTTAAAATAGCATCCGTCATTACTGCGCTAACCGATCAATAGTCGCCCAAAATAAAAATATAAAAAGCGGAGACTTTTGATTATATTGTGTAGAGGGGGGTAAGTTGTCAGAAAGATTTGGAAAAGGTCAGATGGTGTGAACTGCAAGAAGTTCTGTCTGTTCGCACGGTGATAAAAGTGCAATGAGAGCTTTACATATTGCATGAGTTCCTTCAGTACATACACTCCTGGCATTATTTTTTGTTCTACAGACCAACTACTAATCTTTTTTTTATAAAGGTGCTTAAGCAGAACATTATATCTGAGCGGATTTTTGTTTAGGATAAATAAACCAGTCATTTAGCAGTTTAAAGGCGTGAACACTATTGGTTATTACTAAAAATAATTATTAGCATAAAACCTTACTTGGTGACGAGTAATTGGGATAGGTTGATGGTATAAAACATTGTGAGAACGGCTCCCTCTGACGTGACATAGTTTTCAAGAAAGAAGAAAGTTTCCACAAATTTGATTTTGAGACCTCAGATTTAGAATTTGAGGTCTCGAAATCAACCATCTAAACGCACACAACTTCGCGTGACAAGGATATTTTTTCTTTCATTATTATCTCACAACTTCGACGACCAATTCAGCTCAAATTTTCACAGGTTTGTTATTTTATGCATATGTTGAGATACACCAAGTGAGAAGACTGGTCTTTGACAATTACCAATAGTGTCCAGTGTCTTTAAGAGACATGGCATTTCGTAGAAGACCTTTTCTGGTGAGCACAACTTAAATGTGCTTCCTTTATATTGCCATAATTACGAATAGGACATTTTGAAGAATAGGCAGTGTCTGAAATGGCAGCTATGGCTACGACTACGGCTAGATTTCCGCATCATTATGCCTTAAAGTATAGGACATCATCACCCTTAGCAACAGTCGTAGCCGTTGCAATAGCCGCCAATTCAGGTACGACCACACTAACAAAACTGCTTAAGGGAAAGCATATATTTCCCTCCTGAAGTTCTGTCCTCTTTGGAGAATTGTTCGAAATTCAATCTTTGAATTATTAATTTCTTTACACCCTGTCGCGCTAAATTATCATAATTTGATTGAAGCGTCTGCATATAGTTTTCATGTTGCAATACATTGGATTTGAGGCACTGCATGGTGAGGTATCAATGTATATTTGGTTTGCGGTAACACCATGTGTGTATCTACTTGCCAGGTAGATTTTGTTCTTTCGAGAACTGTCTTGCTATCGCAGAGTAGATAGTGGTGCTATACCTTAACATGATATGATTCCATACAATTGATAAACTGAATATAATAGTGTTAGTTGCATATCAGTAAAGGCTTAGGAGGTATTTGATACTCGCCTTTGGATGTGAGCTTTGGAACAAAATTCAATTGAGCAGACAGCATTTCTTGTTTCAATTTCAAATTTCGGCCTTGACTGGGGATAATTTTGTTACTGCAGATCGTAATAACATAATTGGTGTGAAGCTAAAGAGATGGTGCAATCCTTCAGTTTTGCAATTTCATGAAGAAAAGCGTATGTTTAAATGAATGAAAGCAACTTTTCAGTTTGATGAGTTGCCAGTCTAATGAAGCCACTAGTGTAGTGGTTAAGCGTCACTGACAAATTTGTGAGTTAGTTCTCCATTTTTTATCCGTTTATTGGAATTGAAAATGAACATATTTACTGAAGGTTTTAAGACGTTCACATTTTAAAGTGTGCTTAAACTCAAACTATTGGCAATAAAGGAACACTGTCTCTAAAGTGTGGGCCCATGTTCCAAGTTGGCATACTTTGGCCAAAATTTGGATCCAGAATGAAATCAGTTTTGAAAAGTCCTTGTTAAGGACCCTGTGGTCTGTTCCTGATGGGCCCAATTTCACAGCTCTGGTTACCGTAAGCAAAGAATCGGTGTTTACGGAGAACAGGGAATTCTGTGCTTACGTCAAGCGTATTTCACGGGTTAGCAGGAATGTTTTGCTGCTCGTGCGTACTCCATGTTACTTATAGGCATTCTACGCTTACACGGCTAGCACAGAAATTTGGTGCTTGCCGAGCAAGCGGAGAATGGTGATCGTCAGCGCAGAATTTGGCGGTAACCAGAGCCATGAAATTGGGCCCAGTTCCCTCACCATCCTCATAAATGATCAGTCCCTCTCAGCGGACATTGACAAATGGTTTTAGCTTAATATTTAGGCTTCTAAATATGCCACAAGTTTGTTAATATTGTTTGACTTCCTTCTGCTAACATATCAAATTCCACCAGTTTGCGATGACAGAAATCGTTTGTTGATATTATTTCCTTCAATGTTGGGTTGTACACTCTTCGAGAAGTATACGTCTTTGAGAGGTCAGAAAGTGATGTGAAATATATTGCGGGAAATCTGCAATTTCACAAGGAGGTATTGCCTCGGCATAAATCTGTGTTAAGAAAGTGTAGAGGGGAGTGTATTGACATTGTGAATATACGGCGACTGTTAACGTTTTTAAGGAGGGGGTGGGTTGAGGGGAAGGGGGGGGGGTTTAAAACAAAAATCACATCCAGTTGAGGTTACTGTGCTGGTGATAGATTTTAAAGGGACATGTTGCCTTTGATTGGGCGATTTGGGCTATAAAAAGCATTTGTTATGCAATGAATATGGTTGGAAAGATAAGTTAATCTGGAGGTCTTTGGTTTGAATCCTGCTCTGGTATTTTTCTAAATAAATTTGTTCCACTCCTAGCCATGAGGTAAACGTGTCCTCAACCTTATGAACTGTCACACAACGGTCGTCCTATTCATGTGAAGAAGAAAAAAGGTTCCATAAAATCTGCGGTGTGTTGTTCTACATAACTCTTTTATTCAATGACCCTCCATCTTTGGAAATCAAATTAAACTAATTTTTACATTGATAGTAATTTTGAGTGGCATGAGACATCTTGGTGTTGAAAAAATGTTACTTGGCGTAAAATCATGTTTAGGGCGTGTTACCATTCTGCCTACACGCTGTTCTTTGAGTTATTCTATGTTTATGAGTAAGCATTCTGCAAGACAGGAATATGTGGAACATTGGAAACTATTGTGAATGTATGTCTTTTGTTTACATGAACTGTATAATTATTATGATTATTGAATGGGCTCCAGCTTAAAACATCAATGCATAATTCCTAGAAATGAAATATGAGAAGAAAAAAAAAAAATTCCCTTGAGCTATCTTTATTGGGAGTATTTTTGGGCTGGGAATCTCTCACAGGAAGTTATAGTCACACTTCCCTTATTAATTAAACTTATTAACAAGTCGAGGGATCCATGCGCCTTCTTTGAACACTCTTCATTGTGTCTTAATTGGAATAACTAGTCATGCTGACTTGATGTAGCGGGGAAAAATATGTCGTAGATTTTCACCTCAAATTGAGGAAAAAGATCCCCTCTGGCGCTTGCATGTATCTAATGCTTTTGGTTACTGGGGGTCTCTGCCGTAATGCCCACTCGCCGCACGTGGGTGAGCCTAATGAAATTAAATTCATGGTTATTTTAATATGTGTCTGTTATTTAAGTGCGCGGTGTGAAGTGACTGCCATGTATTTTAAGATGAAGACCACCGTTGCTAAAAATTAGATATCGCCGGAGATGGCCTCAATTTTTTTTTTATGGCGGTGAAAAAAAAATGTGCCGGTGATATTTGTGTTTTGTTTACGCTGAAGGTGCTGTTGAACAAAATGGACGCTGACACGTACACTGTGTAGTGGCAGTGTGCAATATCGCAATTTAGTATGCGTACAAACTCCAACCAATCTATAATTGATACCTCAGGACATAGCCTTCCTGTGATACACCAATGATATACCTGTCAATTTAATAGTTTGTTATAGTAATACATTTTCCAGGCAATTCGAATCTTCCTCTTGAGCAACTTGCATGATATCGGGAAAGAAGATGCACTAAGTAGTACTTTTGGTTAGTAGAAATATAGAAATACTGATTGTCGGTGATAAAGGCCTACTTAGGATATAGCCTGCCTACGATACACCAATGATGTACCTGAACATTTTAATGCTATAAATTTTCCAGGCAGTTCTAATTTACCTCTTGAGCAACTTGCCTGATATCTGGAAAGAAGATGCTATAACTATGAGTAGTACTTGTCATTACTGAGACGTATATATTCTGAGCCTATTTATATTATTAGTCGGTTCCCCCGCCAGGTATAAGAGGTGTAGTGAACCTGATGATAGCGCCTTGCAATTACACGCAGGGAGTAACTGGAAGCATATACACATGCAATAAGGCCAATAAGAAAAAAATACCAGTTAATCGTCCCCTCCCTCATCCCTTTTTTTTCTCTCCCAAATAGAAATTTTGTCTTTGTATTTCTCATTAAAATTTCTTAATCTTTAAGAATTTGTAACTACATAAAGTAAGTGGTGACTTAAAACTGAAGAATTGGTGGCCAGTTTGAATTAAAATGATTGGCGGCCACCTTGGAAAAAAATAAATAAAAAGGCCCTCATCCTCCTCTTGTTGGAAAGACCCAAACGATTAACTGGTATTTTTTTTTTACATGGCCTAACCAGGCTGGACAGCTGTATGCACCATGCAGTAACTCAAGCTAGCCATTTACCTGGGGCTAATTCTGTGCCAATTTAGGAAGGGAATGATGCCTGGTTGTACCATGGAGGACTAATTCTACCTCCATGGTTGTATAGTCCTCCATGTATATACCAGGGCCCTTCCATCAAATTTATTAATACGGTGTTGTTGGAGTCTGGTAAACAGATCATGCTTATACATACACATGCAGTAATTGAGTTGCCACTGTGTAGTCTGGTCTGAACCTGGGTTTGTGATTTCACAAATTAAATTTTCTGATGTCATTTGAATTGTATTGAGTTATCACATTGAAAAAAAAAATCATAATTAAAATATATGTTTTATATACATACATTGTAAAATGAGTAGGGTAGATAGGCCTTAGCTTTCGACACAATGTCCACAGATTTACATTAAACTTATAACACAGTTCGAAGATTATGATAGTAGAAAGCTTCCCTTGAAATTTTGCTTACTGGTGTGCTGTAGTTAATGAAAAATGAGTAAAACAAATAATTTTCGTCTCAGTTTTAGCATGGAAAAACGTATAAACTAGTGACGCTGTGATTATGGTATAATATCATAACTGGTTAATGGGATTTTCATGCTAAAATAATTTTCGTCTCACTAAGACGAAATTATTTTGTGACTTGTTTTACTCATTTCTCAAAAACTGCAGAACCTTAGTTACTAATATTTGAAGGGAAGCTTTCCACTATCATTATCTTCAAACCCTGTAAAAAGTTTAATGTAAATCTGTGGACATTTAGAAAAAGTACTGAATCCTTTAACAAAATATTCTGATGACAGATGTCCATATTGAATTAGACAAAGTGCTGAGTTCTAACTACTTCATTCTGCCTAAGCTCTTCCGTGGTAATTTATACACAAATGACACAAATCATCAGTCTTCTGCAATCATTCAACACTCAGTCATATGTAAATATCTCGTTTAATGTTTCTCACTCCTTTATATGTATCTAAACGGCTCTCAGAGTCACTAGACATTACAGCCAATCGACACACAATCCACTGCCCACACTGGCCCATCCTTTTTTTTCTGTTTAAAAAAAAAAGCTCTTTATTTACAATTGTACAAAAATGACACAAGTCATCACTTTCTTCTTAATCTTTCAACAGTACGTCATATGTAAATATCAAATGTATTGTTTCGGATCTACTTCTTCATTTAAATCTTAAACAGCTCTCAGAGTCACTAGACATTACAGCCAATCGACAAACAATCCACTGCCCACCAAGCTGCCGGCCCATCCTTTGTCTGTCTAAAAAAGCTCTTCATTTACAATTGTACAAAAATTACACAAATCATGATTCTTCTTTAATCTTTCAACAGTCAGTCATATGTAATTATTCTGTTTAATGTTTCTTCTTCCTTATTTAAATCTTAAACTGCTTTTAGAGTCGCAAGCAATTACAACCAATTGACACACAATCCACTGGCAAACTGCCCACACTGATGGCCTGGCCTATACACATCATCTGTGCATGCAAGCAATTGTGTCCACCATTTCACGACATCTTACTCTTAAGGAGCAGGTGGCATTATGGGAAATCGGCAGTCAGAAATAAATTAAGGACTATTCCGAATGACGTCAAAAACCGTCTTGACATAATATGCAGCTGTCTTGTTGTATGCAGTGCTTTTTCTATTGGTAGGTTTGAGGAATATTTTTGACGGTTTCTCATGGATATCAAGAAGGGAGTCTGAGTTCATTAGTGTTTAGAGTTCTTTCAGGACATTACAGTGAATTTGAGGCTGTTACTTAAAGGGTCTGGGTACTTTTTGTGAGACACAAAACACAAATGTCCACATGTTCACATAGAACTTACACAGGTTTAAGATAATGAGGGTAGAAAGCTTCCCTTAAAATATCACTTGCTGAGGTGCTGTATTTTTTGAGAAGTTAGTTAACAAAACAAAACAAATCACAAAATAAGTTTTGTCTCATGAGACGAACAATTATTTCAGCATGTACACCGGATTTATGCGACTCTCCTGAAAAAAATTTGCTCGCTGTGATTTTTCTCAAAAGCGTGACGACTAATAAAGCTGAAACTCATTCTACATGATTGAAATATCAAACCTGTGAAATTTTAAGCTCAATTGGTCTTCAGGGCCAAACAGTGAAAATCCCGTTATATGTTTTCAATGTTTTCCAACTTCGGGTGTTGCACAAGATAAAAGCTAATTGTTTTATAGGATTTGAGGCATTGCATGGTGAGGTATCAATATAATTTTTTTTGCGGTAACACCATGTGTGTATCTACTTGCCAGGTAGAGAATTGTTTTACTTCCCAAAAACTATAATAATAAATAATAATAATAATAATAATAATAATAATAATAATAATAATAATAATAATAATAAGACTTTTCAAGGCGCAGTAAAACCAAAAACAAAACAAAAACAAAACACAACACAAAGAAAAACAGACACAACAAAATTAGTCATTGAAAACCTGTGACATAAGATAAGTTTTGAGAAGAGACTTGAATTTTGCGGTACAAACACAAGATCGAAGATTAAGTGGTAGAGAGTTCAGGATGCGGGGCGCGGCTTAAGAAAAAGACCTGTCACCCCATGAGTGTTGAGACTTGAGAAACTCATTGAAACTATAGCATTTCAACAAAACTAGTTTTAGGGAGGTTTTCCACCATGATCATCTTTATACCATGTAAGTTATGCAAATCTGTGAGCATTTATGTTTTCAATCTCACCAATTTGTACACACCCTTAAGCCAGTGGACACTTTCGGTAAACAGTATTGTCCAAGGCCCACACTTCGTGTATCACAACTTATATATAAAATAACAAACCTGTGATAATTTAGGCTCAATCGGTCATCGGAGTCGGGAGAAAATAATGGGAAAACCCACTCTTGTTTCCGCACCTTTCGCTGTGTCATGACATTTGTTTACTATCAATCCGTAATTCTCGATGTCGAGAATTGATAATTGTTTTAATGTTTTCTCAAAAAGTAAAGCATTTCATGGACTAATATTTCAAGAGAAGTCTTTTACCATTACCTTCTGTAAACCCTGTAAGTTATTTGTAAATCTGTGAACTTTTATTTTTTTTTTCTGTTCCGAAAGTGTCCAAAGGCTTTAAAATCTCAGTAATATCAGATGTTTACTTTGGTTGTGCTGTGATGATGGACGCAAATGGCTTATAATAAATGGAAGCATAATGATCGTTATCACACAGCATAACAAATCCTCACAACAATGGTTAAACATTTGCGTCATCTGTTAATTTGACTTTACAATGCCTGCTAAGGCCTTGAGACTTGTTTGTTGAATGTAATGGTAGCTTTTGTTGGAAATTATTAAGATGTATTCATTTTTCGACAACAGCAGGATTATCTATTACGTTGGTCTTAGATTATTAAAATAGCTTATATTATTATTCTAAAGTCAGCTTGAAAGTCAAATCTCACTTTTATTAAAGGCCAAATGATAGAAGAAAGATTTCCTATGTTTGTAAATAACATAAGAACGGATTTTTTAAAACCTTAGTTAACTGTTTATTCACATTCCACTCATCAATTAGTGACAAAAGCTTTATTTTGTAAAAATACCACTTCCAGGTGACTTTAAGGATACCCTTTTTTCAAGTAAAAATGGCACAATGGTTATTCAATTCTCAGTTTAGCATTAAATGGTAAGTTGTATGGTTGACTGGTACATGTCTATTTTTCTTTTGGACAAGGCTGGTCGAATGAACACCATAAATGCGCTGTTCAGCGCCTCAGTTAAAAAAAAAATCACTCCATTATTTAAGGCAAATTTACCTTTGGTGTTTATGGAGTCATGGCAACTGACAATAAATTGTCCATACCTTGCCCTATATTTGGAGGCGGAAAGGTGTTTGTTTTACCTGAAATGTATTTTTTTTTTGCTGGCAAGCTTCATTGTGTGTGTGTGTGTGTTTAATTGTTTTATTTTTTATATTTAAAATAGGGGGGGGGGGGGTTGTCATCAATTAAAAAACTCATGGCTCTGCTTACCGTAAGCATAGAATAGGCCCATGCAGAATCAGTATGTACAGAGAATTTTAGCTTGTACGCGTGCGTATTCCACAGTACTAGGTTATCTTCGTTTATACTAGTGCAGAAAATTGGTGCTTGCCTGCAAGCGAAGAATGGTGATCGTCAGCGCAGAATTCGGCGATAAGTAGAGGTATGAAATTGGTCTCAGTTCACAAATGACTGAGTGAGGGGGAAATGCATCCATAAGTGGGGTGAGGGTGAGGGTGTGGGAAATAACTGAAAAGCTTCCATGTACTGCTTTAATAGACCTTTATCACGGTGCATCCATTTTGAACTTCTCCAATGGGAGACTTTCTGGGACGATAGAGGGCAGCAGACTTACCGGGTAAATCCATTGTTCTCAGAATTATGCGCATGTTCAGAACTACGTAAACAATGGAAACTTACCCGGTATGTCTGCTGCCACCTAGCGTTGGAAAGTCTCCTATTGATATCATCAATGTTACCAAGCCGAGGCTGGAAGAAAAGAAAAAGCCTGGTTCCCATTTTCCAAATGGTGATTAGTATACACATAATGAATGTTTATGAGTGCAATGGTGCGAATATGTTCATGAGTTGAAAGATGGAATGTTCTATTCAACGAGGCGGAGCCGAGTTGAATGGAACATTCCAGCTTTCAACAAATGAACATTTTCGCACCATTGCACGAATGAAAAACATTCATTATTTGTTTTATGTAACATCCAAGTAGATCTTTGTCATTTTGATTGAAAGATACAACTTTCAAAACAAACAAAGCGTAGGCCTACAATTTTTAATTGTAGAAGCCGAATGCTAGTAATGTTACTAATATGCCTTGCAGTAACACTGCTGCGTTACCAAAGACACGCGCACGCAGTGATGTTTTTACTCAGCTTTTTCGTTCCATACGAAAAGTACCATTGCACGCTGGCAGCGTGCAATGGTACTTTTCGGATGGAACGAAAAAGCACGGTGAGTGACTCGGCGTGTATTGGTACTTTTATTTGCTATCACGTGATGGACAATCCTCCAATCAAATGGCAAGGATCTGCTTGGGTGTTATATAACATTTATTATTGTTATTCGATACGAGGAACGTGACCAAGGCAGAGGCAGCATGCCTATTTCTATGGAGGTTTTATTATATACAAATATTTGTATACACATTCTATAGAAGTTATATGATACAAAAAGTACCCTTCTCTGTATACTCTAATAATCTAATCATTTATTGTTTGAGGTGCACCACATACAACTATCTCAGCACACTCTACACAGTGACAATTTTTAATTTTTTTATTCTACCTTTAAACAAAATGCAGACTTTCCCACAGTTTTATTCAATTCCTCAATTAATATTGGAATTAGTGGAAAGGGCGTGCTATCCCTAGTTATTACAGGGCCTGATTACATGTGTACTGTCCCCATGGGTAATCTGCCGTAGACTACTGGTGTTCTGCCCACTGGGTGTTTGTGAATGTAGTATTCTCAGGGGGGAAATGTTCCTAGAAGGGGCGTATTAAAGAGTGCTCGTCGTCTTCAGAAAGCATAATCAAGCTTACAGATTCCAATGTGCTGGTGCCACTTTCAAGTGATGTTTATACTTATCAGGCCTGGAATTTTATCTGTGAACATGTTGAAAGGGCAAGACCATTTTCTTTTTGCAAAGGGCACTTCTATTGGAAAATCTAAAGTCAATGAGAAACTTTTGACAGGGCACCATGGGCCTGTTAAAGAGCTAGAAGTGTCTATAAAAACCTCTGACGTGTAGGTCATCCCTGATGTCAAAACTTAGGTAACTATTTGATCCTGTGAAGAAGGATTCCAATCAATTAAATAAGGGTGTTAGGGTTTTAATATTAAGGCCTTTATATGGATTTGTTTTTTCAATCCTCTTTCCATCTGCTTTATTTTATCCCTTCATCTTCTTACCTTTTGGTACCCATATGCTCCATTTACTCTTTTTAGCTGGAAAGGGTTTGCTGTTAAACAAATTTGCATAGTATATCTTTCTAACACTTCAGCGGCGGGTTCATACTTCCTGCGAATGATTTGCAGGAGTTCAGCACATTTCAACTGATGCAAAATATTCATTGCGAATTTGTGACATCAAAATTTAGTATCGCATTTGCAGGAACTATGAACCGGGCTTTATTTCCAAACAAGACTAAATGATGCAGTCCCTACTGTTTTTTAGTTCATTATTCAAATTCATTTCTTTTATTGTCCATGCTGATTGGCTGACTATAACAAACAACAAACAAAACAAAATATGAGGTTTTACTCCTTTTGTTTAACTTTTTTGTTTTTCTTATACTTTTCCTTGTAGGTGCTTTCCCTTGGACCCGACGTGCTTCCTGAGTATAAACTGCAGTCACCGCGCATCCACAAGTGGACTATCCTTCATTACTCACCATTCAAGGCAGTATGGGACTGGATTATTCTACTCTTGGTTATCTATACAGCTATTGTCACTCCTTACAATGCAGCATTCCTTCTCAACCACCCAGGTATGTAAACTACAAAAAATAACCGATAATAATTTTTTTTATAACAGATGTTAAACATTTGCACCAGGGATAAGGAATACTAATTTTCTCTTTTTTTTACCCATACACCGATGTGTGTTAGCACTGTATACTCAGTACTTTCCCCGAGTCCTGTGAAAACTATCACCTTAGGCATATTACTTGGGTGGGATTCGAACACACGACCCTTTACAATTCTAGAGCAGTGTCATACCAACTAGACTACCGAGGTTGCCCGGTAGCTAGAGTCAGTTTGAATCCTATGATTTGGCAGCGGGTACTGCACTGATTTAATAGATGTTAAATTTGCATCCGGGATAAAGATTTTTTTTTTTTTTTTTTATATTTTATATATATACCCAATCTTGTAGGTTTATTCCTATTCCTTGTTTTCTTTCATTCATATACATAACTTTGATATGAATTATGTGTAAAAATGTATATGCAGTTTTGTATATTATTTCCTTTGTATTGTGGTGTTGTCCTACTTGGTTGATTTTAAAAACTTTCTGTATTATGAAGCTGTCCAATCTTTCATAATTGCCTAATCTAGGATGAAGTGTTTTTAATTGAAATTGAATTGAATTGAAACTTGGTTCCATCTAGTACGAGAAACTTTAGGCGCAATGTGGCAGCAGACATGATCCATTATATTTCTAGTAAGGTTTGCGGTTACATATACAGCTATTGTCACCCCCTGTAATGCAGTGTTCCTTCTCAATCTCCAAAATTTATTTTGAATTTATGAATATATAATATTTCAATTGTGTATATCATTTGCCTAGATTCATAAAACTCACTCAAGCAAATTCAAATCTTCTTACTGTTTAATTAGTAGGAAAGCGATTATCAATAGTTTGTGCCTGTTAGGTGTTAACACTGTCCGGACGTGTCTAAAACGGCGACTTCAGCTCTGGCTAGATCGCGCACGTCTGCCTGTTCTTTAACACTGGCAGACGTACTGATCCAGCTGTGCTGCAGCCGAAGTCACCGTTTCGGACACGGCCTTAATGTTTGTGGATAAGGAATCAGGATATTTCAATGCCAGATTTCCCCTTTTGAATTTTTTTATTTTTATTTTATTTATATATTTTAAACATAACTCTTAATTCTTGAGCTCAAAAATCTAATGATTGTTCTTATTTACGCCAGAGGGGCCATAGGGTCACGGAGAAGCTCTACATCCTGTTGTTGTCCAACTGTTCTATTAAAGAAAGCTATTACCCGTTTTGGTTTAGCGCAATAATGTCTGTGAGACATGACAGTATGAAATTACAGCCAGGATACATCGATGTAGGTGTGGATATAATTTCTTGTCAAAACAATGCCGATGACATTCTGTGCAAAAATACTGTTCTCTGAGGCGTTTTGATAGCGTGGAGTCAAGTGGCATTGAAAGAAAAAGACAATTGTGAATAATGGCTTGATGACGAAAGCGGCGTTTTTTTTTAACGGATACACGCAAACCTGAAACTAAACAATGTATCAATATTCAAATTTTCTGGAATACGTATTCCATAACTTGAATAAATTGCAATTAACATGATTCTTTCAAATGCATTTATGCCACCTCCATTTTCGGCTTAGCTAGTAATTCACAATGAGCCAGTCTTATTTGTTCAATTCCAAATCATTTAAAATTGATCCAGTCAGTTTTTCCGCATGGTTTACGTTGATATCTAAAATAAAAAGTTGGATCCCCTTAAGGTGATCCTCTGGCTGTCACTTCCCAGGTTGTATTGCAAACTTGGGTGTGCATGGCAGTTAACGGTTGTATGGCTTCTGACTGGCACCTCCAAACAAAGCTAGTGGAAAAATAGGGAGGCCGCCAACATAGAGCTAGATAGCTCTGCTTGGTAGAGCTTCGGCACGATAATTTGGAGGTCGTTGGTTCAAATCCCGCTCTAGTAAATTTGTCTTTGTTTAACTACTAATTAAATAGACAAGAATAAGAGCTTTCAAATGACACCTAACTTAGGGTTACAAGGTAAATATTTCTCACTGTGAGACACAACATCTCTATGGCTCTTTGACTTTGTGGTAGACTTTTGGACAAGTCGTTAAATGTCTGTCACGGTGATATCATTCTGACTCTCTACGCGATTCCTGCGACACTGGTGATAATCTCACGAGACTGCTGGCCCCCGCGATACTCCTGCCCTCGCGCTGTGAAGTCTTATTTAAGCAGAGATCTCGCGAGAGCAGTATTAGATTGGGGAGACCTGAACCACGCCACCGCCACGACTCGACTATCTCACCCCCGACAAACCATTAACGGCTTGTCAACAAGTCTAATGTTGTGGTTGTCTTTCGAGAAGTACTTGATTTTGGCATGGGACATTACACAAAAAGCAGAGAAAGTCCCAGCGTTATTGCCTTGCTAAGTACCACAGCCTTAAGCTATATCTTGTGATAACTTTGTCTGTTCAAGCATGGAGCAATAACAAAGTTCAAGTAATGACACTTGAAAAAGAATATCATCGGTCTTTTCTGAAATCAAAGCCACGTCAGAATTTCTGCTGGTTATCACACAGTGGGAGATAATATGCATGGGGCAGCGTACTTCACTTTTTTTGTTTTGCATTGTGTCTCGATGGTGCACAAAGAAGAAATAATGTAGCAATGTGTGCTGTGCAAACTTGTCACACAGGCCTTGTCACACAAAGCAACTTTTACAGGCAACTTGGAGGCAACCAACTGCGGTCTTCTTGGAGATAGCCTGGAACTGGATAGCCTGGAACTGGTTGTCTGTAAAGTGCCTTATGTGACATGGCCCTAATGTCAAAATAATTGCATTGTTGTTTTCCTGAAAGCAAAACGGCCATGCCATTTGCAGGAATTTAGTTTGAAGAGATTATCAAAATGCGTTTAATTTTTATTTTTTATATTTTTTCTCACAAAATAATTGAGATTTGGGCATGAAGTAAGACATGAGTTTTCTCTAGATTCTGAAAGAGCTACACAATTTCAGTTCGCAATCTTGTTTGTTTGAACATAAAATAATGGTCATTCTCTCTCATAAAGTTTGACTCACTTTATCCTGTTATTTAAACCCTCACATGAAGAGGCTATAAACTCGACAAAGACCTAACAACTAGGAATGAAATAATGAAATAAATAACATCTCTCATAAAGTTTGACTCATTTTGTATCCTGTCTAATTTTTTTTACCTTCAGATGAAATGTCTGAACTGGACAAAGACCCAACAACTAGGAATAAAATAATGAAATCTATAAAATAAATAACATCTCTCCTAAAGTTTGACTCATTTTGTATCCTGTTTATTTATTTGAACCCTCCAATGAAATGTCTAAACTCGACAAAGACCCAACAACTAGGAATTAAATAATGAAATTTATAAAATAAATGACATCTCTCATAAAGTTTGACTCAATTTATATCCTGTCTATTTCAGATGAAGAGGCTAAACTCGACAAAGACCCAACAACTAGGAATTAAATAATGAAATTTATAAAATAAATGACATCTCTCATAAAGTTTGACTCAATTTATATCCTGTCTATTTCAGATGAAGAGGCTAAACTCGACAAAGACCCAACAACTAGGAATATTGTGGGCGTGGAACGCTACAAAGAACCCTTAACGTTGATTGACCTGATGGTGGACGTCATGTTTATCATTGACATTCTCATTAACTTTCGCACCACCTATGTCAATAAGAATGACGAGGTGGTGTCAAATCCAGGCAAGATAGCCGTGCACTATTTCAAAGGATGGTTTCTGATCGATGCCGTGGCGGCCATTCCATTTGATCTTTTGCTCTTCGGTGGTACGGATCAGGTAGGTCATAGGTCATTTGAGAACCTGAATATGCGGCTTTTTCTGAATTACTCCTACATTTCATTCATTCATTGGTTGAATTGTTAACTCTATCATGTGTCAACCCAGTCACTAGCGGCCGGTTTAAATCTTTATAGAAAAAAAAAGTGTAAAATAAATAGTAAGGGTGCTTTTGTGACCTGTTTTTGGTGGGTTGCCATTTGCAAAAGAAACAAGTAAACAGTTAATGTGTACATAATCAATTTATAACTAAAATAAATGGTGCTTGAACGGGCTAACAAAACCATGAAGCTGACTACTCTAATAGAGTAGTAGACATTCAAAAGGGCCATTTCACTTTTCACTGTTTTGTTGGAACTTAAGTAGTTGTCGTTTTGTCATTTAAGTCTTGAGTCACAAACATCAAGTTGAGTCTCAAATCCAAGTCTAGATGGTCAAGTCGGAGTCATTGTCTATCATGACGTGAGTCTTAGTTTGAGTCATCAGAAATGTGACTCAAGTCAGACTCCAATCCAAGTCCAAGTTAATAGTCACCCAGCACTAGCCATAGCAGTACATTCTGTACATGGCCGTAGGCAATTTGCTCACATCAACTGTGCTGCTTTGCCACAGGCAACATCGAGGCAGTCAACTGCACTGTGTGTGCACTTTGTTAGCACTTTGTTTTAAATGGCATTGGATAAATTATGAACAAATTTGAACTGTGAATGTCTTTTTTCCCTGATCTTCTGGAAAAACAGTCTTTTTAACTGTATGCATCCAATCATATTTAACTGTTGTAATATTTCTGGCAGCTAAACACTTAATTTGTTTATAAAATCCGATATTTGGTTGTAGCTCTTTCAATTAATAGTTTTTTTCATTTGATTGTTTCTCCTTATAGCAATCTACAACCCTTATTGGTCTTCTAAAAACGGCTCGCCTCCTACGATTGGTCAGAGTCGCACGGAAACTAGACCGGTACTCGGAGTATGGAGCCGCCTTACTTCTACTGCTTATGTGCACATTTGCTATGATTGCTCACTGGCTGGCCTGTATATGGTTTGCCATTGGCCAGGCCGAGAAGGCTGCGGATACCCATCATAATAACATTGGCTGGCTGGACGATCTAGCCAAGAAAACGAACATGCCCTATAATGAGACGTCGTTAGAATCTAAGTATATTACGGCGTTGTATTTTACGTTTAGCAGTCTTACTAGTGTGGGCTTCGGCAACGTCTCGCCGAACACTAACTCAGAGAAAATCTTTTCAATTTGCGTCATGCTGATTGGATGTAAGTATCTCCCAACACTACATGAATATTCATGGTTTCCTGATCCAGCAATTTACTGATGATGTTTCATCGGCCAATTTTTAAAACCATTTTCTTTTTTCTTCTTCTTTTTTTCTTTTTTGGGGGGGCTGTACGTAGCCACAGGTTTCAGCAGTGTATTTTGGTACCAATATCTAACCATAAAATGTTGAAAAGTTATGTGTTCTAGGTTTGATCAAAAAGTAATGCTCTAGACAGCACAACATTTTGTGGAGTGGAGCAAAAAGAGCACTGAAAGTTGTTCACTTTTTTTTTTCAATTAATAGGCGTCCAATCTGCTTGAAAAACAGAGCATGGTGGTTTACACAGCCTCAACTCTATTAAAATATTTTTTTTTTTTTTTTTTTTTTTTTTTATAAAACAAACCCAATATTTTTAAGTAGGATTAATTGACATAGAAAGACAACTCAGTGACTTTTGTCAATCATCTGATATGCAGTTTAAAGGCACTGGACATATTTGGTAATTGTCAAAGACAAGTATTCCCACTTGGTGTATCAAAACATATATGCATAAAATAACAAATCTGTGAAAATTTTGATTTAATTGGTGTCAACGTTGCAAGAGAATAATGAAAGAAAAAAACACTCTTGTTGCACAAATTTCTGTGCTTTCAGATGCCTACGATTATTTTAAAAGACTTCAGGCCTGAAGCCTATTGAGTGACAAATTACCTCTTTCTCAAAAACTTTGTTACTTCAGAGGGAGCCGTTTCTCACAATGTTTTATACTTTCAACAGCTCTCCATTGCTCGTTACCAAAGTAAGCTAAACAAATTTTTGAGTAATAACCAATAGTGTACAGCAGTGCCTCCAAAAAGATAACGATTATGGTGCCTTTGCAGACAGCATGTTGTACCATTCCTTTAAGCTACGCCACGAAAATGGGCTCGGCTTTTATTACATTAGAACTCCCCGGCCAACCTGATCAAATTTCCGTGGGGCAAAACAACAATCACTGTACTGATGTATGTCTGTGTGGATGGATGGGAAACCACACACACAGACAGTGGGGCAATCATACAAACTACCTTCCATATTATTGCAAGTTGTTCCTATTTGTCAAGTGGAAATAATTCCGCAACTTAAAGGCAGGCTGTGAACTTGTGAACAAATCAACCAAAAGTTGAACTTAAGGTCATCCTTGGGATAATACTGGCTACCTAAAAGACAAAGTAGTGCTTCCTTTCACATCATCATCACAAGCAATAGTCTTGGTCTTTGTCTTCTACAATGTATACTGCGCATTTTATGCCATGCAGCATTTACAGGCATACACTTTTCTTGTACAATTTGACTCTCAAAATAGCGAGTGTGACACAACAAGGCTGTGAAAATTTGGGATTAATCTGTTGTATGAGAAAACTAAAAAAAAACGCAAACAATTTTCAGCTTGAAAGAACATTGAAGGATGAAGATGGTTAAGCTTCTAGCTTAAAAACAAAAGTTTAAAGACCAGGACTCGAACCCATAATCTGTTGGGGTCCAATTTCACAGCTGGTTATGCACCAAAAGTAGCTACGGTGACAAAATTATGCTTACCAGAGTGTTGTTACCGGTTATGTCATATGCACCATATTTGACCGATATCGGAAAATCTGTAAGCATTATTTTCAGCTTAAGCAGCTCTAAGAAATTGGGCCCAGAGCTCAGGAGTCCAGGGCCCAATTTCATGAAGCTGTTAAGCAGTAAATACTGCTTAGCAAAGAAATGAGTGGGGCATCAGTTGCAACAAGGAAAACTTTAAGGAATTTTGGCTAGTAACCAGTTTCTGTTCAGCAAGATTTATCTTTGCTTATTAATTTTGTATGCTTACAGGCTTTATTACATTGGGACGCCCTGTGCCCTTGACTGCACAGCCACAGCATGCGTTGGAAGGGAGTTGTGTTTTAGTTCTTAACTTCTGGGGGGACAGATCTTTTTCTGTTGCAGCACCTCATCTTTTGAGGCAACTACCTCTTCAAATCGAAACTTCCACTTCCATTCACTCTTTCAAAACATCTCTCAAACTCACCTCATGTTGAAAGATCTGTTTCTTTTTTTAAGTACAATCTATTTTTGTTTAGTTTTCATTGTAATAGCCCCCTGAGCACCTTGTTGGATACGTGCGTTTTTTTTTTTAAATTTTCCCCTCCCTGGAGGAGGGTATTTTTTGATACTTTGTAATTATTATATATTATTATTCTAAAAGTTTGCTACTTTTTTAACCACCAGCTCTGATGTACGCCAGCATCTTCGGTAACGTCTCAGCAATAATCCAGAGGTTGTACTCAGGCACTGCTCGATACCACACCCAGATGATGAGAGTCAAGGAGTTCATCCGATTCCATCAGATACCGAACCCGCTAAGGCAACGGTTGGAAGAGTACTTCCAGCATGCCTGGTCATACACCAATGGAATCGACATGAACATGGTGAGATATAGGGACCTCGTATGGGTTAAGCCCGAATCCTACCTCCTGTGAATGTGAATGCGATATGAATTTTACGTCACAACTGCTGGCCGGAAACTGTGGAACAATATACCATCTCACCTCAGATCACTGGATACTGTTTCGTCTTTCAAAAACAACTTAAAACTGACCTGTTTCCAGTTGCCCTATAAAATGTATTTGTTTTTCATTGCCTCTTGTTGCTGAGCTATAGAAATCCTGTTTTTATTATTATTATTATTATTGTTAAGAAAACTCTGCAGGGTATATGATATACAGTAACAGCACTTCCTTCAAATGAATTAATCTGAAGGATCCCAAAAGTTTTAACGAGCAAAATATCAAGCTAAGTGCATTGCATTTAGCAATATCCTGTACCAACTTCTACTAGGAACTCTTAATTATTGGAGAAAGAATGAGAGACACGTTCCATTCTACGACAAATATCTTTTTAAATCTTTGAGTATAGCATTCTAACTTAAAAACATATGCAGTGAAGAAAAGTTTTAATGCAATCTGGAAAATGGAAATGTTTCATAAAATGAAACAAAAACAATTAATCTGGAAAATAGAAATGTCTTGAAGTTAAAAACAAAAGTGTTCAGTTTATATAAAACAAATTCTTCTTCTTTTTTTTTTTTCATTGTAAATGTTTTATTCTTGTATACCTTTCTACACTATTGGTAGTTACTAAAAATAATGATTAGCATACAACCTTTCTTGGTAACGAGTTGTGAAGAGAGGTTGATAGTATAAAACATTATGAGAAACGGCTCCATCTGAAGTAATGTAGTTTTTGAGAAAGAAGCAATTTTCCACGAATTTGATTTTGAGACCTCAGATTTAGAATTTGAGGTCTCGAAACCAAGTATCTGAAAGTGAACAACTTCGTGTGAGAAGGGTATTTTTTCTTTCATTATTATCTCACCTTCTCAACGACCGATTGAGCTCACATTTTCTCAGGTTTGTTATTTTATGCATATGTTGAGATACAACAACTGTGACGACTAGTCTTTGACAATTACCAATAGTGTCCAGGGTCTTCAATATACCTTTGGATTTTAAAATTCCTTTTTTTAAAGGTTTTTGTGAAGCGCCTTAGAGCAGTTTACGAAAATAGATTAGGAGCGATATGAAATCATTTTATTATTATTATTGTTATTATTTTTAGGTTCTCAAGAGCTTCCCTGAGTGCCTGCAAGCTGACATCTGCCTTCATCTAAACCGTAACCTTCTCAATAACTGCGCCGCTTTCAAAGGAGCCAGTCCAGGGTGTCTGAGAGCGTTCTCCATGAAGTTCAAGACAACGCACGCCCCACCGGGCGACACGTTAATACACAGAGGGGATGTGCTGTCAGCGTTGTACTTCATCTGCCGAGGTTCCATTGAAATTCTACGAGATGACGTTGTCTTGGCAATATTAGGTTGGTTTTTCAATGGACTATATTTTGATGAAATTTGTTCTGGGCTCAAATATTAAAGGCACTAGACACCTTGAGGTAATTATCGAAGACCGGTTTTCTCACTTGGTGTGTCCCATTATATGGATAAGATAACAAATCTGTCAAAGTTGCAAGAGAATAATGAAGTCTTTTAACATTTTAGTAAGAAGTTACCTCTTTCTCAAAAACTACGCTACATTAGAGGGAGCCGTTTCTCACAATGTTTTATACTACCAGCAGCTCTTCATTGCTCGTTACAAAGTAAGTTTAGATTATCCAATAGGCACAGTAGACATGGAGGAAAAACAAAGAAGACAAACATAAACTATTTTGTTTGACTGTTTTTTTTTTCTTCAGGTAAAGATGACGTTTTTGGTGAAAACTTCTGTGAATATGACTCGGTCGGTAAATCCAAGTGTAACGTCCGAGCACTGACATACTGCGACCTCCATAAGATCCTTAGAGAAGACTTACTGGAAATTCTAGACATGTATCCTGAGTTTTACCAACAGTTCGCCAAGAATCTTGAAATTACTTTCATACTTCGAGACGTAAGTAAAAACCAGACCTACTTTATTCTGATTTATTTCTTCTTCTTTTTTTTCATGGACAAAATCAGAAAAATTGTGATCAAATAGCCTGAAAAGTGTATTACATGTAAAGTCAACACCATGTTGCCATGGATAGGCCTTCCCTTGTACTCGTTGAAATGTTCCTACTTATTTTCCCAAGGGCCAAATATCATACCTGTAGAACCAATTAGCTGTTGTTTTCAACTTTGTCAGATATTTGCATTTCAAAGGGTATATAGGTATTGTAATCCCTCATCGAGTTAATTGTTATAAAAACTTAGTAAAGCAGCTTTCAATAGTATTAAGCATTTTTAGAATCTTTTTTGTAATGTGGTTTATGATTTGGTCCAGCGTTTTTCAAAAGCAAGAAACTTACACTTAAACTTATTTTTTACACACCCTGAATGCTGACATTGAGAACCAATACTTGGGTTTTTTAAAGTAGCAATTGAAAGACTTGGTTCAGCATTTTGCTTTGCCAGATACAAGGGAAATCGTATACTCCTGTAATCAAGTGATCACAGGTGCACATCCTACAGCATACTTTTGTTTACACAATGTACGAATTACACAGTGAATAGTTTTCATATAATTAAATTTTCCTGCTGAATTCGTTTTTTTTTTAGGATGACCTGGCGTTAAAACCTTTAGTTAATGACACTGAACATAATTCAAGCGCTGAAGTGAAGTCAATTCCAGGTAAACCAGTTCAAGACAAGAGCCGGATGAGGAAGGGTCGCTACCAGAAGAAAGGTATGAAGGTCCTTAGGTGCTCCTACAATCCCTCTAGATGATGGTTCTTTTCAAAATGTTATCAAGTTCCAATGTAGCATTATAGTCCTGAACTTATTTACCTCAACGAACTTATCCCACTCCATACTCCAAGTTGCAATCTTTGATCTACAAGAGGTTTGCGGTCACACTATGTAAATATATATTTTCAGTTGTGTTGGATCAAGTTACCGACTCTAATGGTTAACCATCAGACCTTTTCATAACGAAAACAAGAGATATTGTCAATGTGTTACCGATGTGTAAATGTTGGCAGCTCTGGGTCATTAGGATTGATGTTAACAGATCAATGTTTTAAGCATGTACCATTGAAGCTACTTCCAGTATTATAAATGCCTTTTGATGTGTTGCAAGGTTAGAGAAGGAGTTATGAGAGGATACCATACATAAGTCAAAAAGATTATTTCTGACACTACACTTTATGTTTCTTTAAAATGCAATTAATTTGTCTGATGAAGAGTGAAGCCGTTTTCTCTGAATGAGCTGATGTAATAGCCCAGTATCATTTAGTCTATGTTCTCAGCTGTTGTTTTAATTGTACTCAAGGCCTATGACCAACACTTTTTTCATTTATTTTATTTTATTATTTATCTTTTATTTATTTCCACAACCCAAGGAGCAGCCAAGGATCCTGCCAGCTCAGTCTCTGTGGCTCAGAACCGACGTAAGAAGTTCTCTCAGACTCGCGGCGGCAGCTCGGCGACCCTGGACTCCAGCGATGACGAGTGTGGGACAGGCATCCTTGAGTTCTCACCAGATATGGCGGGTCGGGATGTCACCCCGGCACCGGAGATCGCTCTGCAGATGGAAGACCACCAGAAGAGGACCAGCGTGGTTGGCGGGACCGGTGCATTCAGCGCTATTGCAGGTAGCTCCAGCGAGAATGAAGTGTATAGTAGCCACGGTAAGATTTCATCAGGGTTCAATTTCATAGAGCTGCTTATAAGCTGACAATTTTGCTTACAAATTGTTTGTGCTTAGCAAAATTTAGCAGGATACCAGTCACAAATTGTACATGTGACTTGGTATTTTGGCTGGTATTCTGATTCTGATGAGCATGTTGTTTTTAGCTCCTTTTTGTGCTGAAGCAGCTCTATAAAACTTGGCCTAGTTGGCTTGTTGCTAGGTGTCCATGCAGCGAAGTCTTAGTCTACATAATTGGAGTTAGAGGGACAAGATTCAACTGAGAAATACTTCTGTTGCCCATTTACAACCAAAAAGGTTTTCTTGTTGAAACTAGTAAATCAAAGATATTTACTTCTGAGTATTGAAAACAAATAGGAGTTGTTAAACTTCACATATAACAGATAAAATATTAATTGTGGTTTTACTCATACACTCAAACTTTGAACAGTGATATATTTTGTTTATAACTGCTTTTGGTTATTCTGACATTTATGCAAACAATGTCTTGGGTTCAAATCCCTGGCACCCGAGTGTTAGCACTGTATACTCAGTACTTTTACAAAGCTCTGTGCAAACAAAATCACAAGCATGTTATACGGGTGCCAGGGATTTGAACCCATGACATTGTTCGCATAAATGTCAGAATAACCAAAAGCAGTTATAAACAAAATATATCACTGTTCAAAATAAGTGTTGTTGGAAATGACACAACTATGGAATCTGTCAACAAGATATCTTGCACAAATTGTGTTTTTGGGAGATAAGACACAGTAGAATTTTTCATTTGGTCTTTTCACTCTTACCTCCATAATGAACAGATAAATACTAATAATAAATTGCAGAAAGTCAAAATAGTGTTGCTGAAAAAACAAACTTTGGCAAAAGTGAAAGTTCAAGCATTCACTTGTTGCAAATATGGTGGAAAAGGAAACTGATGGTATGCTTTGCATCCCCTGTCAAAAAAGGCCGCAAAACACTTTATCTTGGAAATTGATTTAAGCGTTTCCAATTTTGCAATGTTAACAAAAAAAGTTTCGTTGTTAGACAGTTATAAGAACGTCAAGCTCAGTTCACATTAATGCTGAACATATAAGAAGAAAACAAAATAAAACAGAAATAAAATAGAACTGTTCTGTGAAAAAAAAAAGTTTTAACTACCATTTTGTTGAGCGATTTACTTGAAAGATTATCTTTTAATCCGAAACTGTGGCTCATGTTGTGCGCCACTTTTCTCTGGAATCATTTGCTGGCCATGACACTAGTTGGTTTCCACCCTATTTGCCTGGTACACTGCAGCATCATCATATCATCATACCATGCATCATCATCGCTGTGAATGCCACTTGTGGGAACCAGTGCTCTGCCCTGACATCATGAATTGTGTATAATCATATACTACAACCAAAGCATAAAATAGTTGGCGGATTATTTTTGATAAATCATCCATCACACTCACTTTAGGCTGCCGACAAACCGAGCTGCGACTTAAGTGAAAGTTTGTTCTACAAGTTTGCATCTTCTACGATGCGCCAGCACATGACAACAACAAATTGCGTGGCCAATCACGTACTATTGCTGTATGCAAACTGGCCGCGTATATCTAGCCACATTTAAATGTATTTGCCCGTGAACGCAGTGAAATGAATTATACCAAATTCATGATGATACATCCCATATCCATCCATGTACATTCATTCCTGTGAATACCAACTTCTAATTCTTAATGCTCCAAAGAAAAGGTACAATCTTGGTAACACTTGGTAAGATTTTCTACAAAATTTAAAACTCTTAGATTTCTGAGTACCTTTCTGGCTCAGAATAAAATTTTGAATCACATAATTTTTTGAGTCACATAAAGAAACCACTGTTGTACCTTTTTCTTTAAAAACGTATCATGTAGTTTTGTGTGTAAACAACAATGCATCGTTTCTGAAAGGAGTAATACAGAGATTGTCTGCTACAATAATTTGATTGAAGAAATTGGTACTTTATTTTTCTGCGTGCATCGCGAAGTTGACATCATTTTAGAGTGGAATACAAAATTATCTTGAAATTTCATTTATAATTAGTAGGTCAGACAGGTGCACTTTATTTATGAAAACAGTTAGTAAAGTGTTTGCACAATGAGTTAATATGATTTTCTTTTGCAATTTAAAACATCCATTGCATAGGACTAAAAAACAAACTCTGTCTTATCCTTGATCCAAAGACTATGTGATTTGATAGCATATTCATAAAATAACAAATTTGTAAAAATTTTGACTTAGTTATTGGTCATCGAAGTTGCAAGAGAATAACGAAAGAAAAAAAACCCTTGTTGCATAAATTTGTTTGGTGTCAGATGCTTAATAAAAGGCTTCAGGCCTGAAGTCTTTTATTATTTGAGTGAGAAACTACCTCTTTCTCAAAAACTATGTTACTTCAGAGAGAGCCATTTCTCACAATGTTTTATACTAACAACAGCTCTCCATTTGCTTGTTACCAAGTAAGTTTTTATTCTACAAAATATTTTGAGTAACTACCAATAGTGTCCAGTGCCTCCAGTTGAGCAGACCCTGGTACCTTTGTGCTATACACATCCATTCAGAATTGTGTATGGGTGTTCACCGTCTCTTACGTAACAAGCAAAAGCTTGCCCCTTATCATGTGACATAGCAACTGTCTCGATAGTCTGAGGAACTCAAATTTAAGTGTAAATTTGTGATCAAGCACATCATTGTACCAAACAATATTCAAATCTAACACGCAAATGGCTTATTGTCTTGGTGTTTGTATGGGCACTGCTGTGTTTCCCACAATGTACATTTCATTATCACTCTTGGTTCCAGAATCGCACAATGGTAGTTGGAGAAACACATAGCCTGGATTACCTAGACAATGTCACCTACACATACATTTGAGCATTGCCCTCTATTTCTCAGGCTAAGAGAAAATGTTGCAATGGGTTCCCAATACTATATCCTATAAAGTTGTCCAATCAAATTTGAAGAGGGCATACAAAAATGTGTGATACGGCCAGATAAGAAGCATTGATTCTGAAGGAGATTTCCTTCGTGCCCCCTGGTCATTGCCTTGGTGCCCTTGAAATACTCCAATAGAAATTTACAATTTCCTCATTGGGTGCCCCTTACCAAGGAGAACAATGCCTTGGTCAAAAACGAAACATAAATGCCTTGGTCAAAAACGAAGCATAAATGCCTTGGTCAAAAACGAAGCATACAGGCCTGAGTTGAGGTTGAGAAAAATGCCTTGGTCAAAAACGAAGCATACAGGCCTGGGTTGAGGTTGAGAAAAATGCCTTGGTCAAAAAACGAAGCATACAGGCCTTGGTTGAGGTTGAGAAAAATGCCTTGGTCAAAAACGAAGCATACAGGCCTGGGTTGAGATTGAGAAAAATGCCTTGGTCAAAAACGAAGCATACAGGCCTGGGTTGAGATTGAGAAAAATGCCTTGGTCAAAAACGAAGCATACAGGCCTGGGTTGAGATTGAGAAAAATGCCTTGGTCAAAAACGAAGCATACAGGCCTGGGTTGAGATTGAGAAAATTTTGCTGTCCCCCACCATATAACACAGGTCAAGCACCGGTTTCACACAACCACCATTTTGTAAGTGGCAGCTTTATGTAATTTACCCATAGTATAGGGATTCGAACCCATTGTGGGCCAGCAGTGTTTTGGTGTCCAATAACGACTGCTTTAACAAGGACTGCTCCCTCCACAAACCATTATGTCTGGGTCCAAGACTACCATCCAAGCATTAATAACACCTATCTGCATTCAGCATCATACTCACACTACTAACCACATAACACTCACAATAAGAATAACTTTGAAATCCACCTCGAGGGCCTTAAATAAACTATAACATTTTGGTCTTAAATATAAAGCATTTTTTAAAGAGTTTTGAACAAAGACATATTGACCTGGACCAATGACCTCCGGACTAACGTAACGGTGCTCCACCAACTTTGTTTAATCTTTTTTTTTTTTTTTTTTTTTTTTAATTATAAAGATTTACATTATATAATGTTGATATGAAACTTTTCCCTAAGCTCAATATATGGAATTAACTTTTGGGTCACGACCTTGGACTTGCTTTCGTTACAAAATATAATTTCTCCAAAAGTTGAGATATCGTGTTCACTTCTCAGGCGAACAAATGTCAACAACAGCCAATTGAAAAGCACATTTTTCTTGTCAAGTTCAAGACGCTATTTAGGGACAGTTCAGAAGTAAATGTCACATTTTCCTTGGTTTATAGATCCAAGTGTATGTCAGTCTGTTCTGATTTTTACCCATAGCGTTTTTTTTTTTTTTTTTTTTTTTTTATCTTCTGATTATTTTGTAAAAACTATGGTTTTTTTTTTACCTCGCTTATTATTATTTTAAAATTTTCAATCATTCTAAGTCCATTTTGAGAATGATAGGTATTCATTATTAATATAGTCGACAAACCACCAGTAAGTTTCAGTTTGCAAAAGTGAAGACAAATTACAGAGAAACTCCATTAGATACCCAGGCAGTAATGTTTAAATTCCCAGTTAGAATAAGGCCTTTGTATTTGCTAACATCCTGCATAAATTACCGGGGCATGTGTGAATTTTGTCCTCCATATCAATGGGAGACTTTTGGACGGTTCTTTTTAACAGTTCTCGCCAATAGTGCGCATGCTCAAACCTACGCGTGCAATACTGAGCATGTGCGCAAAGAAAGGACCAATATGCCTGCTTCCGCCAGCGTCTCAAAAGTCTCCCAGTGTTATCTAAATGTGACATCTTTTTGTTCATTCATATCAGTTTGAGTGTCAAGTTCACTTTTTATTTTCATTTTTTTAATTACTCTTTATTTGTTTAATGTTATTTGTAAGTGTTATTAATTTGTATTTTTTTTTTTTTTTTTTTCTCAAAATGGTGAACCGGTTTATGCCTACACCCTGTATTGCTTTTTGGCTCATTTACATTTGAGGTTTTAATTCATAGAGTCATCTGTACTATACCCATGCATTTTAAAACCACAAGCTTGTGAAGAAAATGTATAAACTTCTTTGAACAGATTACTCAAATGGAAAACATATAACAGGCTTGATACGTGGTGCCCTTGAAATGCTTAAGTAAAAATGTTAAATTTCCTCTCTTTGGGTGCCCTTTACCAATTGGAGAAAATGCCTTGGTGCATGAAAAATGATGCATACAGGCCTGGCCGTGACACCCTTCACTCGGACATGACACCCTACATCTGCCAACCCTTTAAACTGTTAGTATGATCATTGGGGTTAGCTCATTGTGCCGACTTGGGGTGGAACTGTGAAAAAGGATAGTCCAAAAGTCTCCACTTCCCTTCCAAAGCAACATCATTTCTCTCCATACCTAGTTCCAAATATGGACTTACATGGTTGCTCCTTTTGAGCTAACTATGCTAGGATATAACTTGGGGTATTTGTTTAAATAGTAAGGTATGGGTTGTGTATACTATAGTCTGCATGTAGCCCCCCCCCCCCCCCCCCCACCCGTCATTCTGCATGCTTCCCTCACCCATCTCCCCATCATGCTCAATATCATACATGCTTTTTGCACAATGAAATCACCGAACCTCCATTGCTGCCAAGATACGGATTATTTGAATTTGGACAGTCATTGAAGAGAACAAAATATTTGAAGTTGCCTTTTGCTGATTGTGTTTCTGTTGTATTTTCAACTGAAGAATCTTTGCTGCATTGAACCTTAACAAGACATTGGTAAGTTCTGAGGAACCATCAGATCATAAGTTGCTTCTTACAACAGTCCATTTGACAAAAGGAAACTATAAATAAATAGTCAACTTGCAGGTACAACCATGTGAAAATTTCTTTTGTGGGAGTGTTGGGTCGGAAAAGAGCATTTCCTCTTATTTATCCACACCATGCAAGCTTCAAACAATAATAGTGCTTTGAACTTCAATTTATGTTCTCCCCCAGAGGAAATTTATTATTCAAATTAAAAAAACTACTGAAAATCCATGGCAAAAAAATAAAAATAAAGTAAACCGACAGTAAACACACAATAAAAAAATGCACTTGAAAATGCTTTAAACCAAATCTGTTTGAGATATTTTGGCGAAATGTGGTTTATTGAATATGGAACTTGCAGCCTCACAACTGAGATAATTTTAGTTACTTAGGGCTTGACTCCAGATAAATAACTCACTGCTATTTCTTAGTCTCAAGACTTTCAAACACCCATGTTTTCCCATGTGAAACTGATCATAACTTTCTAATTAGTTGTGATAAAATTATTTCACTGTTCGGAAGTATATTTGTTAGGGAGATCTTTGCAACAGTCCATCTGAAAATAAGAAAACTCAAAACCTGAAAAAAATTAGATAAACCATAGACACAAAGACATTGTGTTGCTCATAGTGGATATACAAAACCAGGCATTAAGCAGCGCACAGTTTGCATGGAAAAAGCATGGCTACTTCCCAATGCTTCTGCCTCCAAGCTGTTACATATTTTATCATTTGGGGACAATAGAACGACAACTAACGATAGATGCACTGACTTTGATGGTTTCTCAGAACAGTATTTGAAATCTTACAGTGGAATTTATACATTTTTATTTTGTTTTGTTTTAATGGTATTTATGAAAATTTTATTTTTGTTTTCAGACAAACACTCCCCCATTGATTCCTTGGAATTAACAAAATCTTCAAAGGACCATCTTCTCCAGAGAAGTTTATTCAGTCATTCATTGTTGATTTACATCCATCAAGTGAAATAAATAATGTTCCTAGATAATTGGACTGCAGAGAGTTTTTCATGTTGAAAGTTTGCGATCGAAGTATAGACAACGTAAACTTGGACATTATGACGAATGGACTATACCTTTAACAAACACTATTTTGACTATTGGTTTTAAAAATTTTTGAATCTCACACATGAATATTTGATCGATTTGTAGAATTTTTATTTTGTTTCATATCTCAATGTTATCTAGATGGGATTTGGATTGGGACAGTGGTATTAAAGGCACTGGACACCTTTGGTAGTTGTCAAAGACCAGTATTCTCACTTGGTGTATCTCAACATATGCAACAAAAATAACAAATCCGTGAACATTTGGTCTCAATTGGTCAAAAAACACCCTTGTTGCACATATTTGTGTGCTTTCAGGTGTCTGAAGTCTTTTAATGTTTGAGAAATAAAATAACCTCTTTCTCCAAAACTACATTCATTACTTCAGAGGAAGCCGTTTCTCACAATGTTTTATACTATCAAAAGCTCTCCATTGCTTGTTACCAAGTAAGTTTTTATGCCTACATTAAAGTGTCGAGTGCCCTTCAGAATTGTAGATATCGGCTTTTTTATTAGCGAGGGATCACTTTATTCCACATTTTCCAGTACTGGAAATAATTATTTTGAGTAATTACCAATAGTGTCCACTGCCTTTAAACATGTTTTGTTGTTTTATAAGAGGTCTGTTTTGTTTATATACTTTTTTTAAACTAGACTTTTTAGAAAAAAACAAGTCTTTCAAAAACAAATCTTTTCTCTTTAAATCGAGGTAAGTTTAAAGAGGAAATGGTTTGTTGGTAAAACAGCTTATGAATAATAACCCTGGCTGTTACAGCTTTTGTTTTGAGTGGTTTGTGATTTTTTTAGGAACCTAATTGAAAAACATAAACAATTGCAGTAATAACATTTTTAACAATTGTTTTAATCCTGGTTTGTTTCTCCACATAGATTTTGTTTTGGGTGGTTTTTGAGTTTTGAATGGACTTAATATTGAAATATTTGCAGTTCTGAAGTATTTCCAACATTTAATTTAAACCATGGTTTGTTTCTCCACCTAGGTGCCTTGTCTGGTGTTAACAGCATAGTGCACGCTGTAACAGGCACACGGCGCTACACACCAGAAAACTCCACTCACATGAAACGAAAAGCACGCCATTACACAACGGTGAATAGTGGGGCGAAACTGTCTCCAACAACAGCCCAACAGTCTGCCAACATCTCTCAATCTATGCCCGAGGTAACAGGAAACCAGCCCGATATATTAGTCGAGGACGTCAGTTCATTTATTCCGAGTGCTGACATTGAACATCGCCTGGACGACTTACAACATCAGATGACACGGTTAGAGTGTAAAGTCACTTCCGATATGGCCACCATCTTAGAACTCCTGCGGAAACACTACAGTCACAGTCACTCCTCTGCCCCGGTGCCCTTGTTGATGAACCGCCCTCGCCAGCAGCGCCCTACGCTGCCGAGGATATGGTCTGGTCCCCGAGCCCAAAGTCCAACAGCCACAGAGCCGTACAACCCAACCCGCACAGACTCTTCCTTACCCACCGGCAGGGCTGCGGCTGAGCTGGATCGTAGTAACAGCAGTGCGGACAGATCCCGACGTGGGAGTTATCCCAAAGACATGACCGGCACCGCATCTTCGGATACATCCAATGTACAAACTGATGGGCCAATGCCTCTGAGGAGGCGGCATCCAGACACGCTCTTACTATCCTCAATGTCTGATATATCAATCGATAGCCAGACTAGTTTACATATAGACGACCTGGAGACGCCGCCATTTTTGCTAAAAGGCTCTTCTCTCTCCAGGACTTCAGAAAGTCCTTCGCCGTTGTCGTCTCCGTGGCAGAGTGCTGGAACACAAACAACTGAATTCCCTACAGTTAGGACGTCCCCTGTCCTTGATTCACCATCGACACCATCGTCAGTGCGCAACACTGATGTCTAAATCAAACGCACCAAACTTGAATATTCTTTCGGATGTTGTGCTCATGTTTTTGACCAGCTATCAGGAAAGCTCATTTGAATAAATGTGCTTAGGTAATCGCGTCTGAAGGGCAAAAAAAAAGGGTCTGCTTTTTTTTCTTGGTTGGAAAATAAACACTGGTTACTGCCATGTTTGGCAAAGTGTCTTCCATATTCAAGCTTGTTTTAGTAAGTCAAAGGAGACGCATTGCTGAAGACTTCTGCAGTGGCAAGAACTGCAACATAATGTTGCCTCGGATAAGTATGAAAAACTTCACATCCGACGTTTAAGAGATATCTGCTATACAGGTCGTCTTAGTAAGCTATTATTTGCAGTGACAAATACAAGCTTGACTTGTGAATAAGGGAAGGACAAACAACGAGGCCATTGCCCTGTTTTTCAAATGTTGCAGTGAATTGGACAGACCCCTTGCATAACGCGAAACACTACATGGACGCTGAGCTCACGTACACATCTTTACGCACAAAGAACAGCTATCGACCAATCATTTGCCTCATTTGACCCCAGTGAGGGTGCTTTTTAAACCCAGTGAGGGCGCTTTTTAAACCCAGTGAGGGCGCTTTTTCACCCCAGTGAGGGCGCTTTTTCACCCCAGTGAGATGCTTTTTGACCCCAGTGAGGGCGCTTTTTGACCCCAGTGAGGGCGCTTTTTGAGGGTGTGACGTCACATGCAAGGGGTCTATAGTTTGCTTATTTTTAAACTGTATATAATAAGAACTGTGCATTTGACCTCTGGACAGAATAGTGAATAGACTAAATGAAAAATTTTCAATTTGGGGACCTTGGCTTGATTTATCCAAACTTGTTCCAACTTGCAAGGAATGTTACACAGAGTGGTAATAAAAAAAGCACACAATCAATATGTAGCAAACTGTAGCTATTTGAGACTATTGAGGATACAGCATTCATGCACTGCTTCAGCTGAAAATATATTGCAAAAGTATCAATATATATTGACTGACTAAATATAGGAGCATTTTGACACAAAATATGTAAAACATTTTGCTTATGAACCTCTTCCAGTAGTTTAGACCTTGAATACTCATCAGCATCAACTTGTTTTTTTGACAATGTGGAAAACGACAATGCGTAAAAGAGGTATTTGATAAGGACGCATGCTAATGCCAAAAAGCGAAACGTACAAAAAGGAGGTGTTGAACAAAGAGTTATATAAAAGAAATAGAGGGCGCACTGGCCTAGTTTTGCGGCCGACCGTGCGGCCATTTTGTAGACCGCATATTTATCATACACACACCGACGTGTACTTCTCATTCAATGACAACGTTCATCTTACAAAATGGCGCGCTTGTCTCCTGGCGATGCTGTCACATTTGTGAACGCAGCATCACCAGTGCGCACTCTAGTTCTTATATATAACTATATGGTGTTGAACTAGTTTGTTCATTTGGACACTGTTATCACAAGAATAACTTAGTCTGGTACCTTGTAGGGTATGTGATTGTAAAGTGTCTAAGCCACGTTGGAACTGGCAGATGTGGCTGTTCCTGGGGTCGCAGAGGTGGAAGGCGATGCAAGACACCGCTACACCAACCTGACCGCCCAAGCTTATGGTTCATCACTTTATCTTAGTAATTCAGCTACCAGTGGGAGATATCATGCAACATCGGAAGCAGTGTTTGGATGGGAATCCAGGAAGAACTTTTTGCATTCATACAACTTATTTTTTATGTGTGCATAGCAACTATTTTTGACCTTTGACTTTCCACTTGGACAGAGGCTGTGTATGTTTCCCAGTAGCGTGGTTAGATTCTATTCAGGGCCAAATTTCATAGAGCTGCTTAAGCCTTAAGCAGAAAACATTGCTTAACAATTGTCTGCTAAGCAGAAATGAGCAGGATACCAGTCACAAATTGTACATGCGACTTGGTAGTAACCTTATTCTGGTAAGCATAATTTTGTTGTGCTTGGCTACTTTTTGTGCTTAAGCAGCTCTATGAAGTTAATAATAATATCAAGTCTTATATAGCGCACGTGACTACCAACAAGGTACTCAAGGCGCTTAGTATATACATTTATACAGGAAGACAGGTTATTGAAAGTTATGAATTCTGAGACCCAATTATGTAGCACTTTATAAGGGTTTACAAGGTGCTACAGTGCATTTAGCAGCCACAGCCAGGAACACCTGATATCTTTTTTGATAAGTGCTCTGGGTTCTTTTACATGCGTTACACAACACATGGGACCAATGGCTTTATGTCCCATCCGAAGGAGGAAGCAATGGCTAAGTGTCTTGCTTTAGGACACAAATGTCACAACCGGGGATTCGAACCCACACTCTGCTGATCAGAAACACCAGAGTTTGAATTATGCCCTCAGCTTATTATCAAAATTGTTCCCTCAGTTGCAAGAATTTTTGTCCCTCGATTTACCGTTTTAATCTTAAGATTAAATTTTTTTTTTTTTTAAATATGAACATCACCCCTCCACTGTACAGAGGGGGTGATGTGAACATTTTATTGTAAATAAAAATGGGTTTTAAATAATTATTTAGAACGCTTTCATTTGGGGGAAGTTATATCTGTGCAAGTGAATTGTTTTAATCATTCACATTTTGTAAATTTCAGCTTCGTTAAAGATTCATATTGAATGTTTTTATCCCACCTTTTTAACATTTGTAAATTTGTTTGTTAGATTGAAGAATTATTTATGACATTCTTTTAAAGAAAATCATACCCGTACAGGGCCCTAATCATGTTTATGCTTACAGTAAGCACAAAAATATTGTGCTATTGGTATCACAAACATTCCACAGTAAGCAGAGCCATGCAACTGGACTCGGACATAGGCCTACAGCTTGGTCATAGCATTTCAGGGCCCAATTTCACAGGGCTGCTTAACAGTTGGCAAATTTTTGTGCTTGTAGCAGAAAAATTTGCTAAGGTGTATACGTATTTCACAGGTTTGCAGGAAAATTAGGCGGCCATCTTGCGCGTTCAACATGGATTTGTGCTGTTACGTCATTCACCTTCAGGCAGTATGCACAGGAAGGTTAGCATGCCTTTTTGTGTGCTTACAGTTAGCAGAGCTAACAAAAGCAAGCAAGCACAAAATCAGCCGTTAAGCAGCTCCATGAAATGGACCCTTCCCATTAAATATGCATGCGTACAGACCCTGTTGGTTGGCAAACGCCATAGAGTTGTGCACTAAGCAGACGCTCAATCGCGTCTGCGTCACACACCCATTAGCCGTGTACAAAACAGCGTGATGTCCCCTCATTTTGCCAACCAAAACATTAGTGCGCATGCGCTATGTGCAATTTACATGTTTCATGGGAAGGGTCTCTTGGACCCATGTTAATAGAATCTGGTTCTTGTACAATCACACTCGCCCCTATAGTAGCTAACTGTCCTGAAGTTGTACTAGTTATAATATCAGATAGAGCTGCCTCTATTTCTATGTGACTATAGGCAGTACATTTTTTGGTCAACCCTCATAGGTACTCATTTGTATTACTGGGTGCAGAGAAGCAATTATGTCACCTAGTTTGCTGATGAGTAGACCCGAATGTCTCAGGATTACTCTTTATTTTTTACATCCATTGACTATAAATAGATATTAATTTTAGACTCAACTTTTGAAACTCATCTATGTAATTATTTGTATGACCCTTATGCTTGGCTTACTTGGTTTATAGTTTTCTGCCAGGAAAACAATTGAACGACTCATTCATGGAAGATAACAGTATTGTGTTTCCTTTTTAGAAGTTAAAACTATTAACAGGGTCCAATTTCATGTAGCTGCTTAAGCACAAAGAAGATGCTAAGAAAAACAAAATTATGCTTACCATTACTTTGTCAAACATACCATTTGTGATTGGCATCCTGGTCATTTCTGCTTAGGAGAGAGTTGTTAAGCAATATTTTCTGCTTAAGCAGCTCGATGAAATTTGGCCCTGGAATACCAGGGTCACTGTTTTATTGATGATTTCAAAACTTAAAATACTTCCTCAGAGTGTTGAAGTGGTTGTTTTATTAGATATTACTAAATATAGTTGCATGAGTATTATTTATTTGAGTGAGATCAGATGCACTACTGAATGCAATACATCTTCCATTATGTTTGTTCCTTTAATATTTGATATGTTGTAAGATGTACTGTTCACAGTACGATACATTGAAATGGATGGTACCAAATAGATAGTTAACATTTTTATAACAAAAATCTTCACATTATAGTGTATCGACACTCTGAAAACAAAATCAGAACCGTTCAAACAGATTGTTTGTTTGAAGAAAAAAAACACTGAGAGTTGAATTATTCGTATAGAAAGTATGGTTTATGTTAACACCACAAACTCTTTTCTAATGAGTGGTGGTAGTTCTGAATAGATTCTACATTTCGACCAGCATGCTCTGATTGAAGGGTTAGCAGATCAAGTGTGAAGAGGTCAACAACAAAAATCCTAGAATTTCCCTGAAAACTTGTCTTTTGTGAAAGGGGTAAAGTTCTTCTAAAAACCACCACTTCAAAAATGTTTTTCAAAATATTGATGTCACTAATAAGATAAGTTCTCTTATAGCTGATGATTATCATTCAAAAAATGGACCGTTCCAGAATTTATATCAAATATCACAACTAGCTCATCACGGTTGTTATTTTACATTCACAGTATTTCAGATCTGTAAGATACTACTTTTATTGTGATTTTACTGGAATCTTTTAGAATGAATACTCTGCAACTCTTCTAATAGTGGACTCTTCACAAACTTTTTAATATCATTCGATATACGATTGTATAACTGCACACTTTTATTATGGGTATCTAAAAAGGAATAACCAATTTTATTGTCAACTTCAAAATTAGTAGTTATTTAAAAATAACAGTCGGGCATTCTAATTGATGATACCCATACGGACTTTGAAGGGGTAACCCTGTTTCAGCCTCAGGAGTAGGTGGCAACGTGGTGACAGTTGATTTGGGTCAATAGCCCAAATCAGTTAAGAGTAGCCGTCACCTTGATATGGTCATCCGGCCTTGTCGTGTCAGGCAATGTCTCATTAAACAAAGTTTCAAAAAATCATACCCTTCCTCAATTGTATTTTGCCAGATATTTTCATCACCATATGATAAACTGGGCTCAATTTCACAAAGCACTAAGACTCCTAAGATGAGTTGTGAGTTTTGCTAGGGTGATTTTTTTGTGTGACATCACACTTTGCTTAGCTTTTAAAATTGATGCACAGCTTCAGGGACCAATTTTATAAAGCGTGTAAGCACAAAAACTTGCTAAGCACAGAAAAGTATTGAAAAAATAGGTTACCAGCCAAAATTAAATTACAATCACATTGTTCTGACTGGTGCCCCAATCAATTTTCGCTTAGCAAGAAGAAATTTGTCAAAAAAGTTTTTTTCTTCTGCTTAACAGCTTTATGAAATTGGGCCTAGATCAATCTAGCTCTTTGTAAAAGCGAGCCTAACATTTGAAATTGGTTAACTGATGAACACTTAAGAGTAAAAACTTGTCTCCGAGTTCAAGTTTGTTCAAATTATCTCTAATTGATTTGGATTGGTTGCAGTCATTCCTGGAAGAAGGGTTGTCTGTTCCTGTTGTGTTTCAATTAATTACTTTGTATGTCTGCGGTTGGGCATGCTATTTGGAAAACTTAATTTGTTAAAGCATGTTAAAGCAATCTATGCCGAAAGCTCCCCAAAATGTTTTAATCTGAGCAAGATTATACGGTAGACCACTCCATTAAGCCCTGCATCTTAATATGGATTGCACATAGCGTCATCCACAACCATATTTGATGATAAGCAATCGAGTGCACGCATGTTGGGCTGCCCACAATTCTCAGCCAATGATTGCCTTTCACGCATGCACACTTCATCTGCAATCCATCTACATGTATATGCTGGCTCTGCCCAACTTGGTAGGAAATTGTCAACATTTTGCAAAGGAATTTCAAATAGATTGACAGGTTTGTTTGACTTTTGGTTGCATGTTTGCTTTTGTGATTGGTCAATGCATTAAAGGGGCGACGCTTAATGGCTGGGTTTATTTGAGGCCCTGTTTGGTTTGGGTTTTTACAAACCGTTTTACCCAACTCAAATAGCGACCTCATTGTGTGTCCTCAGAAGCTCAAGTGTTATTCGTGTATAGAGATACTTAGTGCTTCTTAGAGCCAATCATTGTGTACAGTAAAAGCCTTATTAATCTCATGCATCTGATTTTTTTAAATATTATAAAATTCTTGCGAAACATTTTTGCCAAGACAGTTTATCGATTGTATTTCCTGAATATGAAGAGTTAATCAGTGTATGGTAATTATTATTCAAACTAAGAAGTTATCAATTTTGTTTCTTTCATATTTTCATCTTTCTGTGACTTATTCAAGTAGTGAATGGGAATGAGTAAGATTCTTATTCAAAATCATTATTGCATCAATTAAATTCTTACAGTTCCTGCCAAGGCCCGGCATTTTTCTACTTGGTAAAGGGCATCCTATGAGGAAATTGTAAATTTCTAATCGAGCATTTCAAGGGCACCCTGGCAATGACCAGGGGCATTGAGGCAACTGTCTTCGTTTACACTGTGAAGTATCAGGCTGCTGACTTTAACGCAGAATTCAAACTAACCTCTGGATACCGGGCATGCTCAGTTGTCTGGTGGTTAAAAAACTTGCTCTAGAAAGCGGTGGTTGTAGGTTCCAATCTGGTACGAATGTTTTAACCCTTCACTGTGGTCAAGTGGGTAGGCGGCAGGACTTGCAATCCAAGGTTTTGATTTCCAATCCTACAAGCTGACTTACTTACCCATTGTGATTTTTCCAATTTCAGGCCTAAATTTGATAAAAATGCTGGACTTACCCCTCGAGATTTTTTCACTTTTGGGCTGAAATTTGATAAAAAAGCTAGTTACCCCTTGTGATTTTTCCATTTTTAGGCCCAAATTTGATAAAAATGCTGGACTTGCCCCTTGCGATTTTTTTAATATCAGGCCCAAATTGGACAAAATTGACTTATACATGTACCTCTTGTGATTTTTTTTTTCAGTTTTAGGCCCAAAGTGGATAAAAATGCTGGACTTACCCCTTATGATTTTTCATTTTTAGGCCCAAATTTGATAAAAAAATGCTGGACTTACCCCCTTATGATTTTTTCAATTTTAGGCCAAAAATAGACAAAAAATGCGGGACTTCCCTTGTGATTTTTTGCCAAAATTTGCCAAAAATGCTGGATAAAATGGTTAAAAATGCTTGTGATTTTTTCAATTTTTTTGCCAAAATTTGACAAAAATGCTAGACTTACCCCCTTGTGATTTTTTCAATTTAAAGCCTAAAATGGATAAAATTGCTGGACTTACCAATTGTAATTTTTTAAATTTTTTGCCAATATTGGACAAAATTGCTGGACTTGCCTTACTTACCCCCTTGTGATTTTTTCAATTTTAGGCCCAAAATTAATAAAAATGCTGGACTTACCCCTTGTGATTTTTTCAATTTTTGGCCGAAATTTGACAAAAATGCTAGACTTACCCCTTGTGATTTTTTCACTTTTAGGCCCAAAATTAATAAAAATGCTGGACTTACTTACCCCTTGTGATTTTTTCAATTATAGGTCAAAAATGGAAAAAAATGCTAGACTTACCCCTTGTGATTTTTTAAATTTTAGGCCCAAAATGGATAAAAATGCTGGACTTACCCCTTGTGTTTTTTTCACTTTTTTGCCAAAATTTGACAAAAATGTTGGACTTACCCCTTGTGATTTTTTCAATTTTTGGCCGAAATTGGACAAAAATGCTGGACTTACCCCTTGTGTTTTTTTCACTTCTAGGCCCAAAATTAATAAAAATGCTGGACTTACTTACCCCTTGTGATTTTTTCAATTATAGGTCAAAAATGGAAAAAAAATGCTAGACTTACCCCTTGTGATTTTTTTAATTTTAGGCCCAAAATGGATAAAAATGCTGGACTTACCCCTTGTGTTTTTTTCACTTTTTTTGCCAAAATTTGACAAAAATGCTGGACTTACCCCTTGTGATTTTTTCAATTATAGGCCAAAAATGGGAAAAAAAATGCTAGACTTACCCCTTGTTATTTTTTCAATTTTAGGCCCAGAATGGATAAAAATGCTGGACTTACCCCTTGTGATTTTTTCAATTTTTTGCCAAAATTTGACAAAAATGCTGGACTTGCCCTATGTGATTTTTTCAATTTTAGGCCTAAACTGGATAAAAAAATGCTAGACTTACCCCTTGTTATTTTTTCAATTTTAGGCCCAGAATGGATAAAAATGCTGGACTTACCCCTTGTGATTTTTTCAATTTTTTGCCAAAATTTGACAAAAATGCTGGACTTGCCCTATGTGATTTTTCCAATTTTAGGCCAAAAATGGATAAAAATGCTGGACTTACCCCTTGTGATTTTTTCAATTTTTGGCCGAAATTGGACAAAAATGCTGGACTTACCCCTAGTGATTTTTTAAATTTTAGGCCCAAAATAGATAAAATGCTGGACTTGCCCCTTGTGATTTTTTCAATCTTAGGCCCAAAATGAATAAAAATGCTGGACTTACCCCTTGCTATTTTTTCAATTTAAGGCCCAAAATGGATAAAAATGCTGGACTTACCCCTTGTGATTTTTTCAATTTTTTGTCAAAATTTGACAAAAATGCTTGTTATTTTATTTAAATTTTAGGCCAAAATTCAACGAAAATGCTGGACCTTACCCCTTATGATTTTTTCAATTTTAGGCTCAAAATGGATAAAAATGCTGGACTTATCCCTTGTGATTTTTCCAATTTAAGGCCTAAAATGGATAAAATTGCTGGACTTACCCGTTGTAATTTTTTCATTTTTTTGCCAATATTGGACAAAATTGCTGGACTTGCCTTACTTACCCTTTGTGATTTTTTCAATTTTAGGCCCAAAATTAATAAAAATGCTGGCCTTATCCCTTGTGATTTTTTCAATTTTTGGCCGAAATTGGACAAAAATGCTGGACTTACCCCTTTTGATTTTTTCACTTTTAGGCCCAAAATTAATAAAAATGCTGGACTTACTTACCCCATGTGATTTTTTCAATTATAGGTCAAAAATAGAAAAAAATGCTAGACTTACCCCTTGTGATTTTTTAAATTTGAGGCCCAAAATGGATAAAAATGCTGGACTTACCCCTTGTGATTTTTTCAATTTTTTGTCAAAATTTGACAAAAATGCTAGACTTACTACCCCTTGTTTTTTCCAATTTTAGGCAAAATTTGACAAAATTGCTGCCCCTTGTGATTTTTTTCGATTTTAGGCCAAAAATTAATAAAAATGCTGGACTTACCCCTTGTGATTTTTTCAATTTAAGTCAAATTGGAAAAAATTGCTGGACTTGCCCCTTGTGATTTTTTTTTCAGTTTTAGGCTCAAAAAGGATAAAAATCCTGGACTTACCCCCTTGTGATTTTGTCCAAGTTAAGGCTCAAAATTTGAGAAAAATGCCCAAAGTGGATAAAAATGCTGGACTTACCCCTTGTGATTTTTTCAATTCTTTGTCAAAATTTGACAAAAATTCTGGACTTACCCCTTGTGATTTTTTCAATTTTAGGCCCAAAATGGATAAAATGCTGGACTTGCCCCTTGTGATTTTTTCAATCTTAGGCCCAAAATGAATAAAAATGCTGGACTTACCCCTTGCTATTTTTTCAGTTTAAGGCCCAAAATGGATAAAAATGCTGGACTTACCCCTTGTGATTTTTTCAATTTTTTGTCAAAATTTGACAAAAATGCTAGACTTACTACCCCTTGTTTTTTCCAATTTTAGGCCAAATTTGACAAAATTGCTGCCCCTTGTGATTTTTTTCGATTTTAGGCCAAAAATTAATAAAAATGCTGGACTTGCCCCTTGTGATTTTTTCAATTTAAGTCAAATTGGAAAAAATTGCTGGACTTGCCCCTTGTGATTTTTTTTTCAGTTTTAGGCTCAAAAAGGATAAAAATCCTGGACTTACCCCCTTGTGATTTTGTCCAAGTTTAGGCTCAAAATTTGAGAAAAATGCCCAAAATGGATAAAAATGCTGGACTTACCCCTTGTGATTTTTTCAATTCTTTGTCAAAATTTGACAAAAATGCTGGACTTACCCCTTGTGATTTTTTCAATTTTAGGCCCAAAATGGATAAATTAATTTTTATACACTTGTTGGCCCAAAATGGACAAAAAGGCTGGACTTTATCCATTTTGGGCATCAAATTGAAAAAATCACAAGGGGTAAGTCCAGCATTTTTATCCATTTTCAGCCTAAACTTGGAAAAATCACAAGGGATAAGTCCAGCATTTTTATCCATTTTGAGCCTAAAATTGAAAAAATCATAAGGGGTAAGGTCCAGCATTTTCGTTGAATTTTGGCCTAAAATTTAAATAAAATAACAAGCATTTTTGGAAAATTTTGGCCCAAAATTGAAAAAATCACAAGGGGTAAGTAAGCATTTTTATAATTTTAGTCCCCAAATTTGATTTAAAATGCTGGTATTTTTTTAATAAAATTCTAGCAAGAGGGAGAGGGAGGCTAGTTTAGATTGTTTTTTAAAGATGGCTTGGTTTCAAGCAGAAAAATCAAAAGCAATAACAAAAAAATCAAAATATTTGTAAACTGACATTTCAACTGTATGTACAGAGACCAACTGCTGAACTGCCCGATAACACTCTAACACTAACTGCTTGTTCAAGGTTCTTGCAATCACAAGAAACAAGTTACGCTAAGCAAAATTCCAAGACTTTAGTGAAACATTTCATATTTTTTGGTTGAGCTATCGGAATGTATACATATTATGGCTTATAGGTAGTTAATGACTAGAAAATCGTAGTAAAGTTGATTAATCAGAGAAGCTTGATGCGCATCTGCATTTTAATGTAAGCCTTAAGTCAGTGTACCTTTGTGCTTTCACTTCAGATAAACGTACTACATGTGACCGACATTTTAACATCAACATCCTCGTCTTAATTAATTCAGCATTTTGCAATGATATAACGATGAAATTTTAAATCAATAAGTGATTTTTAACTTTGGTTATTTATTTGTACATATGGACTCGGCATGTTTCCGTTTGGGTATTTAGTAGAGACTAACGTACTTTGAATTGATTCTTATTAAAAACCTGTTGTACATGTAGCAATCACGTTATGATTATTCCACACTGTATATTATGTATATATATGATATTGGGTTTTCTTGCAATTGAATAGCTTTATTAACAAAATGTAGAATTTGAAGCAAAATATTGATCCGGTATAATAAAACTTTTACACATAATGTACCTGATATTGTGTGATCTGTGTACTTTGTACATTCCGTTTGATGATTAGTGCAGAACAAGTTCCTGGTATAGAAAGGACCTTCAATAGACCGATCCATTAGGCTCTGGCCACGACGCACGTGTGAGCGAGAATTCATGAGCCTCTCCAATGCCTTTCTGCAAAACTGCGCGCGCGCACCAAGCATACGCGCACGCATGTCAGACTTTATTTGTCGGATCTTCGTTGCGTTGTGATTGGTCAATACGCAATGGGGTGGAGCTTGATTGATCGGGCTATTGCTGGAAAAATTGTTGGGATGGTGTCATGTTTTAGAAAAGAACTTTTCTTTTCATGTCAAAATGTGTAGTGTAGTTTGCTACACAGCGGGACTACTTTGCAAACTGACCCCATCTTTAGTCGTTTTGCTGCATCCAGCAGCAATACACCTGGTCGACATTGCCGGAAAAATGCAAGAAAGAAACTTTTTTTGAAACGTAAAACTCACGACTAGGACTTTAATGTTCTTGCACGAATGTGTGTTCAGTGTTCAAAAAGTAGGCGGAGTAACCCCCCACACAACTTTATTGATTTTTTTTAAACATATAAATTATTAACAACAATTGCTCAAAAAATTATTTTATTGTTCAGAAACATATACTTTTTCCAGGCGACTTGAATTTATATAGGATTTTAACAATTCAACGGTTGTAAAAACCAAAGGTCTACTTTGCCTTTTACCACACAACCAATTTGCATAACCAATGACTAGCCAGTTCCTAGTATTGAAAATGTCAATCAATCAATCAATCAGAGGGAATGTATATAGCGCCCAATCAACCAACGTTATTCAAAGGTGCTCAAGACAGTTGGATGAAAGTCATTTTGATACACTTAATAATAATAATAATGAAAGCATTTATATAGCGCCCCACAAAGAACGGAGCGCTTTACAATATACAAAGAAACAAACAATGCTGGAAGAGAAAACATTTGAGGAGATTCTTGAAAATGTGAATAGTGTTAGCATCCTTGATGTGGTTAGGGAGAGTGTTCCATTCCTTTGGTCCAAAACAGGAGAGTGAGCGATCTGCAAATGATACAGCATGGGTTCTGGGCACGATAAACTGATAGGAAGATGTTGATGATCTAACCTCTTAATAAAATCTTTCCAGGTGAATGGATAATAACCCAAAACCTGAAGTATACCTCTGGATTTTCATTTAGAAAGCACCCAGTATACATGATAAAGTGCTTTATCTGCGTAAGAGTACAATCCAAAAATAACTTTAAAGCATAAGTTAACAATCTTACAAAAAAACACAAACACAACAAAATCCTTCATACCAAATGTCATATTTTACAATATCATTTATTGTAACAATCACATACAATTTACATTTACTCATACTATAAGAAATGGCAAGCCCCAGATTATCCACAGAGTTTAAAACTTGACATAAGTATTTCAAAGTATGAACCTGAACAAAACAATATCAAGGCCTGATACTTCACAGAGGCAGTAATACCTTTATTATCAATGTTACCAAACCGAGGCTGGAAAAACAAAATAGTCTGGTTCCTAATAACAAATTGATTATTAGCATGCATTATTGTTATTTGATACAAGGAACATGACCAAGATGGAGGCAGCATCATATAGGTCTATTGCCTCCATGCCCCAGGGGTGGATTTCACAAAGGTAGTCCTAACTTAGGACTAGTCCTAAGCAATGCTAAGAGATAGGACTGGTCCTAAGTTAGGACCAGTAACTCATCCTAACTTAGGACTGGTCCTATCTCTTAGCATTGCCTAGGACTAGTCCTAAGTTAAGACTACCTTTGGTCACTCCCCTGCTGGTTCCCTTGAAATGATCCAGTACAAATCTACAGGTCTGCTGAAGAGTACACTTCTCTGTCGTTACAAGAATGAAGTATCAGACCTGTAGCTCTCTTAATAGTGGCTTCTTATATAGCGCTCAGGTCCTTCACGCAGTGACGCTCATGGCGCTTCAACATTATTACCCCTGGTCACTGGGCCTTAAATCGTTCCTTAAACCATCTCAGCTCCCTGGGGAGTATACAACCTGTGCCGCCAAATATGTAGCGCATCAAAGCTAATCCATCACAAGAACCAACTCTGCCCTCACAGGTACCCATTTACCCCTGGGTGGAGAGGAGCAGTTATAGTGAAGTGTCTTGCTCAGGGACACAAGTGTCACGACCGGGATTCGAACCCACACTCTGCTGAACAGAATCACCAGAGCTTGAATTCGGTGCTTCTACCCGCTCGGCCACAACACCCAATACCATGCTCTTACACACAAGTTTAACACAAACCTGAGCCAAATTTCAAGGTGCTGTTTAAGCACAGAAGGTAGCCAATCACAACAACAATTTGCTCACCAGATTAAGGTTACCTGCCAAAATCCCATGTCTCATTTAACATTTATGACTGGTAGCCTGCTCATTTGTGCTTAGCAAAACATTGTTCAGCGATACTTTCTGCTTAAACAGCTCTATGAAACTGGGAACCGTTTAGAGATTTCTTGAACTTTTGAAATTGGCACAGTGGTGTGATAAACGAAGTGAGGACACCGGTCAAAAGTATACCCTACCCGTACATGTAAGTATCAATTAAAATGTCTCAATAAATATGCTTCATTATAGTTCACATTTAAATACATTTAGACACCAACCTGTGAAAGTTTCAGTTCGTGTATACACTATACCAAAACGCTATGCTGCTAATCAAAGTTCATTTGAGTACATGATTTGATTGGTTGCAAGTTATGGTTCATCATTAAACCTGTAACAATAAAGTATATTTGGATGCAAAGCATGATGAGATTGGATCTCGATTCAGCAAAGAGTTACCAAAAGCAACAAGCTATGATGTGACAAATGGGTTTCTTTGTTAAACAAATTTAGTACGCCTATCTTTATTTATTAACTATTTGAATCCAGTGGCGAAGCCGTTATATTAATGACTGATATTAATATCCCGATAAAGTAGTCGGAACAGCTATTCCCTTTTATTACTCTTTTTCTGAGTCAAAATTTGATGGGAATATTTGCATAAATGCATAATAATGAGGGTCACATGAATAGAGATTTGCTCAAATGGTCCCCCGATGAGTGAGGAGGTCATGATTTGAAAAAAGTCAATTAAGAGAGAAGTATATGATTTGAAATTGTAGAAAGACAGGTCTAGAAATCCTGATGAGACAGAATATGCATAAGATGCTGTGAACAAGTCTAGAAGTTTCATGAGATAGATTATGGGTTTAGATCAAGTGAGCATTTGCTATCAGCAACAGACGAGCAGGATTGGTAAAATCATCCATAGACCGACTTAGGACAGCTCCATTTGTGACTCTGACCAGGAAAGCATGTTTTAAATAGAATGCCAAACAATGCGGGAAATCTGGTAAACCACCTAAATTTTCTTGACAAAGACACAATAGCTGTTTGCCTCTGAAAGGGTACAATCCTTCGAATAAACATTTAAAACCCGAGAGCGATTGGCGTTGGTAGAGTCAGCATTGGAGACCAGCCAGGGACAAGAATTGGCCAAAGTCAGCCAGGGTCAAGAATCAGCCAGGTCAGCCAGGGCAAAGGATCTGTCACGTCAGCCAGGGTCAAGGATCGGCCACGTCATGCAGGGACAAGAATTGGCCACGTTAGCCAGGGACAAGAATTGGCCCTGTCAGCCAGGGTCAAGAATTGGTCAAAGTCAGCCATGGATTGCCCGATGACAACTCCCTTTTTGACTCTGACCAGGAGAGCATGCTGTACGATACGACCACCAGTTACGACATGGACTGGGGATGGGAGAACGAAGGACTAAACTCAAAGTAATACCAACTACTAAGAATTAAAGAACAACTTGACAAACAATGTCAAGCCTTTAATTATGATTACAATGTCAAATTTACAAATATGAAAAGAAAACAGATCTTCTAGAAAATATTTGTCACTGTATCAACATCTTGTTCTATATGCAATGCTACAGCCATTCCATGGTAACACAGATCAAACCGCACTGGTAAACAACACATTTAATCAGCCAATCCGAGCACACTTCATTCGTGTCAAACAAATCAAAAATGTTGTCCAAAACACAAACCAATGCCATTCAACGATAAGGAGAAGAATTTGGAAGGCATCATCGTCAGGCTAATCCGAGCAATCAAGAATTGTAAGTACAAACTTCCTGCATGGACTGATGCAGCACGGAGGAGGACTACTCTAAGTATTACCAACTAGTAAGAAGTCAAGAAAAACTTGGCAAATACTTTCAAGCCTCTACTTCTGATTATAGGAATGTGTACAATGTTTGTTGACAAAGAGCGTAGATCTTCCCAGAAATATTTCATTTTATAGCTTCATCGATAAAATCCATCACTTTTTCATTAACAAATATGCACGAAACACCTGAAAAGTGCATGCAATATGGGTATTTTTCCCAAAATGGGGGTATTTTACATCTTTAAATTTTCCAAATATATAAGATAAAATATTGTATGTGCACAGATGCTGCATGCATTATTTTGCCAGACTTATTCAGGGCAACAAAAACTAAATAAACCATTTGTTTACTGAGCATCAATTGGCTCGTGTTTTTCCACGATGGCGCAGTAGATGACAGAGAGACAGAAATGATGGCAGCAAGATGGCGGGGCTCTTCACCTTCTTCTACCAGATTGCCAAACAAGAATTAAAAAACTCTGCCATCATGTGTACAATGTTTTGATAGAGCAACAGAAACTTAATAAACCATTTATTTACCTATGGGAGGAGTCTCTGTTTTATTAAAACAGAGACAAATGCAGGTTAGGTCACTTCAATTGCAACAAAAGATTAACCAAGAGCACCGAGGAAGCAAAACTTGGGTGCCATTATAGAACTTCAACCATTTCAACTAATCTTGCTTTCGCTTCGGACCCCCCCCCCCCCCCCCCCCAAACACTACTCGTCAGTACAAGGAACTTGACCCCCACCCCCTTCTTACACTTATAACTACAGAAAAATTAGTTCAGTTCACGTGTCTGCTCTTTTATATTAAGAAATCAGTAAAGAAATCAGTAAAGATATAGCAATCTTAAGGAAAATATAAAACGAAACGAGTTGATGATTGTATTAGCCTATCAATCGCTGTGACAAACTCTGACTTTTTTATCAAATGTTTTCATGACTAGGCCAGCTTACTTTATTGCAATGTCGTCAGTGAGTGCTTCAAGGAGTACAGAAATTTCAAATTCAGGTGTCATAACCGACTTAGGACAGCTCCATTTTTGACTCTGACCAGGAAAGCATGTTTTAAATAGAATGCCAAACAATGCGGGAAATCTGGTTAACCGCCTAAATTTGCTTGACAAAGACACAATAGCCGTTTTGCCTCTGAAAGGGTACAATCCTTCGAATATACAATTAAAACCCGAGAGCGAGTGGCGTTTTAATAGTCAGCATTGGAGACCAGCCAGGGACAAGGATTGGCCACGTCAGCCAGGGTCAAGAATTGGCCAAAGTCAGCCAGGGTCAAGAATCAGCCAGGTCAGCCAATGACAAGGATCTGTCACGTCAGCCAGGGTCAAGGATTGGCCAAATCTGCCAGGGTAAAGAATTGGCCACGTCATGCAGGGACAAGGATTGGCCACGTTAGCCAGGGACAAGAATTTGCCATGTCAGCCAGGGTCAAGAATTGGCCATGTCAGCCAGGGTCAAGAATTGGTCAAAGTCAGCCATGGATTGCCCGATGACAACTCCCTTTTGGACTCTGACCAGGAGAGCATGCTGTACGATACGACCACCTGTTATGACATGGACTGGGGATGGGAGAACGAAGGACTAATCTCAAAGTAATACCAACTACTAAGAATTAAAGAACTTGACAAACAATGTCAAGCCTTTAATTATGATTACAATGTCAAATTTACAAATATGAAAAGAAAACAGATCTTCTAGAAAATATTTGTCACTGTATCAACTTCTTGTTCTATATGCAATGCTACAGCCATTCCATGGTAACACAGATCAAACCGCACTGGTAACCAACAAATTTAATCAGCCAATCTGAGCACGCTTCATTCGTGTCAAACAAATAAAAAATGTTGTCCAAAACACAAACCAATGCCATTCAACGATAAGGAGAAGAATTTGGAAGGCATCATCGTCAGGCTAATCCGAGCAATCAAGAATTGTAAGTACAAACTTCCTGCATGGACTGATGCAGCACGGAGGAGGACTACTCTAAGTATTACCAACTAGTAAGAAGTCAAGAAAAACTTGACAAATACTTTCAAGCCTCTACTTCTGATTATAGGAATGTGTACAATATTTGTTGACAAAGAGCGTAGATCTTCCCAGAAATATTTCATTTTATAGCTTCATCGATAAAATCCATCACTTTTTCATTAACAAATATGCACGAAACACCTGAAAAGTGCATGCAATGTGGGTATTTTTCCCGAAATGGAGGTATTTTACATCTTTTAAATTTCCAAATATATAAGATAAAATATTCTACGTGCACAGAGGCTGCATGCATTATTTTGCCAGACTTATTCAGGGCAACAAAAACTAAATAAACCATTTGTTTACTGAGCATCAATTGGCTCGTGTTTTTCCACGATGGCGCAGTAGATGACAGAGAGACAGAAATGATGGCAGCAAGATGGCGGGGCTCTTCACCTTCTTCTACCAGATTGCCAAACAAGAATTAAAAAACTGTGCCATCATGTTTACAATGTTTTGATAGAGCAACAGAAACTTAATAAACCATTTATTTACCTATTGGAGGACTCTATGTTTTATTAAAACAGAGACAAATGCAGGTTAGGTCACTTCAATTGCAACAAAAGATTAACCAAGAGCACAGAGGAAGCAAAACTTGGGTGCCATTATAGAACTTCAACCATTTCAACTAATCTTGCTTTCGCTTCGGACCCCCCCCCCAAACACTACTCGTCAGTACAAGGAACTTGACCCCCACCCCCTTCTTACACTTATAACTACAGAAAAATTAGTTCAGTTCACATGTTTGCTCTTTTATATTAAGAAATCAGTAAAGAAATCAGTAAAGATATAGCAATCTTAAGGAAAATATAAAACGAAACGAGTTGATGATTGTATTAGCCTATCAATCCCTGTGACAAACTCTGACTTTTTTATCAAATGTTTTCATGACTAGGCCAGCTTACTTTATTGCAATGTCGTCGGTGAGTGCTTCAAGGAGTACAGAAATTTCAAATTCAGGTGTCATAACCGACTTAGGACAGCTCCATTTTTGACTCTGACCAGGAAAGCATGTTTAAAATAGAATGCCAAACAATGCGGGAAATCTGGTAAACCGCCTAAATTTTCTTGACAAAGACACAATAGCCGTTTTGCCTCTGAAAGGGTACAATCCTTCGAATATACAATTAAAACCTGAGAGCGAGTGGCGTTTTAATAGTCAGCATTGGAGACCAGCCAGGGACAAGGATTGGCCACGTCAGCCAGGGTCAAGAATTGGCCAAAGTCAGCCAGGGTCAAGAATCAGCCAGGTCAGCCAATGACAAGGATCTGTCACGTCAGCCAGGGTCAAGGATCGGCCACATCTGCCAGGGTAAAGAATTGGCCACGTCATGCAGGGACAAGGATTGGCCACGTTAGCCAGGGACAAAAATTGGCCGAAGTCAGCCAGGGTCAAGAATCAGCCAGGTCAGCCAGGGACAAGGATCTGTCACGTCAGCCAGGGTCAAGGATCGGCCACATCTGCCAGGGTAAAGAATTGGCCACGTCATGCAGGGACAAGGATTGGCCACGTTAGCCAGGGACAAGAGTTTGCCATGTCAGCCAGGGTCAAGAATTGGCCATGTCAGCCAGGGACAAGAATTGGTCAAAGTCAGCCATGGATTGCCCGATGACAACTCCCTTTTGGACTCTGACCAGGAGAGCATGCTGTACGATACGACCACCTGTTACGACATGGACTGGGGATGGGAGAACGAAGGACTAATCTCAAAGTAATACCAACTACTAAGAATTAAAGAACTTGACAAACAATGTCAAGCCTTTAATTATGATTACAATGTCAAATTTACAAATATGAAAAGAAAACAGATCTTCTAGAAAATATTTGTCACTGTATCAACTTCTTGTTCTATATGCAATGCTACAGCCATTCCATGGTAACACAGATCAAACCGCACTGGTAACCAACAAATTTAATCAGCCAATCTGAGCACGCTTCATTCGTGTCAAACAAATAAAAAATGTTGTCCAAAACACAAACCAATGCCATTCAAAGATAAGGAGAAGAATTTGGAAGGCATCATCGTCAGGCTAATCCGAGCAACCAAGAATTGTAAGTACAAACTTCCTGCATGGACTGATGCAGCACGGAGGAGGACTACTCTAAGTATTACCAACTAGTAAGAAGTCAAGAAAAACTTGGCAAATACTTTCAAGCCTCTACTTCTGATTATAGGAATGTGTACAATATTTGTTGACAAAAAGCGTAGATCTTCCCAGAAATATTTCATTTTATAGCTTCATCGATAAAATCCATCACTTTTTCATTAACAAATATGCACGAAACACCTGAAAAGTGCATGCAATGTGGGTATTTTTCCCAAAGTGGAGGTATTTTACATCTTTTAAATTTCCAAATATATAAGATAAAATATTCTACGTGCACAGAGGCTGCATGCATTATTTTGCCAGACTTATTCAGGGCAACAAAAACTAAATAAACCAGTTGTTTACTGAGCATCAATCGGCTCGTGTTTTTCCACGATGGCGCAGTAGATGACAGAGAGACAGAAATGATGGCAGCAAGATGGCGGGGCTCTTCACCTTCTTCTACCAGATTGCCAAACAAGAATTAAAAAACTGTGCCATCATGTGTACAATGTTTTGCCAGGGCAACAGAAACTTAATAAACCATTTATTTACTTATGTTTTATTAAAACAGAGACAAATGCAGGTAGGACAATGTGAAGAATTGGACGGACCTGTCCGTGTTGAGCCGATTGAGGGCGGATAAAAGAAGAGATAATCTGAGGCGCCATTATTAAAGACGGACCACTCAGAGAAGGTATACGAGGTCACGGAGATTAAAGCGAAACCCCTGGTGAGGGAGGAGCCCGGACAAGACATCGCCAAGCCCCGCGAGGCACGGAGATTTGTCAAGAGCAACGAAGATCCACCTGCTGATGAAGTGAATCAGGAGGCCGAGCTGGTTAAGAAGCCTTTCCTCCAACAGCTGCGCTAGAAAATGCCACTGGCTGTGTCGCCACTCCACCCATCTCCTTAGATGAGGAGGAATGGGATGACGATGCCCTCAGCATCGTTTCATCGCTGCCTTGCCTAGATAGAGGAGTTAAGGGAGACGAAGAGCAGATGGAGGTCCAAGTAGAAGCCACGAAAGAGGAGCCACAACCTCCTTCTTCTTCGTCCGTCAAGGCCCCGGAAGCGTCTTGGCCACGCTCTGCGTCCCCCAAGGCATCGGTGACTTCGCAGCCCCGCTTTTCTCCAGTGAGAGCCCCGGTAACGGCAGTGCGCCCCATCGCCCCAAAGACCACCCCGCCATCCGGCCCATCAGGGAATAGTGGCCCCGACCAACAGTACATCCGCATCCGGCGTCTTCGCCCCCAGTGCCCAGAGGTGGCCACCATCGTGGAACATAGTAAGACCCTAACGTATGTAAGAGGAGTGATGATTCATGAAGAGACCAGGCAGCGTACGTACTATCAGGACGTGCTGGTAGACTGCATGACAGCTCTGGAAACCATGAAAGTGCAACAGCAGAACAACGTGGGACCACGCAAGCCGCAGTCGCCACCTAGGAACCTTTGAAGGATGTTCTCCACCGTCTTTGCGTTCGCGTAACTAATCAGTTTATTAATCAGTGTGTGAATATTTAATTGCCAAAGAAATTCTTCCTGAAATTTATAGTTTTGATAACAGTTCTTTAAAGTATAGTTTTGATAAGGGTTCTTTAAAGTAAAGTTTTGATAAAAGAGGAGGCTGTTTTACTTTTCTTTAAGCATTTAAAGAGTAAGTATTATTTTCGTACCTGTATTAAAGAAAAAAGGTTGGATTATTTTTGTGTACTCTGTTGCTTTTAATAAAATATATATCGGCTTATCTGGATGGGGTCATTCCAGGCCTGTCAGAACGCTTTGTGGCGCAACAGAGGTAGAACGCCCCTGTGCGAGGAATGGAACGATCCCAAAAGCAGTGACTCCGCATAGTGCAACAGAGGTAGAACGCCCCTGTGCGAGGAATGGAACAATCCCAAAAGCAGTGACTCCGCATAGCGCGTGCTATTGGTTAGCGCAATCACGTGTGCACGTGGCCAAATGCTATAAAAGCGGCGACGGGCAGAGTGATGAGGGGCTGGACTGATAATCAAGTAATACTGATTGTTCTTGCCACACTCTGACTGCACTGTGTGATATTATACGCGTCCCGTCTACTAGGTAAGTGGACTGAGGGGCTGCTGCGTGTTTGGGAATCGGTTGACTATAGTCGGCTGCAACTCCAACAAATCACACAGGTTTCAACAATTGCACAAATCTTGCAACTAAATGCTACTACCAGAACACTGCTTTCAGAAATTCACATGTTAGTACGCTTATATTTCACAGTTTTCATGTCCAATGCTACGTCTGAACAAAGTTTCTCTGCGCTACATCCTCTAAAAACATACCTACACTGTAAGATCCACAATATTACAGAAAATACTCAACTATGTTGCTTTCAACTGGCAGCAACCATAGATTTAAACACGGCTTGCAAGGCATTTTTACAAGTCAATGACAAGAGGAGGGCATTTGTTGATCCATGGAAGACTCAGCACGATTGAACAGACTAGTAGTTCCCAAGGCATTGACAGAGGTGAAAGTTGACAATTTGCCAATTATGAAGTATTTTGTTAAAGATGCACTACCCTTGTTTGGGCCAATTTTACCAAATAAATTAATTTTAAGAGTAAAGTTGTGGGGTTGTTATTAGGTTAAAATTTATTTTAATATCAATAAACATTTGTATTTAAAGAAAATTATCAACTACTTTTTTTCTCGCCAGGCAGACATAAACAAGGTTGAGTTCAGATAGAAGTCTGAAGTTTCTCACCCCAGTATATTCAACAAAAACATGTGCTGCAATCTTTCACAGGTTGAGTATTCTGAAACTTTCACAGGTTGAGTATTTACACAAGAAATGTATTAAAGGAAACAAAATGGAAAGTACTGAACATAGCAATAATTTGAACTGATTTTTTTATAACTGTCAATGATGATAAGCTTTAACAGTGCTAAGCTTAAACATCGCTAAATCTAAGCAGATTTTCTGTCATATCTATGAACCATGTAATTTGAATGTAAATATGTTGATGTTTGTGTTTAGTGTCTTACAAAAAGTACACAAACCCTTTAAGCTCACTTCGGTTCTGAGAACACTTAAAACAATTGCAACAGCCATTCAGTCTATCGCAATTCTGATTATGTAAGAAAAAGCAATGAAGGTCTGGAATTGGAGTTTCAAAAAAATATCCCCGATAAAGTTTGAATTTATTTGTTGCTTCCAGCCCCTTCCACCCTTATTTGTCCTAGCTAGCTAGAAATTCCCAAGCTCCTGCTTAAAACAATACATCGAGTTAAGCAACACCCGTCTGATGACTTTTCTCAACTTGACACCTTGCGATATAAACCACCCACAAACACACACAACCCCCAAAAATCCTCTGTTTAACTGTTCGGGAAAATCTGCGCATGTTTATAATCATCGCTGGCATTTAATTGTAGCACTGTTCATCTCAAAATCATTTGATGTTAGAGTTAGTAACATAACTGACTGCATAAATACCCATCCAAAGTGAGTTTTCAGCTTGCTAAGGTCTCTATCCACATTGTTGTGTTAGTCACTGTCTGAATCCGACTCACTCAGCTGTAGATCTCGACCTAACCAAACAGACAACAAAACATAGTTAATGCATGTATGCTTCGTTTTTGAAAGGGCATGTGCGCCAAGGCATTTTCCTTTTGGTAAATGACACCCTATAAGGAAATTGTTAATTTCTACTTGAGCATTTCAAGGGCCGAGGCAATGATCAGGGGGCATGGAGGTAATCGCCTCTGTTGCCTCAAAGAAGTATAAAGCCTGCTGTTTTATACAAAATATCACCTTCAACTGTTGGCATCCCTTAGACTCCCAAACCCTCTGCAATTTTGATTGAAGTGACATAGGAGGTGAGGGCAATCGTGTTGGCTCAGTGTTTTCTGTCTCTGCCTCTCACCTAGGTGTTTTAACTAGCATTTGGCCGGCCTGTCCAATATGGATAATGATTGGAAGCTTATTGGACAACTATTTCATCTTTTCCCGCCCATTTACTGGCTTGCCACTGAAAATTTTAGCCCTGAAAAACAAGATCATGTACTTACTGAGTTGACTGCGGATATACTGTGCATTGTCCTGATGAACAGAGAGAAGCTTTGACATGGGTGGACTCCTGGACTTTCCTGTGGGAAAAAAACATCAACAACAAAACTAATAATTTTGTTACGGTCTCGGTGTTAATGACGGTTGCCTATCAGAACAATTTCAAAGGCCAGTCATGATATGTAAAAAGAACGCTACAACGGCACATAAAATAAATACACTAACTCATTTATATTGTGCAAAATGTCAAAATCAATACAAAAATGTTGAATCTCCTAGTAGATAGTTTGCAAGTAGATAACGACTTAAGTCTCTACGGTTTGTCAACAAATGTAACCCCATGCTTTGTTCCCAACGCCCATATTCAACAAGGTGGATTAAGGCAGGTAAAAAACCTTGTCCTGGCGGCAACACTTGATATTCATCGGGGGTTCATCTAAAAAAACTTTGAAAACAAAGTTGCTTTTTCTACAACGAATTAGACTCAGTCTCAATAGAGCACACTTTTTATTGAGTACTGAGTAGCTTTTATGAGACTGTCGTCCATTTCACAAAACTCTTCCAAACTTAAGACTAATCTTAGGACATAGGACGAGTCCCAACCCTGCACTGTAGCATGCAGACCTTAAGATTAATCTTAAGTACTTGAGATAAGACGAGTCCTAACTCTTTGTGAAATCGACCCCTGATCTCGTACTCACCATGGTGGGAGTGAGTAGAAGTGAGCGTTCCATTCTTCATCATCTGACTACTCATTTCTTGACCATCTTCGTCATCGCTGGAGCTACTCCCAGTCCCACTACTCTTCTGACTAGGAGCGTTATCCTCACTCTCACTATCGGTGAAGTAGCTACCAGACGAGTCTGTGTCCTCATGGTTGGATGAAACATGATGGGATGGTGGGGTGTGAGGGGAAGGGGCTAGGGGTGAGGGCTGCAGGGGGGAGATCTCACCTCCTGTGGGAATAATAATGTCAACAGAATTTATTTCATACTGAGTCAGGGTAAAGATACAGACATGTCGATAGTCACAGGTAATTAGTTGAACAATAAATTGGATTATTGAAACTTAGTAACGCTCTGTCAACTAACCGCAGCCATGATGTAAAACTATCAGGCCTAAACAAGTCGCAGAAAGACTCTCACGCAGCCATGGTAATCTTACAGGGCCTCTAAAATTCCAATGGGAAAAGCTCTACGCTGTAAACTGCTATGCAAACGTTGCGGAATAAAGTCCAGGTGGGAACGCACGATAGAATTACACCAAAGCCAGTCACGGTAACTATCCACGTGCAGTGGAAGAAAAAATCCAACGGGAACACGGCTTAAGAAGGAGACAATTTTGACGGAATACCTTGCTCTGTGTCCGGAGTTGTGAGTGCCGAACTCATGGTGGATAGTTCACCCTTCTTGCCTTTGGAGCTTGTCGATCCCAAGAAGTTAGGTGAGTTCCTGAGGTTACTTGGATCTAGGCTAGATAATGGCCGGCTGGAGAGCTGGGCTTTACTGGTGCCTTCTTCCCTGTGTACGATAATGATATAGACTCTTCTATCATGGCTATAGACCCCTTGCATGTGATGTCAAATGATAAAAAGGAGGCAAATGATTGGACGATAGCTGTTCTTTGTGTTTGTAAAACCGTGCGTGTGACCTCAGCGTCCCTGTAACGTTTAGCGTTATGCAAGGGGTCTGTAGCAAGGTCACACCCCAAGTTTTTACCAAATGCGGTTGGATAACTATGGAAAGCCATAATACAATTTAAAAACAGATAGCCATAGTTTGTAGACAATTTTTTTTTAAATGTGTTGAATTTGTTGGAAACAAATCAATAAATGATAAGAGATATTTCAGCTCATGAACATTTACAGAAAATGTTAAATTTTGTCACATTTTTTGTTTAACACGATTGATTGTTTTGCTAACATTCGGCTGGCCATGCCAACCGGCGCACTTTGTTTATTAAAGGCAGTGGACACTATTGGTAATTACTCAAAATAATTATTGGCATAAAACCTTACTTGGTGACAAGTAATAAGGAGAGGTTGATGGTATAAAGCATTGTGAGAAACGGCTCCCTCTGAAGTGCCAAAGCTTTAGAGAAAGAAGTAATTTTCTCACGAATTTTATTTCGAGACCTCAGATTTAGAACTTGAGGTCTTGAAATCAACCATCTAAACGCACACAACTTCATGTGACAAGGGTGTTTTTTTCTTTCATTATTATCTCGCAAGTTGGATGACCGATTGAGCTCAAATTTTTACAGGTTTATTATTTTATGTTGAGATACACCAGCTGTGAAGGCTAGTCTTTGACATTTACCAATAGTGTCCACTGCCTTTAACAATGGAAAGGTCTACAACAACTAGGAATGAGATTTGATGAAAGAGGACATTTCCGGTGAATGACTCAAGAAGTCTACAGATACTGTGCTGCGAGAAACACAAAACTACAGGTTTGGACACAAACACACTTTTTCTTTCTCCCTGAATTATCTGTCCTTGTTTTACTCGTAAGAAATTCTGCTGACCTCTGACACTTTTTCTTTCTCCTTAAATTATCTGTCCTTGTTTTACTTGTAAGAAATTCTGCTGACCTCTGACACTTTTTCTTTCTCCTTAAATTATCTGTCCTTGTTTTAATTGTAAGAAATTCTGCTGACCTCTGACACTTTTTCTTTCTCCCTAAATTATCTGTCCTTGTTTTACTTGTAAGAAATTCTGCTGACCTCTGACACTTTTTCTTCCTCCCTAAATTATCTGTCCTTGTTTTACTTGTAAGAAATTCTGCTGACCTCCGACACTTTTTCTTCCTCCCTAAATTATCTGTCCTTGTTTTACTTGTAAGAAATTCTGCTGACCTCCGACACTTTTTCTTTCTCCCTATATTATCTGTCCTTGTTTTACTTGTAAGAAATTCTGCTGACCTCTGACACGTTTTCTTTCTCCCTAAATTATCTGTCCTTGTTTTACTTGTAAGAAATTCTGCTGACCTTTGTTTCTTGACCTGCATATTACAGGTCAGTCGTTCCAATGTGAACTCCCCAGTCCTGTGGTCATATATCAGTACACAGTCCTTCTGTAGAGGCCTCTTAGAACCTTTGAACTTAGTATATGCAGTACCTTTACTCTGTAAGATAAACAAATCGGAAGCTACTAGTTAAGGGTCTGCAGCCGATTTCACGAAACGCTAGGATTAATCCTATCTCGAGTTAGGACGAGTAACCCCCCCCCCTAACTTAGGATGGGTTATATGCGTCCTACGTATTAGGATACGGAACTTTACTCGTCCTAAGTCCTAAGATTAATCCTAACTTAGGAAGGGTTTGGTGAAATCGATGGCTGGTTCTGTCCACAGATTTACATTAAACTCACACAGTTTGAAGATAATGATGGTAGAAAGCTTCCCTTAAAAATACATATTACTTGCTGAGGTGCTGTAGTGTTTGAGAACTGAGTGAAGAAATTCAATAAACCAATTTACGTCTCAGTGAGAAGAAATTTATTTTAGCATTATTCGCGACATTATTTTGCTAATTTCTCAAAAGTAGTATTATAAGAGAAGCTTTCTACTATCATTATCTTCAAACTGTGTAAGTTTAATGTAAATCTGTGTCCATTGTGCTTTGTGTCACAAAAGATACCCAAATCCTTTAATTACCAGAAAGTGTTGCTGATCCTATAATTATAATTTATAGCTACGAACAATGACAGAAATAAAGACAATTCTTGATTTGAGAGTAACTGTAATTATTTGTTACAACAACTGTGAGTGTAGACTGAACTGGGTGTGTGTGCACACACCATACACCAAGCAATGCAAGGTTATAAAACTGAAGGAATGTGCATGTGGTTAAGCTTGGGCGATATCACGATATTATCGAATATCGAGATATTAATTTGGAAATGATTTCGATATCCGATGGATTTGGTTTTAATCGAAATATCAATATATCGCGATATATCGCGATATATCGCAATAATCGCGATATATCGCGATATTGATTAAATATCGCGATGTATTTGCTAGCTGAGACATCTCGCACCCCATAGGTTTGGAGTAAAACCAGAAGAATAGGTCATTAGAACACTTATGCTATGACTCTCTTATGCTATGACTGTCTCTTCTACAACTTTCACTTGGAGTTTGAAGACTGATGATGTCAAATTTAATTAATTGCGATTATATCGAATATCGCGATATATTGTCGGCGATATATCGTGAATAAAATAAATCAATATCGCCCAAGCTTACATGTGGTGTACATGTGGAGTGAAAGTGGGACCTTGACATGATTGCAAACAGGAGACTTGGTAGAGGGTGTTTTAAAACAGTTGAAAAAATGCAGATGAAATGGTTTAATATAACAAAACTGGTACCCCAGTAAACTCCTTCTTAGACAAGAAACTACATGTAGCTAAGCAGAATAATTTGCTTTTAAAAACAGCTTCATGAAAATGGGATATGTTGTTTACAATCCTCTGCTTCATTGGTTAACTAACCAATTAAGCAACTAAGAAGATCTTATTCTGTCATCAGTCTTTCTTACCTCTACGTTCGGTAGCGTGATGTTGACCTCGTGACCTTCACCGACCTCTAGTAATGCTTCTTTTGTATGGTCTATCGATGCTGGTTTAAAATCATCTGAATTAGAATTAGAGTTCGAATGGTTGATTAATAGTCTATGTCGAGTAATTTAGGCCTTCTTTAATACTCACAAGTCGTGACTGCTGTTTGCTTAGTCGAGTCATGACTACCGTTTTCCAAACACTGGGTTAATCATGCCGCCATGACTACTAACATTGTCGCAACTTCCTGCTTGGTAAACAAATTGTGTCTTTGCTCAAGACGACAACATAATTTGCTTACATAATTTGCTTACAAAACACAATCAGACATCAGTGACACAATCCTTCAACCCTTTCAGCATTAACTGTACTATACTGCGCCTTTGGCAAACAATATGTCGCAATGCATCTTGGGTAGGCCTAGGTCTTGGGAAATAAAAACTACAGAGTATACTAACAGTCCTTACACACATCAGTGTATATGGGTAAACCAAAATGAATATTCTTCATCCCGATGTAAACTTAACATCTATTAAATTAAAAACTAGTCGCGACGTAATTGTCAAAGTCGCAACTAATCGAAGCACGACTAGTCGAGGTGTAAATTTCACTAGTCGCCCAGGCTTAAATAGCTCAACCTCAACCACCCACCCTAGGGCCACTGATTTTCCGCGATCGCGGAAAACGGACGGAATTCGCGGAATCCGCCCTTTGAAACGGAAAACGGGATTTCAGAAAATTTGATTTTTTTTTTTTTTTTTTTTTTCTTGACGCCAAAACTATTGAAATTGCATTGTTTATTAAGATTCTTTTTGTTAAACTAAAAAGGCATCAGAAATCAGACCATTAAAAAGTACGAGATCGTAACCGTGGATCATTCTGTTCTACTTCACACCATCCTCAATGTTCACACACATGATGTACACACGTTGTTAACATGGTTAAGCGAAGGGCATTATTCGCGGCACGTTTTAAACATTTTTTGTTCACCCAAATTGCATTTTCTCCCTCTCTTTTACCAACAATAATACACAAACTAGCTTACCTATGATCTATAAGAACACATACAATGTTTTTTCATCTCGGAAAGGTCTAAAATAAAACCGTAAACTGTCAACATTCTGTCGCCAAAGCGAAAACAAAATGGCTGACATTTTGTTTGTGGATGGAGAATGGTCACGTCCATAGACTTGTTCCCAAGTCTTTGATCATGCTGAAACAGCGCCCTCTTGTGGATACACTCCTGTCATTAGCCTACAATGTGGCTGATGCAGAGAATCAACTGCAGTTTTAGACTTGGAATCAAGTCTATCACATCATGTGCATTGATACTGCAGTCACAGTGCAACCTTTTTAGAACAGCAGTATACAAAATAATCCACAATTATAAAAAAAAGTATTTTTTTTAAATTTGTCAGTTCAAATGAACATTTTACGAAGTCAACAGTGCAACTTATCTCAAATTGATTTTTATAAGTGTGTCCCTGGGTATTAAACAACCTTTTATCTAATTAAAAAAACATGAAACGGAATTTTTTGTGCCTGAAACGGAATTCATGTTTTTGCCAAACGGAATTTGCACTTTTCTGAAACGGAAAATCAGTGGCCCTACCACCCTCCCTCCCAACACATCGTGTAAATCGTTAGCTTGTCAGATTTGTGAAGAGATGTGGAATGTGGGGGGAGGGGGTGAGCTTTAGTCAGCGGTTTGTCAGATCTGAGACGGATCATTGTACCAGCTCATTAGTTACTCTTTGCCCACATCCCCAACTAAAACATCACCATGTAATACTTACATCGTACTGTGTGAAAAGCCCTGTGTCTGTCCCTGTCAAAACTTCTCCCAAGTTTCAGCTGGTGGGACTCTGTTCCAAACAGCGCTGTGGGACTGCTGCTGGTTTTGTCCATCGTACACAATATCCGTCTACCAAACAGTTTAGTTAGAATTGCTCAACCACTGTCAACCGTCTACTTGTGTATGTACAGTGCTTTTTTTGTGCTAGCTGTCCATTGGTTAGAACAGTTTATGATTTATACTTAGTTTATGTGTGCAAATCACAAATCATGTTGTTTTACTGTGCAATGATTCCAGATGAAACATTCCTTGTATAAAACACGCTGTTGTAACTTGTGGGTGTACATGTTGCTAGCAAACTTTCATCAGTTGTGAACCGTAGAAATTGCTATGTAGTGACCCTTCCACTTTCTATAGTTAAAAACAAAACGAAACAAGCAACAATTACAAAACATAAAGAAAACTAAATAATAATCAAATTCACAAAATATTCGTAACAGACAGGGTCAGCCAGCGACCTCCTCCTCATGCACAATTTAGCATTTTATTGGGTCAGAGCACGCAAATCAGGCCGATGCGTTAATTGTGACAATATCAGCTTGTCAGTACGACTATGATTGGCGCCAGGTCAACATTTTTTTTTAAGGTAAGCCACACAATACAATTTTGATAACCAGAATAAGGTAACCAGCCAAACTACCATGTCACATAGACCCAGTAACTGGGGCGCTAAATTCCTTTTTCGAAATTTTGACATTTTCTGTCATACTAGCGCCCCAGCCAAAACTGCACGTTTTCTGTGGTAAGGGCAACATTTCATAAAAATATCATATACATGTCACACCCGAAATGCCCCAAAATGACGGAGAAACCAAACGAATTACCTTCAAAACTGCCAACTGGCCTCTCCATATTATGTTTAAGATAACACCAGGCGTGAAATTGTACTGAAATTTTTCCGGCTAAAAAATGAGGATTTTTGAGACATTCTCGGTTTCCGTTGATCATGTCCACCCAGCGTCTAGTTCTTATCTTATTTCTGCTTGGAACGAGAGAACAGATGCCTTGTGGGTCCAGCTGTTTATACAATCTGGTTTCGAGGGTTTCGGGGAGTGAGGTCTGGCGCCGGGCGCACACACATTGTCACAATGCATAATGTGCAGGGCTGGCTGCTGCATGCGGGCTGGCTAATGTTTATGGGGCATGGTCCGCGGTGTAGCCAAAAAGACAATACATGTACCCTAAACAAGTCAACAGCTAAAATGACAACTTTCCACCCGATCATCTCGATTCTCGCCCCCCTAACCAGCTCGCACCCAACCCAGCTCGCCCCATGACAATGTTGCACTCTATCAAACAAAGTTTGCCGGGCGAGCTGGCTGAGGCGAGATGACCAGCATCCATGTATGTACAGTGTACATGTACATGTACATAGTTGAATTGATTCTTTGAAACTCAACAACAGTCTGCTGTGATTCTTACTAAATTCTGGTAAAAAATATACACAAATACTTTCTGCAATAATAACAACATTTACTTAATATCACAATATGTTACAGAAACACGGGTAAAACATTAGTTTAATTTAGGAAAAGTCATGAAAATACACACCGTATGGTTGTCACCAAAGTACAGCCTTCGACCATTCGAACCCGCGTCGTTTCTGCTAGTAGCTAGTGTGTTTTGGGTGGGGGTGTTAAAATGAAGGCACGGCACATACGTGTACGGACGGACGGACGTATGTCGTGTGCACACACTGAATGCATGTACGCCAGCCACTAGCACTGCGCAAAATACGCATACGTTCGTCGTATGTGTAAGACGATCAAGCAAAATCTTGAAAGTCCGCCCTCTTGTGTTAATTCATCAAAATGAGGGAGGGGCCTACACTGGCCCCCCCTGTCTTCGTTATTGTCTGACTAGGAGAGGTACGTAAGGAGGACCAAAGTGGACAACGCAATTTTGATAGTAGAAAATGAGAGTTTAATTTCAAGTAAAACTATTTTTTCAAAATCTTCTATTTCTGCGAGCAGAAAATTTGAAGTTACTTTTTACAAATGACTGGCGGTCGAAAAGTAGACAACCCAAATTTCAAAATTTGTTCTTCCTAATAGAAATTAGGATTTTACATTTGCACCAAACCAAATTTCTACCAGCAGAAATTTGGAATTTACTTTTTGCCAGTGACTGGTGGTCGAAAAAGTAGACAACCCAAATTTCAAAATTTGTTCTAGAGCCAAGGGCGTTTTTTCCTCCATTATTCTCTCGCAACTTCGACGACTAATATTATTGAACTCAAATTCTACACATTCAATAATTTGTTTCCCAACTATACGTTCAATAATTTCCCCCAACTACACGTTCAATAATGGTATCCCCAACTACATATTCAATAATAGCCTTGCTCAAGGCAGTCGCATTATTCGCTCCGAAAAGACGCTGCTGTAAACCCACCCGTATACCCTGTGTGTGGTGAGTGCGATCACACCGCATGACCCACCCGTATACACACTGTCACATCGTACGACGTGCACACAAGTCATCCGCACTCGTACCACTAACCGCATGCGGAGGCCGTAAGGCCGACAGCCTTGTCGGGTCTGTAACTTCCGGGTTTAATGTGTTGTATTGAAAAATTTCCACAAGTGGAAAAAATGGGGGGGGGGGGGCTCTCGGATATGCTAGTATGCAGCCATGAATATGTATATCTTTCGTCAGACCTATCAGACAACACAGGATGTGAGGCAAATGAATTATTCATTTTGACGTCCAATCACGCACTTCCCTTATCACGACCTTGTGTGATGTAAACATGTCTCGTCTTTCGCGGGCATTATGGTAATGAGCTGATGACCGTGGGAACTCTTCGCTTATTATAGTAATGAGGTCAGTGGCTTCAACACAGACCTAGTCTTGGTGTAAGACGTTTCTCGTTTCCTTTTCACGCACACCGCGGCCAATTCACCGACAGCGCGCGCACCGACTCACCCGACTTATAGTCCACTCACTTTCTCCGGGTAGGGGCGGTGAGTGGACTATAAGTCAGGTGAGTCGGTGCGCGCGCTGTCGGTGAATGAGAGACTTTCTGGGACGATAGAGGGCAGCAGACTTACCGGGTAAATCCATTGTTCTCAGAATTATTATGCGCATGTTCAGAACTACGTAAACAATGGAAATTTACCCGGTATGTCTGCTGCCACCTAGCGTTGGAAAGTCTCCTATTGGCTGCGGTGTGCGTGAAAAGGGAACGAGAAACGTCTTGCACCAAGACTAACACAGACCCTACAAGGCTGTCGGCCTGACGGCCTCCGCATAGTGTACGGGGGCATCGTGTCGTGCGATGTTACGCACAGTGAATACGGGTGGGGTTTTTATACAGCGGCGGTCTTTTTTCGGAGTAAATAATTCGACTGCCTTGAGCAAGGCTAATTCAATAATGGCTCCCCAACTACACGTTCAACAATGGCTCCCAACTACACGTTCAATAATGGCTCCCCAACTACACTTTCTGTAATGGCTCCTCAACTTCAAATTCCCGTTGATACCCGAACTCAACTTTAAACAGCAAATATTTGCTATGTTTTATTTGTGTATCTTAAAACAAGTCAACAATGAAAATTCGCGATGGTCATTCTATGCAATATAACGAGGATAGCAGTTCGAAATGATGTTTCTAAATATAATAAACTACACTCCAGTCAGTACAATTAATCATGCCAGGAAATGTTGTTACGGCTGGGAGAGGTATTTCTTAACGAAAAAGATCTAGAATGGTTCAAGACATAACACCACGTTGATATCATGCCTTATTTGAATATAAGAAAAACTCACAAGAAACTTCGCTGTTTCTCAAGGAAGTTGATTTGCAAAAAAAGTTCGACTAGGCTTTAGGGTTTCAAAACAATTGCTACAACCGATCAAATTAATGAAAAATTACCTTTCATCTAATTTAAAGATAAATGTATTCAACATTGGCCCTAAAAAAAGTCCTATACAACGAGGATCAATTAATGCAAAGTTATGCACATATCAAGTAAAAGTGCAAGTGCAAGTGCAAACAAAAAATACTGTAAATATCAACGCGAGCGCATTTTGTTGAAGTTTTGACTAATTTCTGTGTGTTTGTTGTGCCAACTACTTAAACATTATCATAAAAAAACACTTTATTTTACTTTTCCCAGAAAGTAGAGCCTATTATACTTCCTCTAATATGAATAGCAATAGCATACCTTATTACATTAATAAGTTACCATTATTGTTAGACAACCGTATTTTGACACCGACTACTTGAGACCAAGCCCGAGTTCATTTTTTATTCTGGCCAGGCCCTACCAATACATGACTTCAAATACATGTAGTTGATCGATGATTATTAAAACTAAACAAAACCACAAGGAGCAAAAAATTACATGTACTCTTTTACGAAATTAACATAACTAATTAACAGGAACAAATACTAAAGGTGATAGGTTGTTGCCAGTACCTCGCCCTAAACCATCTGTCCCATCTTCACCGCCTTGTGAACCTTGCCATAATGATGGTGCTCAAAGTAGCGTCCTCTATAGACTTGATTCAAGTCCCGATCTCGTTTGAGAGGTCCCGTTAGAATATCCGCCGTCAAAAATGTTGCTATTGTGGAGGAATGTCACAAAACAATAGTTTCATGGCGGCGGTACGGGATTGGGACTTGAGTCAAGTCTAGGTATACTCTAGTACGAGTCTACTCCACGTTCGCAACAAAAAGCAGCTTCGCGCTCTCTGGACGAGGGGGTGTTAGGGATAACACTAGCAGTAGAATTTTCTGCCACAACAAAGTAACACTCACTTGGATCTTCCCAGAAAGTCCCACACAAAGCCACCTGGGCATGCCTGCCTTGGACACCAAACAGACCCCAGCCACCGCTGCGATAATCGGCATCATAGGCTGCTTTCAACTGGGCGAGTGAACACAGTTCCATTCCACACAATGCACAGCTGGCTCTTGCCTCGGTCAGATCAGCACTAGGGTAACTCTGGGATGTCTTGAAGATTGGATATCCTAATGGAAAAACAAAACGCCCAACAAAAATTAACAAAGAGGCCAATTCTTTGTAATTCTTTATACTGCGTAGGCAGTGCTCTACTTATAATTAAACGAAAAACAAAAACAGATAGCATAAACAAAAACAGATAGCATAAAGTGGAACCTTGTACGAAACGTAAGGCGTTTATAAACACTCTTTAGCAAAATGAATCAAACTTAACATGTGAACGTTGTGCAAATGTGTTTTTGATGATTTTCAAATGATGTACAGAAATGTTCAAAACTTTGTGCTTTAAGAGGTTTTAATGATTTTCAATGCATGGTTCTACTTACTTGTATCCACTTGACACTTTTGGCAGCATATTGGATTTCCAAACCAACCTGGTTTGCGGTTATTTGGAATCAAGCTCTTTGTGTAATTTCCATGCACTACAAAGTAGCACAAATTATTTTCGTAGTGCCATTCCCCACAGGGAGTGACCTTTGCCAATCGGTCCTTTGTATCGTACAGGTGCCAACCACTGTGACGAAACCCGGCTTCATAAGCTGCTCTCAACTGGGCGAGTGTACACAGCTGCAGACCACATTCTGCACACCGAGCTCGGGGTTGGGATTGTTCGTCATTCGGGTAACGCGCAATTGATCTCAATATTGGATAATCTGATAAAAAAAAATAATAATAATTTGTTAGGAGCAGATGTAATAAATAATGTAGCCAGCCATTGGCGAAAGTGCAACGTTTGAAACACTCAGAGTTGTTTTGTTACCTCAAAGCATTTCTTATAAGCACCTTCAAGCAGTTATGAGGTCATATTAACGCAAACACAATGTTTTAAATGCAAACATAAATAGCAAAAAGACAACATAGTAAGTGTGTCTTTAAAAAAAAACTTGGTGGAAAAAACGTTCATGCCCTCTCATATTGGTGAATTATTTCAGGCGTGTTGGATACTGAAATTCGCGTAGCAGTTTGAGAAAGACCAAGAAACTTGATAAGTTATTGAATAGTGACCCAATTTACCTGACATCATCATCACAATAGTCTTGAATGCGCCAATTTGTTTCAAAACATTATAAAATGCAAATCATTTACGCCCTTTGACTCAAATTGTGAGTATGGCACAGGCGTTGCGTGTGACGTGTGTGCAAACAATGAGTCAATCCGATATTTTGAATACTGCAAAGCTTTTTGGGCTGTGATTTAATCAAGATATATAGGTTTCATCGTTCAAATGACCTGCATACATCATGTTGTCTTGGCGATTGTTTCATGCCTGCCGTTCTACTTACTGGCATAAATATCGCATCTTTGACAACAGAATGCGGGATTACTAGTAGCTGTGGTATTTGTATGTGGGATGAGGCTTTCGGTAGAGTTGCCGTCTACAATAAAGTGACACTCGTCTGGTGAATTGGAGAACTCTTCGCATGAAGAAACTTTTGCGTGTCTTCCTTTGTTGTCAATCAAACCCCACGTGTCTTCACGATATCCTGTATTGTACGCAGCTTCAAGTTGTGACGTAGTACACAACCGCATCCCACACAGATTGCAGCGGTTCTGAGCATCAGACAGGTTAGCTACTGGATATGACTCTGCAGTTTTGAAGATGGGATATCCTGGAAAACATTGTGAGAAAACACGCCATTCTTAGACATATAACTTGTCAATTTTGCTTGTGTTTCCAAAGATGGTAACGCTACAATTATATATGATGCACAAATTATATGCATCTCTGTTATAGGTATTCCTGTTCACATACACAATTATACATAACAGATAACTTGACAGCCACCTTTCCCTAAACCATTGTTATATTTATATAAAAAAAACGCAATCAAAGAAAACAAATATAATCAAAGAGTCATAAACAACCATCGAAGATAATGTGATCTTTGTGCTTAAAGTGGTTTTAATGATTTTCAATGCATGGTTCTACTTACTTGTATCCACTTGACACTTTTGGCAGCATATTGGATTTCCAAGCCAACCTGGTTTGCGGTTATTTGGAATCAAGCTTTTTGTGTAATTTCCATGCACTACAAAGTAGCACAAATTATTTTCGTAGTGCCATTCCCCACAGGGAGTGACCTTTGCCAATCGGTCCTTTGTATCGTACAGGTGCCAACCACTGTGACGAAACCCGGCTTCATAAGCAGCTCTCAACTGGGCGAGTGTACACAGCTGCAGACCACATTCTGCACACCGAGCTCGGGGTTGGGATTGTTCGTCATTCGGGTAACGCGCAATTGATCTCAATATTGGATAATCTGATAAAAAAACAAACAAATAATTTGTTAGGAGAAGATGTCATAAATAATGTAGCCAGCCATTGACGAACATGCAACGTTTGAAACACTCAGAGTTGTTTAGTTTCCTCAAAGCATTTCATATAGGCACCTTCAATCAATTATGACGTCATATTAATGCAAACACAATGTTGTAAATGCAAACCTTAATTCCAGAAATACAACATAGTACAACTTTGGGGACAAACCGTACACTTGCCCCTTCATATTGGTGAATTACTTCAGGCGTGTTGGATACTGAAATTCGTGTTTCAGTTTGAGATACAACCAAGAAACCAGTGATAAGTTATTGAATAGTGACCCAATTTACCTGACATCATCGTCACAATAATCTTGAATGCGCCAATTTGTTTCAAAACATTACAAAATGCAAATCATTTACGCCCTTTGACACAATAATTGTGAGTTTGGTACAGGCGTTGCGTGTGACGTGTGTGCAAGAAGTCAATCCGATATATTGAATACTGCAAAGCTTTTTGGGCTGTGATTTAATCAAGATATATAGGTTTTACATCGTTCAAATGAACTGCATACATCATGTTGTCTTGACGATTGTTTCATGCCTGCCGTTCTACTTACTGGCATAAATATCGCATCTTTGACAACAGAATGCGGGAGAACTAGTAGCTGTGGTATTTGTATGTGGGATGAGGCTTTCGCTAGAGTTGCCGTCTACAATAAAGTGACACTCATCTGGTGAATTGGAGAACTCGTCACATGAAGAAACTTTTGCGTGTCTTCCTTTGTTGTCAATCAAACCCCACGTGTCTTCACGATATCCTGTATTGTACGCAGCTTCAAGTTGTGACGTAGTACACAACCGCATCCCACACAGATTGCAGCGGTTCTGAGCATCAGACAGGTTAGCTACTGGATATGACTCTGCAGTTTTGAAGATGGGATATCCTGGAAAACATTGTGAGAAAACACGCCATTCTTAGACATATAACTTGTCAATATTTTGCTTGTGTTTCCAAAGATGGTAACGCTACAATTATATATGATGCACAAATTATATGCATCTCTGTTATAGGTATTCCTGTTCACATACACAATTATACATAACAGATAACTTGACAGCCACCTTTCCCTAAACCATTGTTATATTTATATAAAAAAAACGCAATCAAAGAAAACAAATATAATCAAAGAGTCATAAACAACCATCGAAGATAATGTGATCTTTGTGCTTAAAGTGGTTTTAATGATTTTCAATGCATGGTTCTACTTACTTGTATCCACTTGACACTTTTGGCAGCATATTGGATTTCCAAGCCAACCTGGTTTGCGGTTATTTGGAATCAAGCTTTTTGTGTAATTTCCATGCACTACAAAGTAGCACAAATTATTTTCGTAGTGCCATTCCCCACAGGGAGTGACCTTTGCCAATCGGTCCTTTGTATCGTACAGGTGCCAACCACTGTGACGAAACCCGGCTTCATAAGCTGCTCTCAACTGGGCGAGTGTACACAGCTGCAGACCACATTCTGCACACCGAGCTCGGGGTTGGGACTGTTCGTCATTCGGGTAACGCGCAATTGATCTCAATATTGGATAATCTGATAAAAAAACAAAAACAAATAATTTGTTAGGAGCAGATGTCATAAATAATGTAGCCAGCCATTGACGAACATGCAACGTTTGAAACACTCAGAGTTGTTTAGTTTCCTCAAAGCATTTCATATAGGCACCTTCAATCAATTATGACGTCATATTAATGCAAACACAATGTTACAAATGCAAACCTTAATTCCAGAAAGACAACATAGTAAAACTTTGGGGACAAACCGTACACTTGCCCCTTCATATTTGTGAATTACTTCATGCGTGTTGGATACTGAAATTCGTGTTTCAGTTTGAGATACAACCAAGAAACCAGTGATAAGTTATTGAATAGTGACCCAATTTACCTGACATCATCGTCACAATAATCTTGAATGCGCCAATTTGTTTCAAAACATTACAAAATGCAAATCATTTACGCCCTTTGACACAAATAGTTGTGAGTTTGGTACAGGCGTTGCGTGTGACGTGTGTGCAAGAAGTCAATCCGATATATTGAATACTGCAAAGCTTTTTGGGCTGTGATTTAATCAAGATATATAGGTTTTACATCGTTCAAATGAACTGCATACATCATGTTGTCTTGACGATTGTTTCATGCCTGCCGTTCTACTTACTGGCATAAATATCGCATCTTTGACAACAGAATGCGGGATAACTAGTAGCTGTGGTATTTGTATGTGGGATGAGGCTTTCGCTGGATTTGCCGTCTACAATAAAGTGACACGTGTCTGGTGAATTGGAGAACTCGTCACATGAAGAAACTTTTGCGTGTCTTCCTTTGGTGTCAATCAAACCCCACGTGTCTTCACGATATCCTGTATTGTACGCAGATTCAAGTTGTGACGTAGTACACAACCGCATCCCACACAGATTGCAGCGGTTCTGAGCGTCAGACAGGTTAGCTACTGGATATGACTCTGCAGTTTTGAAGATGGGATATCCTGGAAAACATTGTGAGAAAACACGCCATTCTTAGACATATAACTTGTCAATTTTGTTTGTGTTTCCAAAGTTGGTAACGCTACAATTATATATGATGCACAAATTATATGCATCTCTGTTATAGATATTCTTGTTCACATACACAAAAATCATTCACGGGTTTTAAAGGAACACGTTGCCTTGGATCGGACGAGTTGGTCTATAAACAGCGTTTGTAACCTTTTTTTATAAAATGCATGTTGGAAAGATGTTTTAAAAGTAGAATACAATGATCCACACAATTTTGCCTCGAAATTGCGTGGTTTTCCTTTTACTGTGCGAACTAACACGGTCAGCCATTTATGGGAGTCAAAAATTGGACTCCAATGAATAGCCGACCGTGTTAGTCGACGAGGTAAAAGGAAAACCGTGTAATTTCGAGGCATGTTTGTGTGGATCATTGTATTCGAATTTTACAACATCTTTCTACCCATATGCATTTTATAAAAAACGATTACAAACGCTTTTCAAAGACCAACTCGACCGATCCAAGGCAACGTGTTCCTTTAACATAAAATCAAACATTATACATAACAGATAACTTGACAGCCACCTTTCTCTAAACCATTGTTAAATTTTAAAAATAAACGCAATAAAAAATATATATATATAATCAAATACTCATAAACAACCATCGAAGATAATGTGATCTTTGTGCTTAAAGGATTTGGGTACTTTTTCAAAATGTCCATAGATTAACATTAAACTTACAGGGTTTGAAGATAATGATAGTAGAAAGCTTCCCTTCAAATATGACTTACTAAGGTGCTGTAGTTGATGAGAAATGAGTATAACAATGTCATGAAAATATGTTTGTAAATGATTAAAATAATTTTCGTCTCATGAGACGAAAATTATTTGTATTACATTGTTTTACACATTTCCCCAAAACTACAGCACCTTAGCACGTAATATTTTCAGGGAAGCTTTCTACTCTCATTATCTTCAAACTGTGGAAGTTTAGTGTAAATCTGTGGACATTGTGTTTTTTGTCCAACAAAAGTTACGTAGATCCTTTAAAGTGGTTTTAATGATTTTCAATGCATGGTTCTACTTACTTGTATCCACTTGACACTTTTGGCAGCATATTGGATTTCCAAGCCAACCTGGTTTGCGGTTATTTGGAATCAAGCTCTTTGTGTAATTTCCATGCACTACAAAGTAGCACAAATTATTTTCGTAGTGCCATTCCCCACAGGGAGTGACCTTTGCCAATCGGTCCTTTGTATCGTACAGGTGCCAACCACTGTGACGAAACCCGGCTTCATAAGCTGCTCTCAACTGGGCGAGTGTACACAGCTGCAGACCACATTCTGCACACCGAGCTCGGGGTTGGGATTGTTCGTCATTCGGGTAACGCGCAATTGATCTCAATATTGGATAATCTGATAAAAAACAAAAACAAATAATTTGTTAGGAGCAGATGTCATAAATAATGTAGCCAGCCATTGACGAACATGCAACGTTTGAAACACTCAGAGTTGTTTAGTTTCCTCAAAGCATTTCATATAGGCACCTTCAATCAATTATGACGTCATATTAATGCAAACACAATGTTACAAATGCAAACCTTAATTCCAGAAAGACAACATAGTACAACTTTGGGGACAAACCGTACACTTGCCCCTTCATATTGGTGAATTACTTCATGCGTGTTGGATACTGAAATTCGTGTTTCAGTTTGAGATACAACCAAGAAACCAGTGATAAGTTATTGAATAGTGACCCAATTTACCTGACATCATCGTCACAATAATCTTGAATGCGCCAATTTGTTTCAAAACATTACAAAATGCAAATCATTTACGCCCTTTGACACAAATAATTGTGAGTTTGGTACAGGCGTTGCGTGTGACGTGTGTGCAAGAAGTCAATCCGATATATTGAATACTGCACAGCTTTTTGGGCTGTGATTTAATCAAGATATATAGGTTTTACATCGTTCAAATGAACTACATACATCATGTTGTCTTGACGATTGTTTCATGCCTGCCGTTCTACTTACTGGCATAAATATCGCATCTTTGACAACAGAATGCGGGATAACTAGTAGCTGTGGTATTTGTATGTGGGATGAGGCTTTCGCTGGATTTGCCGTCTACAATAAAGTGACACGTGTCTGGTGAATTGGAGAACTCGTCACATGAAGAAACTTTTGCGTGTCTTCCTTTGTTGTCAATCAAACCCCACGTGTCTTCACGATATCCTGTATTGTACGCAGATTCAAGTTGTGACGTAGTACACAACCGCATCCCACACAGATTGCAGCGGTTCTGAGCATCAGACAGGTTAGCTACTGGATATGACTCTGCAGTTTTGAAGATGGGATATCCTGGAAAACATTGTGAGAAAACACGCCATTCTTAGACATATAACTTGTCAATTTTGCTTGTGTTTCCAAAGATGGTAACGCTACAATTATATATGATGCACAAATTATATGCATCTCTGTTATAGGTATTCCTGTTCACATACACAATTATACATAACAGATAACTTGACAGCCACCTTTCCCTAAACCATTGTTATATTTATATAAAAAAAACGCAATCAAAGAAAACAAATATAATCAAAGAGTCATAAACAACCATCGAAGATAATGTCATCTTTGTGCTTAAAGTGGTTTTAATGATTTTCAATGCATGGTTCTACTTACTTGTATCCACTTGACACTTTTGGCAGCATATTGGATTTCCAAGCCAACCTGGTTTGCGGTTATTTGGAATCAAGCTCTTTGTGTAATTTCCATGCACTACAAAGTAGCACAAATTATTTTCGTAGTGCCATTCCCCACAGGGAGTGACCTTTGCCAATCGGTCCTTTGTATCGTACAGGTGCCAACCACTGTGACGAAACCCGGCTTCATAAGCAGCTCTCAACTGGGCGAGTGTACACAGCTGCAGACCACATTCTGCACACCGAGCTCGGGGTTGGGATTGTTCGTCATTCGGGTAACGCGCAATTGATCTCAATATTGGATAATCTGATAAAAAAACAAAAAAATAATTTGTTAGGAGAAGATGTCATAAATAATGTAGCCAGCCATTGACGAACATGCAACGTTTGAAACACTCAGAGTTGTTTAGTTTCCTCAAAGCATTTCATAGGCACCTCCAATCAGATGACGTCATATTAATGCAAACACAATGTTGTAAATGCAAACCTTAATTCCAGAAATACAACATAGTACAACTTTGGGGACAAACCGTACACTTGCCCCTTCATATTGGTGAATTACTTCAGGCGTGTTGGATACTGAAATTCGTGTTTCAGTTTGAGATACAACCAAGAAACCAGTGATAAGTTATTGAATAGTGACCCAATTTAACTGACATCATCGTCACAATAATCTTGAATGCGCCAATTTGTTTCAAAACATTACAAAATGCAAATCATTTACGCCCTTTGACACAAATAATTGTGAGTTTGGTACTGGCGTTGCGTGTGACGTGTGTGCAATAGTCAACCCGATATATTGAATACTGCAAAGCTTTTTGGGCTGTGATTTAATCAAGATATATAGGTTTTACATCGTTCAAATGAACTGCATACATCATTGTCTTGACGATTGTTTCATGCCTGCCGTTCTACTTACTGGCATAAATATCGCATCTTTGACAACAGAATGCGGGATTACTAGTAGCTGGGGTATTTGTATGTGGGATGAGGCTTTCGCTGGATTTGCCGTCTACAGTAAAGTGACACTCATCTGGTGAATTGGAGAACTCGTCACATGAAGAAACTTTTGCGTGTCTTCCTTTGGTGTCAATCAAACCCCACGTGTCTTCACGATATCCTGTATTGTACGCAGCTTCAAGTTGTGACGTAGTACACAACCGCATCCCACACAGATTGCAGCGGTTCTGAGCATCAGACAGGTTAGCTACTGGATATGACTCTGCAGTTTTGAAGATGGGATATCCTGGAAAACATTGTGAGAAAACACGCCATTCTTAGACATATAACTTGTCAATTTTGCTTGTGTTTCCAAAGATGGTAACGCTACAATTATATATGATGCACAAATTATATGCATCTCTGTTATAGGTATTCCTGTTCACATACACAATTATACATAACAGATAACTTGACAGCCACCTTTCCCTAAACCATTGTTATATTTATATAAAAAAAAACGCAATCAAAGAAAACAAATATAATCAAAGAGTCATAAACAACCATCGAAGATAATGTCATCTTTGTGCTTAAAGTGGTTTTAATGATTTTCATCTCATGGTTCTACTTACTTGTATCCACTTGACACTTTTGGCAGCATATTGGATTTCCAAGCCAACCTGGTTTGCGGTTATTTGGAATCAAGCTCTTTGTGTAATTTCCATGCACTACAAAGTAGCACAAATTATTTTCGTAGTGCCATTCCCCACAGGGAGTGACCTTTGCCAATCGGTCCTTTGTATCGTACAGGTGCCAACCACTGTGACGAAACCCGGCTTCATAAGCAGCTCTCAACTGGGCGAGTGTACACAGCTGCAGACCACATTCTGCACACCGAGCTCGGGGTTGGGATTGTTCGTCATTCGGGTAACGCGCAATTGATCTCAATATTGGATAATCTGATAAAAAAAAATAATAATAATTTGTTAGGAGAAGATGTCATAAATAATGTAGCCAGCCATTGACGAACATGCAACGTTTGAAACACTCAGAGTTGTTTAGTTTCCTCAAAGCATTTCATAGGCACCTTCAATCAGTTATGACGTCATATTAATGCAAACAATGTTAAAAATGCAAACCTTATGTGCAGAAAGACAACATAGCAAAACTTTGGGGACAAACCGTACACATGCCCTTTCATATTGGTAAATTACTTCAGGCGTGTTGGATACTGAAATTCGTGTTTCAGTTTGAGATACAATCAAGAAACTTATTAAGTTATTGAATAGTGACCCAATTTACCTGACATCATCGTCACAATAATCTTGAATGCGCCATTTCGTTTCAAAACATTATAAAATGCAAATCATTTACGCCCTTTGATACAAATAATTGTTTCCCTTAGTTGTATAAACAATAACGAGAAACGATTTACGAGTGCATTATATAGGCCTACTCAAAATCGACAAATATTCATGCCCATTGTAGACCAACAACTTATTTGGTACGTCCCATAAGCACGTTCCACAGTCTTGGCTAATTATGTATTGCTGGATTGCACATGGTGTCTTTGACCGTCATCTATGGTAAAAAGCAATGAAAAGGTGCACGCGTGTATACGCGCTGCGCAAGACTGTCAGCCAATGATAGCCTTTCACGCGTTCACGTTTCACCAAAGATGGCGGCTATATAAGGGGTCTATATACTCACGCTGTTCTTCGTTGTCCATGGGACAACAGTACGCTGATCCATTGAAATTGGTGTTGGGAGTAAATGGAATGAGACTTTTGTTAGCATTGCCTTCAACGAAGGAGTAGCATTCATCTTCTGTGAGGAGACCATCACATGACGTCACCTTTGCCTTATGTTCAAGCTCGCTAGTGAAGCCCCATTGGTCATCACGATATCCGTCGTCATGGGCATTTTTTAAATCATCCAATGAGCACAGCTGCTTCTCGCACTGACTGCAGGTACCCTCAGCTTCAAGGTGATTTTGACTCATAACAGGGCTTCTAAAGACCGGGTTATTAACGAGTGCTGCAGAGACAAATGAAAACTTTGAGATTAACTACTCATATAAGCAGAACATTTAAGACGCTTTGTTCACTTCAAGAATCCCAAGAGAAGTGTATGGTGGCCCTGAAGGGACATCGCACATCGCAAATATCTTTGCAAATATTTGCGATGTCGCAAATATCTTTGCAAATATTTGCGATGTCGCAAATATCTTTGCAAATATCTTTGCAAATATTTGCGATGTCGCAAATATCTTTGCAAATAATTGCGATGTCGCAAATATCTTTGCAGATATTTGCGATGTCGCAAATATCTTTGCAAATATCTTTGCAGATAATAATTTGCGATGTCGCAAATATCTTTGCAAATATCTTTGCAGATATTTGCGATGTCGCAAATATTATTGCATACTTGATCGCATACTTCGTCGCATAGTTTGCATATTTGTGTCCGATATTTTTTCAAGAGCCTAGAAGGCTTCATGACGTCAGAGTCGTGATGATAAAACTTTTTCTTGCGGCAGCCATTTAAATCCTCGGTTACCGTTCAATAAAATTTACAAATTTGGCTCTTTTGAGGGCATTTTACTTCTAATAACAACAGTCTTCACCTGATATATCACCCACCGAGAAGGCGAACAATCTGCATCAATGATATTAGGGTAAGTTTTGATATAAAATGTGTTTTTTATAATAATTTACTTCGCGTTAAAAATTACGTATACAAGTACGTGTGCCCGACAAACTTAGTGCTGCATCTAATTCGTGAAAACTGTATTTTGGTTTTATTCTCCACATTAACTGATGAATATATAAGTTCCACTCGGGAATTATTTGACAGGATAATACTGTGAAAGTAGGGCCTGTCTTCTTAACTTGTTTGTGGTTTTATTTTTTGTTGGCAGTCATCAAATTCCTTGTCTGCTGATTTGAAAAAAAAATTGTTTTTGTTACTGTTTATAAAACAATAAATCCCCAGGCCAGGCCGAGAGCTGGATAGTGATATAAATTATAAATATTGTGGTTTCGTTCAAGGTAAATGTATTTTATTTTTAAATAAGCATTACATTAAACACTGTTGTTACTTTGCGTTGTTCATTTTTTCGAGAAAGATTTTGTTTTAGGCCTACTCTATTTATAATAATATTCTGTTTAGCTGACTGATCATGCTGATGTACCACTATTAGGTATTTAGTAATGAGTTTATTTAATAAATGAGTCTTCTAATGGAAATACATTTCTTGGCACTTAAAAAAGGTTACATAATTCTAAATTATTACATAAATTTAAATATTGGCCATGAATGAATGATAGTGATAAACCTGCATCAAGCAGGGGCTATGGGTTGGGGGGACTTTGCTAGAAGAATATCATTTGCTTTGTGGATTAAGGATTCCAACTTTTTTGTAGAAGAGGACTGCATTGATCAACATTACTTGTACTAACTTTCATTGTTTTATTTTATCATGTAGGCCTACAAGTACAATGCACAGCTGGAAGAATGACTGTGCGGTGTGAGGAAAATCACCAGGCCGAGGTTCAAGTCAAATCATCCAATAAGGGCAAAGGGGTACTTGAACACTGCATAAATCTATCAGGTATGAATCACATAATTGATTTTTACCTAGACCCAGTAACTGATGGGGCGCTGTACTCCTTTTTCGAAATTTTGACATCCGACAGACGATGTCAAAGTTTCGAAAAAAGGAAGCTAGTCTGACCGATAATGTCAAAATTTTGAAAAATGGAGTACAGCGCCCCAGTTCTTGGGTCTAGTTTTTACCCACATACACCGATGTGTGTTATTAGCACTGTATATTCAGTACTTACCCGAGTTCTGTGAAAAAAATCACAGGCAAATTACTCATGGTAATTCGAACCCATTGAGTGCATGCATGACCTTCGCAATTCTCGAGCAGTTTCATACTAAACTAGACCACCGAGATTGCCCAGTAGCTGAGGCAGTTCGAATCCTAAATTTTAGAAGTGGATACTGCAAATGATTTAATAGAATATTAAAATTTTCTGGGTTAAGAATATTAATTTTTATTTTTTATTTTTTACTCAGGTAAGTTTTGAGTATAAAGTGCCAACACCACATCAGTGTATGGGTAAAAACCAAAATGAATACTATACATATCAAGACTGTGGCATTATTCACTCCGAAAAAGACGCCGGTTTAAACCCACTTGTATTGTGCATAGTGTGTAATTACACCCCACGACCCACCCGTATACACTGTCACATTGCTGAACACTCGTCGTACGAAGAGTGTGCACAAGTCATCCACACTCATACCATTAACGGCATGCGGAGGCCGTGTACAGGTGGCGTCGTGTCGTGCGATGTGGTTAATTTTACGCAGTGTACAATGTATAATACGGGTGGTTTTTATAGTTTTTACAGTGGCGTTTTTTCGGAGTGAATAATTCGACTGCCTTAGCAAAGCTTAGCAAGGCTAACCCGACATCCTTTTGAGATGTTTCCGATCAGTGGTGATCTGGAGTTCGAGAGACTTCCAAGTCAATCCCCCCCTTGAATGTTTGTTTTTTATATCTAAAGGGGGGGGGGGGGGGTAAGAGAAAGAAAACTCTCTAAACCAGTATTAAATCCCAAGAGCTAAAACACAATTTTGTTTAAATACAATGATCACCCATATGGTGCTATAATTTTTGTATTTATCATGTGGAGGGCTGCATTGACTATTTGATCATACATGTACTCAAGCATTGATTCATTGATCATACTCAAGCATTGATTCATTGATCATACTCAAGCATAGATTCATTGATCATACTCAAGCATTGATTCATTGATCATACTCAAGCATTGATTATTTGATCATACTCAAGCATAGATTATTTGGTCATAGTAATAAGATTGTATCCTCATTTCAGTTACAAGGATCTGCAGAAAAGCGTCAATGTGAGAAGCGTAACATGTGCTAACCAGTTCCGCATCAAAGCAAAAAACATGTTAGTTCATTTCAGAACAATATAAAAAGTCATCAGTAGGCCTGGACAACAAGTGAAGTTTACTACTCATATCAAATACATTGTAGTCATGACTTTGACACTATTCGCGACCAATTTTAAACTCCTAAGATTGCGGCAAGTGGTTTGTCGCAGGCCCAATAGAGCAAAATTTGTGCTAAAACTAAAAAGGATTGAAGTTGTTGGGAATAGTCAAGAGCGACACAATTGGTTCACCAAGCAGTAGTCGCGACTAATTTTGTAGTCATAGTAGCACGTCGACTATCTGAGTACTTGAAAAATGATATTTGTAACTCAACTAGGCAATAAATAGTCACCACTTCGACACTAGTCACACTAGTCGCTCAGGCTTAGTCATCGGTAGAGGAAATATCACCTGTGATTCAGCAGAAGAAACTTCACCAGTGTCGATTAAGATATAAAGTTCAATTCTAACTCTGTATAAAAAGTAACATAAAGCAAACTGATCTGTCCTTATTTGCTAATGTTTGCTAGCACCTAGCTTGACAATTCCGAAATACTAACCTTAGGCTCTTGAAAAACTTCTCGCCACAAATATGCAAACTATGCGACAAGGTATGCGATAAAATGTTTGACATCACAAATATTTGCAAATATATTTGCAAAGATATTTGCGACATCGCAAATATCTGCAAAGATATTTGCAAAGATATTTGCAACATCGCAAATATTTGCAAAGATATTTGCGACATCGCAAATGTTTGCAAAGATATTTGCGACATCGCAAATAATTTGCAAAGATATTTGCGATGTGCGATGTCCCTTCAGGGCCACCATAAAAGTGCTAACACGGAGCAATATTTCTTGGAGCCCAAAAGGCGGGCATATCAACAGCCGCAAAGTGACGGTAGAATAAATAACCCCAAACTCATTGAAGAATACTGATTTGGCAGGAAATTTATAATTTGTTTGTCTTAAAAACATTAATTTGGTCGCCTTCATATTATACTCCCGCACTTCAACACCACCCCCACATACATAGTAATTAATTGAATCAATGAATATTAAAATAACTCACAAAAGATAACCAAAGTGTTTGTGTGCTTTCACTTGCCCACAGGGGCTGCAGGCCTGAAGTGTTATAGTACTTGAGTGTGAAATTACCTTTTTCTAAAAAAAAACCGCGTTACTTGTTTTACTTAAATAATGTTGAGCAATTGCCGATAGTGTGACGGTGTCCAGTTCATTCAAGACATACATTAAACAATGAGTTTATTCTTTTAATCCCTTTACCAATCATATATTATACCTTTAAACCAGTGTTCACATCGGTTTTTACGCATACAAAAATCAAATAAAATTGTATCGTCACTTACCATTCACTGGTAAACTATAGAGCTTCTCAACGGAACACTGTTTCTGTAACAATAAATCAATGTGAAAATGTATCCATAAAAAACCGCACTGTTAACACAAACTACATTAAATCAAATACAATCGCTCATCGCATTACGGGAGGGTGGCATACAGTGACACTACAAACAAATCAGTGGGTGCGTTCGATTAGCTTCCCCGGGTCGACCCCGGTGTGTGGCGTTTTCTTTTTCCAGTACGAACGGGTGCAGATAATTACCCACGTTCGTCCTGGAAAAAAAACCCGCCACACACTGGGGTCGACCCAGGGAAGCTAAACGAACGCACCCAGTATGAGTAGTACCCTCTCTCTGTCTATCACTGCAGTGACATACCATGGAGCAGGGGGTTGAGGGGGGGGGGGGTTATTAGGCACCACCAACGGCGGCGGAACACTTTTAAAAGTGGGGGAGGGCAATTTTTTTAGACAACATAGGTATGAATATATATTTGGTTTGCGGTAACACTATGTGTGTACCTACTTGCTAGGTAGAGTTTGTTCTTAGAGAACTGTCTTGCTTTATTCTACTACCGCGGAGTAGATGTTCGGGTTTGCGGGAGACTTCTCAGTTCTGCAAATCCTATTTGATATTAGGTATGCACACAGGTTCTGTCTGTTGGGCTCACAAAATAATTAGAAAACGAAAGTAACACTATCGATTTAAATATGAACACCATCATGCCTCCCCAATCCGCCCAACCCCCAAAGGTCAGCCGCTGATGTAGAGCTAGTTTATGTATTCTAAATTTTAGTTGAGTTTATTTCTCGTAGCCTTTTATGCAACAATAAACTGATGAAAATTAAAGTATTACATTTCGAAGAACCTGTTCGTTTGTGCTTAAAAGGAGTTCTGAAAAATCATCACAACCATCACGGCACGACGCTTACATTCATGATGGGTGTATAGATTCGCATTATACTTACTCGCTGGAAAATGTTACTGTCGTACTGTATTACACTGTTTGACTGCTGCTGCTGTTCTGTTTGTTCCGCAGCCTCACCCAACACGCAGCGTTTGGTCGAAGGATCGATGTTGAACGATGTGCAGCCATCAGCCGACATACAAGCAGCAGCACACGCTTGATAGGTATACATCGGTAGGTTCAGACGGGGAAACTCATTGCCTGGCTTCAGGCGAAAGTTGGCGATGACGCGAGCTCCTATTGATGACGTGACGCAGAGTGATGCTATGAGGACCATGACTATTGTAATCAGATTAAAACAATTATTTATTCACCTAAGATTTAAACAGGAGCTTGAAAACACTGAAACGTAAGCAAATAGAGCGAGCATAAATTTGACAATCGGCCTAATACTTTTTGAGGTATGGGTGCAACAATTAAAGCTTTTGTCACTAAAATAATGTGTTTTGGTGAGTAGAATAGTAATAAACAGTTAACTAAGATTTAAAAAAAAATAGTTTGCATTTTATTTATAAATTTAAAAGTAGGCTCGACCCGAGAGGGCGCTGTTCGTGAGGTCAATCGAGGCGCGATATTTGAAGAGAATTGAGTAGTCTTGCCCCGTTCACTACGTCTTGGCGCACTGTATGGCTGTACTGCTGTGCGGACGGTCCACTCGGATTACCCAGCACGGTGAATCGCATGCAGTGCCAACACAAGACAGTGACGCTTGGCGCAAGCTTATAACATGCCCTCAAAGTTGAAACAACACCCGATTTTTCTCACGTTAGGCAAATGCTCCTTTAGGTTCGTCACGTCTTTCGGATACCTTCTTCGACTTCACACTAGCTGGACAAAAAATGTTGGGATGGCGTCATGTTTTAGAAAAGAACTTTTCTTTTCATGTCAAAATGTGTGGTGTATTCCGGATTCTCGAAACACGACGGCTCGATATGTTTGCTGCACACAGCGCTGGATACGACGTCGGACCGGACCATTTGCAAAACTGACCCCATCTTTAGTTGTTTTGCCGCATCCAGCAGGACATTGCCGGAAAAATGTAAGAAATAAACCTTTTTTCGAAACGTACAAACTCACGACTAGGACTTGCATGTACTTGCACGTACGTGTGTTCGATGTTCGATCGAGGCAAAATCTGCCTCGATTGACGTCACAAAATGGGTAGGCGGAGTCACCCCCAAACAACTGCATCTATTTTTTAAACATTTAAATCGTTACAAACATTACTCAACAAATTATTTTATTGTTCATAAACATTATACTTTAAAGTTTGAAGTAGAAGAAGAAAAATATATATTTCCAGGTGAGTTTAGAATTAAAATTGCTGAAACAAGGCTAATAGTTGCTATACATTACGTCGACCACAACCTGTAAATCAATATCACTCTTCCGGACTGTTCGCAAATCTATATTATTTTCACTTTGCAGCACACACTTCGCTCGTGACAACTTGGTGTCACTTTTGATCAACATTAATTAATCTAGACCTCAAAGATCTTCGTATAATTGCTTAGTAGATTTAGATGACACGTCAGCATCTGTTTTGATGTCAGTTTTACCTCGTATACAATTTCTTGGTTCATGGAATGTTAAAAATGAAATTAAGCTCCACATTTTAAAATTGTATTTCTACTTCGTAATTGAAAAATAAGTTGTGAAAAGAAACCAAGTTTACCAACAACATTTCTGCAGCGGGATTCGAACCTTTGCCTTTAGTGCTGACAAAGTTACTGTGCTGTCATCCAAGCTATTGAGCTGTATATTTTTTTTAAACACAGACGAGCTTCGCATGCGGCGTCAAATACATCAACCACAACCTGTAGATCAATATCACTCGTCTTGCCTCTTCAAGATGTTATTTTCACTCTGCAGCACACACTTCTCGAGTCTCTTTTGATCAATATTTCTAGCTCTCAAGGATCTCTATGATATTTCGCTTCAGTAAGTTTTATATTACACGTCAGCATAAGTTCTGATGACTGCTTGGTTGCTACATACAAAGCCCCTAGTTTTCTGGAGCCAACAAATTTACAATAAATGAAGCTTTATAATCATTTGTTTACCAACAACATGACTGCACTGTATTTTGAGCCTTTGCCTATTGGGGTTGACATCATCTTAGCTATCGACCTCTGAATTGGCATACAGTTTTTTTTATAATTGCCTAAAATACATGTATTACATAATTGTTTGTAATCTTGAGCAGAAAATAAAACATTTAAGATAAGTCGCATATACTTAAAGCCATTGGACCCTTTCGGTAAACAGTGTTGTCCAAGGCCCACACTTTGTGTACCACAACTTATATATAAAATAACAATCCTGTGGAAATTTAGGCTCAATCGGACATCGGAGTCGGGAGAAAATAACGGGAAAACCCACTCCTGTTTTCGCGCGTTTCGTCGTGTCATGACATGTGTTTATAACAAATCCGTAATTCTCGTTAACGAGAATTTATATTGTTTTACCGTTTTCTCATCAAAAAGTAAAGCATTTCATGGACTAATATTTCAAGAGAAGTCTTTCACCATTACCTTCTGTAAACCCTGTAAATTATTTGTAAATCTGTGAATTTTTTTTTTCTGTACCGAAAGGGTCCAATGGCTTTAATAATGTTTCAACACATACACTTAGTAAGCATAACATGAAGTGAAATTTTAATATTAAACTTAAGTGTCGTTACAAAAATAACTAAGTGTGTAGTAAGAATCACTGAAAGGATTCACATGTTGCGTCATCTACATAAACCACAACCCGCTAGATCAATATCACTCGTCTTGCCTCTTCACAATTCTAGATGTTATTTTCACTTTGCTGCACACACTTCTCGCATGATAAGTTTTGTCTTTTTTTATCAATATTTCTAGCTCTTAGAGATCTCCACGATATTTCGCTTTTCCACTTCCGGTTGACCCGGAAGTTGAACGGTCAGAATGGGGATAGGGTAAAAGGAAATGTAAGCTCAAAACTTCCTAAAAAAAGTTTAAGGTTGTACAGTTCTTGAGATATGGCCCCACTTCCGGCTGACCAGGAAAACAAATCTCAACTTGGGGTCACGGTATCCAAGGCTGATCTCCAATGCACAATGAGTCTATAACTGATTTTTGTTTTAATCGGCTGTGTACTTTTTGAGATTTTGTCCCACTTCCGGTTGACCCATAAGTAAAAGTCAACATGGGGTCACGATTTAAAGCAATTCCCCAATGTCTAAGGAGTCTATAACTGAAAACAAAACTTGAAAATTGGTTGTGTAGATCTTGAGATATGGTCCAACTTCCGGTTGTCCCAGAAGTAGAGTTTTTCAAAGTTAATAATTTAATACCTAAGGAGTCTATAACTGCATTATAAAGTTTGAGAATCAATTGTGTAATTCTCGAGGTATGGTCCCACTTCCGGTTGACCCGGATGTAGAGGTCAACAGTCACGGTTTGTAAAGCCTAAGGTTTTTCAATATTAATCTCCAATGCCCAAGGAGTCTTAAACTGAAAAAAAAAATCAGTTTGGTGGTTCCGAGATATGGTCCAACTTCCGGTTGACGCGGGAGTAAAGGTCAACTTGGGGGTCACGGTTACCCAAAGGCTAATCTCCAATGCCCAGGAGTCAATAACTACAAAAAGTTTCAAAATGGCCGAGTACTTCTTGAGATATGGTGCTGCAAAGTACCAATTAAATATGCAATTTATGCAATTTATAATAACACGGTTAATTAATTAAGAATGTTTGTATTTATAACATTTAAGAGTCAGTTCAGGTAAATAATTGACATAGTTGCTCACGGTCAAAAAATGAATTTTTTTAATACTTTGTGGGTGGAAGGGCCTTGGGGTGCAAGTAAACAAAATTGCATTTTCAGTTCTATATATAGCCCGTTGCCATGGTTACGGCTCATTTTGTTTTTTGGCCATTTTAGGCCGATTTTGGGGTCTGAAAAACTGGTTTTTAGCTCATATTTACAACTCCACCCCACCAAAATGCAAAATTTCAAAAAACCTTTTATATCACTACAAAGTATCATCCTTGGCCTTCCTTGAGAAAAAAATTATTGCTTTAAATATCACCCTTGTGCTATTTTTGCATCATGCATTACAGTATGTTTTTAGAACTTGCAAAATCGACATTTTTACCCTATTTTTGGACCCCAAAATGTCAACTTGCCAGGGGGTCTCAGAAAATTTTCCTTTCGGCTGTGATTAGGGTCAACATTGGTCTTTCCATATCTGGTGTCAAAAACTTGGGCAATTGTATCCTGTTGTGACAGTACTGCCTCAAAACTAGACTTTTTTTCCCCAAAACGTGAAAAATGCCTTTTTAAGGGTCTTTTCACATAATATCGACATACGTGTCCACGGTTAAAAAAAAAGGAATATTTTTCTTATACTTTGTGGATGGTAGGGACTTGGGGTCCAAATAAACAACATTCACATTTCAAATCATAATATAACACGTTGCCATGGTAACAGTTCATTTGTGTTTAGGCCACTTTAGGCCGATTTTGGGGTCTGAAAAACTGTTTTTGACTTTATTATTTTAAGGAAATTAGGTTTGAAGAAAAAACGTGTACAAATGCTGAGGGGTTTTAGGCCGAAACAAAGAATACTAATAATAATACAAAACACTAAAAAATCTCGACAAAGCAATAACTGTTCCGACAGTTTAGGTCGGAACAGCTACTCAAAAATCTCAACAAAAACAATACCTGTTCAAAAATATAAAATAATCTCTACGAAAATAATATCTGTTCAAACAGGAGGCGAAACATCTATAAAATAATAAAAAATCTCGACGAAAAAACAATACCTGTTCCGACAGTAGGCCGGAACAGCTAAATTTATCTTCGAATGAAATTATTCTGTAGTCAAAATAGTTGCTCATAATGTATCAGCAGCTAGAGTGCTTCTTACCAAGTTTACAATTAATATAATCATGTCCAAATAATTTTGGAGTAGGCATAAGCCTATTTTATCATAATATGCAAATCTTGCCTACAGGACTACAGGCTCTGCTGCTTTATTTTGTACGTTGAGAGCAAGTGGACTATCTGCGTCTGCTACTTACCTCTCAAAGAGAACGCCATGGTTTGATCTTCTAGCATTCAAACAGTCATCCGCGTCCATACAATTCGCAAGTTTTGTTTTCCAGAACTAAGTCACGCGTTTGAACAAGAACGTCACTCTTTCCCTAGCTCTGTATTCAGTGTGAACTGGTAGTATATGGGGAGCTGAGATATTGGTCCGCTGACCAATAATTTCCAAATGATTAAACGCAATTTAATAAACGCCATCCTTCAAAACTGACCTTTTGCGTGACTTAATTATATCAGTAACTTGTAGCATTTTTATTTCGCATGTTCAAAATTCAGAGTAGCTATAATTATTGTTCACTCGAGTTCAAAACTCCTTCACAATAAAGTTAAATCTGAATTTAGACCCATGGAGTATAATGTCATGAACATTAAAGGAACATTAAAGGAATATAACGGTAATTACTCAAAATTAATAAAGCATAAAAACTTACTTGTTTGGTATTAAAAACTACCAATGGGAAGCTGTAGGTAGTATCAAACATTAGGAAAAACGTAGTTTTTGAGAAAGAAGTAATGTCTCACTAAAATAATATTTGAATTTACTCAACCGAGATCTCGAATGCATGGCATCTAAAAACACAACTTTCTGCGACAAGAGTGTTGTTCTTCCATTATTCTCTAGCAACTTCGACTTATTGAGTCCAAACTAGTTGAGATACCCCACGTATAAGAAGACTACTCTTTGACAATTACCAGAGGTGTCCAGTGCCTTTCGAACAAGAAAACTGCCGTGACCAAAGGGGAGATCGTCTGATAAAGGAAGAAAAACACCCTTGTCCGCCCAAGTTGTGTGCTCTCAGATGCCTTGAATTCGAGACCTCAGCTGAGGTTTCGAATTCAAAATCAAATAATTGTAGTGCGAAATTACTTCTTTATCGGAAACTAAGTTATTTCAGAGAGAGCCGTTTCTCACAATGTTTAATACTATCAACAGCTCTACATTGCTTGTTACCATAGAAGTTTTTATGCTCACAATTATTTTGAGTAATTACCAATAGTGTCCGGTGCCTTCAAACCATAGATCGATCTACACATTGGATTTTTACAATTTTAATCATCATCGCAAAGGTCTCTTTTAGAAGAAATGCAAGCGCGTAAACATGCGGTACCTAAAATCATCGCTATTTTACGATGTTAACATCGTAAAATAGCGATGATTTTGAGTCAATTGACTCCCAAAATAGCCCAACCAAAATAGTATTGTGATGATGACATAATCTCTATAGCCAGACTGTACGAAGATTCAGTGGTGTGACGTCACACCCATTGTTCATTGGGCTTTTGCAGAAACTGGGTTTTTCTGGGTCAGAACGCCGATCAATTTTGTGTTTGTTTTGCATGAAGAAACAAATTTTATTGAACAATACTAAAATATCGGTAGGCCTACTCGTTTTTACATTTTCTCGAACCTTTGGTTCCCTTTGGTTCATCAAGGTTCGATTCGCTCCATCTACCGGTTTGAACCGAAAGACCAGGGGCCGATTTCACTAAAGTAAAATTGGCCCAAGGGCTCTACTTACCGTAAGCAAATAATCGGCGCTTATGGAAGCTGGGAATTTTGTGCTTAAGGCAAGCATGGTCACGGGTTAGCGGGGAACTTTGGTTTGTGTGCGTGCGTACTCCACCTAAGGCTATAGCGCAGAAATTTGGCAGATCGCGGCGCAGAATTCGGCCGGCAGTAAGCAGAGCCATGAAATTGGGCCCAAATCCACTCGAAAAAAAGGTTACCTCCGCCTTTTACCATCTAGTAAAAAAGAATAAGTGCTTCACACGACCGTATGGTGTACACTGCATAGGCATATTGAAGACGGGCTATCAAAAGACGTGATTTTAGTCCTTTTTCATAAATAAAAAAAAAGTTACCTCCGGCTTTTACCATCTGGTCGAAAAATTAATAAATTAATGTTTCACACGACCGTACGGTGTACACTGTATGTGTGTACGCTGCATCTAGTCAAAAAGAATAAGTGCTTCACACGATCGTATGGTGTACACTGCATAGGCATATTGAAGACGGGCTATGAAAAGACGTGATTTCAGTCCTTTTCCATAAATAATAAAAATTTAAAAAAATAGTGGTTATCAGGTGACATACATAGTGAGTCGTTTGTGATTTTTTGAAATTTTTCCGAGTAGTAATGAAGAAAAACAAAAGGAAAAAACAATAATAATTGCTTCAAACGTCTGTAAAATGTACACTGTACGTGTTAACACTAGGCCTCGTGAAGACGGGCTATCAAAAGACGTAATTTTAGTCCTTTTTATAAATAATAAAAATGTAAAAGAAATAATGGTTATAAAGGTGACATAAATAGAGAGTCGTTTGTGATTTTGTGAAATTTTTTCGACTAGTAATAAAGAAATAAAAGTTACCTCCGGCGTTTAAATGACGACCATATGGTGCATAAAGGTCTCGTGAAAACAGGATTTTAGTAAATTTTCATATAATAATACAAATTATTAAAAAAAAAATATGGTCACAAGGTGACATAAATAGAGAGTCGTTTGTGATTTGTTGGTAATTTTCCGCCGAAAAGGTTACCTCCGGCTTTTAACCATCTAGTCAAAAAGAATAATAAATGTTTCACACGTCTGTATGGTGTACACTACAGTATGTGTGTACACTGCGTAGGCCTTGGTGAATATGGGCTGTCAAAAGACGTGATTTAAGTCCAATCCAATTAAAAATAAAAAAAAATAAAAAATATGATTATAAGGTGACATACATGAAGAGTCGTTTGTGATTTTTGGGTAATTTTCCGACTAGTAATGAAGAAAAGAAAAGTAATACCTTTCTAGTCTAAATACACCATATCACTGCATGATACATGCGTGGTGCGTGTACAAGCATGTACGCACCAACTACACGGTGCGTCTACACAGTACACCTCCGTTTGTAATGGACCCTTCCTATGAAACATGCTAATTACATTCACGCATGCGTACAGACCCTGTTGGTTGGCAAACGCCATAGAGTTGTGCACAAAGCAGACGCGCAATCGCGTCTGCGTCACGCACCCATTAGCCGTGTACAATACAGCATGTTGTTCCCTCCTTTTGCCAACCAAAACGTTAGTGCGCACGCGCTATGTGCAATTTACATAATATTTCATGGGAAGGGTATATTGTTTGAGGGCGCTACAGAGTGACCTTGTTTACTCAACACAAGTACTCCACACGACCATTCAGTCGGTTCGTATCGTGGGGGTTCAATCCCCGTAACTGCATAAGAGTCTTCCAAACTTCATTTTGAGTGTGTAAGTAAGTTTGTTTAAGTATTTATCACAGCAATTAATGCAACCTCCGGCTACCTCCGACCTCCAACTTTTACCAACTGCCCGATGTTGCCTGTTGTTGTTGGGGTCGCACGCCACTACACTAAATACCGACAACTCACGACCCCTCACGACAACAATTTTTAAATGCACTTTAACAGAACATTTGAACATAAGTCAACCGTTTAATATATGCACAAGAGTCATATGCACCCAAACCACTTTCAAACTGTTGAAAACATTGTATTTTTAAGTGTACAAAAAGTGTTTTTTACCCCGAATTTAGTAACGAATGGAAATATCCGCCATTGTCTTTCGACGTACTTGGACGATTCCATTACACCGCAGGGGTGATACAATATGCAAGATGATTATTTACCATTTTATGTGCCTCTCAAAGTCCCCATAGAGTTTTTAAAAAATATTATATTTAAATCTTCCCCTTCATTGAATTTCAGAGTGTCGGCTTAGTTACTGACAAGAAAGAAAACAAAAACAGCAGCTAAAACCAAAAAGAAAAAAAATACAACTCATCCCTCAGAAATTACCCATGCCCCCTGCGGTGTAATAGAATAGTCCAAGTATGTCCATGGCGAATATTTCCGTTTGCTACTAATGTTGGGGTAAAAAACACCTTTTTTACAGTTAAAAGAACAAAATTTTCAAACGATTAAAATTGATTTAGATGCATATGACTCTTGTGCATATATTTAACGTTTGACTTATATGTTCAAATGTTGTGTTAAAGTGCATTTAAAAATTGTTGTCGTGAGTTGTCATGACATGAGGGGTCGAGGGGTCGCGAGTTGTCGGTGTTTAGTGGGACCGGTTGTTGGTATCCCCGATGTTAAAAGAGAGCCAACAGCCCATTAACTTGTTGAGCTAGGGAGGGATACTCCTACCTTTAGACCCAGTGATTGGGGCGCTAGATTCCTTTTTTTCAAATCAAAATTTTGAAATAAAGGAGTACAGCGCCCCAGTTACTGGGTTAGAAATATTTCTACCTCCAAAGCTCCATGCTCCTACCTACTCCTAGAACTATTTCGGTTTCGTCCGGCTATCGTCTCCCGTAACGGGAGACGATAGCCGGACGAAACCAAAGATAGCCGGATGCAACCAAAATAGTTCTAGGAGTAGCTCCTACCTACAAAGAGGTCACTTACCTAAGCATTGATAATGCCAGTTCATTATTTGTGTGTGCAATGTTTATTTCCGCAGAGCAATGGAGACTGAAGATTCCCAAGTACCAACTCCTAGTCCTACAACATATAAAGTCATATCAACTCCTTTTCAAGAAAAAGGCCACAAATATCGAGAGTTGACGGACGAAGAACAATCAAAGTTGAACTCTGATAAGACTCTGGTGTCTGAGTTTAAGCAAGCCAAATTGGAGAGAGAGGCACAAAAGAACTGGGATTTATTCTATAAGCGAAACTCAACTCATTTCTTCAAGGATAGACACTGGACGACTAGAGAGTTCCAGGAACTTACAGAGAAAGAACCAGCGGTAAAAAATATGCAGAATGTAATAGGCACCGAACCGGGGGGTTGGGTCCAGCAGCCGATATGAAACACTAGAAATAATCTTATCTAACTCGTCCTAAGTTTAGGATGGATTTAATGCGTCCTAATCTCTATGGATACGGGACTTAACTCGTCCTAGTCCTAAGATTAATCCTAAGTTTAGGAAGAGTTTGGTGAAATCGACGGCTGGGACTTCATACCCCCCACTTTCATCTTTTAAAATAAACTATGTTTTAAAAATATATTTTGACTATCTTTTTTTTTTTTCAACTTTCAACTTGTACCGTCACAAAATATAAGGCCTAATCTCTAATGCCTGCCTACGCTTGCACATTAAGCAGAGAATGGTGATTGCAAGCGCAGAATTCGGCAGTAAGCAGAGCAATAAAATTGAGTCCAGTGGTTGACAACATTTTTATTAATGGGCAGACAGTAGGAGGGTTAATAAGTTGAAAGGTCTCATTAATTATAGCTTATTTCTTTGATACAGGATGATGGTGTCTCAGCTGGCCAGAGAGTGTTATTAGAGGTAGGATGTGGAGTGGGTAACGCTGTCTTTCCTCTGCTGGATGAGAACAAACAGCTCTTTGTACACGCCTGTGATTTCTCACCGAGAGCTGTGCAGTTTGTCAAGGTAAATTTCACTTTTGAAAATGCTAGCAACATTTTTTACACGAAGCTTTGTTCCCGTTGGACTTTGTCGTCCGCACAACCTCGCTAATGTTATCGTGACTGGCTTTGGTGTAGTTCTATCGAGGGTTTCCTCCTGTACTTAAATTCAGAGATGGAACGGCTATTTAGTGTGTGTGCAAACCGTTTTACAGCGTGGTAGCGGTAGGTTAACAGCACAGAGCTGTTCCTATTAGACTATTTAGAGCTTTGCTGCGCGGAAGTCTAATGTAATCTTTTTTGGCCTGTTGGTTTTACATCACATTCGCGTTAAATTGACAGTTGGATTTAATTTTGTCATTCTACAAAAAAGTTGCGATACTTTAACCAAAAAAAGAACAGTGGGAACACAGCTTTTGAATGTATACGGGAACTGTAGACGGGATTGGTTAAGGCGTTTATTTTTGATGGCCCCCTTTTTTTTTATTGTGTGCTTTTACAGGAAAATGCTGCTTATGATCCAGCCAGGATATCAGCCTTTCAGTGTGACATCACGAAAGATCCACTTGTGGCTCAAATACCAGAATGCAGTGTACATATTGTCACAATGTTATTTGTATTGTCAGCTATTCACCCAGATAAAATGGCAGCCGCTCTCCGAAATATTTATGAGGTTGGTAGTTAGGGAAACAGTGTACACGCCAATACAGTTTATCAATGTCCATTTATTTAATGTAATAATAATTATCAATATAAACCACCAGGGAAACTGACTGATTAAATTTTAGATGATTTGGGGCTGAACAAAGAAAAATTGACTAGAGTGGGACTTGAACCAACGACATCAAGATTAACGTGCTGGCATTCTACCAACTGAGCTATCTAGCCCTAAGTTGGGGGTGTCCCTACTTTGTCAATATCTTTGTTTGGAGGTGCCAGTCGGAAGCCATAAAAGCTGTGTAGCCAGGGATAAATGATAATAGTTAACATCGTTAACAATATTAATTAGGTGCCAATGTGTATGACTGTTAGTTTTGGTCATCTCTGATACAGGTTGTCAGACCAGGTGGTTGTGTGCTATTCAGAGATTACGGGTTATACGACCATGCCATGCTAAGGTTCAGCAGGGGACATAAATTAGCTGAGCAATTCTACGTACGCCAGGATGGTACAAGAGCTTACTACTTCACTGAAGGTAAAACTAATTACAACTCATGTACCTGTGTTTACGATATAATTGTTAATATGAAGAGATCGCCTGACATCACAAGGCTATGGGCGGCCACTTAACTGCTACCAGTGGCATGTTCCCACCATCTGTAAGGATGTTGGTATGCGTATCATCCACTAGGAGCCTGACTGGTTGGGCTGGTTTTCCTTACGTTTTACAAGTATCATGACCGGGATTCGAGCCAACACGCTGCTGCTGATAACATCAGACCTTTGGTCCGCTGAACTAGACTGCTCAGCCACAACACACCACAAAGGCTAATCTAGATCGCTGCCTTTACCTATGGATGTGTGTCATTTTGATATTTTGCTTGCATGTGCGTTGGTGAAAACTGATCGTTATGTGAGGGAGTAACCCCTGGAATTACAAAAATGCGGGACAGTCTACCGGTTACTGGCTACTAAATCTGCCAAAAAGATTGATTGGGTGGGAAGAAATACCATTATAACACAAATCAGCACAAGATACAACGCACAATACTTTTTGTTCGGTGGGTGATTTTGTACAGAATTTTGACAAAACTTTCGAAATGCAAACAAAAAGAGTTAGGGGAGTAACATGTTCCTCACCTCAATACATTCTAGATATATAAGATCAAATCTTGACTACTTCTCTCCACAGAGATGCTAAGTAAACTGTTCAGCCAGGCAGGATTTGAAGTTTGCCAGAACGAGTATGTTTTGAGGGAAACGGTGAACAAGAAGGAAGGCTTGTGTGTTCCTCGAGTATTTGTGCAGGGAAAGTACAGCAAGCCAACTCAGCCGAATAGTTGACGACACGTAAAAGCTTTGCACCATGTTGGTAAATTTTATTAGAGTTAAAGGCATTGGACACCTTTTGTAATTGTCAAAGACCAGTATTCTCACTTGCTGTATCCCAACAATGTGCATAAAATAACAAATTTGTGATTTTATTTTACTCAATTGGTCATCGAAGTTGCAAGAGAATAATGAAAGAAAAAACACCCTTGTTACCCAAGTGTGTGTGCTTTAAGATGCCTAAAAAGGGCTTCAGGCCTGAAGTCTTTTAAAATTTGAGGGAGAAATTACCTCTTTCTAAAAACTACCTAATTTAGAAGGAGCCGGTTCTCACAATGTTTTATACTATCAAAAGCTCTCCATTGCTCCTTACCGAGTAAGTTTTTTGCTTACGGTTATTTTTAATAATTACCAATAGTGTCCAGTGCCTTAAAATGAATTTGTTACTCCTAGAAAGTTGCGTGTTTTGCTGTGTTCATCTGTACTCGTATCAGTACGGTACGCATAAAAATGGAATACGCAGCAAAATAGCAGCTTTGAAATAAGTTATTTTAGTTTTTAACCCAAATTTAAGTTGATGTCGCACCTGCGACTAAAAAAACATACATATTATTTTAATCTTTACATCCTTGGGCCCTTATTTGGTAGAGCTGTTCAAGCAATCATGTTTTGCAACCTGAAAAATTGAGGACTTCGCTTTGTTTTCCCATTGTTCAGACTAGACTATTTTAGCGATGTCCCCATTGGATTTGTACACAAAAGCAAAGCGAGGACGTCCTTGCTCTACTGGAACATCTGGGTCCTTTTTTAAAGTCCTCTCTTTCATCGGGTAAACACCCCCACAAAATCATTAGAGTAATTTTTCCTCTTGAAAATAACTGCATTGTAAGCCAAATGTATTTCTAGGGAAGATTGATGCCATCATTATATTTGGTCCATTCCTTTACCGGTAAAAATGGTAGAGCGATGGGATAATTCAAGTAAGAGGAATGAAACACTAACCTCACTCTGTCATCATCGGGAAGACCCTCCAAGAGTCGTGCCAAGGAGGGTGAGGATGAGTCTCCTGCATGCTCTTGTCCCGGCTCTTGTTCTGGTTCCGTGGTGTCCCACGGACCATCATCGTTCGTATCACCTTTAATCTCAATGATAGATAATTTATCCCTTAACATGTCTTGAAATTACACAACATCGTGCTTTTTGCAGTCTGCTCTTTCCACCCTTTTGTATCTGTGTGAACAAAATGAATTTCGACCATGTCATCCTATTGAATGAATTGATAGGATTGCAACACTTGCTCGATACGAGCCTATTACAAAATAATACAATTTATTTACAAAACAACTCTTCTGCTGTCTGAGTTCTTTTCAGTGGCCACTGCTTCGACAAAGAAATTCACACCTACCTCAAAATACAATAAATTCAACTTTCAAGGGCGTCCAATCATTCACTCTCGAAAATTAATAGTCGGGTGGATAAGGGCCATCTATAATAATTGAAAATGAACCAGAACTGTACAAGAACAAGGTCGCCAAAGTTAAGGGATGTTATCGGTACGCTTTCCAATAAAACAATGACAAATTATCCAAATTGCATTTCTCTGCTTTCGGATCAACAATTCATTTAAACTAAAAATGCTTTTACAAAGTGCTTTATATTAACACACTACTACAATCCAATGGGTTTCCTTCATAAACATAATTAAAAGAAACTTACGCTTTGTTGAGCTCAGTTCTCCTCCATGCCTCACCAGTTCTAAACGTCTGTGCTGTAGCATCGCAAGCAAGAACCCCGACTGCTTAGCCCCAACTTCCCACACATCACCCCACTCACTTCAGAACTGGTACTCTGCACATCAATTCACTGTCTCCCCTATATATACACAACTACCACTCTTTACACTCCAGCACACCAGTGAAATTCCCCAGACATTCTTGAGGGACAACGCCCCACAGAACAAAAGACCAACCCGAACAAGGCCTTTGTACTTGCATTGCAAGGACTACTGCTGCACAGTAGCACTTGTCCACCTGTCAAAACTATCTAGTAGCGATAGCTGCTGCACAGTAGCGCTTGCAATAGCAATTACACAGAAGCAACTCGCATTAGAACTATTACTAAGCAAGTACCCCAAAAAATATAAAATGACTATTTCAAACAGCTTCCATTGGTCTACCTGTGACAATAATAATAATTAATAATATTACTGCAAGGAGTGGGGCGAATTTTGAGATATAAGACCTAATCCTTAAGCACCATGTAATGGTTTACAAGGTGCTATGGCGCAATATGCTGCCAATCCACAACACATGGGACCAACGGCTTTACGTCCCATCCGAAGGACGAAGCAATGGAATGACATAACAGGTGTGGGTTAAGTCGCATATTGCCCTCGGTGAACACGCCATTCATTGGTATGAATTGCACGCACCTCTGGTATTATCTTATTCTTCTTCTCTCCTACGCTTTGCATGGGTAGTACCGTTTGAGGACCTTTTCCTATTAAAAGACCCAGCCCTTTTGGACCAAGAGGGCTCACTTTCCTCTTGACATTTTTGTACAAATGTGTAGTAAAACAGCCAAGCTATAAGCTTTAAAGTAAAAAACAACTTTTTTTTTACAAGGAAAATATTTGAAAAATTCTAGCGTGTTAAAACCGATGGTGTTGGTCAATCAATCAATCTTCCCAAGAAGTTGGCGTCAGTGCAAAAATGTCATCTCTCGATTGTGCAACTTTTTGTATAATGCACAGAAATGTTCAGTGTTTGAAATGTACCTCAGGGCCTATCTGGATTTTTTTATTAAGCAAGATGGGAAGTTTTGATGCTTTCAAACTTGCGTGTAGTATGCGCTTTTTAAGGAGATGCAACGCTTTTGAACTGATTCGACAAAGTATTTTTTGTCAAGTATTCTCAAGAATAGTTATACTGTAATAAAAAAGCCGATAAGGGGCTCATGGTAAAATGGTATTCATGAAAATGTAACTTTTTTTTCATAAAGCAGACCTTTCACTAATTACATGAAGTTCTTTAGAGAAACTTGTCTTCTTATTTCATTTGTAAATAAAAAAAATGCAGGGAAATAAACTAAATTAACACTTCTGAACTGTGTTTTGTGAATAAAATAACATTTTATTAAACAATCACTGTAGTCTCAGGATCTTCTCATTTTGTGTCCAAACTATTTGAACAAATTTTGCTAATAAAGTCCAATTTCATACAATAAAAACTATTTTTATAGATTCGTATTGCAGTTTGCACTAATTGCTGACAATGATTAAAGGCACTGGACACCTTTGGTAAATGTCAAAGACCAGTGTTCTCACTTGGTGTATCCCAACATATGCAATTATGCAAGTTTTTGGTCATTTGGTCATGGAAGTTGCAAGAGAAAAATGTAAGAAAAACGCCCTTTTTGCACAAATATGTGTACTTTCAGATTCTAATAAAAGGCTTCAGGCCTGAAGTCTTTTAATATTTTGAGTAAGAATAAACATCTTTCTCAAAAACTACATAACTTCAGAGGGAGCCGTTTCTCACAATGTTTTATACTATCAACAGCTCTCTATTTTGCTAGTTAACAACTGTTTTTTTGCAAGCAGGGACTCGGGGGGACCTTGATGAGGATATCATCAAGTTGTTTGAAGTCAACCAATAGTACACTTTTGAGACACTGGCGGCCAGCAGATACACAGTCCTTTTTCTGCAGCTCTGAGCGTGAGCGCACATGCTCAGTATTGTGCCCGTAGGTATGAGCACGCGCAATACTGTGAAAAAGGACCATTTAAAAGTCTCCCATTTGACTTTATTCAATGTTGACTTTGGTCCAGAGATCACTATTTCCAGGAAGTGCCTGTTTTTTTTGCATGTGGCTCGGGACCAGTCAAATACAATAGGTGTGTGGTAACACCATGTGATAATTTTTTATTTTTTTTGCTGTGAAGAATAGACCAGGGCCCAAATTCATAGGCATGCTAAGCAGAAATGTGCAGGACACCAGTCACGAATTGTGCATGTGACATGGTAGTTTGGCTGGTAACCGTATCCTGGTAAGCATCATTTTGTTGCGCTTACAATAGCTACTTTTTCTGCCTAATAAAGCAATTCTATGAAATTGGGCCCTTTACTGATGCAGTCAGGGTTTGTTAACTGCATTGCTTAAGTGCTGTAATTGTGTACTTATTTCCTACAGTTAAGTGGAGACAACAGTTTCACAAATATTTAAGTTGATATTAGAGTTTGTAATAGAAGGGTGTATCATGTCCTTGATGTACATTGCAGAACAAGTAGATGAGGTGCCCTATGTTCCACCTGACGGTGAACCCATGTTCAGCTGAGGTTTTTTGTTCCTAGTTATGTGGAGCCATCTGAATGGTGCAGCAAAGATGCATTCTTGTCATGTTAATCAGCTCTCTGCAGCCTGTAGAGCATCTGCAGCCTTGAATATATGCAATGCATTATCAGCTCCGCCACACAGCATCAACTAATGAGAAACAATACATAGAAAAATGGTGTCAGGAGTGGGGTAGGTTTGAGAATGGGCTTCTTGAATTATATGCAAAGCTTGAAATCTCAGCTACGCATCAGATTTGTGCAAACAATAAAAGAAAATGGGGTGAGAGGTGGGATGGATTTAATCAATCGGTCTACAGTATACAGAAACTGTATAAACATTAAGAAGCAATGTGTGGAAAACGGTGTCAGAAGTAGGATGGTATAGTATTATGGTTTAAGTATCATCTCCACTACACGGCATTAACTACGGCACAACACAAATATGGGAAAATTTTAATATTAAAGTCACCTGGAAGTGGTATTTTGTCGAAATAAAGCTTTTGTCACTAATATATGTGTTTTGATGAGTGGAATGTGAATAAACAGTTAACTAAGGTTCTAAAAAATTAGTTCTTATCTTATTTACAAATTTAAGAGTAGGCCTCGACCCAAGAGGGCACTGTTCGTGACGTCAATCGAGGCGCGATATTGAAGAGAAAATGCTGCACAGTGCTGAAAAAGACGTCGGACTGAACCACTAGGCACTATTGCTCTTGTGAGTCTAACCAACCATGCAGACTGACCCCATCTGTAGTTGTTTTGCTGCATCCAGCAGCAATACAAATGCAAGAAAACAACTTTTTCAAAACGTACGAACTCATTGACTTGGACTTGCATGTTATTTGCACGTGTGTTTACTCTACGCATCAAGGCAAAGTCTGCCTCGATTGACGTCACAAAAGGGGTATGCGGAGTCAACCCCCAAACAACTTTAACTATTTTTTAAACATACAAATCGTGACAAACATTTACTAAAAAAATTGTTTTATTGTTACTAAACATCTACTTTTATGCTTGAAAAAATAAAAATTATATTTCCAGGTGACTTTAATATTTAAGTCAGTGTTTTACTTTGAGAGCAATGAGGACATTTCGCAAAACAATTGGCCTTTTTATTTATTTATTCGCAATGATAGTCGCCAAATATTTGTCTCTTAATTCAAACTTTATAAATCCTGTTCCAGATTACGATATCATTCTCTCACCTCTGGCTGTGACCAATCAACTGCTAGTATTTTATCTTCCAGTCCAGACATATTGTACAGTGGTGCCTTTGGACTGCAACATCAAAATAGCGAGGAAAAAACACGTTTACAAAGTAAATATAAATAACATATAATGATAACATGTTTAATTATTATTAATTAATTAGTTATTAATTAGTTAATTATTATTATTATATTCACAATAATCATTTCAAATACAAACAGTCAGCTCTCGTTATGGAGAGCACTATTAACGGAAGGTTTTGCTCAGAAAAGAGTACATTCTGAAGTCCTTAACCTAACTTTCAGATTTGTATTTCTTTGTTTTCTCTGTCCTTTTATAACAACGTTCCTGTACTAAGGTCAAATTCCATTCTTTTGTTGCACTCATTTTCTAATAGATAGAGTCTTTATATTAGCCCACTACAGACCCTAGCGGCTGCAATACATGGTCTTACCTAAATAACTAAACAAAAAGGTCAAAGCAAATTTCATGACATGATTTGGCATTATCCAATAATTTCCATGTTAACATAAACACAAAACAGAATTTTTGTTTCATATTATTTTTCGGATAAAAGTAAAACATATGTACAATATTAAACAAATCAACAGTATTAGTTAACTCTTTCTGGGCGTATGATGACTATACTAAAATGAAGTGTCTCTGAAAAGTTTTCCCGGCAGTAAGTGGTTAAACTGAGCATTACAAAAAAGTACATATGTATACATGATCTGGCATCCAAGCTAGTATTAGACTGACCTTCTTGTGTCCCAGAGTTTGAGTGTTTTATCATAGGATCCTGATATGAGAAGGTTGGCGTTGTCTGGTGACCAGGCTACCGATGAAACCCAGCCAGTATGATGACTCAAAGAGGACTTGACTAACAAACCATCTGCAAACATAAACAGATAAATGAAGACAGAATGTAGGATTAAAACCAATGATAGGTGTCATGGCTGAGGGGTGAAGGGCCGAATTCGAACTCTGGTGTTTCTGATCAGTGTGGGTTTGAGTCCCACTGGTCATGACACTTGTGCCCTCAAGGACTTACGTGTAACCACTGCTTCATCCTTCGGACGGGACGTAAAGCCATAGGTCCCGTGTGTTGTTTAATGCGTGTGTAAGAACCCAGTGTACTTTATCTTAAAGAGAAAAAAAGCTGTCCCCGGTGTTCCTGGTTTGATTGGCAGCATATTGCGCCACAGCACCTTGTAAACCATTACATGATGCTATATAGGAATAGGTCTCTAACTTCAATACAAAGCTCCACATACCTTGCAGGACAAATACTGAGCACTTTCATAAGCCTCTAAGTGTGTGATAAAGCACTATATAAGAATTCAATGGTGCTATAAAGGAATAGGTCTCCAACTTCAATACAAAGCTCCACATACCTTGCAGGACAAATACTGCACACTTTCATAAGCCTCTAAGTGTGTGATAAAGCACTATATAAGAATTCAATGGTGCTATAAAGGAATAGGTCTCCAACTTCAATACAAAGCTCAAGGACAAATACTGCGCACTTTCATAAGCCTCTAAGTGTGTGATAAAGCACTATATAAGAATTCAATGGTGCTATAAAGGAATAGGTCTCCAACTTCAATACAAAGCTCCACATACCTTGCAGGACAAATACTGCGCACTTTCATAAGCCTCTAAGTCTGTGATAAAGCGCTATATAAGAATTCAGACACAAGGTGTTTTAGACACATGGGGGAATCAGAATGTTGGAGATGCTGGAACCATTTCTACATACCATTTTGTCTTGGATCCCATAATCTAATGTGCCTATCAGAGCTCCCAGTAGCTAGAAGATTACTAAGTGGAGAAAATGCTACACTATGGAACACTTTATTCCCCGTCTGTTGCAAGAAAGAGATAACAAAAGAGATAAGAGTGAGGTTTAAACAGTGACATTTATCAACAAGGAACAAAGATTAAGTTTTTACAAAAATCGTCACTGACTTATGAACAGTGATAAAAAGCATACATTTAGCAGTTGGTAAGACACTGCTCTAGAATTGCAAAGGTTGTGGGTTCGAATCCCACCTGGGTAACATGCCTGTGATTTTGTTTTCAGATTTTGGGAAAGTACCGAGTGCTAACACATACAGGTGTATATGGGTAAAACCAAAATTTCTATCCAGACATTTACAGTTACGAGATTGGAATAGTCCATAGAACTCAGAGAAGGCTGGGTGTGTAGTTTTGTTTGTGTATCGGCCAGGAGGCAATTCCTCAGTTAAAATGCAGTTTAAATTTTAATCTTTTAAATCGTTGCGGTATCCGCTGCTAAATTATAGGACTCGAAACTGCCTCTAGCTACTGGGCAATCTCGGGTGTACTAGTTGATAAGACACTGCTCTAGAATTGCAACGGTCGTGGGTTCAAATCCCACCCGAGTAATATGCCTGTGGTTTTTTTTTCACAGAGCTCGGGAAAGTTCTGAGTATACAGTGCAAACACACACAATATTCCCAAATAAAACCAAAATGAATAGTTTGACCAAGTTAGTTTACCTGGGGTCGGTTTCACAAAGAGTTAGGACTAATCCCAACTTAGGACTAGTCCTAGGAGATATGAAAAACGTATGGCTAGTGATAAGTTAGAACGAGTAACCTGTCCTAACTCGAGATAAGACTGGTCTTAACTCTTTGTGAAATCCACCCCTGGGCGGAAGGTGGCTGGTTAAACTACCCATTCAAAGTGAATTGATCTTCATGTTTTTGACTGAATAAATAAAGTAGCCTTTACCAGAGTTGTGACTTGCTCCTCTTGTTCCATGTCCCATATCTTCATGGTGTGATCCCATGATGCAGTGCATATCCTCTTCTCATCCAGCCATACCAGAGAGGAGATTCCTTGGGTGTGACCGTCAAACGTTCGCAGCGGTGTCTGCATTTAGATAATAATAATAATAACAATAATAATAACAATAATAATAATAATGTCTTTGACGCTCAAGGCGCTTTAACATACAGTATTTTCATGCAAGGTATGTGGGACTACATTTGAATTATAAGATCTACTCCTTTTATGTATGTATAGCACCATGTTCATACTTCCTGCGAATGCGAAGCGAACTTGACGTGAATTTGACGTCACAACCCTCCTTTCGCAGCGGTATTCGCAAGCGAGTAGAGTAGAGTTCAACTGCTGCGAATTATTTGTTGCGAATTTGTGACATCAACATTCGCTTCGCATTCGCATGAAGTATGAACCGGGCTTAATGGTTTACAAGGTGCTGTGGCAAAATATGCTGCCAGTCAAACCAGGAACACCAGGGCGAACCCATTCTCTTTTTTGGATAAGTGCACTGGCAACCTTTAACGTGTATTACACAAAACACGAGACAAAAAGCTTTACGTCCCATCCGAAGGATGAAGCATCATGGTTAAGTGTCTTGCTTAATGAAAGGCAGTGAAAGAAAACACAAAGCCAACCTAAAAATGACAACTAAATTAGGGAAGGTTTACGTTTGGTAATCACTCTTAAAATCGTTGCCAATAAAAGTAGCTAAGCATAATAAAAATATGCTTACCGACTGTGGCATTTGTATTTTGTATCATGCTTATTTTTGCTCAGCAGAAAATTTCTAAGCAGTATTTGCTATTCAAGCAGCTCTATGAAATTAGGCCCAAGCGTTAGTATTTACCCTTGTGAGTGGTTTGTGCCCATCAGTTCTGGCTTTCTTGTGTTGTATCTCATCAACTTCTTCATCATCACCTCCTGGCACTAGTCAATATAAGAACAGAAAACATTATATATAACTGCATTGTACTATCTTTCCAGTTTAATGTTTTAAAGCAATGAGATTTCTTTCTGACAGAAACAACAATTTTTAAGTTTTTAATCTTGACCAAAAACAGAAGTGGTTTTGGTGGACGGTTAAAACTTATAATAAAACAAATGTTCTAAAGAACATCTTTCTCCTTAAAGGCAGTGGACACTATTGGTAATTACTCAAAATAATTATTAGCATAAAACCTTACTTGGCAACAAGTAATAGGGAGGGCGATAGTATAAAATATTGTGAGAAACGGCTCCCTCTGAAGTAAAGTAGTTTTCGAGAAAGAAGTAATTTTCCACAGATTTGATTTAGAAACCTTATGATTATATTTTGAGGTCTCGAAATCAAGCATCTGAAAGCACACAACTTCGTGTGACAAAGGTGTGTTTTCTTATATCTCGCAACTTCGACGACAAATTGAGCTCAAATTTTCACAAGTTTGTTATTTTATGCATATGTTGAGACACACCAAGTGAGAAGACTGGTCTTTGGCAATTACCAATTGTGTCCAGTGTCTTTAAACGAATACTGGGGTAAATCCCTACCCTTCCACGATAAAAGTTGTGCGGATAGTTTCTGACTACAACATTTACAAACATGTACAATAAACTTGTGGCTTTATATCTCACAATGACAAGAGCATTTACCTGCAGACCAGATTTTCAACATGGAATCCATGGAACCACTCGCTATCTGTGATCAAATGAAAAACAAAAAATTTGATAAGACACTGCACTAGATTGCAAGGGTCGTGGGTTCGAATCCCACCCGAGTAACATGCCTGTGAGTACACAGTGCTAACACACATCGGTGTATGGGTAAAAAACAAAATTAATATTCTTTATCCCCGGTGCAAATTTAACATCTATTAAAAAAAATTGATATTTGATTATGCATTAATCTAAGATGAATCAGTCCCAACACCAAAACTAAAACTCATAACTTAGATTTGGGACAAAAACCAAATGACTCAAAACTAGGACTCTGACTCAATCCAAATGACTCATACATGTAACTCACACTCAGACTTGAACTTTGTGTCTTATTACTGAAACTCGACTCAAATGCCTTAAGACTCAACACCTGGGTTTTAGGACTTGTTGATCATACTGAATGGTCAGACGATAGGAAGTTTAAATGAAAGAACACTTCAAGTCAATATGTCTGCAAAAGAGTCATAAGAGCATTTGCTTCTCTTTTTTTTTACATGTTAAAGGGAATGATTCGTTGGTTCGAATCCCACTCTAGTCAATTCTTTGTTCAAACCCAAAAATCATTTCAAAATTTACCCAGTCAGTTTCCCTTGTGGTTTATATTGATATCTGAAACAAAAAGTCGCATCCCCTTAAGGTGATCCCCTGGCTGCCGCTTCCCAGGTTGTATCGTAATTTGGGTGTGATCCCTGGCTACACGGCAGTTAACGGTTGTATGGCTTCTGACTGGCACCCCCGAACAAAGGTATTGACAAAATAGGGACACCACCAATAAAGGGCTAGATAGCTCAGTTGGTAGAGCGCCGGCACGTTAATCCGGAGGTCGTTGGTTCGAATCCCACTCTAGTCAATTCTTTGTTCAAACCCCAAAATCATGTTAAAGTGAAGGTACACGTTTGGTAATTGTCAAAGACCAGTCTTCTCACTTGGTGTATCCCAACATCAGCATAACATAACAAGCCTGTGAAAATCTGAGCTAAATTGGTCATCGAAGTTGCAAGAAAATGATGAGAGAAAGAACACCCTTGTTGGACGAATCTGTGTGTTTCAGATAGGAATAAAAGACTTCTGGCTAGAAGTCTTTTATTATTTTTTTGAGAAATTACCCCTTTCTCAAAATCTATGCTACTTCAGAGGGAGCCGTTTCTCACAATGTTTTAAACTATTAGCAGCTCTCTAATGCTTGTTACCAAGTCAGTTTTTAAGTTAATATTTGTTTTGAGTAGTTACCAAACGTGTACCTTCCCTTTAATGTCACATTACTATCTATTTATTTATTGTTTAATAACTAGAGCAAGTTTTCATAGGTTTAGATGAACAATGTTATCACACTTTGTATTGATTGATGTTGACATGAAAAAAATGTAGCTGAAATGAAATGAAAACACCGTGTGGATGTGTTTCAAGTGTTTCTGTCCACCAACAGTTTTTCATACAAAGCTCACAAGCGTTTTTATGTCAACTTTTTCAAACATGAACTTAAAGAGAAAAAATGACCTTTGTTTGTGATTGGTCGACAGCGACAGTTTCTACACTCTTAGCATGGCCTCTGCATGAATGAAGACATTTGTGTTTCTTAGTCTGCTCATCCCATTCCCAGATGAGTAGAGTCTGATCCATGGACCCACTCACTAAAAGGTTCACAGCATCATCTGAAAACAACAAATCAACACACATTGTAGGTAATGTTTTTCCTAATGACAGACTAAGTCTGTGCTCAAAAATAGTGAACAACACTCTACAAACTTTGAAACAGATACAGCCGTAGTAAAAGTACACACACGTACCAGTGGCTGTGGCGCAATATGCTGGCAATCAAACCAGGAACACTGGGGCGAACCCCTCCTCTTTATACGATAAGTGAACTGGGTTCTTTTACAACCCACATTGCACATGCAGCAGCTTAATTCATTACCACTCTTGATCCAAAAAAAGAGCTACCCATTGAAAAGCGAAAGTGGACAGGGACACTAAACATGTTTCTATTTTTATTTGGCATAATTCCTTACCTCTTTTGATCCATGTGACTGTTTTGACAGGGTCGGAGTGGTAGTGCATAATGACAAGGTTCTCCCCATCCTCTGTCCATAGCCTAACATTGTTATCGTATGAACCAGTCACAATTCTGCAAATGTAAACAAATATTGGTTATAACAGTTAAAACACAATTATCTCATTGTAAAAAAAATTTCCATTCATGAAGGATATCAAGTAAGCCTCAGGGATTAGTAAACTTTGTTAGTCGTCTAGTTGAGACTTTTTGGCGATACCAAAAAAGGTGCAACCACCTTTTGAAATGCAATTTTCACAGGTTAGTTTCATTGAAAACAACAACATTTACATAGGATTAAAACAATCGAATGGTTCCAAAAACCAAAGGTTTAATTGCCTTTTAATAAGCTCAAAGGCACTGGACACTATTGGTTACTACTCAAAATAATTGTCGGTATAAAAACTTACTTGGTAACAAGCAATGGAGAGCCGTTGATAGTATGAAACATTGTGAGAAACTGCTCCCTCTGAAGTAACGTAGTAAATTTCTCACTCAAATGATAAAAATACTTCATTATGCCTTTCATTATGCATCTGAAAGCACACAAATTCGGCAACAAGGGTGGTTTTCTTTTCATTTCTCTTGCAACTTTGATGAACAAGCGAGTCCAACTTTTCACAGATTTGTTATTTTATGCATATGTTGGGATACACAAAGTAAGAATACCGGTCTTTGACAATAACCAAAAGTGTCCGGCCCCTTAAAGTGCAAATTGACTAAAAAGGCTGGCACTTAAGACTGGCTCTATAAGATAAAGTTTGTTTCCAGACCCACCTGTTATTGGCTCCTTGTACACAGCTAACCCAATCATCATGAAGGATGCTTCCTGCAGGCTTCGGAGCGGGGTGCTTCTCCAGATATTCAATCTCAACGACAGATTCTGTGGAAGTCGATTTCTCTTCAAGGTGATGGCCTAGAGCTACTCGTAGAAACTCTCCATCGATGAGAAAGTCAAAGTCGATCACTGGAGAATCCTCAGATTCTAGAATAAGACGAGATAACTTATTTATCGTTCTTGACTTATCTTCAGTTTCTCCAAATCAAAGGCTGTAGTACCTTTTTGTATGGTGAGAGTCAACGTATGGTGAATGGAGTAGCCACAATGTTAAAAATAAATTTTTTCAAAAGACTCAAGTCAAGATGATATGAGAGGCAAGACTCTTCTACATAATTATATCCTAATGGTTTATTTATGTTCAAACGTTTGTTTTTAATTTTGTTGTCGGCAGTTGTCGTCTTTAATTTATAAAGGAACAAATTTTACCTCGATCCAGTAATTTGTTGATGAGAGAACTGAGCTCCGAGACTCCCACTGATGCTGGAACTGAGAAGGGTGTATCTCCTACTGAATAACTGCCAATATTAAAATTCAAAATCAATGACAATGACAACTTCATTTTTTTAATAAATTCCCTGAAAACAAAACACTAAACCAGATTTTTTGAAAGACCAACAAATGCGCGACTTTGAATTGATGCACTCCTCTCTCTCGCAGTCCGAGTCTCTTTCATTTCAATTAAAAAAGAAACATGACAATGACATACCAATTCCTAGAGTAGTAGACCCAGTTGCTGGAACTGTAAACTGTATTCTTCGGTCCTACTACTTGCCGTCAACTCGCCGACTTGCCGTCAACTCATTTTCGTGCCGTCAACTCATTAAATTTACATGAAAAATTTAAAAATGAGACACGGAAGTGTTAAGTCTGGGCTAAACTACATATTTCTCATGGTTTTCGGTAAAAATTCATTCACAAAAACGACTTTGTGTTGATAGAAAAAAAGTACCAATCATTGACATCTTGGACCAAGACTAATCAATGTGAAAAAGCAAGATGGCGGCCGACGGTTTTGCTGTTTCGAGATAATTTTTTCACGAGAAAAAAACTCAATTTTTATTCCGAAATATGACCTAAAACTTTCGCGAATTCTCTTTGAGCTGATACTTTACAGTTCTATGCTTCTTTTGTGGATTTTAAATGTATATTGGAGGAGTTGACGGCGAGTTGACGGCGAGTTGACGGCAAATAGTAGGACCCGTATTCTTTTTTAGTACGGCGGTCATAATAATATTAATTGTCAATTTAGTTAGACAAAAAGAGTACAGCGCCCCACAGTTATCCATCCAGTATTCCCAGGCTCAGCATGTCAGCAGTGTGCAGGATCAGCCACTGTCACTGAGCCAGTATGTCAAAATAGAACAACCACAAGTATGACAACTGTTGTTTTGTACGGCTGTAGTGTTGAGCATGTTTGGTGGTTTTTGTTTTAAGGCTTGTCCGTAAATTGGGCAAATAAGACAAGTTGCCAACACACACATTGCGTTGCTGTCCCATCCATGAAAAACGTTTAAATAAGAGGTTTGCTTAGTACTTACCATTCTTGCTTGGTGATAAATCTGACTTGCAGATGGGAACCGTAGCCGCTTATTTTGGCATCAGTCACTTGTTCTGTCGTTACTTCAGTTTCCATCGTGTTGTTTTCTGTTTTCTGCCACACGTGCTTTTCATTGACTTTCTGTGATGCAATTTTAGCTCAATAGAGGGCGCACCGCACTTTAGGCGCTTGCGTGTAAATTTTGGGTGGGAGGAGAGGGGCAGGGAAAAGGCTAGGGAGGGGAGGTTGACTAATTAGTAATTGGCGTACGGGTTGGCAGGCGTACGAGTTGACCTGTTTCCAGGGTCTCCAAGATACCATGGAGGACATTGCAGATACCATGGCCCATCAAAAACGTCACAAATTATGTACCCCCACCGTGCGGCACCCGGCCTGCCCCAAATAGACCTTATCGCAAATACCAATGCGCAAGCGCAGACTGTTGAATGAGGTGCGTTGTGGGATATATATGGATCAAATTTGGATACCAGTAAGACCACAATGCACCTAATTCACAGCTTTACGCGCGCGCCCCGGTATTTGCGAAAGGTCTCAACTAAATATGCACAGCGCCCTCTTTGGGGGATAGACAAGTCTAGACTTGAAGTCTAATGGCGCATGCGCATACTTTCATGGTCTGGGAATTTTGAAAACGACAAAAACAACAACACACAACACTTCGAGACTTTTAAAAATGAATGTTTTCTCGTTTTGATGATCCCCGTCTAAAGATTCGCGTATAAAGAGAAAACAACATGTCCAACTTGAGTGATTCAGTGTTTTCGAGGAGCCCGTTATCTGTCATAACAAATAAGAACATTACCGACGTTGCAATCAAGCCGAACATACCGAACAGGAATGGAGATCACAAAAACATCGAACTTCGTGCGAACATCTGGTAACAGTTCCAATTCATGTACTTTCTATCTAGAGCTTTTTGCCATGGATGTAGTTAGGCCATGAAAATATAATCCTAATTTTAGAACATTATCACAGTGATCACATATGTCATGAATTAAATGTGTAAGTTTATAAAGTTTATGACTATGCGGCTATGCCATATAATTAATAATTATGACTTTATACTTGAATTGAACTTGAAAGAAGCAAGGCAAGGACTCAGGTAGCCCCACTTTGTGGCCACACAAGTGGGGCTAGGACTCAGGAGGCACAGGTATACTCTATCTAGTATTTTTTTTACCTCTATGACAATGACATGAACAACAAACTACAATGACCAAAATGGAATTGGGGGGGGGGGGGTACAGATTTAATTGTAAAATGGAATTTTGGTTAAAATTAAATGCTAGATTATACTTTGATTGAGCATGAAGGAGGAAGGAAAATAGACCCTGTCATTTAGTTGTGATAACATAAACCCTCCTCCCGACTGCAAGAGGAGGGTTACGTTAACGCAACTATCCTATGTGTTATTGTGCATGTTGTGTGTATTTGTATGGATTTGGTGGTGGTGGTAAAATGCAACAATTAGACCCAGTTCACCTGGGGCGCTGTGACTCCTTTTTTTCAAAATTTGTCATTATCGGTCAGAGGTCATGGAGGTACATTGTAAAAATGTAGTACAACCAACACTGACAAATTTTGAAGAAAAAAAAGGAGTACAGTGCCCCAGTAACTGGGTCTATGCAACATCCACAATTAATCTAGTTTAAGTACATGTATTTTTAGTAAAAATAAAAAAATAAAAATAAATTATTAACAGCTTGCTTTGGGAAAAAAGCAACTTAGTTTAATTTAAATGATTGTGCTTTTTCTTTGCATGGAAATAATTGAATTTCTGTATACAAAACTTTAAAATTACACAATTACAAAATGGAGACGTCAAAATTAGTTTAGGACGGAAAAGACTTACCCCAAAAATTTTTTTACATAGAAAAGACGGTCTACAGTACAGATTAAAAAGAGTATTATTTTTTTTCAACAGCCAGGAAAATGAGAAACCTTTCGGTCATACAGACGGTGAAGAAGAAGATGATGAGGAGGTTTTCTTCGGTATCGTCACAACCAAAGAGAAATCCAAGATGGTCAAGCTTCGGCGCAAAACACAACTCTTCGTTTCTAACTTCCGAGACATGCTGTCAGAGGGTTCGGATGAGAGTATCGGATCCTCTACTGGATCAGAAGAGCGGTCTCCGACATCTCGGTCAACTTGTCAAGGAATCTCATCGTCTCTCAATGCACAAGGTTGTACAAATATGTGGGATAATTATTACTCCTAGAACTACATGTATGAGTGCGAGGTTCATTCCGTGGCTGTCTTGTCCGTGGAAACATTTAGCAGAACGAACGTCAATACGTCATAGTTCTAGGAATAGGAGTAGATAATTATGTGCCCATTTTCAACACCTGGCACAGCGAACGATTTTGCTCGTGTAGCAAGGCAAAATGCTATACAAATTGTATTAAGTACTCCATGTACTAAAAAATTCTGATTTGCTACTCAATATTGGGTTCCAGTCTTAATTCAACCTAAATTTGTTGTTAGATCGTTCCCATAAACATGGATACCAAAAATTGTTGGTTAGATCTTTCCCATAAACATGGATACCAAAAATTGTTGGTTAGATCGTTCCCATAAACATGGATACAAAAAATTGTTGGTTAGATCGTTCCCATAAACATGGATACAAAAAATTGTTGGTTAGATCGTTCCCATAAACATGGATACAAAAAATTGTTGGTTAGATCGTTCCCATAAACATGGATACCAAAAAAAGAAAACACAATTACTCAATATAGGAGAATTCCAAAGACTGCGGTGCTCCACAAGGAAAGAAATTTGTGTTTGTTTACAAAGTCCATGGATCTCTAGATGGTGTTTTGTTTTTGGTTTTACTGCGCCTTGAACACCAAACAGGGTGGATATGTTTTTTATGTGCGCATTAAAAGTATGTATTATTATTATTACTGTTATTATTATTATTATTTACTCTACAGCCAACAACCCAGCAAACCACCCAGCCAATCACGCCGCCCTGAAGATCCAGAGATGGTTCCGTCACTCGCGTCAAGAGCGAGTGTTTAAAGAGGCCATGAGTGAGATTCAAATACTGGATGACAGAACAGATGATATCTTGCAGAAAATCCGCAAAGAAGAAGAGAGAATAAGAGTCTGCAACACGCCCACAGACAGCCCTGCTGGACACTCAGGTAACATTAAATGCCCTTGAAATACTCCTGTGGAAGTTTAACATTTCCTCATAGGGTGCCTTTTACCATAGAGAAAAATGCCTTTGTTGGCCTGTTGCCCTTTTAAAAACGAAGCATGCAGGCCTGGTATAGTGTAGCAATACGTCTATGTTTGGTACAATTAAGGCCTTGATATTCGTTCTTGAAGGGGCACACAAATTTTCTCTAATTAGGGCCATTACTGTGAGGGAAAATGGCAACAAAGCGAAATTGATATTAATTGATTTGTAATAGATTGTCAATTTTTATTGGTCGAGAACCAGTCACTGTTATTTTAAAAACAATGTTGTTTTACTTTGTAATTATTTACAGGAGCAAAAAGGTTTGATGCTAGAGGGAGTCCAGCCCTGGTCATAATTCCTATCCACACACCTTCCCTCGTTGAAACATCACCCCAACAAGCTCTCCAGGACACTCCATCACTCGGTCCAAGTCAGCTCCAGTTTGGTTCCCCCACCCGGGACGGCACGAGAGACACTGATATTGTCTTTGATGCCACAGAAGAAGACACCAATGTGGTGTCTGTAGCTAGACCTGGATTTGCATCCGTTGAAGACGCCACGCTTACTCCGATTCTATTCAACAAGTCAACCCTGAGGGCGTTCTCCACTGCTGAAATAACGCACACAAGTCCACAGTTTATTTATAAAACAACTTCAGCACAAAGAGTCCACGCTCATACTCCGTCTATGTTAGATCAAACAAATCTAAGCAAAATCGATTCAACCGGCACGACAAGTCTAAATTCTTCTCTGAGTTTTGTCCAGTCGGGTTCCAGTTTATACAAGACGTCAACAGTTTCTAGTATGAGTGTTCCATACCAGGCTCGTACAAGAGTAGTGGCAGCGTTTGGAGGCAGCCCAATCCCTTCAAAACCTTACTCCCTTAGTTATACCCCATTAACCCCTCACTGCACTACAATCAACAGTTTCGGCGATGCCGGCAAATTGACATTATCAACCAAGAGAACCCAAAGCAGTCATTTACCACATTTCAACCTGACAGGTACCCCATCTCCTTTTGCTTCAGCCTACCATCAGGGAATACAGAGTCCTACTGTGTTCTCAAGCCCCAGACTGTTTCCATTGACCGTACAGGCTGTGCAGTCCATGCAGCCTCTTCCATCAGCCGTTCTCTTCTCCCCTCACAAGATCCCTCAGCAAAACTCTCTAAAATCGGAAAGCTGCCACGGACATCAAGAGGAACTTGTAGGAACACCGAAGAGGTCATTCCTTAAAGATGATGGCTTAGTCTCAGACGTAGTCTCACCTGGTTTGGATGTAAATAATTCCTTTGGGCCAGAGCCTGGTTCTTGTCCTCATCCCAGCGGTGCGTCAAACACCCTCTCCAGAATCACACAGAAATTACCGATGTCACCAAACGTAAGTGTGAGAAAGTTTGCCCAAAAGATTGCCATCATTACACCTCGGTCAAAAGAGAAACCTAGGGATGAGCGTTTAGAGACGACGCCAGGGAAGGATCTGACTCTCCAGAATGCATCACAGCAGCCTGTCAGCAATCAGTTTTTCCCGTCTCCGGTTGTCATGGTTAGAGATTTACCGACCATGATTGCATCATCACCTAGACCAAACCGAGCACCAGCTTCAGAGAACTCCGAGAGTGACGACTTTTTGAGAGGACCACATGATGGTGTGCCATCACCGGTTGTGGCCCCCAGAAGTAATGACACCTGTCTCAGCCGAGCAAAAACTTCGGAGAACTCTGAGAGAGACAGCCCCTTGAGAGCACCACATGGAGGTGTGACATCACCGGCAGTGGGCCCCAGAAGTAATGACACGGGACGACGCAAGCTGGAGCTACTGCTGCAGAAGAAAGCAGAGTTGGCCAGAATACGAGCGCAGAAGGCTGAAATCCAACAGAGACTTGCAAGAGAGAATGAGTTGGTACGTACGTACGATTAAAATAAACAAAAAATCTACGAAAAATCAATTCCTTGTTTTTGCCCAGGTCTGATGGATTCAGTAAGATTGCACAACACACCATGGCCCAATTTCATAGAGCTGCTTTAAAAGCTCAAAAAGTAGCTTAAGCACAACAAAATGATGCTTACCAGAACACGGTTACCCGACAAAATACCATGTTACGTGTAAAATCTGTGACTGGTATCCTGCTAATTTTTGCTAAGCAGAAAATCGTTAAGCAATATTTTCTGCTTTTAAAAGCACTTCCATGAAATCGGCCCCATAAGAACCCAGGGCTGTGTTCCTTGAGGATAACAGATACAGTGTGAAAAGGGCAATTAAAACTGAAGTATTTTCCCCCATGCTTTGTGTTTTTGTGCTGCAGTGTTTTACAATGAAGCAAGAGATTCAAGGAGCATTACGGAGTAACACATTACAGACCAACATTCCTATCCATCTGTTGAGCATCGGTTGCCAAGGCATGTCATCACTAACCCTGGTAAGAAGCTTAGGCCTTGTCCGAAATAGCGACTTTGGCTACAGCTATGGCTAGATCATGCACTTCTGCCTATTCTTCAACACTCACCGATGCACTGATCTAGCCGTAGCTGTAGCTGAAGACGCTGTTTCTGACTCGACCTTAGAGTAAGCAAAGCATCTAATATCTAAAGTCGAGGAACGCTGCTTATTTCCGTGTTCAGGGTAAGCGTGTTTCAAGGAATAACAAGAAACTTGTGTTTTAACACTCATGCAAAGTGTGGTACCTGAGAACAAAAGAGGTCCATATAGAAGGGGACTTAAAACACTACAGCCAGGTTCATACTTTCTGCGAATGTGAAGCAAATTTTTACGACCTAAAAATCTCAACAACAAATTGGCATGAGTTAAACAATCACTGAGAAAACAGCCATGTGGCGGGAAGTATGAACCGGGCTCAAGATGCAAGATGTCCGATTCATGAAAAAGTTTGTTTGTATTTTAATGATATAGACAGAGCAGGAGTTGGACGTTGTGACTCGTTTACATACCATCAGGAATAGCAATAAGGAAGATATATCCAGCATCCCTCCCCCTGTGGCATCAGTAGCATCTAATAAAGGTTGGTCACATTCTACCCTGTAAATGTTTTGTATTTTAATGTGTTATGTGAAATACCCATTAAGGCAGAACATTGATTTATGTCAGTAAACTCACAGGCAGTGGTCCTATGTTCACACCTTATCAGATGTTAAGAAAGATCATGTTGTAAAACTGCTCGTTCCTAAACCAGTGATTACCAACCGAGTTTGTCTTAACTCGGGTCTAAATGGGTGATACACATTACATCTGCTATGATTGTTACATTTTGTTTGATGTTGCCACTGTTTCTCGATTGGATAAAAACATTAAATAATTATTTGTTGATGTAGGATCTCTCCACTTGCGATGGCACTCAAGTCTGGTAACCGAGGTTCATCAGTTGTCAAGTCCAAGTCTGCCTCGTAGAGTCGCCAAACCAATCCTTGCCAAGGTGAGTTTCACTTGTAGTTTAAGCATGCATGACGATTTTCTGATTTTGTTTCGCCCTGAATATCGGGCCGAATTTCATGACTATAATTTACTATGGTATTCTGCTTGTACAAGGCATTTTAAGCTCAGAGTTTCATGGTAATCAAAGCCCTGACATTGTATGGACCCAGTAAGATTGCTGTTAAATAACAATAATGAAAACTTAAAAAGCACACAAATCCAACAAAGTGCTCATGGCGCTAAACACAAGCAAAAACATACATAAATGTACATATAACCAAAATCAATACGCAAGCCTAAGGTGAGAAAAAAAAAGTAAAGCATGTGGTATAGAAATACAATACAAATGCAGTTTCTAAGAAAAATTAAATACCCGATAAGAAAGTCTATAAATTCACTGATAACACACCTTGGCCCAATTTAATTGCCGAATTCTTCCCATACAATCATGAACTTTATTGAAGAATGCATATACATGTATATATTAATGCACGTGCACAAGCAAAAATTCCCTGCTTACCCGTGAAATATGCTTGATATAAGCATGGAATTCCCTGCTTCCTCAAGCGCCGATTCCTTGCAAGTAGAGTCATGATTGGGCCCTGTTGCTGGTTTTGTATTCTGGGCCCAATTTCATAAAACCTGTAAGCAAAGGGTATGAATCACGTAGTTTCAAACCTTTCTAACAATTCAACAAAGATTATAAAAACAATTCTTTACAAATGTAAACGATGACTAAGATTTATGAAATTTTTTTCCACCCAGCCTGTCAGCAAAGCAAGACGAGTGGCAGTACTGAAGACAGAGAGCCCTGCTCAGAGATTACGAACAAGACAAGTTGGTTCACCAAAATCATCCAGCCTGACACGAACCCCAAGAGAAAAATTGGCATTCTAAAGAAACAATTACACAAAATAATAGACATTTGTGGTGTTGTGCTTGTACAACAATAACATGATGATAAGTCCTCTAAATTTCATCTTCCTTCAAATTCAACTGTTGGATTTATTGTGTACGTTTGTGACTAATGAATCGCTGAATGTAAAGGTTGTTAAAGCCAAATCACACTGCAGCGATAAATGATAAAGAAAACGGCGCAAAGAGAACGCATGGTTGAATTACTCCACGCAGAATATGCCCACGCTTATTCAACCAATCGGGCGTGCATTTTTATCGTTCACGTTGTCATTCTTGTTATCGGGGCCTGTGTTAAGAGACTCTCTATCATTTAAGATTGATCTGAATGTTTAGGTGTAACAAGTTTTTAGAGGCTTCCATCTCTATGATGGCATCTTCGCCTCTTTCAAGAAAAACTTGTGGTGCATGGGAGACAAGAAACATCCTGAAATAAGGAAATATTCTGTCAAATCTCATGCCTGATTTAAGTTTAATTTTGTTATAGATTTAAGGAAGTTATCCTAAGCTTTCATTTAAGAAACTGCATGAAAAAATTAATATATAAATGCAGCGCTGCCAACTCTTCCTAATTTGCAGAAAGATCCCAGAAAATAACAAATCTTTCTATATTTGGATGAACACATTTGGAAATGTCCCTGATTATGGATTCAGTTTCCGTATTTAATGGAATGTAATTCTGTCAATGATCAATTTTTGTACAAACCATTTGTGTGTAAATCACCGTGGCATATGGCAATGTTTTTTTTTGTTTTTTTTTGTTGTTTTTTTTAAACAGCATTATCTATTAAAAATCCTTCAGAGGAAAAAGAAAAAAAATTGCTACCTGCTCAACCACCTTTTGGAATGAAATTTTCACGGGACATTAGTTTTCATATTCGGAGAAGTTGTCATGTACAATGTTGAATTTTGTTATTGATAAAATTAATGCGACAGCCAATTGTAATTGTAACGAGGTTGAAATTGTAGGGAAGTTGAAATAGTGCACTAGACTTAAACTAGTTTATTTAAAGAACAAAATTTATTTATTGCAAGCACAAATCGTGAATGCACTGTAGCTGTATATGAGATAATCTTTTAAGCCCAGCCCATGCTAACAATCCACAACGATACATCCAACATAAGTGCGATGGATAAAATCATGTATAAAAACTGAGCCCGTCTCAGCTGTTTTCTTAATTGTTTTCAACCAGACTGTTTATTTTTACAGTCACATCTTTTCTGGTGCTGAAACGAAGGAACTCACAAAAGTGTCTTGAAATGTATCTCGGCCTGGCGATCTGCATAAGAAAAAAAAGTTTAAAAATTTCAGATTTAAAATTGGTAGGAAAACCAATGTTTGTAAAGAAGTGTGAGCCTGGTTCATACTTCCTGCAAATGTGACAATAATTTTGACGTCACAAATTTGCATCAGTTGAAATGTGCGAAACATTCTCTGCAAAGTCAGTCGTGTGATGTCAAATTTGCTCTGCTTTCACCAAAAATATGAACCAGGGTTTTTCTTAACCATGTAGGCACAATGTGAAATATACATTGTAACATGAACTTGCGATTTGCAGTGAACTTGCGATTTATATAATTATTCTGCAGTGCAGTGAAAGTGATTATTTACTGTTGGTGCCAGCCACTATTCAAGAGTCTTCAAGTTCTGAGTGACCAAAAATTTAATTAGTTTGAATAATGCGTTAAATGTTGCGATAGACATTCAATATTGTATTTATAATTAATCAATCATCCAGCCATTTGTCAGCAAAGAATAAAACATGCTCGAGCAGGATATTAACTTATTTGATAGTCTCTGTTTGTTATGGTGTCTTTTGTAACAGAATATTTACCAATGTTGTCTCTCTAACGCCTTGTATTTTGTCCAGCAGTCTGCACCGAACTGAACTCTGCTTGTGTTCAAACCATACGAGTAGAGCCCTAATAACGCCGAGTCCATCATTGTGCATGTGATTTCGTTGTAAGACCATTTTAATGGATATGCGTACGCCATGATCAATGACCAATGCAAACGCGTAGGAACGGTGTATGTACGCTGCCATTTTGCCATACACATGACGATCATTTCGCCATTTAGGTATTGATACGCCATGTCGGCAGAAGACACAGAAGCCATTAACAAAAATTAACCACAGGCATGACGGGGCCCAATTTCATTCTGCTCGGCAAATTTCTTGGCTAAGCAAGAAATGACTGGGGTTCCAGTTGCAGCAATGGTATCTGAATGGTGTTCTGGCTGGAAACCTATTTTTGCTAAGCAACCATTTGTTGTGCTAAGCAAGTTTTTGTGCTTACAGGCTTCATGGAGTTGGGCCCAGGCATAGAGCTATATATATTGAATAGAGCGCTAACACCCGATATACACGCACTAAGGTTTTGAAGCCGTGTGGGCGCATCCATGTTTATGTACAAACCAATACAAAAGCTTGAAATTTTGTACGGCAATTGTCCGGCTATTTGCATGATAGTGCGTTTGTTCTTTTTTATGTGCCATCGAAGCAAAATTGCAGTAAATGTGAACGCACAATCTGCTGATCAGCGCACAAACTGCGAGCGTCATGTGCGTCATGATTAAAAGGCGCGTTTACTTTTTTTTAGTACGGCAATCAAGTTGAAGTTACGGTTTTCGTAGCGCGGACGTACGCGAGTGGACAGTTGCGTACGTAAGCGCACACGCCGAATGTAAAATAATCGCGGCAATGTGTGTTCTCTTAAAATTCAAAATTCACGCGACACATCAAACATGTCTGCGCACAGGGTGACTTCAAAACGCAGAGCAAGTTAGCGCTCTAGTCAATATAATATAGCTCTATGGGCCCAGGTCATTTTGGCTATGAAGCAGTTTGCAATAACTACATGTAAATCCCTTTTTACGTAACCTCAGGGCTCAATTTCATTTCAAGCCTGTAAGCACAAAAACTTGCTAAGCACAGAAAAGTATTGCTTAACAGAAATAGGTTACCAGCCAAAACAACATTAACATTACATAGTTGTGACTGGTGCCAACTCAATTTTTCAAAGAAATTTTTCAAACAGTATTTTCTATTTAACAGCTTCATGAACTTGGCCACAGGTAGTTTTGAACAAATCAAATGCTCTTTTAACTGCATTATTAAATTTGACTTTCACCGACTTATATTTTATTATCATAATCCCCTTATAAATGCATTATATACACCAAATGATAACAGAAAAAAAGAAAGACATTGTAAACAAAATATATAGAATCATTACACAAGGCATTTTCGGATAGTATTAAAATCCAGCATTTCTCTGCTGAAATCTTACAAGGTTTCTTAATAATATTAAGGTAAATGCCTGCTATTCATCAGACTTTTCATCACTACAAACTTTCTGCAGACCTGGGCCCAATGTCGTAGAGCTGCTTTTAAAGCACAAAAACTAGCTTAGCTCAACCAAATGATGCTTAGCACAAATGGCTACCCAGCTAAACTACCATTTCACATGTACAAAATGTGACTGGTTTCCTGCTTATTTCTGCATAGCAGGAAATTGCTAAGCATAATCCTCTGCTTAAGCAGCTCTATGAATTTGGTCACAGTAGATCTGCAGAAACTTGCTGCAGAATATACAAACCATCTGTACACTCTGCATACTTTTATTCTGCAGACTCAGGACCATGTCACACGAGGCAATTTACAGGCAACCAGTTCCAGGTAATCTCCAAGAAGAAAAGGCATTCACATTTTAATGATAATTTTTTTTATTTGTGAATCGTAAGACAACGTTTTAAAATTGACTCGTGTGCTAGTAAAATGGTCCTGCAGCATTCACTGTAGTTGGTTGCCTCCAAGTTGCCTGTAAAAGTTGCCTGTGTGACAAGGCCCTAAAGGCTAGTTTTTACTCTTCGCAACACACACCTACTGTTGCAACAACTTCATGGACACCACTTTGTAATGTTTTCCCCCCTTTTTTTTGCATCCAACAAATGTTGAAATATCTGGACATTTCCAATATGCACAAAATATCAGTCACCACAATTTGCTAGTCTCATCTCCAGGAGTTAGTCTCAGCGCTGGTGTTTTCTCCCTGCACTAAAGAAAACAAAAACAATGTTTTAACCAACTTTGCAACATCCTCTCTAAACACCACATAAAACATTTTGAAAAATTCTGCAAACCTCTGCAAACTTTCTCTCTGTTTTTACATTATTTCTCACATAGGATTTAGAAGTTACATCAAAGCATGATATTAATTGGTCCTTGGAAAAAAAGTAGGAACATTTTATCAAGTACAAGGCTGATCTATATGTTCAAACTTAGTCGTTTTCAATCACCAGTTTTACTGATTTTTCTGAAGGAAAACAAAATTGGAAAGCAGACTAAAGTAGGAATAATATCAGGCCTGGTTACATCCCTTAAATCAGTGGCACAATCATTATGATCGTTTAAAGAGAAAAAACTCAAAAGGGTATTTACCAAGTACTAGGTTTATTGCAAAGAGAAGTACAAGGACAATTGTACATTGTTAAAGACACTGGACACTATTGGTAGTCGTCAAAGACCAGTCTTCTCACTTGGTGTATCTCAACATATACATAAAATAACAAACCTGTGAAAATTTTAGCTCAATCGATCGTCGAAGTTGCGAGATAATAATGAAAGACAAAACACCCTTGTCACACGAAGTTGTGTGCTTTTAGATGGTTGATTTTGAGACCTCAAATTCTAAACTTGAGGTCTTGAAATCAAATTCGTGGAAAAAAACTTCTTTCTCGAAAACTATGTCACTTCAGAGGGAGCCGTTTCTCACAATGTTTTATACCATCAACCTCTCCACATCAAGGCAAGTATTATGCTAATAATTATTTTGAGTAATTACCAATAGTGTCCACTGCCTTTAAAGACTAGTGTTCGCACTTGATGTAAACCAACATACATAAAAAACACAAGGTTGTGATAGGCAGTTGAAAAAAGCAACCGAAATACAAGTGCAAAGTGTGAAAGCTTGGGAGCACGAAGCCTGCTTACAAATGTTTTTCTTTGGTTTTGAAAGCTCTACTCTACAATATGGGGCATTCCACATGGTTTTATTTTTAATGATTTTGATCTCAATTATATAAAAAAATAAAAAAACGTATTTCCAGTTAAAAAGGAAAAAAAAAACATCATTGATAACAGCCCTTTGAAAGTTTAAACTCAATCTGTTATCCAAGTTACAAGAAAATTCACCCCTGTTTTCACTATCTTCAAGCATCAAGTTTTGGTCTCACAAGATCATAACTAATTCTTTTACTAGTTTCAAGTAAAAAATATTTAAAGTAAATTTCTCCACCATGACCATCTTTACGCCAGGGCTCAATTTCATAAAGCCTGTAAGCACAAAAATTTGCTAAGCACATACAAGTATTGCTTAAAGCCACTATACACTTTCGGTAAACAGTATTGTCCAAGTCCCACACTTCGTGTATCACAACTTATATATAAAACAACAAACCTGTGAAAATTTAGGCTCAATCGGCCATCGGAGTCGGGAGAAAATAACGGGAAAACCCACTCTTGTTTCCGCGCGTTTCGCCGTGTCATGACATGTGTTTAAAATAAATCCGTAATTCTCGCTAACGAGAATTTATATTGTTTTACTGTTTTCTCAAAAAGTAAAGCATTTCATGGACTAATATTTCAAGAGAAGTCTTTCACCATTACCTTCTGTGAACCCTGTAAATTATTTGTAAATCTGTGAACTTTTATTTTTGTTTCTGTACCGAAAGGGTCCAATGGCTTTAACAGACACGGGTTACCAGTCACAATTACATTAAGTTTATATTGTTGTGACTGGTGCAGAATTGTGTGCTTAAAGGCTTATGAAATTGGGCACATGTTGGTGTAAATCTGTGAACACTTATATTTTCAACCATACCAATGTGTGCACATCCTTTCACAAAAAAAAAACCTCCAAAAAATAATCTTCTTAAAAACACAATTTTGAGCATATTCGCAAGTAAATGCTGTTGCAGTTTCATATGTACATCGGTGGGATTAAAGTCCCCCATGGAAGCAAAGAAATCATAGTAACACAAAATACTTATACAAAGTAAACACATAAATATGGTATAAATAAAGTTGTATACATTATTATTTGGTCTTACCCCTACATCGATGTGTGTAAGCTCTGTATACTCGGTACTTTCGTCAGTTCTTTGAAGAAAAAAATGTGCATATTACTTGGGTGGGATTCGAACCAGAACCCCTTACCAAAATAGACAAATTGGTAAGACAAAACATCTGCTCTAGATTGGCAAAGGTCGTGGGTTTGATTCCTACCAAGCTAACTGCTGATTTCACAATGACTAGAATAAGTATTGTTGCCTAGTTACTAAATCAGTGTCTTGTTTTGTGCTATTCAAAGACGTTGAACCAAGTTTGTATGAGAGAGATTGGCTTTTGCCAGTTTGGTGTTTATATCCCCTTGTGGAATTTTGCCGAGTTCCCTCGTAAAAAAAAAAAATTATGGTAGAAAGAAACTGCCCAAAGTAAGTTATTAAAATAACTGATAGAAGACTGTACCATATAAACATCTGTAGGTTGCCATAAAATTTTGTCAGTTTATCATTTATTACACAAGACAAAACCAAGTTTAGATGACTTTTAAGACATTAGAATTATTCGTCTCCATAAATTTCCCTTTTGATCAATAAAATTTAAATGAAATAAAATATATGAGAACACAAAAAAACAACAAAATCCTCACGGATTTGACAATTTTACTTGGAAGTCAGAAAAATCAGTTGAGATGCATTTTAAGTCAGCCAAGAAGAGCATAGTTATTACTTCATGGCAACTAAACATTTTCCAAGAACATTGTGATGACTTGAATTTTTTTAAATTTAAAATGTGGAAAGACATAGTTTAGAAATTGCAGATTGTGGATACATATTACAGAATAGCTATAATTAAGTTCAAAGTTTGTTTTAAACATAAGTGTGAGCTAGTATATCTTTTAACTACCAGGTGAAAGTTTTTAAATTGGTCCAGAAATGTGTACATGATTCATCACAGATTTCTTGAAGTTTAAATTCATTCAAATCAAGCTATTATCACACATTATCATACAACTTAAGTCAGAAAAATCCCATGAATTAAGTTGGTCCTTTTTTTCTAGAAGACTGAGATTAACAACACCTCCCCCCCCCCCCCCCCCGAAAAAAAACCCACAAAAACAAATAATACATATAAAGATTAAGTAATGGTTTTTAATGATTCCTGTAAGTGGCGGCTATCCGCTGTTGGATATCAATAATAAATAATAAAAACAAATTAAAAAAAATAATAATAAAGGGGAAAAAATGTGGAGTGTTAATAATTTCTAAACTTGGACGCTATATGACTGTTGAGACCAATTATTGAACCTTGGATTGAACAAAGAAAAGGACGAAATTTAAAACCTGCAACCTCAGGATTTAGTGCTAGCCTTCTACAAACTATCAAGTCCTAATGTTGGCTGTCTCAAAGTGTTGTCAACACCTTTGTTCGGGTGCCAGGTATTGATAAAATAGAGAGACTGCCAATATAGGGCTAAATAGCTCACTTGGTAGAGTGCTGGACCGTTAAACCGGAGGTTGCAGGTCTAAATCCCCCTGAGGACGTTCAACCCTTACATTAATGACAATTTACCCAGTCAGTTTCCTTCCAAACTTGATATAGATTAACCTGTACATAATACACTTTACTATTCTACATTACACATTCATATGAAAAAATAAAATTCTCACCGATCTTTTGAAAGAAATATATCATTCAGAAATAATACTTATTATTTACTGCATAAATAGAGATGTTTAGACTGGAAAAAATGCTTTTATCTGTTATAAAATCGATACAGTCCTTATCAAGACTGAGAGTATTTCATATATAGTCAAAATGCAGACGATTGCATCAAGTACTTACACATCAGAATATTTTCTTGCCAGTTCAACTCACAAAAAGAGATTTTGTACGCATCCACCACCATATTTGATGATTAATGGAAGAGTGCACGCCTGTATGGCTGCGCACATCTCTCAGTCAATGACAGCCTTTCATGTATGCATGTTTCAGTAAGGATGGTAGTCCCCAATCTCATTATGCGCAATCCATCTATTGACCCATTTCACCTGACGTCATCATCGGAATAATCTTGGATGCGCCATTTTGGTGGTCAATGTCAACGTGTGTTATTCAGTGAAGTGCGCATTTTTAGGTGACGCGGCGTTTACACGTAAGCCTATTGACCACCAACATGGTGAGCGTGGCATCAGCCGCATGTGACGCACGTGCAAGGGGTCAATATGCGACTCTTATACGTATAGTGCACATTATCAGTAACCCTAATTGTGGTTAGCCAAATATTGTTACGCTTAGCAAGTTTTTGTGATTAAGCAGCTTTTTGAATTTGGGCCCCTGTAGTGTGTTCAATCATTTCCATATCCTTTCTTGTGGTATGCAAAATATTGTTATGCTTAGCATTTTTTTTTTATTAAGCAGCTTTAAAAAATTGGGCCCCATACATGTACATGTATGTGTTCATATCATACATGTAGGCTCCCCTAATACATACTTTCTTGTTAGTACAAAGATGGCTTGTTATTTTTTTTTAAGTCATTTATATTTATCGGTACGATGTGAAAAATTCTGAAATATACAAATCATACAAACTGTAACCTCCTCAATCCTTCTTCGTAGTAGCTTGCCAAAATATCTCAACCGCATCTTAAGAGTATCTACATACAGTGATATACAACCCCCCCCCCCATCCCCACCCCTTCCAGCAAAAAACAACTAGTCTTCAAAAGATGGTTCCAATAATAAAAAATAATGAAATTTTTACACTCAATATAAATCCTTTAGATCCAATGGATAACAAAGTTTACAAGTTATTCTTATCAAACCCAAAAACTAAAGGACCACCTTCCATATATGCTGGACATCACATTATTCTCCTTCATCGCCGTCTCCAAATTAGTGACTGCGGCTTGATTGTCGCTTGAGCCTGTATTGAAGCATGTAGGCTGCCCTTAGCAACACCCTTAGCAACAGCCTCAGCTGAAGCCGCAAATTTAGAAACCACCTTACCTCAATGATACTGGCTACAAAAATAGTCAGGTTCTTTTGATGCAACAATTACAAATAGCCTCTTACAACTCTGGGTTCCATACGAGGGACGGCTTTTAGTCCACAGCTTTTGATTATCTGAACAGTTGCATATGTTCATTTATGATGAATTCAATGCACTGGTTCTGGTAGACCATCGACAACGCCACATTAAAGCTCTCTTTCCTCGGCCACATTAGAGTGGGTCCAAACACGATGGCCAAATTCTGAGCAAGCATCCGATTTTTATCCTTGTTCTGGACGACCCTGCAGGACAAGAAAAAGAACCAACTCAAAACACAAAACTGAACACACTTTTTTTGATGTGGAGAAAAGGTTGCTATTTCTTGCTTTTTTTTCTACTGCCACAGAGTTTATTTCAGAATTCAGGGGAATACTTGAGTTTTGAAAAGAACTGTCCAACTTGTTAACTACTACAAAAGGACTATCCGGTTTTTAACTTTACTGCAGCGCAGTGAGTTCTTTATTGATCTCAACGTTTTGACTAGCTTGCTCTAGTCATCGTCAGGGCCCAATTTCATAGAGCCGCTTAAGCACAAAATATTGCTTAACAGTTGTAAGCAGAATAACATCCACAAATTTTACTCATGACATGGTATTTATTCTGGTAAGCATATTTTGATATGCTTAGCTATTTTTCCTGCTCATAAAGTATAGCCAAGCACAAACAAAACTATTCACCAGAAATAGGTTACCAGCTAAACTTTGATTGGTACTCTGCTTAGTTTTGCTGAGGGAAAACTATTAAGCACACTTTTCTGCTGAAGCAGTCCTAAGAAATTTGACCCATGAGACTGAACTTAAATATGACGAACCTGTCGAGATGTCTAAACAAGACTTTCATCGTCTCCACATGAATCCGGGGTAAAGATGAAGTCACCTCCTGGAAAGCTCGTAGTTTGGACTTGTGATCGGGTATTTCTATCAAAGAAGAGAAACAACAATGAGCATTGCCATATCTCCACTCTGGTGTTTCTGATCAGCAGAGTGTGGGTTTGAATCCCCAGCCGTGACACTTGTGTCTTTATGCAAGACACTTAATTATTGCTCCGTCCTTTTGGATGGGACTTAAAACTGTTGGTCCCGTGTGTTGTGTAACGCACGTAGAGTGCACTTATCAAAAAGAGAAGGGGTTTGCCCCGATGTTCCTGGCTGTGGCTGCTAAATGCGCCGTAGCACCTTTTAAACCATTATAAGGTGCTACATAATAGGGTCTCAGAATTCATCATTTCAATAACCTATCTTTCTGAAAGTTTGTATATACTCAGCGCCTTGAGTACCTTGTTGGTAGATACGTGCGCTATATAAGACTTCGATATTATTAACTTACTCATTGCCATTATGTATTTATCATAACCATCAAATGTAAGCAGTGGTTCTGGTAGTTCTCTAAAGTACAGCTTGAGAGCACCTGCTATAACGTGAATGTCTTCCTTCCATGGTGACGAGTTGAAATCAACCTTTTTCTCTGTAGACACGGACAAAAAATAAAAATGTATGAGCTACATTCAGCTATTTCTGTCGGTAAAAGAAAACTCATCTATTGGCTTTCAAATTTCTTGACTTTCTCAATAACGATAATAATAGTAATAATAATACTAATATAGATGTTTATAAAGCGCCTTTAACAAAGACCAAAGCGCTGTACAATAACAAGAACAATACAAAGAAACAAGAAAAAACAAAACAAAGAATTAATGATTATAAAAATTGGGCCAAAAACGTTACTTTAATCTTTCTCAGCTCCCTGGGGAGTATACAACCCCAGACAACCGTAGCAATTCAAAGGCTTTTTCAAACACAATATCAACCTCTACCCTTGCAGATACGCATTCATACTCCTGGGTGGAGAGAAGCAATTATAGTTAAGCATCTTGCTCAAGGACACAAGTGTCGTGACCAGAATGCACTCCGGTGACGTAACCATCAGAACCCGAATTTTATACTCTAAACCACTCAACCATTTAAACAATCATTCCTATATATTTTTCAAACTTAACATCTATTAAATCGGTACAGTACATGCTGGTAAAACATAGGATTTGAACTGCCTCTAGCATTGCAGGCAATCTTGGTCGTCTAGTTGGTAAGACACTGCTCTAGAATTGCAAAAGTCGTGGGTTCGAATGCCACCTAAGTTATATGCCTGTGATTTTTTCACAGAACTCGTGAAAGTTTTGAGTATACAGTGCTAACTGTAGTGGTAAAACCAAAATTAATATTTTGTTTCAATTACTAATCCAGATTCTTCTCTCTGAGTTGTACATGACGATGACGATAGACATAATATCGACTGGTCACACAGTGGCAGGGATAAGCAGGGTTCTCCACAAGGTTAAATTTTGTTCGTCAAATTGCACAAACCATTCCTGCACTCTCGTCAATTTGAACAAATAATTAATGCACTATCGGCAAATTGTGCACACTATTTCTACACTATCGGCAAATTGCACAAACTATTCATACACAATAGATAAGTCGATTGCACAAACCATTCCTGCACGATCGGCAATTGCTCAGCGCCCGGACAAAACATGTGGAGAACCCTGGGTTAAGAAAGTGAGTGTTACCCGTACCCTGATCCACCATGAAACGTAGCTTCTGAATGAGTGACAGGTTCCCGCTGACTCTATAGATTCCATCCACCTCCAGGCCGCAGCTATCAATCAATGCTATACAATCAGAAACAAAGCGAGGTACTTGAGTACCCTGCTGCTTGCATAGGGCTTGGATATGTCGACCAAACACATTCTCCTCTGTAAAAATCAACAAACAAAAACATAATTTATAATATTATATGTTAAATTTGCATCAGGGATAAAGAATATTTATTTTGGTTGTGATTTACCGATGTGAGTAGCACTGTATACTCAGCTCTCAACAAAAATCACACGCATAGGCCTACATGTATTACTCGGGTTGGATTCGATCCCACGTCCCTTGCAATTCTAGAGCAGTGTCTTAGCAACTAGACTACCAAGATTGCCCAGGAGCTAGAGGCAGTTCGAATCCTATGTTTTGGTAAAGCGGGTACCACAGCGATATAAATGAAACAATTCATATACATGTATTTTTGTGCAAATCAACTCCACTTTCTAAAGTTACTATCAATCTACCAGGGCCCAATTTACCACAGAATTCTGCGATTACGTTCACCATTCTTGATATCTTGGTTCTTGATAATTTTATCTCGACGGTCTCTCAGTGAAATTATCAAGAACCAGAATTCGGTGGGTTAAACCACTAGTTTAAAACCTAATCGCCACACATTGATTCCCTTATTAAAGAATATTGCGTTAATGTTTTAAATGCTTTGCAATTTATTTTGCACATGTTTCGGCATGAAGGCCATAAAGGCATGAAGGCCATAATTGAGTTATCGAACTGGTCATTAGCCTTGCATGCCTAATGCAACGAGTTTATTAAAAACAAAAGAAAATGGCCAGAGGTTCCCCTATGGGTGGTTAACCCAATGCAACAGTTTTTATGAATAAGATATTGATAAATCATATCTTATTCATTTATAAACCTTAAACGATTTACTAAAAGACCAAAAAAGAAAGTTAATTTTAATTTCACTGAAGATGACAGTCGACAACAAATCATCCCCAAATTTTTTGTTTTTACATTTGGGGACATAGTTGTTAAATAAGGGAATCAATGTGTGGTGAAGAGGTTTTCAACTAGTGGTTCAATCCCAACGAGGCCTGGTTCTTGATAATTTTACCAAGATGAGGTAAATTATCAAGAACCAGGCCTCGGCGGGTTTAAACCACTAGTTGAAAACCGAGTCAACACACTTTGATTCCCATTCATAAATAAATTTTGGCCAATTCCTTCATAAACATTTTCTAAGATTCATTTCATTCACCATTATTTTTCACTAAACTGGCGATACCATATTAGGCATTGACAACCAATGTTATTAAATGGATTGTGTTAGACTGGTTCCTTGTGAATTGGGATGTCAGATACATTGTAAACAGGCGTGTAAATTATATGCGATGCAGGTTTGCGCTAGCGTGTGCGATGATGACTCGATGAGGAATAGATCTCCGTTGCGCTTTGGTGAACGACATTTGCTCAATCGTCTGGCATTGCGTCGCTTAACGATACCACACAATTGTTAAAAAACAGCGGAGGGCTAGGAAATTTGTGAATTGTATTACTTTTTTTATTAGCAGGTTGGGATCCAGGAGATTTTGACTGCTTGCGGGACGTCAGAAGATTGATGTCAAAAACGGGAGTCTTCCGCGAAATCCGCAAGAGTTGGCATCTCTGCCTTTAGCCATTAGCAGGCATGCAACTGCCCGTAAAAAAAAAAGAGGAAAGTTTTCGAAGGGACAGCGTAAGTGCCGAGCGAGGCAGCTGAAACGCCATGGGACATGAGACCCACAATGGTACCCTAGAAAATGTTGAGGTTTATTATGCTCTAAGGTACATTGTTAGCATGTACTAGGCTTATTTTACATTATTGTAGTTGTACATTGTTGTTGGCGGAATAAACAATACTAGGCTAAAAAAAAAATAATAAAAAAAATAGAAAAAGAGTTGCATGTCTGCTTAGGTATTGACGAGAGAGAAAGGGGTGCAACATACCTTTCATAATGCCCTGTTTCTGTAAAGATTCTATCGGTGGTCTCCTGATGATAAAACTCTTTAGTTTATTCTTGATCTTCTTCTTGTCTGTTTTGGATCTTGCAATCTCAATAAGATTCTCCTGCTCTGTAAATGAAGGAGTTGAAATAGTTCAATAATATTCAATATTCAACAGCGTTATAATTTATTAATTTATTTAAGTAGAGTCAAGCCGCGAATAATTTTTGCTCAAGTCAAGTCAAGTCACAAGTCACATAATGTCCCACAAAAAATGCCCACTGCCATGATGTTGTGACAAACTTAAACACATTACATGTATTTGTCTTTGTCTGGACTGTGTTTTTTCTTATTTCAGTGGGATTTGTTTGTTTGTCCATCCAACGCAGAGTTTTTTTTCGTAACTGCGGATTTCTGTTTTGTGAAACGTGGAAAACCGCGGACCCGCAAATGAGCTGCATGCCTGTATGATTGATACTCACTTGGTGGTCTTGGTGATGTAGGGCGTAGACTAGGACCATTGTTTGAAGGACTGTAGGCGCCATCTAAACTGTTCTGTCTCCTCATTGGATGCTGGGCCGCAGCAGGCTAAAGCATAAAACAAAACAAATACATCTTGACATTCAACATCCATTTAATGACTAATCAATAACAACGTCTACGGGATATGAGGCATTGCATGGTGAGGTTATCAATGTTTATATAACACCCAAGCAGACCCTTGCCATTTGATTGGAGGATTGTCCGTCACGTGATAGCAAATAAAAGTACCATTGCACGCTGAGTCACTCACCGTGCTTTTTCGTTCCATCCGAAAAGTACCATTGCACGCTGCCAGCGTGCAATGGTACTTTTCGGATGGAACGAAAAAGCTGAGTAAAAACATCACTGCGTGCGCGTTGTCTTCGGTAACGCAGCAAGGCATATTAGTAAAATTACTAGCATTCGTCTTCTACAATTAAAAATTGGAGGCCTACGCTTTGTTTGTTTTGAAAGTTGTATCTTTCAATCAAAATGACAAAGATCTACTTGGATGTTATATAAAACAAATAATGAATGTTTTTCATTCGTGCAATGGTGCGAATATGTTCATTCGTTGAAAGCTGGAATGTTCCATTCAACTCGGCTCCGCCTCGTTGAATAGAACATTCCATCTTTCAACTCATGAACATATTTGCACCATTGCACTAATAAACATTCATTATGTGTATAATATTTAGTTTACGATAACACTATGTGTATATCTACATGTACTTGCAAGGTAGATTTGTGTCCTTTAGAGAACTGTGTCTTGTTTTATATTCTACTACCGCAGAGTAGATTTTCGGAAATCGGGAGACTTTTCGGTTCTGAAAAGAACTGTCCTTTTTAAGTACTACCTGGGCAGAAGGTAGAAAATCGGTCAGGACTTCTACTTTAGCTTTCATTGTATCATATATATGCTAAATTTACCTCTGGGATAAAGAATATTTATTTGGGTTTTTACCCATAAACACCGATGTGGGGTTAGCACTGTATACTCAGTACTAACCCGAGTTGTGTGAAAACAATCACATGCATATTACTCAGGTGGGATTCAAACCCACGACCTTTGCAATTCTAGAGCAGTGTCATACCAACTAGACCACCGAGATTGTATCGTTTTTAACTTCACTTCCTCAGAGAGTGTTCTTAATTGGCTCATTTTCTATCATCTGATATCTTGTTACACAACCCACATATTTTAAAGTGGATTGTTCTCAAATGCTTCATTCTATCGAAAGCTGCTGTAGGCTTCTAACCCAAAGATTTTATTGCCAATAATTTTATGAGTGATTACCAAACGTATACCTTCCCTTTAAGGACCCAATGGAAATAAGCCAAGTTTAAACAGCTTTTGGGGGCCAAGTTTACTTGTTATGTATTCCCTCTGTATGCTTTGTTTTAATGACGAATAAAATAAATAATGTATCGTTTTGTTATCATGAACTACAAGTTACTAAGAAATAGAGGGTTCAAAGATGGCCGCCTCATGCATGAGTTCACAGTAAACAGTGAGCTTGTTCCATGATCATATTTGCTTGTTTGAGGAACCTAAACATAAAATGTATGCGAGATGGTAACATACCATTGAGCGTACTGCATTGTGTAGTACTGTGTACCATAGTTGAGTTTCTTCATCAGAATCACCCTGCAGCCAGTAGTGTTTATCAGCATGTAACTAACAAAAAGAAGGGGGAAAAAGATATATTCACATGCTGTTACCGCAAACCTCTCTTAAATACTTGCATCTAGCAAATTTTCAAATCCTACCTAAAGAAATATCAAAAAGTTGTGCACGTTCAACACAATATTATTACTTTTGATTTACAAATCATTCCACAAGTCGACAGATGAATGCAGTCCTGCATTCCACGCGCCTACATTAAAGCTTGTGACAGAACCTTCAGTCACTGCAGCAGGGGGGTCCGTGGAATGGGTTTGTCGTTTGTCAGTGTGAGAGGGGTGTATTAAACACTAGCCACCTACATGTATGCAATGTTAAGGGAGGAGAGTGGATGGACTCGCTTTACCTCAATATAATTCCTTTTAGAGTGTTTTGATTGTTTCTCATTGTTGAAGGTTACTTCTGCTCCCCATAGATCTATCCTCATATCTGCTGTCCCAGCTCGCTGCAAGAAAATAACAACTAATATTATAAACAGTGTTTTATTAATATTTGATTTTCTGGACATTTTCTGCAAAAACCCTCAACATATTTCACTCACAGGCTTTCGCATTATAGTTTTTTTTTCTCTTCAGTTGAAACAGTCATTCAATTTCACACACAAATATGTCATTTGAAGCAACATGAAAAATCAGATGTTTAAAGGGTTCTGAGACCTTTTGTAGAGTTAGTTTTTGGCAATGACCTGAATTCCTACTCACTGTGAATGAAGATGTATGTAATATAATTTACCTGTTGAAGTTTCAGCCTCATTAGCCGTCAAGTTTTTGAGAACATTGTACAATTATAAAATCATTCATGAATGTTTTACTTATTTCTCAAAAACTACTACTCCTCAGCAAGTACTATTTTTAAATACAAGCTCTCCATCATCATCTTCAAGTTATCATCTTTAAGTTTTATGTAAATCTGTGGACATTGTGTTTTGTGTCTTACAAAAAGTACCCAAACCCTTAAATGGCAATCAATCAACTTGCCAGCTGGTCCTTTAGAGATTTAACTGGCATTTGGCCAGCACACCATTTAAGGGGAATGTTGTATATTTACCAGTTTTTGATCTTTGTAGAATGCCAACGCTGAGCCGTTCATCACAGCGAAAGCAGTCAACCATTTGACCTTCCGCGACGTCTCTCCGATGCGTACATATTGCAAGACACCTTCTCTCTCGCTACTGGCCGTCTCAGGGTGTACATCACCTGCATCGATCTCAGAGTGTCTACGGATATTCTTTAAGAAAGTCAAAGCAAGTCAGAGTTACTACTTAGTACATGTATAAATCTATTACAGAACTATAAATTTATTTGTTTTATTTCCTTCACAAATGAAAACAAAGAACACGGAAACTCAAAGCTTGAATACATATTGCACGCATGATCTGTTTGTACAACTATGTTCGACACCCGTATATTCCAACACCCCAACATGGCACAACCCCTATGTTTCGACACCCATATGTTCAGAGACCCCTATTTTAGGACATCACTATGTTCCAACAACCCTAAGTTCCAACACCTCTATGTTGCAACAACCCTATGTTCTGACACCCTTATGTTCCGACACCCCTATGTTCCGAAACCCCTATGTTCCGACACACAATTATGTTCCGACAACCTCATGTTCTGAGTACCCCAGGTTTTTCCACTGCATCTTATAAATGTTTGAAAAAGTTTGTTTGTTCAGATATTCGTTAGATAAGTACAAGTTTCGGTATATCTCCTGCCCTCATCGCCATAAAGACCCCCCCCAAAAAAAAAAAAATAATAATAATAATAATAATAATAATAATAATAATAAAAAATAAAATAAAAAATAAAATAAATAAATAAATAAATAAACAAATAAATAAATAAATAAAAATGTAAATAAATAAATAACAATTTATAAAGTGAAAATTAGAATTCAAACAATTGTACGAAACAACACAGGATGTACTTTTGTTGCAAGTCCACACCAGTGTATGAATACATCTAACTAATCATTTTTAAGTGTAAATGTAACAAAAGTAAAAATATATCCCCACTCACAAAACACAACTGATCAATTACCAAATAATGTGCATGCATTTGTGTGAATGTTACTACCGCCACAAATGAAATGAAGAGAGCAACCAAAAGGACAGAAGCAGTTGCTACTGTGATAGCAACAAACACAAGATGTAGAATGTTCAGAAATGGAAAAGCTGATGATTTGGAAATATTAATAGAAATATTAATGGTTATAGTTAAAAGTGGTATGTAAGTTTAAAGCCTAGTAGAAGAGATTTATAGCAGACTGCTAGGTGTTGGATCTATAAAAAACAAATGAGAAGATCAATCAACAATTAATAAAAGGCATTGATTATTAAGGTTTCTGTGACATTACCCTTTTATTCAACAAACTCTTTAATCATAGTTTTCCTTTCTTAAAACCGGGATAAGGAAGTACAAATTGTACATCTCGTTTCAAATGTTTTCATACCAACAAAGGCCATGTCCAAATTGGCAGTTGCAGCTACGGCTACGGCTTGATTGTCACATTAATATGACCTTGTGTTGAAGTATAGGATGTCCATAGCAACAGCCAAAGCCATTACCACACAGACATGTAGTCCCTACATTTTCATAGAAGACATGGTTCAGTTTGTTTTAAAATTAATTTGTAGATAACACATTTGTATTTTGTTATTATGTAGAGCCTATTATTTGTAAAGCGCATTGAGAGTTCTCCCGGAACTGACATGCGCTCTGAACGTCTTATTATTACTATATTATCATTTTAACCCTTACATTGACACATATTAAGCACTTTCCCCCAAGTTCTGTGACAAGAATCCACAGACAAATCATTCGAAAGGGATTCAAACCCACAACCTTTGCATTGCTAGAGCTATTTCCAAACCAGTGTTAGCAGTAGGTAAGTACTACAATAATTTAATAGGGTACAGTTTCACAAAGCACCAAGAATAATCTTTAAAGATGAGTATTTGGGATTTGAGGCGATGACTAACGGCAACCATAACGACGACAACAACAACAACATCTGTCAGTTTTAAAAGCAAACAGATACACAAGTATGAAACAACTTACAAATCATTTTTCTACAACAGAAAGATATTTAGAATTACTTCCATCCACTTCCGGGGAAAGGTTTCTACAATCAGGAATATTTTCAAATTTGTTTTCAGGGAACTTTCTGCAGAATCAGGGAGAGTTGGCAGATCTACATGTGATGTTGTATTTGTCTTTGTTTGCCCCAACTATACATGAAAAGGGTACTGGTCTTCATGCTCCAAGTCTCCATTTTTCCAAATTAAAGACCTTTGTCCCCTTGTACAAACAAGGAATAAGAGAGATTGATAGGCTGCCACAATTGTGTATTTGAAGTAGAAAGAAATCAGAGATTCCAGCATGCCCTGGCTGATATTCAGTTTGTTTGTTTGTTTGTTTGTTTGTTTGTTGGGTTGTTTGTTTCTCTGTTTGTTTAGATCATCTTCCCTTCAAGGAACTTGGCAAACTCTCACAAGGGGATACAAACACAAAGCTGGTAACAGCCAATCTCAGTCATAGCTTTTGCAGAACCACCCCAACTCATTTAGAAGAGATAGTCATTACATGGTGTACTGTCACCACAAACCTCACCGTATCGTATTTCCACCATGCAAAGTTTCAAATCCTACTTGATTATTGTCCATATCAAATAACAACATCACTTCAAATGGTTAAAGACAGTCATTACAAGTTTTAAAAGGCCACACATAAATGTAATGCATAATCCTCCACTAATTACATAGAACACCAACTACATGTTACAAGTTCATGACCCACCACCATGACAATAGATGATTCATGCAAGGAGTGAAATCGCTATACTTCAGCTGTCAGCTTGTAGTTGATGTGAAAGGGGTGATGACTGGGAATTAGAAAGCATGGCCAAAGTTACCCAGTTACTTGGATGGCACCTTGCTAGACACAAATGCAGCATGATCAACAGTTACCAGGCCTGGAATAACATGAAGGGCGCCACAGAGGCAATGGTCTCTGATGCCCATGGTTTGGCCTTGGTGCCCCATAAAGTTTCCTCTAGACTTTAGTTTAAGTTTTCCCAATGGAATGCCCTTTGCAAAATGAAAATGAACTTGCCCTCTCAAAGATAAAATTCCAGGCCAGGAATCAACAGCTACCCGGCCTGGAATACATGCCTCTGTTGCCTTGGTGCCCCCTCAAACTTTTCCTCTAGACTTTAATATTTCTTAAAAGGAAGTCCCCTTTGCAAAACGAAAATTTACTTGCCCTCTCAAAGATGAAATTCCATGGCCTCTGTTGCCTTTGCCTTGGTGCCCCCTCAAAAGTTTTCTTCACCCTTTAAGATTTCCCAAATGAAAGTGCCCTTTGCAAAACGAAAATGCCCTCTCAAAGATCAAATTCCAGGCCTGAGTTACCCTTAATTCTGTTTTTCTACAGGGTGTCAAAAATGAAGCATCTGGGGATTAAAAAAATGTACACAGGAACTTGTTCCTTGGTATAATGATCTTGCCAAATCATTCACCCACCATCAAAAAACGACTTTCGGATGGAAGGAAGACGGACTGTGTTTTGGAGGATCGCTCGGCGGCTTTCAGCGTTCTTCTCCTGCGCACCTCACTGCTTTCACTGCTTTCTGCCTCAGATAGTCGCCGGCGGACAGAAGGAGGATCCTAAAGAAATGTTGCAGCACTTAACGTTATTGAGAAGGATGCTTCAAGCACAAAATAAAACGACAAGCATGCTCATTCAATACAAGCTAATTGTTACCAAATGCTGATTAGTGTTTCAAAAGTAACCAACTATCATCATACAATAACAACAAAAAAGAACTAAAGAGATGAATAATTTATGGGATGAGGGCAAGCGCAATTAAAACTAAACAGCTGTTGTTATCAACTGACCATTGGAATACTGATTTCAAGATCCACTCCTCTGCACAGTAATATTTGGGAGTCAAATCCTGTAAACTAAACAATCATTTTAAGAGCTCACAACACAAGGAGCTGGTTGATCTTATACATCAGACTCACTAACATTCAAACAATATTACAGTTGTAAATCAGACTGGAGCCTCAGACATTTAATGCACTGTTTGGCCCTCCTAGACAGACTGCTAAAAATGGTATTCTTGAAATAAGAAATTATCTCATTTTGAAAAAATATTTCTTGTGTCACTCCCTAGAAACAAGAAATATACTCTCAAAATAAGATGTTTTTCTTGTTTCAAGAATACCATTTTAAGCAGTGTATATGCAAATAATGCAGTCAAACGTTTTTGAATGGTTCTGAGAAAAATGAGAAGCATAGTTGGAGGGTTAACATTGTTGAATCTGCCCCATTCATCTTTGATGTGTTGGGAAAGTGTTTTATACCTCAGTTTGATTGCAGCGATACATATCATGTACTTCTCATCACTAACCCCTAAAAGGGAAGAACTGAAAATCAATGCTGATTGGCTTGCTAAATGCAACTGCTCTGCGTGCCTGTAGGGCACTTGTCGGAAGCTAAACCTGCGCATGTCAAAATGCATTTTTACGCAATACATTTCAAATGAATCATGTTTTAAAATACTCACCCCAAATTACACATAATCACAAGATCACAAATTGATCGTGTTTATTGACATGTTAGTCTAGTGCCAACATAATAAAGGCATGACATGATTGATGTCCCGATATGCAGCAATAATTAACATCGCCAAATAAAGCACATGCTCGTTATGGTTTCATCTTTAGAAATTAATCATTCTAATAAATATGTCCATGCTACTTTAGCAACTGAGTATGCACTGGTTAATGCCCTATTGCAGGCCTTGAAATAACCAAAGGCACCCACAGCAATTGCTATAAATAATAATAATGGTAACATTTATAAAGCGCTTTACGCCCTAACGACCCCAAAGCGCTGTAACAAGAAACGAAAAAATATTAAAAAGATTTAAACAGAAAACGATTTGAAACTACAATAACAATATGAATGAGTTTAAGAATAACTAACAATTAAAATAAAATTGCTGTGCAAGTGCGGCTTTGCAAAGTTTCAATTTAGTTTCCCCTTAAGCCCTGTTCGCTCTGGACTCATTGGGTAAACTAACTGAGCCAGTGGGTAACTTACCCATTTCAAGTCCAGTGCGAACAGCCCAGGTAACTTTCCTCACAGGTAACTTAACCACGTCGCCTGGGTAGTTATACCAAACCAAAGGTGCCCAGGAAGATTGACAAGGTCGGTTTAAATGAGCCAGAAAATCCAGTGACCTTTCACCGACCTACATGTAATGTTGATCACAGGCTTAAAACTGGCATATTTTGTAAATGGTTTATTGTCTCCGTAATTCTACCTTTGTCAATTAAATCCAAGTGCAGACGGTGGGAAGATTTATCCATCAGAATTTTAGCCATCAGAATTTTATCCATCAGAATGCACGCCCTTGCAGGCCTCGGAAATAACCCACAGCACCCAAAGCATTTGCCCAAGTGCCCTGTGCTTTTGCTGTGGTGCCCTTTGCAAAGTTCCAAAACAAATTTACCTCATACAGAAGTGCCCCTTACCAAAGGACATTACAAAAATGTTCATGCTCCATTAGCAAAAAGAGTATGCACCGGTACAATGAGCGCCGTTGCAGGCCTCGGAAATAACCCACGGCACCCACATCAGGGCCAAATTTCATGGCTCTGCTTACCGCCGAATTCTGCGCTTACGAACACGATTCCCGGCTTACGTGCAAGGGCCGAATTTTTGCGCTAGCCATGTAAGCGTAGAATGCCTAGTAACGTGGAGTACGCCCGCGCAGAAGCCAAAATTCGCCGCTAACCCGTGGAATAGGCTTGCTGTAAGCACAAAATTCCCTGCTTCCGTAACCGCCGATTCTGTGCTTACGGTAAGCAGAGCCATGAAATTGGGCCCAGTTGCTGTGGTGCCATGTGATTTTGCTGGTGTGAAAGTTCCAATACAAATTTACATTTTCCTCATATACATGTAAGTGCCCCTAACCAGTCCACAGGAAAATTTCTGTGCCCCTTCAAGAACGAAATTCAAGACCCAACGGTGTTTCAACATGCAGGCCTACTAAAAGTAGTTTATATAAATCACACCAATTTTCGAAAGTTATTATTATTATTATTATACCACAGTTAGTAGATTGTACTGTCAATAATACAATCGAAATCATTATCGAAGCTGAACTTTGCAGCAATTTGTCAACTACTTCAGAAAGATTGTGGAGAGGGAAAAAAAGAAGAAGATAGTTTTAATTAGCATTGACTTACAGTGGGTAGATTCCAACCCGTTTCTTCACGATCACCGCTGTAGTAATAGGTCTTGCCTTGATCATTCTGCGATTTATACCACTGGAAGAAAAATCAATACTTTTACATCAAAGAAAATATGGTTCGGTTTGGTTTCTGTAAGTGTCGTAAAATAATAATAGTGGCTTCTTATAGCGTTCATATCCGTCACTCAGTGACGCTCAAGGCGCTTTAACAAACATACAGGAATAGTATTTTCCTGCAAGTCGCAATATGTACAATGTGACTATGTTTGAGATATGAGACCTACTCATTTTGTAGCACCGTGTAATTACTTACAATATGCAGCCTATCACACCAGGAACAAAGCCCTTCGATTAGTGCCCTTGGTTCTTTTACGCGCGTTACAAAACACACAGGACCAACGGCTTTACGTCCCATCCAAAGGAAAAAGCATCATGGTTACATGTAAGTGTCGTGCTTACAGGTGTCACGACTGGAACTCGAACCCACACTCTGTTGATCAGAAACAACAGAGTTTGAATTCGGTGCTCTTAACCGCTAGGCCATGAAACCCTGTATGAAATTACACCATTTTTTTCAGGGTCATTATCAAAGTATGACTCTGCCTTTAAATATAAAAGATCAATACATCCTCCAGTGAACCAATCTTGTACATCCGTATTGCTTTTTGCCAACACAACAAAGAACTATTTGTTGTACTCATCTAACCAGCCAAGATAAGTGTTGGGTATACATCGTCTTGTCCACCCTCACCCTCACGCCCCAATATAATAGACTCAAATAATATTGTCATTCCAAACAAAGTTTAAGCTTGGTACTAAGAGGAAACAAAGTTTCCAAAGTGGTTGCAGTCCTTAACATTCATTATAAGAACTATTTTTATAATACAATGTAGCGTTTGTAACTGCAAACACAACTGCAAGCATCTCGAAAGGACTTAATTATTATTTGTAAGACTTTTTAAAGCCATTATACACTTTCGGTAAACAGTATGGTCCAAGTCCCACACTTCGTGTATCACAACTTATATATAAAACAACAAACCTGTGAAAATTTAGGCTCAATCGGTCATCGGAGTCGGGAGAAAAAAACGGGAAAACCCACTCTTGTTTCCGGGCGTTTCGCTGTGTCATGACATGTGTTTAAAATAAATTTGTAATTCTCGCTAACGAGAATTTATATTGTTTTACCGTTTTCTCAAAAAGTAAAGCATTTCATGGACTAATATTTCAAGAGAAGTCTTTCACCATTACCTTCTGTAAACCCTGTAAATTATTTGTAAATTTGTGAATTTTTTTTGTTTTTTTTCTGTACCGAAAGGGTCCAATGGCTTTAAATTCTGAGACCCGTTTATGTAGCAACTTTTAAGAGCACAAGGTACTGCGGCGCAATCTTCAGCCAACCATGCCATTTACATCGGGGTTAAAAACCATTTCTCTTTAATAGCACCAAGTGTTTATTATACAAATCTGACATTTTTCATCCCTGCTATTTACCTTCTCTTTGAATTGTGAGTTGATGAAGACACCATTGCCATTGGCCGTCCTCTCCTCCCGCCATCCTGGAGGTAAACCCTGTTTTGACGTTTCAGTACCTGCATTCTGTATCAAAATATCAACGTAATAAAAAAAAAAGGTATCAAGTCAAAGACTGAAATTATTGTCAATAAATTGCTGATTGCAAAAAGTAGGAAATGGCTTGAAGTTTCAACCATCAGAGTCTTTCTCTAGGGTCAAAACGTTAATGGCCTGAAGATTAGACCCTAGCACAGTCTCTCTCGAGAAAGACTCTGCTATACTAGGATCGAAACGTCAGGCCTAACTCTTCTTAACATACCATCGGTCCTTTTGGTTGGTTGGTCAGCAGTTTGCAATCAGCTAATTCTATTTTCTAAATGACATACAAATTATCACAATCATGAATTTTGTTTAATTTTAAAACTTTAATTTAAAAAATTTAAAAATTATAAATAATGCTAAAACCCTTTCAATTCAAGGTGAAAGCTACACTTAACTGCTTTGGGCTGTCGACCCCAAATCAACTGTCACCAGGGACACGTTGCCAACTACATGTTATACTCCTAGTGCTGAAACAGGGTTACCCCCTTCAACATGTTCAAGGACTGTTAGGATTTATGCAATAAAAATGGGTATCATTCACTAGGAGCCTGGCTGATAGAGCAGAATGCACTACCTTCCCAACTTTTTACGAAGCAAGTGTGGTTAAGGGTCTTGCTCGAGAGCACAAGGGTCAAGACCAGGATTCGAACCAACACTCTGCTATTGATAACACAACAGCTTGGGTCTGGTGAACTAGACCACTCAGCAGTGAGCGGCCACACCTATGACAAAAGAGGGAATTTGTACACTCATGTTTCATGTGCTCTTTGACCGATACAAACAAGAAAACACACAAAAAATTATACATTACACGTGCATTAATATCATGTGAATCCATTTCCTGGTACTGTACATCATGTTGCATTTAAACCGCATCAATAGAAGACTTTCCAACGCTAGGTGGCAGCAGACATACCGGGTAAATTTCCAATGTTTATGTAGTTCTGAACATGTGCATAATTCTGAGAACAATGGATTTACCCGGTAAGTCTGCTGCCCTCTATCGTCCCAGAAAGTCTCCCATTGTTGTACCATACAGTGTGTACACATGTGAAGCCATTCGCTCAGAATATAAATCGAGGATAATAAACATTTTCACCCTGTTTGTTTACAATAATAATTTTCAACAAAGCAAACACCCAAAATATTCCTTGTGATATTCATTGTTAAATGATTCACGGGAACTACCCTGGCTTTTTCCAAACTGCGGAGCACTGGAAATTTGACCTTCTTTCAAACCATATTCCTTTCATAACAAACGCTTTTATGGCCCAAGGTGCCTATAAAAAGGCATCGTGTCCCTTACGTTTACGAAATTACAACCATACAAAATCAGGGATGTGATTCTACAGGCTGTTTAAAAAAAAAAAAAATACATGTACAAGTACTAGCACAAAGCTGAAAGCTTGTGAGCGCAAAAGCTTCCGAGTGCAAAGCCTGCTTCATCTACCTTTGGTTTTGAAAACCCTACTCAGCAATCCGGAGTGTACCTTGTGACGATTTTATCTCCATTTTCCAATGAATTTTACTTTATACGTACACATTTGTAAGTAGTTTTTAAATAATAATAAAAAATAAAATAAACATGGTTTTAATTTTTTTGGGGGTGGGGGGGGGGGGGGGTTAAAAAAAAAGGCAGCGGACACTATTGGTACAAATGTAATTACTCAAAATAAAACCTTGCTTGGTATCGATTAATGGGGAGCTGTTGATAGTATAAAACATTGTGAGAAACGGCTCCCTCTGAACTAATGACGACTTCGGCTACAGCTACGTCTAGATCAGCGCATCTACCAGTGTTCAAGAATAGCAGACGCGCGCGATCTAGCCGTAGCTGTAGCCTAAGTCGCCGTTTCGGACAAGGCCTCAGTTTGGTTTAACAATAAGTTGAAAAGGAGTAAAATCAAGATGGCCACACCGTGATCAAGGTCTGTTAATGTCTGACATGTCTGATTGTCTACAACCTTGCCATTGTACAGAGCATCTAGAAAACAGAAGGAAAAGGATATCCTTTTTTTTCTTCTTTTCTGACTGACCATCATGACCATGCTGACCAGACAAAGTTCTTCCAAAACTTCAATGGGAGACTTTTGGACGGTCCTTTTTTCACATTTTTTGCCAGTAGTGCACATGCTCAAAACTACGCGTGCAATACTGAGCATGTGCGCGCACACTCAGGGTCAGTCTCGTAATTCTTATCAATTTGGTTCAATTGCCCAAATCTGTTAAGTGTAGCCCTCACATTGATATGGGATTTCAATGCAATATTGAAAGGAAATCTCAAAATGTGGACCAGTGAGAATACTAGTGGACTAGTACATGACAAGCTATATGTACACGTGTAACTGGTCCCCCTATTCTCCACAAGACGATCCGAGCAAACGTGTAATGATCGAAACTTCGAGTTGAAACCAACGATTCTTTTCAGAATCACCCCAACTCATTTAGAGACCATTGGGGTGTTACCGCAAATCTTTCCATATCGTATTTCCACCATGCAAAGTTTCAAACTCTACTTACTTGTAGTAACCATCAATGTTAAGGGCAAACCCTGATAGAGTTTTTGCAACATGTAGCCATTGTCTTGCTACGGTATTTTACAACAGTAGATTATGTTTCATTGAATATAAGAATCGATACACCTGCTTTTGTGTATGCGTGTGTGTATTAAAGGGTGTGAACCTAACAACAATGAATGGAAGTGAACTATGAAAGTAGTGTAAGGAAACTGAAAGTTTCAAACTCCTTGAGAATTGTAAAAAAAATTCTTTCATACATTGTACAGTATGAAATTGCAGTGTACAAAATGTACACACAATTGCTCATAGACTACACAATTACATTCGCCATTTGCACAAACGCCATCTTTAAAAAATACTGCAACGCATCTAGGGAAACAAGGTACCGGTTCACTTAATGGAATGTTACAGAATTGGTAAGAAACAAAAATCGTGAAGATCACAGATTTACATAAAACTTACACGGTCTAATGATGATGGTAGTTGAAGACATCCCTTGAAATATTTCTGTCTGAAATGTTATATTTGATGAGAAATAAATAATCTAACTTCGCGTTTGGAGTTTATCGCTCAGTGAACGTTTTATTCATTTTTATTTTGGCATCAATGCAATGCAAAATTTGTAAACGGTTTTTCACTATTCTCTCGTATCCCAGATGGCCGATCGATCTCAAACTTCTACAGGTTTGTCGGTTTATGTGTATGGTGAATAATCAAGCTGCTAACATGGAAGCCATTCTGTATAGTTTACAAGTAACCATAAGTTAAAGTCACCTGGAAGTGGTATTTTCTCAAAATAAAGATTTTGTCACTAATATATGTGTTTTGATGAGTGGAATGTGAATAAACAGTTAACTAAGGTTTTAAAAAATCAGTTCTTATGTTATTTACAAATTTAAGAGTAGACCCCGACCCGAGAGGGCGCTGTTTGTGACGTCAATCGAGGCAGACTTTGACTGTAAAGTACATGTACATGTACGGACCAAGTCGTGAATTTGTACGTTTCAAAAAAATATTCTTTTTGGTTTTTTCCGGCAATGCCGACCAGGTGTATTGCTGCTGAATGCAGAAAAACACTTTTTGAAACGTACCAACTCACGACTTGGACGTACATGTACTTTGCACGTGTGTTTACTATACGCATTGCAGGCAAAGTCTGCCTCGATTGACGTCACAAAAGGGGTAGGCGGAGTCAGCCCCCCAACAATATTTTTTAAATATATAAATCGTGACAAACAATTACTAAAAAAAATTGTTTTATTGTTCGTAAGCATATACTCTTATGTTTGAAAGAAAAAAAATTCTATTTCCAGGTGACTTTAAATACATGTACATGTAGTTGTGTACCGCATTGCTTCAAAATCAGAGTGGTGCGGTGTTTGCCGGTATTGCTTGAAGTTGGAGTCGGATTTCACCCAGACACGCCACGGGCTATTGAAAATTGTTGGATGAAAAATACACTGCGCAATAATGATTACAACTCGTTAGTGAGTGTTAACACTATACAACTAGGACTCAATTTCAGAAAGAGCTACAAATTGATCTTTTCTGCGAATCAATCTTAGTTGCTATTGAGCAAAGTGTGATGTCACAATACATATCACCATGGCAATATTGATAACTCATCTTCAGATGAATCTTAGTGACTTGCAGGCTTGACATTTCTTGTTTGAAAAGGCAAGGCTGGTTTCAATTTTCAATTGGAAATTTCTTTAAAAGTCTGCAGGAAATTTGTTGAAGGGGCATGATGGCCAAATTAGACGACAACAGTAGCAATGGATGGACTCCCATAGACAGTCCTATCAAACCACTTATTGGTACCAAGTTTTATACAATGCGCATTGTAGAGTGTGCTATCATTAGTTAAAGCCATTGGACACTTTCGGTAAACAGTATTGTCCATGTCCCACACTTCGTGTATCACAACTTATATATAAAATAACAATCATGTGGAAATTTAGGCTCAATCGGACATCGGAGTCGAGAGAAAATAACGGGAAAACCCACTCCTGTTTTCGCGCGTTTCGCCGTGTCATGACATGTGTTTATAACAAATCCGTAATTCTCGCTAACGAGAATTTATATTGTTTTACCGTTTTCTCAAAAAGTAAAGCATTTCATGGACTAATATTTCAAGAGAAGTCTTTCACCATTACCTTCTGTAAACCCTGTAATTTATTTGTAAATCTGTGAACTTTTTTTTTTTTTCCTGTAACGAAAGGGTCCAATGGCTTTAAGCCACGTACTACATGTAAGATGCGTACAAAACAATGGTTGCCACCAAGATTTTAACATGATTCATTCGAACAATGTGCTACATGTGACATTAGTATACATAACGCACAATGTGCACAAAACAGTGTACACATGTTTGGTTGTAAGAGACACAATTCATTAAAGTGATAAAATTCCCAATAGACAACACATACATGAACACAACAGCATTGTTTAAAGGAACAAGTTGCCTTGGGTCGGACGAGTTGGTCTATAAAAAGCATCTGTAACCATTTTTTATAAAATGCATTTGGTTGGAAAGATGTTTTAAAAGTAGAGTGCAATGATCCACATAAACTTGCCTCGAAATTGCGTGGTTTTCCTTTTACTTTGCGAACTTACACGGTCGGCCATTTATGGGACTCCCATAAATGGCCGACCGTGTTAGTTGACAAGGTAAAAGGAAAACCGTGCCATTTCGAGGCATGTTTGTGTGGATCATTGCACTCTACTTTTACAACATCTTTCTACCCATGCATTTTATAACAAACAATTACAAACGCTTTTCAAAGACCAACTCGACTGATCCTAGGCAACGTGTTCCTTTATTAAAGGGAAGGTACACGTTTGGTAATTACTCAAACCAAATATTAACTTGAAAACTGACTTGGTAACAAGCATTGGGGAGCTGTTGATGGTATAAAACATTGTGGGAAACGACTCCCTCTCAAGTAACGTGTATTTTTTGAGAAATTGAGGTAATTTCTCACTAAATAAATAAAAGTCTTCTAGCTAGAAGTCTTTTATTCTCATGTGAAAGCACACAATTTCGTCCAACAAGGGTGTTTTTTTCTTTCATCATTTTCTCACAACTTTGAGACCAATTGAGCCCAAATTTTCACAGGCTTGTTATTTTATGGTTATGATGGGATACACCAAGAAGGCTGGTCTTTGACAATAACCAAACGTGTACCTTCCCTGTAACCAAACATACTAAACAAAAATTAACCCGATCTTAACTTCTATTACGGAACTCTCAAACACCCTGCGTATAAATGTAGCGGACTGTTGGCCATAAAAAGATCAGGTTAACAAACTATAATTTAACGTATCACTATTACCACAAGGGAAACGGGAAAAAAAAATGACAAGAGCTGGGGATAAACCACCGACCTCTGGTTTAACATGCCGGCGCTCTACCAACTGAGCTACGTACTTTACCCGGTACACTTGATCTATTTTGTCAATATTTTTTTTTACAGGGGTGCCAGTTACAAAGTTACATAGAAAAGTCAAAATAAAGCGTTCTTACCAACATGATAAATCATCAATCCACACCGCACAACAGACAATGACAGTATGTAAGAATACCAACTACACGTACACGTACACTGTAGAACAAAACAAGTGTCCACTCAACAAGGAAATACATTCATACTATCTCTGATGGCCAATCTTCGCAAAGTGATTTGGATAAAACCATTCAACAGTAACACTACAATTTATGTATCAGTTTACAAGAAGGAAGTGATTTAAATTGTCTCGAAGCAACATGAGTTAGTATGACCCCAGAGACCTGTGGTGATCCCCGAAACACTGACAGCAGAAGCATCAATCATGGCACCATATTGACCAACAGGATGGTCACAGGTGGTCACTCACATGAATTAATAATTTGACAAAAACTCATCACCCCATCCACCCAGAAGTTGTTTTGCTTTCAGGGAAAAAAAGGGTGTTCTTTGAATCAAAATTTGTACTTGAAATGTGTGAATCGAATCATAATGGAATCACCTAAACACATTTGACACTGCTGGGTTGTACTTAGGGACATGGAACAAATTTACACAGTATCATTGCTAATGTTGCAATTTACTTTTGACCATGTTCCGTCCACTCCCCCCCCCCCCCTCCCCAGACCACACCAGGTAGAAACTAGGTGTCCCCCCCCCCAACAACAAAATATCAAAATAAAGGGATTTTTTGAAAATCCTAGTAAATCATGGCAGATTAAAGACCCTGGACACTATTGGTAATTGTCAAAGACCTGTCTCCTAACTTGGCGTATCTCAACATACATTGTATATATGGACAAAATAACAAACCTGTGAAAATTTGAGCTCAATCGGTCGTCGATGTTGCGAGATAATAATGAAAGAAAAAACACCCTTGACACACAAAGTTGTGTCAGTCAAGTTCTGAATCCGAGGTCTCGAAATCAAATTCGTGGAAAATTACTTTTTTCTCGGAAACTACTCCACTTCAGTACATGCTTTTCAACTGCACCCCCCCCCCCCCCCCAAAAAAAAACAGAGTTGAGATTCAATCCAGTATCAATCATCTGTAAAGGTTTTAAATTACACATGGAAATATCTATAATGTCATAATATTGACATTTGGTGGACTTTGCATACTCTAAAGAATTTCTACTATTTGGACTACAAATTGTACATGTAGGCCTATGACAGAATGTGTGATAAATGGTTTAAATGGTTTATAAGTTGTATTGCCCTTACGTACATGTAGCAATGGATCATAGAATTTATAAATGAAACAGCAAAGTTTGTAGTATGCCAACTTCATAGAGCTGCTCATAGCATGCAGACAACATTGGTTATTGTCAAAGACCAGTCTCCACATAAAGTGTAATACGGTACATTATAAGAAATAACGAAACTGTGCAAATTTAAGCGGTCATCAAAGTCACAATAAATCAGCAGGCCTGATACTTCACGGAGGCAAAGAAGGCGATTACCTCTACATGTATGCCCACTGATCATTGCCTTGGTGCCCTTGAAATGTTTTAGACAGCCCATTGCAAAATGTTATGGCCTTGCACTCTAAGCCCCCCCCCCAAAAAAAAAAAAAAAAAATAGTAATAGTAATAATAATAATAACAATAATACCAGTTTTAGTCTACATTTTGTTTTCAAAAACACAAATTTTAATAAAAGTAAGTGGTGACTTTAAATTGAAGAATTGGTGGCCAGTTTGAATTAAAGTGCTTGGAGCCACCTTTGAAAGAAAAAAAAAAAAGAAAACAAAAAAGGCCCTCATCCTCCTCTTTTTGGAAAAACCTGGACGATCAACTTGTAATTTTTTGTACTTGGCCTAAAAAATAAGATACCAGAGGTCGATTTTACAAAGAGTTTGGACTAGTCCTAACTTAGGACTAGTCTTAGAAGATACAAAACGCACGGCTAGTCCTTTAGTTATGACAGGTAGCTCTTCCTAACTCGAGATACATGTAGGACTAGTCTTAACTCTTTGTGAAATCGACCCCAGGCCTGCTTTGTGTTATGTATTATTGTACACACAACCATACATGTGTCTCCGGTATGCACTTTTTATATTTTGTTAAATTAAATATTTCAAATACATCTGATATTAATTTCTTGAATCTACAACAGGCACTGTGACAACCTCTTTATACATGTACCCCCAACATGGTTCAGCACACACAGCCTAATTATTGCCTCTCTTGTGGCTTACATTGTCCAACTAAAAATTGCTGTTTCACTGTTAACTGATTCAGAACAAAAGAAGTTATGCCAGGCATTGGGGCTTATTGATTACTACAATGGAAAGTAGTGTACAGAATGGCTTAGAACTGGGGTCACTGAGCATGGCTTAGAACTGGGGTCACTGAGCATTACAACCAACAAACACACTAGTGTCAGTAGTGTACTCTAGCATGGGGAATTCTTCCTCCATGACTCTAGCATGCATATTACAGAAGGACAAGGAATGATATAGGGGTGTGAACAATTTCAACAGTAATTTGACCCAAGTCACCTGGGCCCAATATCATGCATGGCTCTGCTTACCGTAAGCACAGAATCGGCGCTTACGGAAGCAGGGAATTCTGTGCTTGTGGCAAGCGTATTTCACAGGTTAGCAGTGAATTTTGGCTTCTGCGCGTGTGTATTCCCCGTTACGCTTACAAGGCTAGTGCAGAAATTCTGCGCTTGCACGTAAGTGGGGAATTGTGATCGTAAGCGCAGAATTTCAGCGGTAAGCAGAGCCATGAAATTGGGCCCTGATGTCACCCTCGGAATATTCTTGGATGCGCCATTTTGGTGGGCCATGTCACTGTGCGTTATTCAGTGAAGTGCATATTCAAGACGAAGCAGCATTTACACGTACGTATGTAAACCTATTGAAAACCAAAATGGTTGAGCATGGCAACAGATGGCACTACAAAGCTATGATGTGTATAGTGTCCAAACGTAACAATTTTTGCAACTGGGACTGGTCCAACCATGGAGAAAAACCTTTCTCTGTGTTCCAACTATAGCTGGGATTGTCTAATCTGTGACTGCTCTACAAACTATTCTGACATCCCCATGCTTCATGTGATTTATTTACTAGGGTTAGAATTAGTTTTAGGAAAACACACAAATGTCCTTTTCACACTACGCGGTAAGTAACCGCCCCCCCCCCCCCTAAAGAGATCCTAGGAGATTCCAAGCACACAATAAAGACACATTTTAAGGAGTAGACCATTTCTAACATCAATCACCAAAATTACTTATTGCTTTGGGGACAGTTACACTACCTCTTTGTTCAAGCGCCTTGAGCACATTGTTGGTGGATGATGCGCGCCCAATAATATAATACTCCCATTAATTTTTTTTTTAATTAATATATAAAGATACAGAGAAAGACAAAGCTAAATCCTTAACCACAAATTTAACGGTTACTGGTCTTCATATTAAAAATACTTCCTTTTGGGTCAAAGCCAAATACTAAACCTACATGTAGACTCAGGCCTGTATGCTTCGTTTAACGAAATGGCAAGGCATTTTTTCCTTGATAAACGGCATCCTTCACGTATGAGGAAAATGTAATGTTCTACTGCAGAGCATTTTAAGGGCACCAAGGCAATGACCTGGGCCCAATCTCATAACACTGCTTAGTGGGCGATTTTGTTGTTACTGTGGGATTTCTTTTCTCATAGCGCTGCTAACTGTAAGCACACGAAAAGGCATGCTAACCACGAAAATAAATGACATCATAATGCAAACCCATGGTAAACGTGCAATATGGCCGCCCATTTTTTCTGCAAACCTGTGAAATACGCTTGCACCTTAGCAAATTTTTCAGCTACAGTAAGCAAATTTTTGTTTACCGTTAAGCATCGCTATGAAATTTGGCCCTGGAGGCAATCGCTTTGGGATCGGGCTGTTTTATCCGCTCGACCATCACATTATTATATGTACATGAATGTATGTAGTTCATAGTAGAACCTCAACGTGACACGCTCTAGGAATAGCGAAACTGCCTGGGGTATTTATGAAGGTATATTTAGGACACCCTTGGACTAGGTACACCCGGCAATGATTATGATGGTGACAGTGCTGTGCAAACTACAATTAGGGCTTCATAAGTAACTTTCAATTTCCTCTGCACATTTGTTATGTCTATGTCCCATACCCAACTCAGCCTTCGGCCTCGTTGGATATGGTACGCAGAAGCGCTATATTTGTCCGTATTCCACTTGTGCTTGAGTGATAACTTACAATAGTAGAACAAAACACTTACCTTCTTGGGTGTCTTGGGGCTGACACTTGGCGATCTCCTCTTGGGAGGAGGGTCCCAAGATGTTTCATTGGTACTAGGCTTATAGTAATACTTCCTCCCCCTCTTGTCTGTGTGCGTCTCCCATTCATCCTGGGTGGTGGGTACTGGTGATATCGGGTTGAGGTTTGCATAGTGTGAGTGTTGATGAAAGTCATGAGAGGGTGGCGAGTAAAAGTCGGGCGAAGTGATACTGGAAGGCTGAAAAAGATGGAAATATTTAGTAAATTTTTAACAATCCAATAATTAAAAAAAAAACAATAAAAATTTTAACTTTTAAAGCGAACAAATCCATAAAAGTGCTCCTGGCACTAAATTGAAACAATAGGTCTACATTGCAACAAAAACATACAATAAAATTTAAATGTAAACTTAAAAGCTACATGTAAGAAGAAATCCAGAATACAACACATGTGGTAGAGTAAACAAAATACAATATCTAAGAAAACATCATAACAAAACAATTACAACAATATCAACTTTTCTCAAGAAGACGATCAGAGCATACTGATCAAAACATCTAGTTGAAACATACGGTTCTTTTCAGAACCATCCAAATTCAATTAGAGATTATCATTACAAGGTGTTATACCGCAAACAATACTATTTAATAAAAACGTTATTGTCCCTCGTGGTTGAAATGGGTTAAACTCCAGATGGACAATAGAGTCCATCACCCTTATCCTTGCCCTGGTACCCACCCCTTTAAAAAAACATTTCAGTAAAAAAAATAAAAAATTATGTATTCTTCATGTTATGCACCCCGTGTATAAACTGGATTCTTTATAGGATACATGTACATCACACCCAATGGACATTTTAAAGTGCTCATTGTGTGTGACATCTGAACCCCATTTATAGACCTTGCAAGGAAGGGTTTTGAACAGGATGATGGTGCAATTTGTTGCCAACTTCACCAAAAACACCAGGGAAAATCCTGCATATTTAAAACAATACGATACTGGGTTTAATTACACCATGTACACATAGGACCTACACATGGTTAAATGCAAGTGTCTTGCTCAAGGCAACAAGTGCCATGACAATGGTCTCACCTCAGAGTGTGATGAAGGTTCACTGTCCGTCATGGGCGACGCTGTGCCTCCTATGGGTGTGGTAACCCCAGAGCCACCCTGTCTACCATTACTGTCCTTGACATTCAACTGCGAAGGACGTTTTTGATGCTGGTAAGACGTCGTCTTCTCCTGTCCCTCCTCATAATCGGGTGCCGGTATTGTCACCCGATGTTGGAACCGATTAGCCATCTCACTAACGAGGTTATTATTTCTGGTCGGGGAAGCTGTAGGATTGCCACTCGGGAAAGTTTCTTGAGACGGTTCGACAAATTTAGTACGAGGAATCAAATTCACTGAACGCTCAAGGGGTTGCTTAGCCCCTGGTCGCCCCAACAGTGCATTATCAGGCTGTATTTCCAGATACGTAGCTGGGAGATAGACTGGTTTTTCTTCCCCTTCTCTTTTGACATACCACCAATCAGTGTTCGACTTGCGCAGCAGCGTGAAGACATCACCAGGGTACATTTTGGCTGGCTGGCCATTTCCAGACAAGTATTCATACTCGTATTTTGCATTGACGAAAGATTGCTCCATCTTGCATGAGATTTATTCCTTCTCTATATAAAAGAGAAAAGGAATCGTGGTTGACTGACATTTAATAAACTCATCTTTTAAAGTCAACACTTTCAGTCGATACACACTAAAATCAAAATATCAAATAAAACAGGCTAAGGATTACAGAAATGCAACAGAGGCCACGACAATCAGGTAGGGACTGAAAACCCACTCCACATACATGTACAGTGTACAGGTCATAGGTTGCATTTAAAGGTGGGTCCACAGAGGTGAAAGGCAGGCAAATAAATCCACCAAGTCAATTTGATCCCCTGAAAGCAGAATTTAATTACTGGTGCAGCCCCAAGACCAGCAGAATAGAATATTAAAACATGCAGTTGGAGTTTGATGGGTTAGGTAAGAGGAAGTTCAAAAAGGTTTGGGTACTTTTTGTATGACACAAAACACAACTGTCCACAGATTTACATTTAACTATCACAGATTAAAGATAATGATGGCAGAAAGTTTCCCCTAAAACACTGTACAATACAAAGTAAGTTTTTATTGCCATTATTTTGTTTGTAATGAACAAAAGTATACCCTCCCTTTAACCAACGCAGCTACAATGTAGAAGTTTATCGAGAACACCTTGGGAATTTCAATTTATGCTTGGGCCACACTTTGCCATGTGTTGGTGTTTGGGGTACCATTGTGAATGATATTTCCAGCTGTACTTTATCTGCCAACAGTTTGATCTTTAACACGACAACTTATCTAAAACATGAAAGTAAATTTGAATGTGACGAATTGTTGGCTTCAATTTATGACCATGACCCAAACTCATAGAGCTGCTTACAAAGAACAAAAAGTATCTAAGCACAACCAAATTATGCTTACATACCAGAATCAGGTTACCAGCCAAACTACATGAATCTTGTCACATGTACAATTTTTGACTGCTAACCTGTTCATTTCTGCTAAGCAAAACAATTTAACCAATTAGAGAGTCTCCTGACGACAACTAGAGAGAACTAGTTGAAACATTGAGACCAATTAGTGAAGGTAATAACAATCCACTAAAGCTATTTAAGTAGTTGTTTTGCCTTCCGCTCAGGTAACGGTTAAAAAGTAGGACAGTTCAGAAGTCTCCCAAATTCCAAAAAGCTACTCCGCGATAGTTGAATATAAAGCAAGTTCTCAAAAGAAAATCTATCTACCTAGCAATACATGTAGATACACACATGGTGTTACTGCAGTCCAAATATTGATATGCCACCATGAAATGCCTGAAATTATGGGGCGATAGGTTATTTTCGCATGCTGGACCCACATTCTGGAATGATTTGCCAATTCAAATTCGTAATATTTCTAGTGTTAATACTTTCAAGGTAAGTTTAAAGCCACCTAATTTAATGTTGCTTATATGTTATTGTTCGTATGTCTGATTTTCGTTTACTGTGCGAGGTTTCCTTCTCGATACCTTGAGCACCTTAATTTAGTGGATTTTGGCCCAACAAATGTTAAATTATATTATTATTATTATTATCCCATATTGACCCTATCCACCTGGCGTCATCATCAGAATAATCTTGGATGCGCCATTTTGGTGGGCAATGTCAACGTGCGTTATTCAGTGAAGTGCTCATTTTAGGTGATGCGGCGTTTAAACGTAAACCTATTGACCACCAAAAAATGGTGAGCGTGGCATCAGCCACCGCGTGTAACGTGCGTGCAAGGGGTCAATACTTACAGAGGTTGATGGCTACATTAGGAGGTGAAGTCATAACATTACTTCTGGTATGAGGTCAAACTAGTTGATTCTAAACAGCCATATCTCTGAGGAGTGTTATCAGCTCCTATGATTACAGCTTTGTGTTTGTCTTACCAAAAGAGGTGTCTGCAATCTGTATTGAGAAAAAGAAAAATGTCAGATCGTAAGAGTTCTCAAGCATTGTTTACATTAAAACATCTCTAACTCTGTTATTCTTTTTTTTTATTTAAATGTCTATAATACTCTTTAATTATTTGGTTACTTCATTTTAAAACTTCAGACAGTAAAAACAGCTTGACCGGGAGTAGTCGTGTCGTGGACTCGAGCTTGGGTTTTTCCAAAAAAATATTTACAATACATGCTCTCGCACAAAATCTCATTTCAGGGGGTTAATCCACAATCGTCAGCTTAGCCCGGTTCATACTGTGAGTGTTAAAGCAAAGCAAATAATAAATTGTTGACACATGGCTGTTTTCGCAGCGAATGTTTCCTGTAAAAACTCGTATCGCATTCGCAGTAAGTATGAACCGGGCTTCAGTGAGTTTGACAAAATACAATTATCACAGACTTGGAACCAGGTCTGAACAGTCCACAAAATATGTGTTTGGCACTGTATGGAATACACACCCACACTTGGCAGGTTGCACCAACATTTGTTCCTTGTTGTCGCTATTTCCTGACTGGCCTACATGCTTTCCATTTTGTAGAAAAGTTTTTGTGTCACGTCACCACTTGGAAAAGTTTCCGTATGGCGCCACCACTTTTTCATTCGATATAAAATAATATAGGAACTTATTTACCTGATTGATATATCCCTTTTTGTAAAAATGAGTGAAAAAGTGGTGGCGCCATACGGAAAGTTATCCCACCACTTTCTCATTCAATATGAAATACATTGTAATATAGGCCTAGTATCTAATTTACCTCAATGAGATATCCCTTTTTGTAAAAATGAGTGAAAAAGTGGAGGACTGGCACTGGCAGGATACGGAAAGTTATCCCATTTTTGGCTACGTAGGCATAGTGCTATTTTGCTGTAAAAAAAACCCTGCGAATTTAGACTTTATTTCTATCTTAAAAAATCATTGCTGAGATTAATAATAAATCAGAAATAAAATGAGTGTAGTTTGCAACACGTTTATATCTCTTGTTCGATTGAGAGTTTTTGTTCTGAAGAGAACTGGTGGTTAACGTCTTAAAATTTCGTTCAGTATTGTGGATTTTCATGTGAATGCTGGATCAGAGAATATACTGATCAAAATGTTGAATCGTTAACCATCGGTTCTTTTCAGAACCAAAGTCTTTAAAAAAAGAGGGATAACTTTTCGTATGGCGCCACCACTTTTTCACTTATTTTTACAAAAAGGGATGTGAGGTAAATTATATTCTATATATTTCATATCGAATGAAAAAGTGGTGGCGCCATACGGAAACTGTTCCAATAAAAACAAAAATGTATCACAGAGTGAATTTGTAAAAAAAAAAAAAAAAAAAATGAATATTCAAATCATTGAATTTCAATAACAATAATATTCATCAGTTATCACTATCAGAGTCTAGTTACTAAAAAATACTGTTCTGTAAAGAGTGATTAACTTCTTCAAGTTCCATTATTAAAGTTCATATTCCACGACTTCCGCCAAGTAACTAACAGTCTGACCATGGAGTGTGCTGACACTACTCTGTGTACAGTACAGAATAACAAACACAAAACAGTAACACGGATACATCATTGAAAGTAGCCAGTGCCAACCGCATAGCCAACTCACTTATCTACGTAAAAAGGGCAAGGCAACCACCACCACAACACCCAAACTAAACTATGCCATCCATCAAAACTAGAATTAGATGTTGTAATTTTACAACCTACCGTAAACAATTACTGTTTTGACGAACGTAGGATTTCGTACGACATTCAACTTTTCAGTCGGCGATAAACTTCCGCCCACTTTATTGCACTCTCGTCGGCAAAAAATAATATCGCCAACGTTTGGTTCGTATGTTTCGTTCACAAATTTACCATACCATGTGTTTGTGCAGTAGAGGTTAAATCAATCGAGTCCGAAACCAGACGGCAGTCAGTCCGCTGACTTCTTGCAACGCCCTCTAGTGTCAACAAGTGGTTATGGTTGGTTGCCCGTCATAAGTCCCCTTTTGGGGGATAGGCCAGGGTCCCCCCCCCCCCCGGCGGCAGACCACAGTGCAAACAATTCGTTTCTATATTTTGTTATGTTCGATTATATACTTCTTTTCAGGGGGTGTATGGGTGGTGGTAAGCATTATTTATACGAGCATCCCACATTTTGATAACATTATACAGAAAATTATGCTTTGATACAGCATTTCGAGTAACTTTTGCTAATGAGAGTAATATTAAAAAAAAAAGTTTATCAATAATAGTTAATTAATGATACAATTTCAGTGTTGCATGGTTATTCTGCCCCCCCCCCCACACTCCTACCCCGCCACCCCAACCCCTCTCAGTAAAGTGATGTCATACGATAGTTTTATGGAAGTTGCGGAAAGAAACAAATTTGTGGTTAAGCATTGTCACCTTTAATATGAGTGTGCAAGAAAACTAAAACTGTTTGCTCATCATAGCATTTCAAATATCATTTTCTACCCAAAAAATAGAGAATTTTAAGCGATGAGATAATGATATTCAGGTATGATAAATTTTAGTTGAATTCAGATTTGTTTAAATGTAGTCCTATGTCTTCCTGATTAAGATAAATTAACTGGGTTTAAATAAAAAATAAATAAAAAAAGTTGAAAGTTTGTCTGTTACTTCACCTTTTTATATTTATTTTGAGTCTTTCCACTTTGTTTCATGAACCACAATATTAATTCAGAACCTGAAAAGTAAAGACAAAACATTAAATTCTGAACAGAATATTGTTGGTAACAGGAAAAAAAGAATCAAATTGGGTATCATTATGTGCAAATAAAAGCAGGTAAGACTTTAATATCAACAGAACTGACTTGAGTTTAAATTTTTGAAAAGTGTTTGGATAATTTTGTTTTATAAATTCAATGTCTCAAATGCAGAGGTTTTTTTTGCATTTAAACAAAATATGCCAAAATGTTTTATACATTTTCAAGCAAACAAAATTGTGATTCGTCCTGTTTTTGTTTTCTTTTTTATGCGGCCTCCTCCATTTCCCCATATAGCCGTCCAATTCCTCACCATTGCCAGAAATGTGTTTTGAAATAGTACTTCTAAGGATGTTAATTGATCAGTTCTGTAAATATAAGACTTGCATTTTTCTTTTTTAACTGAAGAGGGCATATTAAATTATCATTAGTCTGAGAATGTTGATAATTATAAGTTAGTAAGATGAACCAGATGTGTAGGGTATTACAATTAAGTCTTTCAATTGCTTACAAAAATAAATAATAGTAATAATATTTTTTAGGCCTCAACTATAAAATCCACTGTTGGTATAAAAATAAATGCATGCCGTGAAGCTATAAGGACAATTTGTGGACTGTAAATTTTTTCTTAAAAATATTTCATCTTTAAGTTCTAGTTCTAAACCTTGTAGTGTAATTCTAGGCCTAATTTGATGTCTTTCAATTGCTTACACAAAGAAATAATACTGTTTTTGTATTAAGCCTAAAAGTAAAAATCTACTATATAAAAAAGAATTGCATGCCTTAAAGCCATAATGGAAACAATGTGGACTATTCAGTTTTTTTTTCAGTAAATGTGGATGTTTTAGTTGTATTAATAGGTAATTCTAGGCCTAATTTGACTGCTTTTCATTATTCTGAACCAGAAAACTAAGTAATTCCATTCTACAAATATTTTATTCAATGTATTTAGATCATTTATTTGTGGGGAAAATAATCTCATTATCAGGCCTAAATACTATTTCATCACTTTCATATTAATTCTTTTGGTGTTAAAACAATTCATAGGACTTAATTTTATTTTAGGCAAAGTACTACATTTTGGTTTGTGTCAAATTCTGATTAACATTTACCTAAAGACCTTCTTCAACAAAGAAACTGAATGTAATGCAAACAAATATAGAAAAAATAGTCATTTATAGGCCTACTTCAAATTCATATAAACTAAAAGAAAGTACTGAACTTATCATCTGTTGGAAAAAAAATCTTATTTTATTTATTTTATTCACTTATTTCTTTATTTCACAGTTAAAAGTAGTCCTACTTTAAGACAAACGGCATAGCATTAAAATAAAGACCTTCTTCAACAAAGAAATTGAATGTAGTTCAAAAAAATATAGGAAAAAACGTCATTTATAGGCGTACTTCAAATTCATATAAACTAAAAGAAAGTACTGAACTTATCATCTGTTGGAAACAAAATCTTATTTTAATTTATTTTATTCACTTATTTCTTTATTTCACAGTTAAAAGTAGTCCTACTTTAAGACAAAAGGCATAGCATTAAAATAAAAAATAGTCACTTTACGCCTACTTAAAATTCATATAACCTGAAAACATAGGGTTAGTTTGTACTTCAAATTCATATTAATTAGAAGAAAATATAAATAAATTTTGGTGTTATCATCTAGGCCTATAATTACACCATCTAAATTAGGCCTTCATTTTTTTTTCTTCTGTATTGCAATATTTTAGGAATAACATTTAAATGTAGGCCTACTTCAAAGGAAAAGTCATGGCATTTTGTGCTTCTAAATTATATAAATTAGAAGAAAAGTATTTTGTTGTTTAAGCTTATCATCTATTGGAAAATAATATCATCTTCGGCCTTTTATGTATTTCTTTATTTCATTTTTTTTTTATAAACAGGTAATGGAGACCTACTTAAAGGAAATGGGCATAGCATTTTGGTGGGGAAAATATTACCTTATCATACTTCGAATTCATGTTATAAAAAATAATTGAATTTTAGGCCATTATTTCTTTAAATACAGATTAAAAGCTAACTACCATTTAGCCATGCATATTAATGAAGTGAGTGTAATCTTGAATCAATTAAAAGCATTTTGTTTTTTAGAGGTAGGCCTATAATCTGAGCAAAATACTATGTATTACTATGCCTCAAACAAGATATTCTGGTTTCTAGGCTAAACTAAGCTACATGAATGTACAGGCCTGCATCAATTGAGTCTTGAATAAAAGTGGTTTGCTGCAGAAAAAATGGAAATAATTATGGTGGTATTAAAAAAAAAAGAAAACAATCTAATTACCTTCGAGTGTAATGGTGATTCTGCATGACAGCCTCAGCAACTTGGAGGTAGAACTGTTTGAATTTGGTTGTTTTTATTTCCAGTATTGTAACATTTGATTTCAAAATTTAACACTGTCAATATAATTTTGATTTGAAAAACTCTTGAACTAAAATAAATACACACTTGATAAATCAAAGAACTTTATGGACACCATACTCCTTTTACCCTCACCAAAACATAAACATAAGTGTGCTGTGTCTATAGAGGGCGCTACAGCAAGTATAGGGAGGTTGAAATGATATAAATATGGGGAAAAACAACTGCTTTATCCAGTTTGCTTTTTCTTCCTTCATTACCAAGTGCATGTAATACCGTGTAATTATTATTAGTGCATGCAAACTAGTACACCAAGTAAAACCTGAAACTTGCTTATCTCAGGAAGGTAGACATGGTTAAATTACAGGAGAAAAAACTGCTTTATGCAGCATCCTCTTTTTTCTAAAAAACAATAAAATATTAATCACCATTACAGTATGATTATTATCAAGTAATAAATCACAAGGTAAATTGATTGATTATAAACTATACATAGACAGGGAGGTAGACATGATTACGGGGGAACACACTTACTGCTTTATGCAGTTACATCCTCTTTTTCTTCAAGTACAAAATATTCACCAAGTGAATTACAGTATATGATTAGTATCAAGTAATAAACGACAATGTAAATTGATAGATTCAAAACAATACACATACAAGATTTTGATATTTTCCACCTGTTGTCATTTAAAAATGATAAATCTATCCTACATAGAGAGATTGATTTTGAGAAATATCTTGAGACTGTTTATGTCCTCTTGAAGAATCAATTGTGTATCATTTCCATGGGAATAGAGAGAAGATTTCTTTCACATTCTTGAGTTGAGACTGTGTTGAGACCGTTTTTCCATTTTTGCTAGCATTGGCAGAGTTTAAATAATACATAAGCAGTCCTTATATTATTGTTTCTCTAGTCATACATCAGCTTGGATGGGCAATCGGTTTTCACTGACTTCTCTTAATTGTTCTTCAAACAACATTGTTTAGCGTTTGATGGTCTGAATGTATTTTTGCTGTGTCATTATTGTTTTGTGTATGTATTTTTTTTTGTCCTGTATTCAATTTCTTTAACCTAATTATGTTTGCCAAATTAATTGTTAATCTTAATTTACCACTTCCTACTCATTCATTGTACTTTCACTCTGGGATGACAGGCTGTGAAAGTACCATTTTCATATCAAAGTTGTTAAGAACTTAAGAAGTTGAACAAGTAATGTAGTTTATAAATGGTTCAATGGAGATGGTTGTGTTCAAACATAAGCCAGTTCCACATACAACAAGATGGCTGAAGGGAGGGACAATTTGCACCTGTTCAAAGTTGATCAAGATGATCACCAGTTAATGGAAAAGAAAGTGAGCAAAATGACCCAATAAGTTAAAGAGAAGAGTCTCAGACAGATGATCCCACCAGAAGAGAAAAAAGTGTGGGTTTGTGTGTTTGTGGGATGGGGGTAAGAGGAGAAAGTAAGGGATGGCCCCATTACTATCAGCAGTGTTTTGAAAACACTTGGGTACAAGATTTCACACTATTTCTATCACTTCATTTATCATCCATCCTTCTGAATTGGTTATAGTTATTGATTAGGCCTAAGTTGTTAAATTAATATGTAACTGTTGTATTTTTAATTATGTAATACATGTTTTGTTTTGTTTGACTGAGTGTCCATTGTTTGGGAATGTTGCATTGTGTTGTTTAGTAACAGTCACTGTTCTCTCCCTAAAGTTTATTGGTTCTTGCCCTTGGCACAAGTCAGTGAAAATGTTTATCCTGACTTCTTTGTTCATTTATTGTCAATCCACTGAACATTTTCCATTGTGATATTGTCATGTGCTGGCACAACAGCACTGATGATACACTTTCCTCCTTTGTGATCCAGTTTTTCATGAAGCAGATGAGTACATGTGTTGACTTTCAACACGGATCCTTCTTTTTTCCATAGACATTTCCATAGACAAAATTTTCCACAGACACATTTTCTTTGCTGGCACATATCTTGAAAAACTTGATGATGGTTTGTCCTCGTTTGTCACTTGTCAAAACTACCTTAAGTTTGTTCTGTTCACATAGACTTTCCATAAGTGATCATGACTTTTGACTGTAACAATGTCAGTTGCTGGCATAAATCTTGACAACTTGAGGCTATTTATCCTTAAAATGTAATTATATTATACTAAAAATTACTTTTCCCCCTGGAAAGCATCTTGCCTCAAAAGGGTTTTGAAAACAGATTTAATTTAATCCATACATATTCATAATTTTAAAACAATGACAAAAAATTAGTACTGATATTTGTTTGAAAGGCAAGAATAAATCAGATCACTCATACTCAATTAATTATGAATGCACAGTATTACATTGTTTTTAGGGTCCAAAATCGTCAGACATATATTGTTTATAGGCATAGAAAACCATAATGTTTCAAACAATCCTGTGTACAATTGTAGATTCACATGTTCCAAAGAATTTGGCACAATCCCTGTCACTATTGTTAGTGTGCAGTGCTGCATCCAATAAATCTCGAAAGTGTCTTACTCGGATTTCCATTTCCTAAGAAAATATCCTGAAGTCTTGGCAGGCTAGCTAAGACGCTGTCAATTAGAGAAGTAGTCCTCGAAAATGTTCAAATTAAAGAAGTCTCAGTCTCTAAGAAGTTGTGTTTGAATGGTATGTTTACTTGTAGGTATGTATGACTGCAATGTTTTTGTTCAAGTTGTTGATGTTTGATGATTGTTACGAGATAAAGAGATGTTTTTTATTTTTAACCTACATTTTACCATTATTGAGTTTCTAAAAGTGGTAGCCTAAGTCCCCTATCATCACTATCACTCAGCATTTAATCAATCATTTTAAACATTCACATTCACTCACATCCTTTCAAAATCACTTGTATAGTGATTTTTACACCAGGTAAGGATGGTCTTTGGCATTAACCAAAAGTGTATCCTGCCTTTAGCACAAGGGTATACAAAGTGGGACTTTTTTATGAATAAGAAATTTGTGATTGGCTCAATCACTGAGGACTAAGAATTCCTCAAAATAAGCCAATGGAAAGCAAGAACTTGGGCAACTAGCACCAAGTTAATTCACTAATACTATTACCATGGTTACAAATGGACGATCAAGATTAAACGGACGCTACAACAGTTGGAGAAGTTGGAGTTTCGGCCAACACTGAGAATTAAGAAGTTTTCATTTGAGCCATCAGAAGACAGAAGGCTGAGATTTGTTATAAAAATAGCTCCATGAGTTTCAACCATTATGTACGTTAGGCCTACTGTGAACTGTATTAAAAGTTGCCTTACCCTTTAAGGTAAACAAAAGTAGAGTAAAGTATGTGAATCTTAAGACATTTGCCAACATTGAGGATCAAGAATTCCTCTATAAGGAAGGCAACATGAAGACAACAATGATGTTGACTTACTCAACCATGTCTCCACTAAAACATTTTATGAAATCAAATCTAATGTATAGGCCCTACCCACCAACAAAACTGAGGATAAGAAATCCCAAGGGAGCCTAAGAAAGTGACAGATAAGACAAAATGGTAAAACCAATTAAAATGCCACCACAACTTGTATGGTTTTAAAACCAGGCCTATAGGCCTATAAGTACACTAAACATAAAAAATTGCGATAAAAAATGACGATTAAAAAAATTGCCTAGTAGGAAGCATAGTAAAGATGGGTCCACATGCCTTAGAAGATGGGTCCATTATAGGCCTCAATACATAGTAAAGATGGGTCCATATGCCTTTTAAAAAATAGGTCCATAGGCCTTAATACAAGTAAAAATGGGTTAATAGGCCCTGAAAGATGGGTCCATATAGGCCTCAATACACAGTGAAGATGGGTCCATAGTGTTTGCCCATAAAAAAATAGGTCCAGGCCTTAATACAAGTAAGAATGGGTTAATAGGCCCCGAAAGATGGGTCCATATAGGCCTTAATACACAGTGAAGATGGGTCCATAGTGTATGCCTATAGAAATAGGTCCAGGCTTTAGTACAAGTAAGAATGGGTTAATAGGCCCTGAAAGATGGGTCTATATAGGCCTTAATACATAGTAAGGATGGGTCCGTAGTGTATGCCTATAGAAATAGGTCCAATTACAAATGGGTCCATAGGTCTTAATACAAGTAAAAATGGGTCCATGTCTTAAAAGATGGGTCCATATAGGCCTTAATACATAGTAAAGACGGGGTCCATATGCCTTAAAATATGGGTCTTTTATAGGCCTAAATACAAGTAAAAGATGGGTCCATAGGCCTTAAAAGATGGGTCCATGTTGGCCTTAATCTTTAGTAAAGATGAGTCTATATAGGCCCTATATACATAGTAAAGATGGGTCCATATGGCCTTTAAAAATGGGTCCATATGCCTTAATTTTACAGGTAAAGATGGGTCAAAAGGCCTAAAAAGATTGGTTGACAGGCCTTAATACAAGTAAAAGATGAGTCAATAGGCCTTAAAATATAGTAACATAATATGCCTTAAAACCTTAGGCCTTGAAAAATGGTTCCATATGCCTTAATACAGGTAAAGATACAGGTCCATAGGTCTTCAAAGATCTATAGGCCTTAACTAATAGTAGAGAAGGGTCCACAGGACCCAATGGGTCCATATAAGGCTTAATAAATAGTACTAAGATGGGACCATTTGCCTAAAAGATGGGTCCATATAGGTCTTAATATTTAGTAAAGATGGGTCTATATAGGCCTTATACACATACTAAAAAAATAGAACTTCAAAAATGGGTCCATAATGCCTTAATTTTCAACCGTCCCCCCACTGATAGGTAAAGATGGGTCAAAAGGCCTTAGAAGATGGGTCCTTATTATAGGCCTTAGTACATAGTAAATATGGGTCCATATAAGCCTTAAAAGATTGGTCGACAGGCCTTAATACAAGTAAAAGATGAGTCAATAGGCCTTAAAAGATATTTACATAATAATTGTCTTAAAACATAGTACAGGTGGGTCCATATACAAGGAGGCCCCTTAGACCTCGAAAAATGGTTCTATATGCCTTAATTAATACAGGCAAAGATACAGGTCCATAGGCATAAAAAGATCTACAGGCCTTAACCCATTTTTTTTAGTAGAGAAGGGTCCACAGGCCTTCCAAAATGGGTCCATATAAGACTTAACAAATGGTACTAAGATGGGCACATTATGCCTTAAAAGATGGGTCCATAGTATTCAGTACAAAAAAGATGGGTCCATGGGTCTACAAAGATGGGTCTATTACTGTAGGCCTTTTAATACATAGTAAAGATGGGTCCTTAGGCCAATTCCACATTAAACCAGTACACTGAAAGTTGATTAAGGCCGTGTCCGAAACGGCGACTTCGGCTACAGCTACGGCTAGATCGCGCGCGTCTGCCTATTCTTCAACACTAGTAGACGCGCTGATCTAGACGTAGCTGTAGCCGAAGTCGTCGTTTCGGACACGGCCTAAGTTGACTTCCAGTTATGGAGAAGAAGAAAATGAGCAATGGCCCATCACTTGAAGCGAAGAATGTGAGATTGGCCCATATGCCTTAAAAGATGGGTCCATAGGACTTAAACATAGTAAAGAATCTTTACTATGTATTAAGTCTTTATGGGTCCATATTCCTTAAAAATGGGTCCATATAGTATTTAATACAAAAGAAGATGGGTCCATATGTCTCCAAAGATGGGTCTTACTATAGACCTTCAGAGATGGGTCTATATGCAGTATGCCTTAATACATTAAAGATGGGTCCTAAGCCAATTCCACATATGCACCAGTCCACCAGTTCAAAGTTGATAAAGTTGACTACCAGTTAGGGAGAAGAAAGTGAGTGAAATGGCCCATTCTTGAAGCGAAGAATGTGAGATTGTTCCATATGCCTTAAAAGATGGGTCCATATGACTTAATACAGTAAAGAATCTTTACTATGTATTAAGTCTTTATGGGTCCATATTCCTTAAAAATGGGTCCATAGTATTTAATACAAAAGAAGATGGGTCCATATGTCTTCAAAGATGGGTCTTTATATACAGTAGGCCGTAAAGATGGGTGCATATCCTACAGTAGTAGGCCTGAATACAAAGCAAAGATGGGTCCTTAAGGTCAATTCCACATATGCACCATGGTCCACCAGTTCAAAGTTGATCAAGTTGACTATAATATGGAGAAGAAAGTGAGCGAAATGGCCCATCACTGTTGAAGTTGAAGCAAAGAATGTGAGATTGGTCCATATGCCTTAAAAGTTGAGTCCATAGGACTTAAAACATAGTAAAAAATCTTCTTAGTCTTTATGGGTACGTATTCTTTAAAAATTGGTCCATAGTATTAAATACAAAAACAATTAGTACAAAAAAAGATAAATCCATATGTCTTCAAAGATTGGTCCATATTACATAGGCCTTAATACATAGTAAAGATGGGTCCTTATAGGCAAATTCCACATTATGCAACAGTCCACCAGTTCAAAGTTGATCAAGATTACTACCAGTTATATGGAGAAGAAAGTGAGTCGGATGGACCATAGAGAAGAATGTGAGATGGCCACCAGTTGAAACACAAGAAAATGGGATAGGGCCTAGATGACCCACCAGAACAGAAGAAAGTTAGGGGGAAAGTAGGGTGACCCACGTATGAGTCAAAAGTAAGAGGGCTAGCGACCCTTTTTTTCAACAGTGCTCAAACACTTGGTATTGGAAGGTAACCAATATACCCCAACACTATTTCAATCACTTCATTCTTCATCCTTCCTTTAAGATTGGTTATAATACTTGACTAAGTTAATTAAACAATTAATTAAAATTGAATTGCGATATTTTAATAATGTTGACATGTTTTGTTTTGTTTTGTTTTGTTTGACTGAGTGTCCATTGTTAGGGAATGTTGCACTGTGTGTTGTTTTGTGTTATTCACTGTTCTCTCCTTAAAGTTTATTGTTTCTTGCTCTTGGCACAAGTCAGTGATAATGTTTTTCCTGACTTCTTTGTCCATTCATTGTCAATCTGCAGAAACATTTTTCACTGTAATTTTGTTGGTTTATTAATTCTCAATCCACGGAAACATTTTCCACTGTAATATTTTGCCATATGCTGGCACAACAGCACTCTTGGTAAGCTCGATGATTCCTCCCACGGTTGAAAACATGACATGTGTTGACTTTCCACAGACATTTCCATAGACACATTTTTTCCAAAGACGTTTCCATAGACATTTTTCCATAGACACATTTCATTTGCTTGCACATCTTGATAAACTTGTTGTTTTCCTCCTCAGGTGATCCGATTGTAAAGAATGTCTGTAGTATGTTCATTGTTCAGTTCATATAGACTTTCCATTGATCCTGACTTTTCACTGTAACATTGTCAGCATGCTGTCACAATAATGTTGACAATTTGAGGCTTTTCATCAATTTCATTATATCAAAAGTTGTCACTTTTTTGTGTCCATAGGAAAGCTCTTGCCTTGAATGAGTTTTAAAGAATGTCTCTTTCACTTCAATGAGTTGGCCATATATTAAATTAACTATATATTTAAATTCATTTATCTTTTGGTACAATTATAAAGTACTGGTTTTCATCAAATAACTAATACTCAAGTTATTATGAAAATACCTTATCACCTTATTTTAGAGTCCAAAATCAGCAGACATTGTTCTTGCATGGGCAGGGGTACCCAATTTTATTGTTGTTTTAAACAATCCTGCATACCATACAATATTGTTGATTCACAATGTTCCAAAAAATATTGGCAGTTATTGTCAGTGTGTAGCACATTCAATACATCTCGGAGGTGGCTTATTGGATTTCCAACTCCTGAGAAAGTATCTTGAAGTCTTTAACTGCCTTGGCATGGTTAATTATGAAGACATGTCAAATGATGAAGTAGTCCTTGAAAATGTTTGAATCGAAGAAGTCTCAGTCCCTATAAGAAATGGTGCTTTGAATGGTCTGTTTATTTGTACATGTTTGACTGCAGTGTTTTTGTTCTAGTTGTTTTAATGTTTCAAGATTGTTGCACGATTTTTTTAAATTTTAAACCTACATTATTGTTTACAATTGATTAGTTTTTTAAAGTTGTAAGTCCTCCATCATCACTTTCATCCATCAATTCATCTATCATTTTAAACACTCACTCACATCCTTCCATTTTTTTTACAGCATCTTTTATACCAATTGAGGATTGAGGATATTGATCTTTGGCAATTACCAAATGTATACCCTGCCAATGATGGCACAAGGGATGGTATAAAAAGTTGCCTCCTTTTGGGGAAATGGTTCATGATTGGCTGAAACACTGAGGACTAGAATTCCTCAAAATAAGCCAATCGAAATAAACACAAGGTTGAAAACTAACACCAAGTTAATTTTCCAATTCCAGTCATAACTATCACGATTAAAACAAAAATTGTTTAGTTATTGAGAATGAACTGGGGTTCGGATCCACACTGACAATCAGGTGGGCCTTGTGAACTTCTAAGAGCACGGTATGAGGATGCTAGGACATTTGCCAACATTGAGGACTAAGAATTCCTCTGACCAAGGTAATCTAACAACAGCACTGAGGATATGAAATCCCAGGTAACCAAAGAAAGTGTGACAGATAAGAGAGAAGGGTAAAACCAATTAAAATGTCACCACAACTTTTATGTTTTAAACAAGATGTGCAATAAACATTTTTAAACCAAAACAGTCCAAGAAAACAGAAAAGAAACAAAATGAACTTAACTTTACAAGAACTTAAGACCTTTACATAGTAAATATGGGTCCATAAGCCTTAATTAAAAGTACACATGTTGGCCTTAAACATAGATGATCCATATGTCTTAAAACATGGATGGGTCCAATTAGTTATCTTAAAGGGTGTATTAAGAATGTGACCTTTTAACCCTGATGCAGATGTGAGGATTAGGAATTCCTTAGATGAGCCCATAGGGGGAGAGATCAGCATGCACATGACACAGGGATCAAAACCTATACAACTCATCAACCATGATTTATCAGCCCTAACACTTGTAAACCTTATATCTCTGTGACATTACTAATTAATTTGTAAACACATCTTCTAGGGAGACCACAAAGTTGTTGACAACAGCTCCATTATTAAGAGGAGATTAGTTGTTTTGACCATTAATGAGGATTAGGAATTCCTCAGATAGCCCAGTATAAGCAGGAAGAGATCAGATAAATACCAATATTAAAACTTATCAACTCATCAACAACGATTTCCCAGAACCCTAACACAAGTGAGATTATTATCTCATGACCTTACTAATTTCAATTTAATTGTTAAAGATTAACCTATTGATTAATCTAGGGATGCCACAACGTGTGTGTAACATGACAGCAGCCCTGTATATTGAGAGATTATTTGTATTGACCAATATATGAGGATTAAGGATTCCTCAGATGAGCCAATAGCATGAAGAGATCAGATAGACTTCATACAAAAATAAAAACTTACAACTAATGACCCATGATTGCTCAGAACCCTAACACAAGCCTAAGATATCTGTATGATCATACAAACCTGATCACAAAGTTATTAAACACCAACAGCTCTAATTAAGAGGATATTATTTGTTTTTACCTATTATGAGGATTGGGGATTCCTCAGCTGAGCCAATTAGGCAGGAAGAGATTGATCAGACAATTGATGCAAAGATTAAAACCTATAACTCATCAACCATGAATTCTGAGCACCCTAAAGATTAAAACGTACAACTCATGAATCATGATTCCCCAAAACCCTAACACAAGTGAGATTTCTCTACGACAGACATTACTTATTTGTAAACACATCACATAACAGTTTGTCAACACCACAACAGATCTAAATAAGAGGATATTATTTGTATTGACTAGTTATGAATAATTAAGAATTCCTCAGATGAGCCAATATAGGCAGAAGAGATAAGACACACTTAATATCCATATCCAGTTTAACAGAATCCTAACACAAGTGAGATTAAATTTCTAGACCTTATTTCAACTTAGTTGAATAGAATAAAAAGCATAAAAGCAGTACAAGTTCTCAAAAGAATATAATCTACCCAGTTGGTCTGATTTTACCACAAACCAAAATAATACATTCAATTGAATTGTTTTTGTGTTACTCCATGCAGGCTACCTGCTGTTAGTAAACACATCTTCTGGGAGACCACAAAGTTTTTAAACATGACAACATAATGTGGAGATGGTTAGTATTGACCAATACTATTTATGAGGATTAAGGGTTCCTCAAAAAGGCCAACAGGAAATAAGAGACAAGACAAAGAGTACAAAATCTTACAGTGAGTGTTACCACAACACATTCACTTGTCCTATATCAGCCATTACAGAGGATAGGGATTTAAACCAATCCTCAATGTGACAACAGAAACAATTAACACACAGAATAATGAGAATCTTTCCACACAAGTGTACTCCAAGATTGTTATTCAACTCATGCATATTTCCATTCACTCAAACAGTTTCACTTTATCCATCTAGGTCTGTCACTCCTATGCTAAAAAAAAAACCAAATTACACTAAATGTTATACTAATTGTTGTAAAAACTTATGATATTTAAGGTATTTACCATTAATTTCAAACCTATTTATTTTGTTAAGTTATTGAGCAAGTTTTATGTATGTTGTTTGTTTTGGTTCTGTAATGTTTGATGTTCTGTACTTGTTGATGTTTGTTTTGGATGTTTGCACCATTTCTTCTCGCATTGACCATTTTAAACTAAAAGTCTCTGTTTTTCATAATATATCAGTTTAATTCAGTTCAGTTCAGTTTATTCGAATTTCCACTCAATCCGGTGAATATTGAAGCGAATGTTAAGAGGAACAACAAGGAGGCGGATTATTTATAGTGTCTCTTTCCGGTCTTTGAAATTCTCCAGCCTGTTGCGAATGTAAAGTTTCCAATCAACACTTTTGTTGAAGTTGAAGAGACGCATTCACACATGGGTCGTGAACTCAGTGTCAACTAGGCAGGTGTTTCGCACAATAGTTAAAGTTATACAATTTCCATTGTAGTGAGCCTTTTACTACTGCACTAAAGTTTTGTTTAATCGGATTAACTTAAGCTATTTACATGTCTAGACGACTAATGCTTGATGTCATAACACTGACACAGATTGAATTGCTTAAAAATGCACATCTTTTTGGGGTGAATATTGAAGAAGGCTATAATTTTTTGAGCCGAATTACCACAACACAGGCACGTTTACATGATCATGATGATGTAGTTTTAAAATTAATTCTCAAAAGTCAGGAAGTAATAATGCCTTGGTATTTACTATAGTACAAATATACATACATACCCCATTCATCCTGTTTCTCTCGGCATTTTTGTAATTCACTCACATCAGTTTACAACTTGCTTTCAAAACTCACCGAAATTGTCCGCCGTGTTACTTTGAGCCTGCACGGCGCGTCCATATAACATTTCACGGTTAGCTGGTTCCGTGAGAAAATACTCCCCTCACTTCCAGGTGAAATTTTCCCGCAGATAATTGTCCTCTGCTGAGATGAAAAGACACCAGCTCCATCAGCAAACGTTTCCCGGTCAATTAAAGAATAAAACAACACATTATGCCCTAATTTGGCCTGAGACAAGGAAATTTGTGAGATTTTTTTCTCATGAATTTCAAATTAAGTCGGCTCTGCATTAAAATTTCACTGATACTGAAAAAGCGCAACAGGTCCCTTTTGCTTTTTGCTTCCAAGGGGCGGTTCACTGGATGTATATGCTTCCGCAGTCACTTAAAATTTCTTCAAATTTCACCTTTTGTCCAATAAAACTTATAGAATGCTTGTAAAGTATTCTCAATATGATTTAAGGAGTATACATTTTAGGTTTTTTATTTTTTTTTATTTTGAAGTCTAAAAAAATAAACCTGTTTTTCTTGGTGCGAAGGGATACCGACCCCTTTACAACCCACAAGGAAAGTCGTCTGCTAAAATTTTAGGGGACCCGTTTTAGGGCTTGCCATTGGTCAACAGTACTGAAAAACCATCTACTGATTGGCTAATTCAGAATGCGTTATGCAAAAATCTTCGTAGTCACATGCTGAACTATTAATAACTACATCAAAACAACGTTGCTCTTTGCTGGTTGACTGGTTTCCTGCTAATTTGAAAATTAGTAGCAAGTAAGTCGTTTGGTAACCAGGAGAGTGTTGTGTACTAATTGAGCATGGATGGCTATATGATATCCCATTAGTAGTGCGCTTTCGTTTCAGTAACTTGCTTGGAATTTTCTGGGGCGTTTCTTGTCATGATATTGGATTGGCCGTACTTTATGAGGAAACTGGCCGCCCAATAATCATGTTTTGAAAATACTAATAACATAATACAGCCGGGTGACAGTCTAGAATCAAATTTTGCGAAAAGAGAATGTTCGAATTGAAATGAGTGCAGCTAAAACCTCCCCCACCCACATCTACTATCTATACTATTACTATGCTCGTTACCGAGTAAGTTCTTTTAACAATTTATTTTGAGTAATAACCGATAGTGTCAACTGCCTTTATAAGGAATAATGTTTTAATCGATTTCGAAAAATAGATTTCCCTGATGAAAAAAGCACAACAGTGGCAACTGGTAATTCTAATTATTGGAACCCCCCCCCCCCCCCCAACCCGGACCTCCCCTTCCTTTTCAGTCAAATGACGTCATAAAAAAAAAGTTTTGGAGCTTGATAGAGGGCGCTTTGGAAAAAGAAAAACCCAGCAGTGTGTGAAAAAAAAAACTACACAAACCAGCTGCATAAACTGTTTTCGTGTGTGGATTTGAAAGTGATTGCCAGGAAAACGAAGACCTTCTACAACAGACGATCATGTAAGTACAATTAAAAGAATCAGATTTTATATGATTTTAAACAAATAATGTTGGGGGAAAATGGGCTACGTGCATGTCTCTTACTCCTAGAAATATTTCGGTTTCGTCCGGCTATCCTCTCCCGTGTAACGAGAGACGATAGCCGGACGAAACCGAAATAGTTCTGGGAGTACCTGTCTCTCTAGTGTTTTTATTATTATAGATAGTCAGAATCAGATCAGATGGCTTTTTCGTCTCCGTATTAAAACTTTACCAGCTTGCTTGGAATAGAAAGTCCAACTTTTGTATTGTTGTAGCCAACTCTCTGAATCATTCAGAGTATAGTTGCCCGTATGCCCTTTGGCCTGGGATGCGATATGTCATTACTCAATAATATAGAATTTAAATTAAAGGTGTTTATCAGATCAAAAATCAAAATTATCACTTCTTGTTCTGGTTAAATATTATTGCTATTATTTAACACTAAAACCACTGGCCTCAGGCATGTGTGGTGTAAAGTGTGTGGTCCAGTGTAAAATTTGAGGCCTGTTGTATCCTGTAAATGTGGGGCCTCCTCCTCTGCTGGACAAAATACTTTTGTTTATTTTATTGTCGGGCCTGTAACTAGTGTAAACTCATGACTGAACAAGTCTGGTGGTCTTGTGTTTTTTTAATTGAATAACAAAACCTTGCAGTGCAGTGTCACATTTTGAACAAAAACAAACACAAATTAAGTTCAAATGTTGATTTTGAGCATGATAAACAGATTTAAAAACAATGTATTCCAATAATAAAGACAAAAATGGTAAATCTTCTCTTATTATGCTGTATGTCTTTGTACTTAATTCAAGTAAAAAACAGTATGCATGTTAAACCATTTGGTGTTTTCAAAAACAGTTCTGGGCAAGTTAACATTTTGAGCAACAAGCCCTTTGGTCATGTGAACTTTCTCCCAAACCTAGCTCCTTGACCTAATTTTAACTCTCAAAATTTGCAATCTTTTTTTGATCTGAGCTTTTTCATGTTATTAACTATTTCCAGACTGAATGAGATGATGGAGTCATCAATAGTCATGGAAAGCTCAACCATTGATGAGGAAAGTTCAGTCACAGCATCAACTTCTGGAGGAAACGACCCACAAATATTCAACCATTCCATTGAACAGAAGGCCGACCCACAAGGCACCTTCAGTTTCGGCTTAAAAGGTAAATGGGCTGATAAATAACTTGTTGAGGTTTACAGACAAGTCTCGAATTCACAAAGCACTAAGATATCTTCTTGAAGGGAATTTATACCTTTGGTTTTTCGGGCATACAATTGTTTTTGAATGTTGATTTTAAGTTGTTGATTGTATCTTATGCACTTTTAGTAAGATTTTTGAAATAGAATGTAATGGATCAATAATAACTAAACAAAAAAGGAGAGACCACGTCCTATGTATTACTATTACCAACAATAAAAAACAACCGACACACACAAAATAGAAAATATTAACAAGTCAAAATAACTTCAATTTTGTTCTCAGAGGACAACACACCATGCCATGTTGGACTGACAGACAAACACATGGGGAGTTCTTTAAAAGGTGAGTACCAATAACGATTCTATGATTTAATGATTAAGTGCGACTGATGCAGAAACAAAAAGCAGTTTCAGTTTGAAAGCTCAATGATCAGAGATCCAATCCTCTACTGAAGAATATTACTCTGCAAGTCAAGAAAGAATAACAAAGAATAACATGCAGGCCACAGAGGCCTGGTCTTGGCCTTGGTCAGGTCTTGTGCCTGGTCTTGGCCTAGCTTGGTGCTCCTTCAAAAGTTTCCCTTTGACTTTAAGAAATTCCATTGGAAGTGCCCTTTGCAAAATGACGATGACCTTGCCCTTTCGAAGTGAACTTCTAGGCCTGATTTAGAGAGTGATCCCAAAATGCCCAAAACAACTGATTGACACTTAAAATGAATACCTCTTACCAAGATAAATCGCAGGTGTGAGATTTTTAAGGGAAAACAAGTTTTCTCTTTTGTGCGAGATGCATATTCAACAAATGTTTTTATTTGGTTTATGACTAGCAATTGGCCAAGAGATGAAGACTGCATGTCTGGAATGGGAACAAACGATGGTGTAAGTAGAAAACATTGATATGGATTTTATCATAATATACATGTAGTGGCTTCTTATATAGCGCGCATAACGGTCACTCAGTGCTGCTCAAGGTGCTTTAACACAAAGTATTTTCCTGTGTAGTGTGTTGGACAACGTATCAATTATGAGACCTACATAGCTCCATGTATGATTAACAAGGTGCTGTGGCACAATATGCTGCTATTCAAATCAGGAACACCGGGGCGAACCCCTTCTCTTTTAGCAATAAGTGCACTGGGTTCTTTTACTTGCATTACACAATGCTTGGCATGATACTCACATGAAAATAATACGCGCAATCCCAAGGAAGGATATAACGTACATTCATAGCTTGCTGGGTTCCATTTCTATAGTGTAGATCTTAAACTTTGCCATTTTCAAAATTGGAGATGCACTGTTGGGTGTTTTTTTTTCAAAAACTCTTTTAGTGCCAAGGTCATACATGTACGATATAGTTTATGTGTTCCAAAAGTGTCATTTTCAACCATCTACAATCTAAAGTATGCACTGAAGGAGTCCATATAGATTTCCCATTTAACACTGAATTATTCTTCTTATTGTTCCTAACCAAAGAGAGAGTGAGCAGTTTGAGTTGTTCTGCCCAACCAGAGTTGATAAGTTGCTTCAAGAGGCGCATGCCATGGAGGAACATCTGCTGCGTCAGAAAGAGGAACTCATCTCACGTCTTAGAAATCTCTCTCAGACCCTACAGGTTATCTCCTAGAGACCCATTTAACTATCTCCTCACTACTCATTTCTAATTCTGAGTCAACTACATGAAAAAAATGACGTCTGAAACAGTTAGGACCGGCTGGAAGTGCTAGAAGTCAAAATGTTGCAGTCGTTTGAAACGACTCTGGAGCGCCTTGGTTTCCAACGTCTTTATTGTCATGAACCGAGCATGTTTACATGAAAATGTTATGTTAAGTTCGCCTGTCTGAATCTAAAATGTAATCGGTCCAACCTAGAGTCACTCCTTGGTTCGGCGCCACTGTTGCGCGCCTCTCTGACCCAGGTGTTAGAGGGGCCATTTCAGTGCCTATCAGTCACCACCTCATACTGTTTTATTGGTAAAATTTTACATTATGATTTTCTGAAATGTATCTTGAACATTCACACAAAATACCACACAATCTTCTCAGTCAAACATCCATTGTTGTTTTCTCTTTCTTTATTCTTTGTGATACAAATAATTCTCTTGCATTTTTTGATAATACTTTTGAGTGTTCGAACCTCTTATAGATAAATACAAACTTGTATTTTATAATTCTGTTGATAAAACATTTTCAGACTCTTGTTTAGAAAGTTAAATAATCTTTATTTATTTATAAGACAATAGAATGTAGAGGTTGGAAGTTCCTTTGGAAATAAAAGAAAATGTCGCCGAAGAATGATTTACAAATGAAGCTTGGGAAGAACTAAATGTATTATAAAACCCCATACTTGTATTCTGCCTTATGATTAGTTTACAGTGCATCACATGATATGTCTTAATTTTACAAGAATGCCGTGCAAGCATTGCACGATACCCATATCAACCAACTGTCTATACCCATAGCAACCAATTTTCTAAATAGTAATCAATATACCTTTTACTGATATCAACCAATTCACTATTCCCACAGCAACCAATCATACCCATAGAAACCACCGTTCTATAACTAAAGAAACCAATGAACTATAACTATGGCAACTAATGCACTATACACATAGCAACCACTGTACTACATGTATATCCGTAGCAAATTAGCTTCTTGATACTAAGATTTCTAAGGTTAGTGTAATGTTATAAAACAAATATTGACTGCTTGTACCCATGCTCTCTGGTTAAAACTACGACTCACACAGGATTTAGTCAGAGTTTTAACCAAAGCACTAGTCGGATCTGGATCTGGAGAAATATTCTAAACAATCTCATTAGAGCCAAATGAGAAGAGAAGATGCTGACGAAATTTCAGTTTTAGATGTGGGATGAAAACCCCAGAGAATTATTCCAGGGAAAACCCACGCAGTAAAGTAGGGATTGAAAACCCAATCCACATGTTACCCGCGATAGGATTCGAACTGGGGTCCCAGAGGTGGAAGGCAAGGCAAGACACCACTACACCAACCTGTCTTGGTGCATGAGTTTTGTTGAGTTGGTAAAACCATAGAGTCTACAAACATGTACGTTCACTCAACCAACAGCGCCCTCGATCGTTCGATAGTAATGTGCACTGCGTGGAAGATCGCGTAGTTGAGTGAAAATGAACAACAATGTTCTTGCACCAAGACTACCGTAGCACTTCAAGCAGTCAATACTGGTATACTGGTCCTTAATAATTCTGTGCTCTGACTAGCATTTTTGGCCACTGCTGGTTTTTAAGGTACTTATTGTAAGTTCATATGAGAACCATATTTTTCTGTGATAAATTTCCCTTGGATATCAAGTCGTATTCAAGAAACTATATCTGAAACTTAAAATATTATTGCAACACCCAATTTCGATTGGTACAACCAAAGTTAAGGATGAAATGTTTACATGCTGAAAAAATGGCATGGTTTTCCACTATTTCTTCCGACTAACCCAACAGATAAAGCCAAAATTTTCACAGGTTTCATGTTTATGGTTGATCACACAAAACATGAACACTGTCTATGACTACATATAATTAGTCAGCTCTACAAACTACCAATCCTGTTAATTACCTACAACTAATTTCACTCAAGTAAGCCCGACAAGAACTGATTGCAGGACAAATCACATAATTGTGTGAATAACGTTGGATTGTGAAATGTCAGTAGTTACCCGTTTTAAAATTTTCACAAAATAGTTTAACAAGCACAGTTTTTTCATAATTAGGCACACACTATTTTTTTTATAGATTGATTGACTAAACTCTAACTACTGTACATAAAGGTACAATTTTATAAAGTATTTTTTTTTTTTTCAAAACAATTTTCTAAGACTGGTTTATGAAACTAAAGATTTTCTAAAAACATTTGGACACAACAGCACTTTCCTATAAGTTGATGCTCAAAGGGACTGGACACATTTGGTAATTGTCAGTATTTTCACTTGGTGTATCCCAACAAATGCATAAATTAACAAACCTGTGAAAATTTGGGCTCAATTGGAAATCAAAGTTGGAAGAGAATAATGAAAGAAAGAAACCCCTTCTTGCACAACTTTGTGTGTCAGGTGCTAAAAAGGCTTCATCAGGCCTGAGGTCTTTTATTGAGAAATTACAAATTTCTCAAAAAACTACCTTACTTAGAGGGAGCTGTTTCTCACAATGTTTTATACCACCATCATGATGCATCAGCTCTCCATTGCTTGTTACCAAGTATGTTTTTATGCTAACAAATTTTTTGAGTAATTACCAATAGTGTCCAGTCCCTTTTTTGATACACACTCTTAAGTCACATGACTAGGAAGAAGTTGATCTATTGCACCAATTAAAAATTTCTTTCTATACACAGATGCAGCACAACTGTTTATTCTTCCATCACATTTTCGTGTGGAAAAACAAGACAGTTGGATCGCCAGCCAAAAACTATTCCAATGGAAGACTTTTGAGACCCTGGCGGCAGCAGACATAATGGTCGAACTCTCCCTAATTCAGGAGAAATTTCCCCGTTATTCTGAAGAAATTTCCCTGGAAATAAACCAATCTTTGCATGTTCTGATAAACAAAATTGAAAATCTCCTTGATTTTGGAAACCTTTCCCCTTAAATGTTGAATGTAATTCTAAACATCACCCTGATTGTTTTACTAAGTCTCCCTGATTCCAAGATGCAAATGGTGCAGCTCTCGGTCCAAGTTCATAGAGCTGCTTTAGCACGACAAAATTATGCTTACCAGAATAAGGTTACCAGCCAAACTACAAATTCAAATGCACAATTTATTACTGGTATCCTGCTCATTTCTGCTTAGCAGACACTTTTTTAGCAAGATTTTCTTCATTTTATTCTATTTTAAAAACATCTTTCCAACCATATGCATTGTAAAACAATTGGTTTTCAAACGCTTTTCTTAGACCTTGCCCGATCCAAGGCAAAGTGCGCACCTCTATGAAATTGGGCCCATCCAAAAGTCTCCAACTGAGCGTACCTCACCACCATTTTTCACAATGAATTTGGTCTTCTCTGATGCCACATTCTTCTAAGTGTGTCTCAATGTCTGCTATCATGGGTGGTGGCCCACAGATGAAGCAACGAAGGTTCTCCTTGTCCAGTCTCTGTATTGCAGTTGCTATTGCTTCGGAGTCGATGCGTTTATCTGGAGCAAGAAAGTTTGAAAAAAATATGTACTGCTCAAATCAAGAGAACTGAACTACAAAGACAATGATAATATTAATGTGCGTTCATCACTGTTTCCTTGAAGAGATACCTCTTAAAAAAGTCAGTGTTTTTACACGCTTTGGACATTATCATTGACATCAACATTTCCCGAAGGCTGAAATCATAAAATGTTACAGTTTAGTAATTACACTAATTAGCACAAAAACAATTTACAGTTAACAGTTTTCACGAACAGTTACATGGCAATGTGCAATTTTTTACATCAAAGGACATATATGTACATGTAGCGCTTGCACAATCCCCAAACCAAATACTCTACATTAAGAGTTTTCACAAAGAGACACTTTGTGTGAGCTACATGTAGATACAATTAAGTTTTCACAGACACTTTCGTACATTGGTTTGTAAACAGTATAAAGTATTAATATATTATTATAAAAATGGCAAACAGTGTCCAAAACAATGACTTCAAAAATAGTTTTTACTTCACACGCAGTTTTCTCCAATTGTATCAATAAATATGAAATTGGGCCCAGATTAAAATAAACTTACCTGATATGTGGGTAGATGGTGTAATCTTCTCTTTTGTGACAAAGAAGTGGCAGTTGATGTCCTCTGCCCCGGAAGCAATGGCCTCAATTGACTCCTGACAACCACATTCGAAAAATAATACTTTAATAATGCTATATACATGTATGCAATTAAACATGCCAACTTAACAGTACACTGAATCACAGTACTAGGAAAACTAACGCAACAAAAGTGAGCTGTCAGATGGTACTATTTCTCTGGAGGATTGGTTCTGGTATGAGGGGTCATAATCAGACTTGGGGGGGGGGGGGTCATAATCATTAATCCTGTACTCTTCCTAGTCAGCTTGGGCGATACCATGATATTATCGAATATCGTGATACTAATTTGGAAACGATTTTGATATCGGATCGATTTGGTTTTAATCGAAATATTGATAAATCGCAATATCGATCAAGTATCGCAATGTATTTCCTAGCCGAGACATCTTGCACCCCAATAGGTTTCGAGTAAAACCTGAAGAATAGGTCATTAGAACACCTCTCTTATGCTATGTCTGTCTCTTCTACAACTTTCACTGGGAGTTTGAAGACTGATGATGTCAAATTTAATTAATCGCGATTATATCGAATATCACGATATTGTAAATGATATATCGGGGAAAAAAATAAATCGATATCGTCAAGCTTACTTCCTAGTACCTACCTTGAAAATAAGTTCCTTCATACTAGAGGCACTATAAAGAAGCTCTACTTTCCCTGGTTTATAAGCCGTTGGGTCATTCATCCTCTCTTGATGTAAATCTCTGACCTGCTGAAGGATGGAGTACATTGGGTTGATGCCAATACCTCCTGCTAAGAGTAGAACATCCCAACTAGGATCTCCAGGTGAGGGGTCATAGTTTATCTGATCGCCACCGACACGAACGCCAACTACGTCTCCCACTTCGCACTGAAAACACAAATACATTCACTCTTACGTCCGGTTCAGACCTTGATCCAACTTCATAGAGCTGCTTAAGCACAAAAAGTAGCTAAGCACAACAACATGCTTACCAAAATAAGTATACATGTGACTGGTATCCTGCTCATGTTTGCTTAGCAGAACAATGTTTTAAAAGCAATATTTTCTGCTTTAAAAAAGCAGCTCTACGAAACTGGGCCCTGAGCATTACTTTGTTTGCAAAATAAATAGCGACCCTCTAACTATTATAAGTTTTCTACTCTACAGGCCAAATAATAAAAATCATAATGCAGAGACATGGGAAGGAACTCGGGTCTCTAATTAAAACGGACAAGCATAAACCAAAATACAAACGATGCAAAAAAGCCAACGATGCAAAAAAGCCATTATAATGTTGTCTAAAATATAAAGTGACTTCCTGTACTTGTTTTAATCCTCCAATAGACCCTCACAACGCACAGCGCACATACACACGCATCTCCTGTTCGCCATTTTGTGTGCCAAAACATGTACAAAAGGAATGGACTCCCCCAAAAAGGCAGAAATTGTAGACTCGCATTGCTTGGAGGTGTGTGAACATGTATACTCACATTGTATGCACATTTTGACAAACACAAAATGGCTGACAAGAGACACCCGTGTATTTTCGCTGCGCAGTGAGCAAAGGGTCTACATGTATTACCAAATTACTGTACAAAATACAGAAGAGGTCATCACACAAAGCACAGCACAGCAAATGAAAAGACTTAATTTAAAGGTCACCCAAGGCATAGCTGGCTACACACACAGAGGCTGGCAATACACAAGTTTACAAAATATCCGATCCAAATGCAGCTCTACACATCACAATATTTCTCTTAAATGTATTTAGATGATTTTACAAAAAGGAATACATGTACTCACAGAGAGTACTGGGACACTTTTTTTCCCTAATGACTAGTATTTGGAACACGGGGGGATCCATGCTCCCCTCAAAATGGAAAGAAATACCAAAACAAAACTAAATGTGCTCTCTCATGCTCAAAGCTACAGAAGAAAAAGTGTGAGTTTACCTGTTTACAGGTCGCGACCCCAAAGTTAACTTTTCATTATGAATGATGTAAATCACAAAGTTGAATTGACAGTTGAAAACTGAGGACGCACTTGTGCTCCCTACAATAATAACAGACATTTGTAGTGCGCCATGTCTGTCAGAAAGACACTCTGCTAATGTCGGTGCTTAAAGCCCAAGACTGAATGAAATTTCAAGTTAGTTTTGAAGCTGGAGAGAGTGCCTACTAGTCAGAGGTTCAGTGGAAAAGCATCCCAAAGAAATCAGTTAGAACACCCCAGGGGCCGGCCAAATTTCATAGAGTTGTTTAAGCACGAAAAGCAGCTAAGCACAATAAAATCATGCTTACCAGAATAAGAATACCAACCAAACAAGCAGCTCTACGAAATTGGGCACTGACATCAGGCAAGCACCAACCCCAAAAAATGTTTTCTACCTACTCTACTTTCATGATTGACGCTATTGAACTTGTCACAGCACACACATTCAGGGGCTCTGCACGATACAAAGCACCACCATGAGTTCAGAGAAGGCTTCCTTTCAGGTGCAGTTATCACAGTCCACATACATGTACAGGGTGTTTAAAAAAAACTATACACTTTTGAAATGGCTGCCAAATAACAATATTTATGATTCTGGGGGAAAAGGTTTAGATGTATGGACAGCTTATAAATGGGCTCACATTATATGACACCAAAAAGTCTGAAAATACTTCATGGTTGGGTGAGCACTGCTCACTTTTGTAGGGTATGAAAATCAGGTTGCGCGGTAAACGGCCTTCCAATTTGTAAGAGGTTAGTCCTTTGGAGCTGACAAAATTCACTCCAAGATGTCGGCTACTTATTCTTCAGTGAGCAGTGCTCACCCAAGCATGAATTATTTTCAGACTTTTTGGTGTCATATGAAAGTTGAATCCATAAGCTATCCATACATCTAAACCTTCAAAAGTGTGTAGTTTTTTTTAGACACACAGTATTTCCAAATTGGTACAAAGTGCATTTTGTGAAAAAAGCAACTGCAAACTCCTGGTGGTGCTCTGTATCCATGACAGACACATCAACTCCCCTACCTTTGTATGAACCCAAAATGCTGGGGCGTATTCACTGTACTTGATTACTAGCCCCAATTGGGAATCTGTCCGCAACAGTTTGGGAGATGTGCACATAGAATAGCCGCCTACTGTTCGGACGCCCGAAATGAAAAAGTCAACCCTTCAACGAAGTAAAACAGAAAGACATTAAGAATTTTGATCCAAACCTTCCAAAAGATGGGTGTAACTAAGTAAAGTCTCTCCCTTGTCTCCCACAACATCAGGGATGTGATAGGCTGTTGAAAAAAACTGTGAGCACAAAGCATGAAAGCTTGCGAGAATGAAAGCTTTTGAGCGCAAAAAGTGAAAGCTTGCAAGCGCAAAAGCTAGCGAGCGTGAAGCCTGCTTTATACATTAATCATTAGTTTTAAAAGCTCTACTTTGCAATCTGGGGGCATTTCATATAGTTTTTATCTTCATGTTTTTAAATTAATCTTAATCACAAAAAGGAAGACAAAAACTACATTGTATCCCAGTTGTTTTTTTTGGCAGGGGGGGGGGGGTAAAAACAAAATGGATTTTCAGTTTGAAAGGGAGAAATCACATCCCTGATAATATTAGTTAGTAGAAAGTCTTCCTACATGTGTAAAGTGTATGTGTACAGTGGGAGGAGTCCTGCACAGTGGGAGGCGTCTCACTAGTGCAAGTTTTGACTGTACCTGTGTGTGGACCCATAAGGTTGGAGGGTGATCACTTTTCTGTACGGCAAGATCAAAAGTGCCTTCCTCTTGGAAAGTTCTCATTGTTGTACTCATGGAAAAGCCAGTGAAACTATCCATCCCTGGTATGAAGAAGTCCACCCTAAACAGGGGGCAAGCACACCAATGGCTTGTTTTAGAGAGATGTTACATCATTGAGCAAGTTCTGCTGAGCGACTAGACCTAACCAGAGCCGTGTATTGGAGACCAGAAACTGAGACAGAGCTCTCAAATTGACCAAAGTCAATCTCACTGCTGGTTGTGGTTAGGCTAGTCGGTCTAGTCATGTCTAGTTCGCCAACCCAACCAGCTCCTTGGTGACATTCCCCATCAAAATAGACGCGCCAATTGCAACTATTAAGTTTTATTTGTGGTTTATTGTTAGCGGTAAAACTTTGGGTAACAATTTAATACACTGCTCTAGAATTGCAAGGGTCGTGGGTTTGAATCCCACCCGAGTAACATGCCTGTGATATTTTTCACAGGACTCGGGAAAGTACTGAGTATACAGTGAAATGGGTAAAAACCAAAATTAATATTCTTTATCCCCGATACAATTATTTGACATCTCTTATAATTTAATAGCGGATGACATTTTCCGCATCATTGACACAAGAAAACCTTTGGTCAGTTGCTAAGTCCCTGCAAGATCACTCGGCTAGAGCCCTTTTCACGTTCTATCTGTCATCCACGGTGAATGCAGCCCAGGGGAGGCCCCAGGAGTTTGTTTACCCCAATTTCACCCTGACACGCTTTCACTGTCCCTATAGATTCTACAGGGTTCCTGCTTCTAGGGTGTATGCCCATTTGCGTTGCCGGGGCAGACTGGGGATGAAGGGATCATAGTGTGAAAAGGCTTGATAAAGGCCAAGTCACACTGCAGCGATAACAAAAACGATAACGATAATGACGCAAAGAGAACGTATTCTATTGGTTGAATTGCTCCACGCAGAATAAGCCCACGCTTATTCAACCAATCGAGGGCATGCATTTTTATCAGTCTCGTTTTTGTTATTGGGGCCTGTGTGACCGGCCTTAAGAGTGTGAAAAGGGCCTAACTTTTCTCAGGTAGCCTTCAGCCAAACTACTCAGGCACACCCAAACATAGAGAACAAAAAGTGCTTGTCCCCATGCAATGTGGTTCCATACACTTAGCAGAACCACTGGTTCCCCATTTGAAATGACAAAGAATTAATAAAGCCTGGTTCATACTTTCTATGAATTGCTAAAAGTTTTGAAGTCACATGGCTGTTTTGCAGCTAATGTTTCGCAGGAGTTGAGCACAAGTCAACTGGTGCAAATAATTCTTTGTGGATTCGTCGCGCCAAAATTTGTGTAACATTAGCATTCGCAGGAAGTGTGAAAAACCAGGTTTTTTAGTAGAGAAAGAAAAACAGTTACCATTGTCCTGCTTTGAAATGGAAATTAGGATTGGCGACTTTCAATGTCAAGAATTTCACTGAAGGTGAAACTTCTTTTAGTTCAGTTACAGTAGCATTGCTGATACCCTGAAATGAAAAAAAAAACCAAGAAAAGAAGTCAATCGAACCGCCTGCCAAAAGCAAATTTGTTCACGTTTACTTGACGTGTTCCCATTGGAGTTTTTGAAACTCCGCTGCCATGCGGAAAATTACAGTGACTGGCTTTGGTATAATTCTACTGTGCTTTCCCACCTAGACCGCATGACGCATGAATAGCGTTTTAAAAAAGACTGAATTTCAAGTGTTGATTTTGGGTCGCACAAATATCTTTCAATCCTGCCAGGCATCACCCATAAAACTGCAGAGATAAATCTTCCCTCGGTGTTTTCTTTAAATGAAACAGTTTAACTGTAGATGATAAAACCATGTTCTTAGTTCCTTTTCATTTTGATCCCTGCCTTGTAAATAAAATCCCGGTCCAGTAAAGATTCTGAGCTACAAGTCATGTGGTCTTGCACCCTCAACTTATATATCCTGTGAGGAGTTTGTTGCAGTATTTGACAGATACAGAAACTTAAAGATGCTATGTCAGATTTTTGGCCCCAAACATTAAAAAATAGATTTATTTTGAGTGAATGTAATTTCAAAGAGTATCACCCGCTCTAACGAAAACAAGTTTAACTTTTACTTTTAATTATCAGGAACCATGACAAAAATTTAAAACGTTTCTTATAAAACACATAAGAACTGGTCACGTGATATATTGTCGGGATCCCGACAAAAACAAATTTTGAGCACTTTATTTCACTGCTAATAATTGGCGGACTTTTTCAAGCAATGGCTCTAATGAAAGCTTGTAACTTTCTCGACCCCCATCAAAATACATTGAATTTTAAATCGGCCAAAAATCTTTAGCATCTTTAAGTCAAGGTAGATTTCTCAGTACATGTATTAGTGTATCTTAAAAATTAAAGGCAGCTTTTGAATATTATGTGCAATTCTTACCGGTTGCCTGAAGTTATGTGCTGTTCTGTCAAGATGATCACTCATTCTTCTGCCAAAATTTTTCCTACTGGAGAAATGTATTGCAATTCTATCATTATTATTACTTTAGAAGTAAACCTGAAAACCTCTTTGTACACTGGAGTGAATTTCCTGTTTAACATTTGAAAAAAGGAACGAACCTCATTAGTTCTATCTAGCCGACATACGTAACGTATTATTATCAATTCTTGTCTGTTATTTATCATTATAAAAAATATACTCAAATCACTCTCAGTCCACCAACAGTGTGACACTGTCCCCTGCTGTGGTTGAGTGAAGCCTGCTGGTTCAATACTTCCTGTGAATGCGAAGCGAATGTTGACGTGACAAAATTCGCAATGAATATTGCACAGCAGTTCAGCTCTGCTCAACGCACTTTGGAATAACACTGCAAAAGGATAGTTGTGATGTCAAGTTCGCTTCGAACCGGGCTTTAGACTAGACCATGGAGGACTCCATGACTAGACCCAGTAACTGGGGCGCTGTATTCCTTTTTTCAATCAAACCCAGTTACTCATTCTCGCTGGGTCTCCCAGCTTTAGACCAACTTATAAACATAATAATATGCTTAAATTATCCCCCTTTAATTATCATGGTGTGTGTCTGTTCCTTGCTCTATGGTGAGACATGGTGAGACCATGGAGGTAACACCCATGGTGAGACTTTGATATCTACCTCCATGCTTTGATATATAAAATCACTAACCATTCACAAGCTAAGTCTGTAAATGGAAAACTAAAAAATAATTGTATTTGTAACAACAAGACTTGCCAAGATTTTTTGTTTTTAGTTAGACCATGTACTATGTAGACCTTACCTGCTAGTGCTAGTGCTAGTTGTAAAATCAAATGCACTTGAAGAGAGTTTATTAACAGTGGCTTGTCGTGAACAAGATGAATTCAACCGATGTAGAATAGAGTGCAGTATAGACATATTATAACGTTTTCTAATCTAATTTGTCGACAGGACATCAACAACACTCCAACAGAGCAGCAGTCAGCCGGCCATCGATCGGGATACAAAATCACCAAGCAGCTAGCTGCCTGAAGAATTGGGACTTGCCGTCAACTCGCTGTCAACTCACTTGCGCCGTCAACTCGCCGTCAACTCCTCCAATATACATTTAAAATCCACAAAAGAAACATAGAACTGTAAAGTATCAGCTCAAAGAGAATTCGCGAAAGTTTTAGGTCATATTTCGGAATAAAAATTGAGTTTTTTTCTCGTGAAAAAATTATCTCGAAACAGCAAAACCGTCGGCCGCCATCTTGCTTTTTGACATTGATTAGTCTTGGCCCAAGATGTCAATGATTGGTACTTTTTTTTTATCAACACAAAGTCGTTTTTGTGAATGAATTTTTTACCGAAAACCATGAGAAATATGTAGTTTAGCCCCGACTTAACACTTCCGTGTCCCATTTATAAATTTTTCATGTAAATTTAATGAGTTGACGGCACGAAAATGAGTTGACGGCGAGTTGACGGTAAGTCGGCGAGTGGACGGCAAGTAGTACAAGTGGGTAGGACCGGAAGAATTCAAGCGCAGCTACCTAGCCGCGAATTCCCAGCCGCGAACGCCCAATTTACGGCCGAAAATTCCAGCCGCTAATTCGAGAGGCCGGCCGGCCATTATATGGCAGCCGCGAATTTCAAACTATAGTCTCACAGCGATAAAAATTACTAACTAACTTGAATGATTCACATTATTTTAGTAAATATAACCTAAACTTTGTCTAAACAAGGTGGTTTTGCAAAAGTAAGGACAATATGACTAATCTGGACAAAATTAGGTCAAAATAACTGATTGTTTAATGCTTATTCGATCTGTCAAAAGTTAATAAATTAACATAACCAACTTTCTGAATATCTGTTTTCTTGGAAAAGAAAAAGCGTTGCTTTCACCTTAAATTCATCCATACAGAATATTACACAACAATAATTCAACAAATTTTTATCAAATTCAGCTTTTTTTGTGGGTTTGGGGGGGGGGGGGGGGGGTGGGGTGGAAGCCTCACACATTAATACTAGACTACCGGACTACGGCATGGTGGGAGTATGCGAGGTTTGCCAAAGCACCATGTAAAAATAATGTCTTTTGAGAAATGTTGGTTGTAAAAAGAATCGGTGGTTGACAACTCAACGTTTCGATCAGTATGACCTTCTCCTGGAAAAGATCGGAGCATCTGATAGAAACGTTGAGTTGTGCAACTACCGGGTCTATTTTTTTTCAGAACCAAGTTCTCAAAGAGATGTTTCACCTATCTCACCTACCTGTGTGCTGTATATACTCCCCCAGCAGGCTGGGAGATAGGAAAGATTAAAGGGATGTTATTGGCCCAATGACCAGGGTTCCATGGAGCAATATTTTATTGCACCATGATGAGGGCACTAATGTAAAGCGCATACTGTTTCTGTAAAATGACTTATTATTACTTATTTATTATCCATACTAATTATTGACAACTTTACATGCTATAAATCACTCCGTATCAAGAGAACGAAGGTGGGTTCACCAGACGCAAACTAGGCCCTCAAAACTTTTACGATAAATGTTGATACTGTACTGTTAATTTTCATAAAACATTATATGGCATTTTAAACACATGGACCCTGTATTTTACATAGTACACAAGTTAATTAAAGTAATGCTTTTTGGCTCAATAGCAACATTCTTACAAACACATGGCATCCCTTTATTAAAATAAAAACCAACAAGGGCATAATGTTTATATACAATCAAATCAAACAAAAACGTTTTGTTAATATTTATATGACCATGTTAAACTTCCTTCATAGGTAGTACAACAGGCTACACTAGGCAAATTTAATTCACAACTTTCATGAAACTATGTTCATTTTTCAGTGTATTAATCGAGAGTGATTTACTGTGACCCGTCTTTTCTTTTAGTTAAACAAGCAGACAAACAAACAAACAAACAAACAAACGTTTGAGAAATTGTACACAATCAAAAATCACTAAATAAACAATTACTAAGGATTCTATTTTTGGCACTCCCAAAAGGACAGTTTACTGTATCAATTTCTTCCATTTTAAAGTATCAGATGCCTTGAAATCAGAGGCAGATTCACCATGACGATTTGGCTGCCGATGCTGCATACTCCACGAGTTGAGAAGGTTTCAGGAATGGCAAAATGAACAAGGGTGGTAAATATAGTTTACTACCATGTTTTAAAAGTACTTAATAATTATGCCTATTATAATTTTTTATTTTAACAGCACCCACGAGTGATACATACCTTAAAGCCATTGGACACTTTCGGTAAACAGTATTGTCCAAAGGCCCACACTTCGTGTATCACAACTTATATATAAAATAAAAAACCTGTGAAAATTTAGGCTCAATCGGTCATCGGAGTCGGGAGAAAAAAATGGGAAAACTCACCCTTGTTTCCGCATGTTTCGCCGCGTCATGACATGTGTTTTAAACAAATCCGTAATTCGCGCTATCGAGAATTGATAATTGTTAATGTTTTCTCAAATAATAAAGCATTTCATGAAATAATATTTCAAGAGAAGTCTTTCACCATTATATTACCTTCTGTAAACCCTGTAAGTTATTTGTAAATCTGTGAACTTTTTGTTTGTTTTCTGTTCCGAAAGTGTATAATGGCTTTAAACAAACAAATACCTGCACTCTTTACAGAACTTTATACACCGGGCTCGGTAAACACTAGACACCTTTTATTTGCACCGCAAAAGTTTTTGTGCACTAGTGGGGAAAATGACATTGACTTACAAGGTAATTCCCTCGTTCTTGGCAGAGTGTGTATGTGTAACCCTACGCCAACACTAGACAATTTACCTGTAAAAAGATGGCACAAATAATGCCGAACTGGTCTTTATAACTTCAAACAATAATGTTAAATAACTCTGCACAAAAAATTAGACTTGGGCATGAAGAAATCATGAACCTATATTCTTTGGTTCTAAAGAGGTGGAATGAAGGCAAGTCATGGCTGACAAAAAACTTAAGTGTGTCAAAGTTTAAGAATGATATAAACGCTATTTTTAAAGACTTCTCTGAAAAATGGGGCGGGGTTCCTTCGGAGTTTGATGCAAGCTGGCTCCTTCTTAGCATTCACTTTATCCTCGATATCCCAGATCTCTGGCAGGCTGCATCCGGGCCTAGAATAATAATAACAACAACAAATAAATAAATAATTGAAATAACAATGGACAGATGTTCCTGGACAGATGTTCCTGGACAGATAAACATTTAGTACAACCATGGTACAACCAAACAAGACAAGTGTGAAGCAGACGAGACAAGTGTAAGACAAAGCGAATAACTTACAATACGCTTAAGTTTATGAATACAAGTTATTAAAGGAACTGAGCTCTTAAGTTGTTAACAAAGACAGATAGAGAGGTAGATGATTCAAGAGATCTTCACTTATACCCTGATCTGCGCACACACCAGGATTCTTCAAGGACGGCATAGTCAGCCTTAAGGTCTCTGATACCATTGTACACCTCCTCAATGGGTTTCCGACTGTACATTGAGTACACAACCTTAGTACGAGCTCTGGAGAGAGACACAACAAGATAAAATATTAAATAGATGGAAATTTGCAAGAGGGATAAAGAATACTCATTTTGGTTTTATCCATTATACACCAATGTTAGTTAGCACTTCATACTTGGTACTTTCCCGAGCTCTGTGAAAAAAAACACAGGCATTTTACTCGGGGGGGGGGGGGGGGGGGGGGATTCAAAACCCACAACCTTTGCAATTTTTTTTACAGAGCTCGGGAAAGTACTGAGTATACAGAAAAACAAACATCAGTGTATATGGGTACAACCAAAACTAAGAAAAGTCATGATTGGTAAACACAAATGCCCTGCAAACCTGTCTGATTCTTTGACCTCAGTGGTCCAAAAATAAATGGCTCTTGGGGTTTCCAAGACCAATCTAAGAGCAAGTTCGAGTGCGCACATTTAGTCCACCAGTGGTCGACCACAGACTAGCAACACACATGCGCAGTGACGTACTCACCCGAACAACTCGTTTGGTAGTCTAGTCAACCTTCCACCTGTTGCTAAAGTATCACTTGTTCCCCTCTGCGCTTAACACATGTTAGAATGGAACATGCTGTTGGGACCAGTGAAGAAACCATGGGCTCGAGGCTGGTTCCAAATGATCAACCACAGTAGTCAACCAATGGTCGACCAGCCTGGGTTCGAGTCAAAATGGTCAACCTTTAGTTAACCATTGTGCACACTCGAACTTGCTCTATATTGTTCAACAAGCTTGGTGCACTTTACCCGGACAATGGTGCTTAACAATTTTCTATTGAGCATAGTGAATGTCCAAAAAATAATGACATAATTTTGGTGTGATTGACTTACCTTAAGCGGGAATCTTCATAATGTGGATGGTTGACCACAGGTCTGAGTGTGGATAGTTTGACCGAAGCCATGGTGGGCATAGGACCAGCAAACACAGCATCTAGACAAGTAGATGAAAAGTGGACTACATTAATTGATGTAGAGTACAATTCATGTAGAGCCCATGTACAGCCCATGTACAGCCCATAAAATACAGCCGATGCACACCCCGTTTCTTCAATAAACCATTTTCAGAGTAGAATAAACCAATTTGTCTTACTTTGTGGTGTGTTAGCTTTAATCCATTCCAGCATCTCTTCCTGTGGGGCGTTGCTGAAGTCTCCTTTAATACTCCATTGATGCTGAAGATTGCGAATCCCTCCAATAGACATCAATGCAATGAGGATAACGATGAGAATCGAGTGTCTGGTCTTATCACGTACATAGCTGAAGATCTGCAACAGTCAAATACAACTAAAAAGTGATGTGTGAAGCTTTGAATGATGTGAAAGATAACAATAAACTATAAATATAATCTCCTGAAGACGAGCAGAGTGTATTGTTCAAAACGTCGAGACCAAACCGGCTCTTTGCAGAGCCAACACTCCTCCAAAAGAGAATTATTTCATGGTTAAACCTGCAAGTTTACTATTATTTATAGTTTATTCTCAAAATACAACTACACCCTGACCAAAATCAAACATCTTGGCTGACAATTAAATAAAGTCATGTGCAAAATGGCAGCTTAAGCAGCGCCAAAGACTGGAACACTACAGCCTTTTACTCTCATAGGTGACTCTAGTCAACTGCACTCATACCCCTCTTTTTTACCATAGGCAACTTTAGTCTCAGCATCTCAAAATCTCTCATCAAACGTAAAGGAACCCAGTGTACATATTGAAAAGAGAGGGGGTTTTGACCCGGTGATCCTGGTTTGATTGACAGAGCATGTTGTGCCACAGCACCTTGTAAACCGTTACATGGTGCTTTGCCAAAGGAGTAGGTCTCATAATTCAAACGTATTCTAACATACCTTGCAGGACAATACTGTATGTTTACAGCCTGTGTGTCACTGAGTGACAGATATGCCAGCTAAATAAGAAGCCACTATTATTATTATCATCTACAAACAGTTGAGTAATAACAAACCTGTCTAGATGCAAGAAGACTTGAAACCAGACAAAGATGCGGGGTGAGGAACAGTTTGAGTCTCATGATGATGAGAGCCATGGCAAGAAACGCCATCATCTGGAACAGGTGGTACACTAGCTGTAAATAACAAATAATCATTGATTTTGTCAATACACATCTTAGGGTCTTTGGAGACAGGGATGTAATCCTTTGTTTTTATCCGGAAATCCGTTTTTTTAACCCCCACTAAAAAAATAAACAAAAGCAACAAATATTAAAACAAAAAGTAGAAGCGAGCTAAAGTAAATTGAATAATGAGTATCCTCGATCACTGATTGAAAAATAAAACCAGTAGAACAAATTTAGCATAAAATCTTACCTCTCCATGGGGCTTTCCTTGAGTATCACTGAAACATGAATAAAAACAAAAACATTACACATATTATGTTAGTAAAAATACAAATTTCCACTCCTAGAGAGAAGCAATTAACATAGCAAATCACTTAATATGGACTGTTATCTAGGTCAACCGTCAAGACACCAGGGCCCAACTTCATAGAGCTGCTTAAACACAAAAAGTAGCTAAGCACAACTAAATTATGCTTACTAGAATAAGGTTACCAGCCACAATACCATCATGTACAATTTGTGACTGGTATCAATAATTTCTGCTAAGCAAGCAAGCAATCATTGAGCACTATTGTCTGCTTAGTAGCTCTTTGAAGTTGGGGCCAGGTATATAATCAATTTCCAATGTAGATATTTGGACTTTACAGATATGGATTGATATTGATATTGTAACTATCAAGCAAAAATATGTGTGCAAATTTGTCTGCTGGGGCTGCATACTCCTAAGGAGCTGAGATGATTATCAAGATCAGCCTACCGAGGGATAAGCAACAGTGTATGATTAACTTACTCGCTTGAAAGTTGTTCTTCATCACTCTCAGCGTCTTTTCCTTCTTCATCTGACGATGAAGTCAGTCCACACTGCTTTCTTATTTCAATTCTTACAAGCTGGGAGGATAAAAATAATAATACAATTTGTTTATTCTGGAAAAAAATTCACAAGAACATGTACACATATTCAAAACATATCAGAAATTTAAGTTAATAAACAGTGGGATGCCCAGGAGAGCATACAAGTTAAAAGTAAAACTGTTGCCAAAAGGCACATGTCTCAAAGGGCCATTGACTTTAGCTATCATGTTGGTAAGTCAAATATATCACATGGCTTGAATTTGAGAGAAAATTCCCAAAGACCACAGGTCTTGTTGCTCAAAATGTTTAATGTTACTATTATAATAGAGAAGAATTTAATGGCCCTTCACTTACATGAAAAATGGCTCCTCCAACAGAAAGTATGGCAGTTGGTAATAGGAGAGTCTTCAGGTATCGAAGCGGTGTCTGCAAACAATACAACAAATCATTATCAATTGGTATAATTGCCCCAAATTCAGAAATCACCAGGCTCTGAAAATGCTAACCGTATCTGAGCACAATGTTTACCTTTCAATCAGTTGCCAGTGTGTACTTCCAGTTGTTTGGGGGGGGGGGGGGGGGTTTCTAGGCACCAACCAGTTCGACACTTCACTGAGCCAACATGAACATCACACATCCACAGTAAGGTGAAACGGTTTACTCAGCATGCACCTTCTTTTACTGAGGCTTAGTTATAACAATGATAACTACTTCTTAAATAGAGCATTTTACAATAACGTCTCAAAACGCTTTATGCCCTGGTCATTGGGTCAATAACATTCCTGCTGAGCTCCTGTGGGAGCTCTACAGCCCCAGGCTGCAGTGGCACTCCAGTAGTTGTTTTCAAACACATTTTCAACCTCTATCTTTGCAGGTACCCATTTATACCCCTGGGTGAAGAGAAGCAATTATAGTGAAATGTCTCACTCAAGTGTCATGACTGGGATTAAACAAACCCTTCAAATCTCTGGGACAATGGTCACAAATTACAAGGACAGTATGAACCATAGAAATAGATGCTGGAAAACCCCGAGTGCGACATTGTGTCATTTCGTTGTGAGACTACTTTTATCGATGCGTGTACGCCATTTTTTTGCCATACAGTAGGCATCACGAACAATAAAAACACGTAGAACTGCCTATGTGCGCACACATGATGATCATTTTGCCATATTGTAACAGGCGTGTCACATGCTGTGATAAGCCGCGTCCACAGACGACACGCGGGGCAGTCAAGCTCAGCGTTCTCCGGGTTCTTTACTATGGTGTGAACTCACCTCCTTCTCCATGAAGTTAAACTCTGCAGCGCAGGTGTAGAGCATGGTGTGAAAGTCCTTATAGTCAGAGAACTTAGAACGGAAAAGATTCCCAATGTGTGCCTAAAGCGAAATGAATAAATCAGGAGAGTTTTGAACAATATTAACTGCCTGTAGAGCTTAATGAAATTGGATCCAGATTCAACGCACAAAGTTCTCTATTTGTTTATTCATTCTGCAAAGAACCCCATGTAGAGAAAACAAGGAAGTATAATTTCAGTTGGGATGTTTCCTTCATAGGCAAGGAAAACCCCAGAGAATTGCCTGTAGAGCTTTATAAAATTGGGCCCAGATTTAACGCACAAAGTTCTTGATTTGTTTATTCATTCTGCAAAGAACCCCATGTAGAGAAAACAAGAAAGTATAATTTCACTTGGGATGTTTCCTTCATATGGAAGGAAAATCCCAGAGAATTATTCTAAAGGAAAAATCCCCGCAATGAATAGGGACCTAGGTGGGGACAGTGTGAAAATGCGCCAGGGTAACTGTGGGGGCCTTCACGGGGCTGTAATCCACGGGATGTTTGCTAAGGGATACTGTGTGAACAGGACTAGAGTGCCCCCGACGAGATTAGAACAGGGATCCTAGAGGTCAAAGGCGAGGACCGTCCCTAATGTACTTACATCATCTTCCATACTGAGTAGTCTGGACAGTAGAACCTTGCTCGTCAGTGTCAAAGCAACAAGTACAGTGCCTTCCACACCCTAACCAGACAAAAGAAAATATTCAATAAGTACATCATCTTCCCTGTGTTTAATAGATGTAATTTATTGCATGAGGATAAAGAAAATAATTTCATTGTTACCCTTACACCGTAGTGTAAGCACTGTATACTCTGTACTTTCGCGAGTGTGGGAGAAAATAAATCAACAGGCAAATGACTCAGGCAAGACCTAATTCCCATTTTGAATTGACTTTGAAGATTGGTTAAGTTATGCTTAAAGAGACTTACCATAGTAACAATAGGATGAGGTGATTTATATTTCCACAGTGGAGCAACCAACATCATTATCTACAATCAGGAACAACACAAGTGAGTTAAAGTAAGATGCTGTGTTAAAGGCACTGGGGTGGATTTCACAAAGAGTTAGGACTAGTCTTATCTCGAGTTAGGACCAGTTACTCGTCCTAACTTAGGACTATCCATGCAATTTGTATATCTCCTAGGACTAGTCCTAAGTTAGGACTAGTCCTAACTCTTTGTGAAATCGACCACAGGAACACTATTGGAAATTACTCAAAGTAATTATTAGCATGAAACTTACTTGGTAAAGAGCAATGGGGAGCTGTTGATAGTATTAAAACATTGTGATAAATCGCTTCCTCTGAAGTATTGTAGTTTTTGAGAAAGAGGTTATTTCTCACTCAAATATTGAAACTAGAAGTTTAAAATTTTTAAACAATAAATTAGAAAGATGAAAATTGATAATTAAAATATTATTTGAATATTTGACATTTGAAATTTGATAAATAATTTGAGAACTCTTGACGTCATTAATGGAAACTTACCCAGACAGCAATGAGACAAGAGGTGAATAAGGATGTCAGCAGCATCTCATTGCCAAAGAGAAGAACATAGCTCACTACCAGACCAAGCTGAAAAGACCCAAAGTCAAAACCCATTGTTTAAAAATGAGATCACTGTAATGGGAGACTTTGGAACGCTAGATGGCAGCAGACTTACCAGGTAAATTTCCATTGCTTACGTAGTTCTGAGCCTGCGCACATTACCAAGAACAATGTGTTTTACCTGGTAAGTCTGCTGCCACCAAGCGTCCCAAAAGTCTCCTATTAATCATAACTACTAGTAGTACTTTACAATAACCGTATCAATGCACTTTACATTATTGCACTGGTCATTATGCCAGTAAAATTACTTTGAACTTTCTCAGCTCCCTGGGGAGAAACAACCTGGAAATAGTAGTGCTCTAAAGGCTTTTTCAAATACAATATCAACCTCTACCCTCACAGGTACCCATTTATACACCTGGATGAAGAGAAGCATCATGCTGTGAGGGAAACATTCTGGAAATGGACAAGTTGCAACATTTTGACTGGACCAAGACTCTTCTACCTCCGTGATTACACCAACACACCGATACATTTTATCACTTACACTTTGTCCCTGCACCACACATCTGAGCTTGCTGCGACTTGTATAGCCAAGAATATAGGAAGCACATACAGCCAGGGTCTAATAAAACAGAGGAGAATTCAGAATTAAAAAAAATACACAGGTCGTTTTAAAAACCTTGGCTTAAAGGCCCAGTCCCACAGCAGCAGTAACAAGAACGATAATGACGCCAAGAGAACGCATTCTATTGGTTAAATGAGCGTGTGCGTATTCTGCGTGGAGCTATTCAACCAATAGAACGCGTTCTCTTTGCGTCGTGATCGTTATCGTTCTCGTTATCGCTGCAGTGGGACCGAGCCTTAAGGCTCTTTTTTTGGCACTGATCCGTTTTACTTGTATCCCCAAAATAAGCATTGTCAAAACTACTGATTGAGCAAAAAAAAAAAACAGAGAGCCCCAGTCTAATTTGAAAAGAGGGCTTCATCATCAAATCCAACGAACTGTCACAACTACTCTCCACTGGTCTCTTCGCTCCATGACTGCTGGTAGGTCACAGCGGTTAATGCCAGAGTCCCACTCCAGGGTGTCCACAAATGTTGTTGTAGGATGCCCTATTGATCTTCTGCCATGTTGAGTCTCCTGGAGTAAAACTAGTTAACCATTTCTTGTTTGCTTCTCTTGCAGTGCCCACTGAATCTCAGTCACCTTCAACGATCTCCTGCTGTCTGTTGTTGTTGTTCTCTTTGGGTTTTTTCTGTGATTTATTCCCCCATTATTTGTTGTTAGCGTGAAAGTTCATCTGTGTTGGTAGTTAGATTTAGCTAAACTGTCAACACTGAAAATATTTTCCTGCTGATGAATTTCAGGTATGAAAATATTTTCAGTGTTGTGATCAAGAGTTTAGCTAAATTGTTTTATTTGTTGTTGTATTTTAATGTATTTTTGTTTGTTTTCTGTATTGCCTGATATATTTTCTAATAAATAAAGTAAACTAAATTACAGATGTGCATTCTGTAGTTACCTGTGTCATGAGAGCAAACTGGGCAAACTGCCAGGGCAACATGAACCCAACAGTAGCAGCAGCAATGAGCAGAATATGTGGCCATCCCGGACGTTTAGTTCTGTAAAAGATCATAATATAGAAATACAAATCTCTTAGGACAAAGTTTACCGTTGGTTTCTAGAACTGTTTGATTGTTTTAATCCTATATAAACGTTGATGTATACAATAAAACTAACCTGTGAAAATTTCATTTAAAAATGTGGTTGTGTATTTCGTTCACGCAGCAAGAATATTCTAACAAGAATGTGTCACTCCTGAAACTACATTGGTTCACTAGCGAGTCAACTTGTTGCGATTTGTTGTACATACCTTAAGGTGTGTGTTACAAGAAACATCTGCAGAACTAATACAGGGTAGGCCATGCTCTCTCTTAGTGGTGGCGTCCACTGCACCCTGGTACACTATAAAGCACAAATTAGATTGTCTTAAAATAAACAATTGCAAGGTGTGTCTTGACACTTATGTCCTTTAAAACCATTGTTGCTGCGTCCAGTAGAAAAAAACGCAGTAGGTCCTGTGTGTTAAGAAATGCGCAAAACATTTCTGCTAAGCAGAGATGAGCAGGATACCAGTCACAAATTGTACATGTGACCAGGGCCAAATTTTATAAAGCTGTTAAACAGAAGATTATGCTTACCAAAGTTCTTGGCTTAGCAAAAAAATGACTGGGGTACGAGTCGCAGCAATGGTGTCTGAAGCCTACGTTCTGGCTGGTAAACTATTTTTGCTAAGCAACCGTTTTTTGGGGGTGCAAAGCATGTTTTTGTGCTTATAGGCTTTATGAAATTGGGCCATGGTAGTTTGGCTGGTCTGCATAATTTTGCTGCTCTTAGCTGAAAGTTGGGCTAGGAAATTTAAATGTTCCCTCCCTGTGACACACAAACTAACCTCTCCATGGTTATAGAAGAATGCAGCAACAGTGATGACCCCACCCCATAGGCTTCCAGACAGGTAAGTAGCAAACAGAAACAAGATGCTCATTAGTAAGCCATTCTCCGCAAAGATCACATTGGTGTAGAAAACAGCCAGGTCCCCCATCCCTGATAGAATGAATATTACATTAGTTTAAAGGTGTTATACAGGATTGGTAAGGATGAAAAATATCATTGATTATGAAGTTCAGACCAAAACCTTTTTTTTGTGTGAAATATTTTCCTCTGATGTAAAGTCATATATCTAGAAAACTGAATCTGAAGCCTAAACAAACCGCAACAGCTGATTTCGGTTGTTGAAACCAATAATGACTCGAACATGTTTTCATATGCTGAGCATACACTGTCTGTTCACATCACTCACAAGCAGGAAATACTGAACATTCCGATCGTGCAAGCATTTCCTTTTGTTAAAATTCATAAACTGATTCAAATAAAAGTATCATAATTGCCATATGACTTTATTCAGAATTAATCCACATACTCATCCACATTTATATTCTTCTCTGATTTCATTGGAGGGGTGGGGGTGCGTGCCAAACCACCCTCCCCCTTGACCTTACACCACTGATTGTTTCTTACCTTCGCAATTCTGAACAGCACTGAGCCCTCTACCCCTAGTAACTCTGTAACATTGTTTAGTTACCAGACCAAACTTTTGAGTGATACTGTCAAAGAGTCTGAAACCTCCTGCAAGGGCTGCCTGAGAAAACAATAGACATTACAAAGGAATTTAACATTGTCAAAATTTTAATCCTGCAAAATGATTAAACTAAGCATCAAAGTTGTAATATACAGAAAAAAAGAGAGCGTTTGTAAGACATTTTCTGACAAATTCACTGTTGATTTGTTAAATTTATTTACTTTTGTATAACTTGATGAATTTTTTTATTTTCTCAACAATATGCTTTAATTTTTACCACCACAGCTTCGCACAAAACAAAGTGTTTGAAGAACAGGAATGGTGTGCTAATTAAAGTCAATAAGGTTGGGACCGGTTGGGACCAATTCCGATCCGGCAGTTTGGACACACATTAGACTTGCACAGTCTATGGCAAAAACAGGTTTAATTGTGATGAGTGAAATCATGGCATGAGATGCCCAATTGTTTTTTAATCTTACCTCCGGATAGAGATTGAACCGTTTCAACACATTGATAGTGTTAGGATACTCTGTGAGGTTATCGTTCATTATGTCCTGAAGTCCAGACAGAAAGGATGGAGCATTCACCATTGACTTGTAGTACGAGTAATACAATCCCTGCAGATTGGTAGTGGTGTAACAGATTTGAATTCATTATTAATACAAAAAATAGTTAACGGTCTGATATTTCGACCCAAGCCGAGTCTTTTCTTAGCCTTTGAGAAAGACTCTGCTAGGGTTGAAACATCAGGCCATTAACTTTGTTTTGCATTTATACCGTTGTCCTTTTGTTTGGTTAGCAGGTTGCTGCGTTTGCAACAACTAATTATATTTTTTTATTAAAAATCAATACACAATTTTGAATGAAAGTGAATGGCACAATGTTCCATATTATGGTTTTATCTTCATTTTCTTATGAATTGATCTTAGATATAAAAAAGTGAGTTATTTATTAATTTTTTTTTTTCAATATATTTTTTTGGGTGGTAGGGGGTTAAAATGAAAAAAAAAGTTCAGGTTAAAACTGAGAAATCATATCACTGTAACATACCATTTCTGTTCTGAACGTCATCTCTCGTTCCAGATCTGATAGATGGGAGAAGAAGCGGTCATTCTCGAACATGCTGGAAATGTGCATGCTGGAAAAAAAACAAAACATTGATTAACACGTAGCAAGATAATAGTTTGGTCATATGAACCGTTTCTTCATCCGATTTCATATGCAAACACTTATGAAGTAATTTAAAGACCCAACTGTTTGAATAATACATTTTTTGAAATAAATTACTTCGTTCGACATCTGCTCTATAGCAATGCAAATGTTGTGGGATACAGTGCTTAGTACATGTAAGGGTAAAAACAAAATTTATTCTATATGCTGGGTGCAAAAAAAAAAACATCTATCAATTAACTAAAATTACTATTATTTATATTGTTAATATTATGTGGTTCTTATACACCAAAAAGAGTGACCTTGTGTGCTCCATACACATGCTCACTTATGTTATAATATTCGCTCATAACACGGTCAGCTATTTGTGTGTAGAGCCTCGAAGTGGGGACAGCAGTTATTAATAGGAGTGCATTGTATAACTATGTATTGTTACGGTAATGTAATTAAACTTTCATCCAAACAGATATTATACAATTAAATGAGGCATGAAATCCAAGTTTCATTTAATTTATTCTGGATGAGACGGACTCTCTGAATTAAACTAAATTAATGTACTAGACAATAAAATAACTCAATGGATAGAAGACAAGGAAGGGAGTTTCAGTTTTAAATGTTGAAGGAAAACCCCAAAGAATTATTCGAGGAATGAAACAAAAATCCAATCCAATCACATATTGCCTTGGCGGGTCGAGGCTCTACAGGTTTACATTATTCACAATGTGTACTTAACAAACACAGCTCACAGTGACAGAGTTGCATTGATTTTTGTCTTTTATTAAAGCATTGGGTACATCTGTTACATCACACTAACAATAGACCCTTCCCATGAAATATGTAAATTGCACGTAGCGCGTGCGCACTAACGTTTTGGTTGGCAAAATGAGGGAACATCGCGCTGTTTTGTACACGGCTTATGGGTGCGCAACACAGACGCGATTGCGCGTCTGCTTAGTGCACATCTCTATGGCATTTGCCAACCAACAGGGTCTGTACGCATGCGTGAATGTAGTTCGCATATTTCATGGGAAGGGTCCAATGGTCAAGGTCTTCTTTTCACTTTTGCAGGAAGGAGGCCAACCTATCAGATTGTAGTCTACTGTCCAACCATGTACACAGCAGAGTTACATGTAGCCTTGGTGCCCTTTCAAAAGTTTCCCATAGAGTTAAAGTTTTTAAAATGGAAATACCCATGACAGTTGTGGCAGTGTCATGGCCGAGCGGTTAAGAGCACCGGATTCAAGCACTGGTGTTTGAGCAGCACTGGGGTTCGGATCCCGGTCGTGACACTTTCTACATAAAATTGGGGAGGTAGTGCTTTCTGCTCTACCGGCTAGGCTTTGAATTGAAGATACCCAAGCCTACATACGTATGGACTGTACAAGGGGTAACCTTGTTTCAGCCCTAGGAGTAGGTGGCAACTGCCTCTGGACAAAAATAATTCTAGCCCACACCTGAAGTGGCCTTCAGGACTTGTGTTTCAGGCGACTTGCATACAAACAAAATTTAAAAAAATGACAAATGAAAATAGCCAAACCCTCTTGAAACATCCGGCCTGATTTATGACCCTCTAGGAGGAATATCAATCGAACATGTGAAAAGGCGGAACCAACTACAATATTAACAGTGGCTTCTAATAAAGCACTAAAATATGTCACTGTGATGTTCATGGCGCTCCAGCATTATTAACCCGGCCACTCTGTCATTATTTTGTTTCATGAAGAAAAGCAAATACAGTTAAGTGTCTTGGTGAAAGACCCAGGTGTCATGAACAAATTCGAACCCAAATCCTGACCACTCAGAAACTAGAACTTGAGTCTGATGCTCTGAACTGCTTTGCCATGACATGAAATGCCTCATTAAATAATAATCAAATGGAGTGGATGCTCACCTGTGTAGAATTCCACATAAGGAAGCTGCAGAAAGACAAAATAAGGAGAGATAAAAACCAAACCCCAAATCAGAATTTCAATCATCAAGAAAATAGTTATGGAGTTCCACTGAATAAATAGTATTGATCAAACAAATTAAGTCACGACTTAAATTCTGAAAGTTAAAGCAAAAATATTATCTTATTTACCCAGATTTGATTGTATTTATGAACTCCTAGAACTATCAAGTTCCATCCGCTGTCGCTAACGGAATGAACCTCATCATAGTTCTATAGGAGTAATATTTATGGTAATAAAGCTGTGTATAAATAAGCCATTTGCGAGTTAGATTTGAAAATTGTCTGGTCTGGTGTACAATAAATCGCTGACTAAGTCATTTACTTAGCCTTTAGTTTGTCGTGTGTAAACTAGTGCAGTGTTTATTTATAAATTATTTAACATTTAATCCATTTTTCTTATTCCTAAATATAATAATATACTAACAGGCCTAAAGTAATACTAATAATAGTAATGTAATTGTAATATAGTAATATAATAATTATTAAAGAATATGATTAAATTAAATGAATTTTATTTTGCATCTTTCTTCTGAAGACACACCGACAACTGTAACGTGCAAAATAGTATGGGTTAAAACTCAAATTTCCCATTGGCAACATTACACCAAAGAATACAACAACATAATCACACAGGCAGTCAACTCAGTCAAACCTACAATACAATACAAGCTATGGCAGCACAGCATACAAATGCGCAACCAGCTTTCTATTTGTGTTTGTTTGCATTCGATACACGACGAATTTCCAGCCTGGACATCGTTGGATAACTTACCCAAGGCTAACGCACCCACCAGCCAACCACTTGGTAACAGTTTACTGTCAAACAACACGCCATTCGGTTTGAAACCACCTTTCCTCGATGATGTAATTTTTGATTTACTCTTTAGGGCACTTTGAGGATAGATTTTACTGTCATCGTTTGTCGTCTGCTTTTTCGGCTTTCTACTCTTAGCCGCCATCTTGGAAAGTGACGTGCGCGCATAAAACGTCGAAAGATCGATCGAGATCGTTTTGGGCGATTCGAAGTTTGTGGGGGGAGGTAATCATGTTCATTGTACCCACTGCAGAAGGTTTTTAGTTCAAATAAAATAGAACGAATGCAAAACTAATATAGATGAATTGAAAAACATTCTTTTTTTATACATGAAAAAAAAATTCCGTTAAAATATGTTTCAATCCGATAATAAAAATAACAGTTCACCTTTGACAAATAAATCGACTAGTCCAATGAGGGGGGGCTCACCCTTTTTGTTATTTAAATTACCCACAGCCATATTTGGCAAAGTGTAAATAAATCATGGCGGCGAGGACGTTGATCATGGCAACACATGTTGTTGATGGTGGGGGCTGTACGCTACGCAAGCTAACTGCTGCAGATAAACACTGACTGGAAAGTCAAGTGACATTTTTAGCAGTCAGCAATAAGGAAAGTCAACCATAAGTATATTGCCATCGAAGTGTTGTTTGTACTTTGTACTAAAGAGGTAGTTGTGAAGTTGGAGGAAACGGAAGGAATTTTGCCCGGGTGATTTTACTGGGACGGAGGGAGTTTCTACTGTAGTGATTTTGTTTTGTGACTATTCCGACTAGTGTTGGAAAAGAAAGAAAACATGGTGGAGACAGCAGTGCGACCTTACGGTGATCTCCGTCTTCACCTTCAAACCGACACAAATGCTGGACCAAACAGCATCCAACAAGTGGTTTTAAATCGCCAGCAACGTCAGATGAAGTTCCCACATTTACGCGGCCGATGGGACGTGGACAGTTTCCAGTGGCACTCCAGCCCCAACTTGGTGAAGTACCACGACGACACGCTGGCCCCATTGAGAGACAACGTCCCGACCATTGACCCGGTCTCTGGGTTCGTTTCCGCGGCCACAGACGTCGACCGTAACACAGGCATCAATCGTATCCCATCGTTACAGCAAGTTGACAATACCCCAAACACGGTCACACCGCAGTCTCCTCGCCCGACGACCACCAGAGCTCACAGGGGGAAGGAAAAGGAAAAAGATAATGGAACATTTGAGGCAAAGAAACCTGTAACGCCGCACTTTTCTCGTGCAAGGTCTAACCCAGAGATGAGACTTGTGAGAAGCGAATCAGATGTGACACATGTATTGAATGATCCTGGAACATGGGCAGGCAGGAAGATCAGTGACGGCTTCATTAGGGCGAAATTAGGAGGTTATTATTTGTTTTGATGAATTTATAATATAATGTCACAAGTATTAAACTCGGATTCCATATTGAACTTAGAATAACATGAACTATATGCTGTAGTTGTATTGTAGTAGGCATGACCCTATTTTTTTGATGCCAAATGACGAGTTACAATTTTATCATAAAGCCAAGAGTGCTTGTTGTAATGTATATATTGGTGAATACATGTACTTCTAGAACTATGAGGTTTGTTTTGCTATCATCTCCAGGATGACAGCAAAACAAACCCCATACGCCTCTCTTAATATTTATGAATGAGGTACGTCACAATGCTAACTCAAAACGAGGCGATGGGTGCAGCCACTGCAAGTGATGGGGACAGTGCGCCCATAGCCTCATTTTGGATAAGAATTATGACGTCATGCATAAGTATTAAGAGAGGCGTATAGCTCTTGGAGTTTAGCAAAGCGTCAGTGGCACACTGAATTCAAACTTGAAGATCCCACTTGCGTGGATACACAGGGAATTCAAGCAGAAGCCATTATGCATTATCCTCCCCAATGGTTCACAAAGCCTACTCCTAGAACTATGAGGTTCGCTCTGCCATGGTTGGGGTGAACCTAACAGCTCACAAGGAGTTCTCAAAGCCCAACCAGTTGGGGTGGTGGGTTAAGCCTCAACCAAGAACTGACATTACAAGTAGGCTTATGGAACTATGGGCTGATTGAGTTTTAATCAAGTTTTTCCTTTATTCAAATGTTTCTTTTGTCCATTTTAACAGGTTGGACGAGCAAAGAAGATCCGAGGCAAGCTGCTGCTGAACAAACACGAATTTGGAAACAGCTACATGAGCGGAATATTAAGAATCAAGTTAATGTAAGTCGAAAGATGGACAACTGCGTCATAGGGTGTCGTTATCGTGGCTTAGCGGATAAGAGCATTGGCCAAGCTCGGGTGTTTCTGTTCAGCAAAGTGTGGGTTCGAGTCCCGGTCATGACACTTTTGTCCCTGAGCAAGACACTTACATATAACTTTATTTGCTTATGGGTAAATTAGTACCTGTGAGTCTAGAGTTGGTTCTGGTGATTGATTAAGCTTATTTTAGTTTGATACATATTTGCGGCTATATTATACTCTCAAGGGTGCTGAGATGATTTGAGTAATGAAATAAATGGATCAGCGAAAATTGTTTGAGCGAATTTGAATAAGTAAATAATAATATTGCACATACTGTATTTATTTTTTTCTCTCATTGTTTAGTCTGTAGATCGATCCCCTGATTGGAAAGATGAAGCAGCTTTGAGATACGTCTACACATCGGCTGCACAGCGGTATGTTTACACTGTCATTACATTTCTTGTATTGTGTTTTTTATTGAATGATTTTTATCAGCCTGATGAGGCCACTAGTGAAGTGGTGAAATGTCACTGAAAACTTTTTGGATTTGTTCTCCATTTTTCATCCATATATTGGAATTGGTAAAATGAACATCTTTACTGAAGTTCTAATGGACATTCCTAATAATTCAATAAGAATTCATAAGTTGCATTTTTATAATGAAATCATTGATTGGATATTTGATCAAGTAATTTATTGACTTTACACAGTGCCTCCGAAGATGTCAGCTGGGACAGCAAACTGGCCCCCAAGGTACTCCCTCCGGCCTCAACGTTAGAGTCACAAGCTGATGCAGTTTCCCATCGCTTTTCTGTCAACAAAAGATACGATCCAAATGCTGGGGAATGGCAGGTAAAACCCCCAAGCTTTTCTCGTGCAATCCAACTGTCGATCCAACTGAAATGGAGACAAAAATGGCCAACCAACTTGCAAAATAATCAACATGCTAAAAACATGAACATTTGCAGAATTATTCTGTATTGGATAGTCTTTTTTTTTTTTTTTTTTTTTCTTTTTTTGCAAGTTGCCAGACACACAAGGCCTGAAGGCCACTTCAAGGTGTGGGCTACAATTATTTCTTTCCACAGTCCATACAGTCCATACGGATGTAGGCTTGGATAGTGGCAGACCCATGCAAAATAATCATTGTTATTATTATTTGGATTTGGGTCAATAAAAGATAACCCCACAGCTTTAAAATCACCAATGGAGTAATATTGAATGTCTTTATTTTATTTCACAGAATTTAGGAAGATCTTTTGATTGGTTCCAAAAACGTGATGGCCACCATACAAGAGGACCCATTGATTTGTAAGTAAATTCAAGCATTCATGGTCAAAATAGAGAATGTTTTCTTAAGTCAGGGGTTTTGGGTATGGGGGCAGGGGTACGAAACCAAATTTGCTTGCTAACATCATCCTTCAATGATGCGTACGAGACAACTTTCCATCTCTGTATAGACAACACTCAGTACATGCAAAGCCTAATATGCGCAGTGATGCACTCACTCACTTGAATGGCCCGTTTGGAAGTCTGGTCAACCATTGGTTCTACAGTATTCAACACTACATTGCCTTCCGCGTTTTCACTATAGTGTCACTGGTTCCCGTGTGCGCTTTACACATGGTACATGGAACAGGCTATTGGGACCACGGAATAAACCGTGGTCATGAGGCTGGTTCCAAATGGTCGTCCACAGTAGACAACCAATGGTCAACCAGCCTGGGTTCGAGTCAAAATAGTCAACCTTTAGTTAACCAGTGTGCACTCTCAAACTTGCTCTAGGTGACAGCAGACTTACCAGGTGAATTCATTTTTCACAGAATTGTGCACATGCTCAGAACAATGAAAACTTACCCGATAAGTATGCTGCCACCTATCATTACATAGTCTTCAATTCCCAGTGCTCACCAAAAGGTCTTTACTGGAATAAACTTTTGATCTGTGCAATTTTCTTGTTCTCTTGTACAGCTGTAGTCCACATAGAAAGAACAACCAGATTCCAAATTACACTGGTTGTATAGGAGGGGAAGGTGAGAGGGAAGACCCTCATAGATTCTTCATACCGTCGACTGAGCTTCGTACATTGGTTCCAAAGTACACTGAGACTGCCAGGTAAGGGTTTTTAAGTGTGCAAGATTAAACTGTTTGACCAAACTGATCTAAGTAGTTAATGCATTTCTTAGGTGACAATGTATCTGCTTTTTGTCATTCCAATCAGGTCTTTTTGTTGTTAGTTCCATAATAATAATAACAAGAGAAGTAAACAAATATAATAGATAAATAAGGCATAAAAGTAAATATGGAGGAATTGTGAAAATCAAAGAAGTTATAAGGAAGACATTAGTCTAGGGGTCGATTTCAGCTCAACCTAGTCCTAACTTAGGACTACTTCTAGGACTCTTTATGAGTTATATAAAAAAACAACTTGAGGCTAGTCCTAAGTTAGTTCGAGTATCACGCCCTAACTTGAGATAAGACTAGTCTTAACTCTTTGAAAAATCCACACCATGAACTTTTGAAATGCACCCTTTTGCTAATATGTCTGATTTGTTTTCTGTTCACAGGCGTTCAAATATCCCAGGTTACACAGGATGTACTCACTGGTGCAGTGATGAGCCAGCTAATATGAATGTGGGCATCCCCCAACCACAGACCACAGCTAGAGTACACAGGTGAGCATTGAAAACATCATCTCAACTTTAATTCTTGTCGAATTGTTTTATATAGTTGTTGCAAAAGTCTGCCTGGAATTACCAAAGCAGGGGTCCAATGACCATGTGTCCTTTGTTCCCATCCCAACCACCCTCTATTCATTTCGCTTTCTGCGCGCATGAAAGTTTTGCATAAAGTTGGTTAAGGAGTTTTGTCAGTGGCCACATCAAAATACACCATCTGACCCATGACGATGCTCCTTATACAAATTGATGTGAAAACTATGCATACGTGCAAACCATGCATGCAAAAAATTAATCCCGGGCTAATGGTCATGCAACCCAGAGTGATTATATATAATCTTTTACCATTATTTAGATCACCGTAGCTTAGAGTGCTTAATTGAACATTGTTCTTCAACAATTGCCCGCTTGCCTAGTGCCAGCTAAAACACAGATTTGTTATTTTGACCTCTCAAATTATTCTATTTTTTCAGGAGTTTACCTGCTCGCATGAACAGGTCTCCACATAAGCGTACATCGAGAATGTCGCGCATGGTCACGCTAGTACCCCCAGGAAACCCCTTCAACACAATCGATAGAGACCAGAGAACACTGGAGCAGTACCACTGAAGAGGTTTACTGTTAGAGTAAGCAAGAATCAGGGCAGTCTGAGCCAGTCATCAGCACCTGGATGCCAGGAAACTTAGCACATCATCAATTTGCCTTGGATCATTGGCGCGTAGAGAAAATGCTGTCTTGTCATTAGGCTTATCAAATTTCCACTGCAGCTATTGATTGAAGACTTGTGAAGATTAATATCTTTACGTGCTCCGAGATCTTAATAATATGAATTTATGAGAAGTGATTTGTTCGAAAAGTTTGAAACTACACCAAATTACAGGCCTTGAATTACACCAATGGAGGCCATGGTCTTGGCCTTGGTGACCCTTCAAAAGTTTCTCATGGGACTTCAACATTTGCCAACAAAAGTGTCCTTTGCGAACTGAAAATGGCCATGCCCTCTTAAAGATGAAACTCCAGGTCTGATCTGTAAAGGGTCAATTGGGTTTACTGTGGGTTCCATGATGCCTTCAAAAAGATGGGTGTTTTTAGTGTGGGATTCCACAGAGACTTGTATATTTAAGCAAAGGGAGAAGCGCTTACAAAGGAATGGACATTTTTACCCAAATGAATGTTTAAAGAAGGAAGTCATTGAGTCAAGATTTCATTGACAGGTATTTTCTTTTTGTCGCTGTGCATGGGTGCTATTGGTATATCCCTGGGTTTTTAAACAGCAAGGTTTCCTTAAAAGTCCTAAAGTTATTTTTTGTATTGCTACTAATCATGAACAAATCTTGTTATGTACAATTAATCAAGCTAACAAAAGAAGGTATGCTCATAATTTGACATGGGAGCCACTCAACATTTTAAATATAAAAGGGATTAATAGTACATGTATATTTTTTACATAAATGATGCTTTGTATCACAGTGTGCTTGAATATTTTACCTCCAAATTTATTGGACGAAATCACAGTGTTTTATTTATTTTTCATTTTACACCAGATTTAACTAAGACCTTCATCATTAAGCGGCCATCTTGTTTATCTCATTTCGTGGTGTGGTTTTAAAAAAAAAATAATCATAAATGCAACAAATACATAAGCCTATTATGGAAATAAGAAAATGATGGCCGCTGCTGCATGAGGATTGTTGAATTCATTTGAAGTGTTGTGACAAAAATAATAGCTATAACTGAATTTGTGACATCTATTTTCTTAATACTCCAAGTTTTATAGTCGAGGCTGGTTTTCATGGCAATACTGTATTTTAAATGGATGTGTAGCCTATGGGATAACATAAGATTTTGTGAATTTTAGTATTTTTATATTATCACTAAAAAACACCAACAAATCGCCTGGTAAACACAAAACATAGTAGGCTGATTAACAAAAGGCTACCTTTTAAAAGGGGAAAAATAATTATAGTAGGTTATTGGAAAATATCTTGTTGATACCTTTGTCCCTCATAACTAACTTGGCCAAAATGATTAATACATTGAAATTTATAGAATTTAATTGTACTTGTGTATGATGAACATTTTTCTATTTTGCACTACACTGACCTGTGTTTTATCCACAGACTGGGTCTAAAATCATGGTTTTTGAGTGGGTTTTTTAATTATAAAAAATGATGCTAGGACTAAAAGAAAAAGACAAGGAATCAAATGAAAAATTATGCAATTTGTTAGTATTTATGAATTTAAAGTTTGAATTAACTGTATGTAAATTTTGAATGAACATTAAATCAAGTCGGAATGGAAATTGATGTTGAATTGTGGGATATTACAATTTGTTTTCCCATGTTAATTCTTGATGTATCAGCCTTCGAGCTGTTTTCATCGAATTGTTTTTTTTTTTTTTTTTACAATTTCAATCAATATTCTAACTAGCACGTGCAACTCAAAAATGTCGTCTGCAAAATAAAAAAGCGCGCCAAAAATCATAGCCTACATTTTCATTGGCGAAAAGTTTTAGGCTGCTTTCACTTTTTTGAAGCCAGCTAGCTGGTACGCGCTGAGGTTTACAAACGCGCATACATGCCCAATGCTATAATGTTCGTTTACCATTGACACAGTACATGCAGTGCATTCCAATCGGGCGTCCATACATTCATTACATACACGACCGTACACTCTGAACGAAAGTACACACGCGCACGAAAACCCAAAGCAGACGACACACTTGCTCAGTGCCTCTTAACTCTCTACCATAAATAGCTCTTTGCTCTCTACTCATATCTTTGGTATGTTTTAGTTAGTGAAACAAGGTCCTTTCTCTTTGGTGGTACTGACAGTACAGCATTTGCTGATTTGCCGGCAGTTTTAATGACTACAGTTCCTGTTTACACTTGGTATTTTTGAGTTGAACTTCATCATGTTCAAGATGATGGAAATAACACCAGAAGAGGTAGGGATTTTTTTCAATGAATTTACTTTTCATTTTTGTCAACGCATGCAGTGGTGGCGGTTTGTGCTACTGCAAAACAAGACAAGCGTACACTGTTCACTACAGCTGTTATTGTTTGTCATGTTTGACATTGATATATTGTTGAACTGAAGCAAATTTGTGCATGGTATTTAATCATTAATTCTCTTTTCTGTGGGCATGGTCACAATGGTGGGCATCATTCATTCATGATCATGATGTTGCTTAGCCCTGCCCTTGGCCTAACCATGCTAACAATGTAAATCACCATCTCCCTTTTTTGTATTAAACTAAAAGTACAATGTAGATGTCAGTCAGCACGGTCAGTGTCACTAGTCACAGAACATGCAGGACACTTAAAGGAACACGTTGCCTTGGATCGGACGAGTTGGTCTATAAAAAAGCATTTGTAACCGTTTTTTATAAAAAGCATAATGGTTGGAAAGATGTTTTAAAAGTAGAATACAATGATCCACACAAATTTGCCTCGAAATTGCGTGCCTTTCCTTTTACTGTGCGAACTAACACGGTCGGCCATTTGTGGGAGTCAACAAATTTACTCCCATAATAAATGGCCGACCGTGTTAGTCGACGAGGTAAAAAAATAATAGGAAAACCGTGCAATTTCGAGGCATGTTTGTGTGGATCATTGTATTTTACCAAATATCTTTCCACCCATATGCACTTTATAACAAACGGTTACAAAGACCAACTCGACCGATCCAAGGCAACGTGTTCCTTTAATATGCTACGGTTCTGCACATCAGCACAGGCTAGTGTAGTAATTATAGACCCCCATACTCCCATAGTAATTTTATTTATTCTAAAGAGGGGCCCAGGGCCAGGCAAAAGTAGAGCAGAGGGCCAATTTATTTGGCACAAGCAAATATCCCTCCTTGCAAAAAAGTCCTATCTAAACTAAGGAGAAAAAAATGCCTAATTAGAATCTTAAAGGACTGCTTTAAAAGCATGTTAAGTCAATATAAGGCCTAGCTAGGATAGATAAGTCAAGATAAGGCCTTAGGTACTTATTAATATTAGATTTTTCGTCACTTCTTTGTCGATTCATGAATAAGATTCCTATTTTCTAAGAAGGCACCCCCTTAACTTCTTAAGCCTATAGTTTCTCAAAGTCAAAGAAGGGTTAAGACTATAATGGCAACAGCTTTTTTAACAAAGGCTCTTTATATTCTAGATCACTGCTCTGCCTATAGACAATATTTTTGTGCGAGTTATTCACTGATCGAGAGGCGCTACCCTTCATAAAAAAAACCATAATAAATAAAAAAATAGGCCTATGTGCTAAGGATTAGTTTTTAATCTGTTGCAGGTGAAGGAGCTATCTTGGGTGCAATGTGAAGACGAAGCTTGTCTGAAATGGAGACGGATTGACCGGGAAGAGGTGACCAGCCTTGAGAACAAATCCTGGTTCTGCCATATGAACAGTGACCCAAAACACAACAGGTCAGTTGGTTGCTTACTTGCCTAAAGGCATTGGACACATTTGGTAATTTTCATAGACCAGTTTTCTCTCTTGGTGTATCCCAACATGCATAAATTAGAGCCAAGTAAGAAAAGAAGACAGTCAAGGAGATTCAGTTTTAGTGTGAGGAGAACCCCAGAGAACTATTCTAGGGAAAATCCATGCAGTCAAATAGGGACTGAAAACCCAATCCACAATTTACATGTAGTATTCGCGATGGGATTCGAACCAGTGTTCCAGCGGTGGAAGGCGAGGCACACCCCTACACCAACCTGACTGCATTATCAATCTATTGCTCAATCATTACACTTCCATGATCTTTCCTTTTTATCTTAGATGTGAGGACCCAGAGGAAGATCACAGGCGAACGATTCAGACAGCCAACAAATGTGGCTACCGTTACATCTTTAGTCAACTACCCAAAGGCTCCCTAGTCTGGGCTAAGATGACAGGTCATGTCAGGTCAGCTCTATACTTAATTATCTTTTTCAGTTACTTACTTATTTATTTACATACTTATTTTGCACCTGCGGCAAACAATTTGCTGCAATGCATCTTGGGAATTAAAAATTAGTTGCAACCAGTGTCAAAGTCGCAACTAGTTGAGGCACTACTAGTCGAGTAGTAAATTTCACTAGTCGCCCAGGCTTATTCCATTACGAGTATCAGGTCTGATGTTGAGCAATGACATAAAAACATGAATTTCCCTGTATACAGATGGCCAGCAATCTTATCGGAAGACCCGGCTACTGGAGACTATTCCGTTATCAATAATGAGACTGGGACGCCTACCGAGTATCACGTTGAGTTCCTTGGACAACCTCAACACTCCCACTGCTGGGTGCCAAGCGGAAATGTTGATGTCTACGGGTCCTCATGCTCTTACCCCAAGCCACAAAGGGTATGAGAAAATTACCAATTTATCTTCATAGGCACTAGACACATTTTGGTAATATTCAAAGACCACTATTTTCATGTGGTGTGTCCCAACATTTGCATGAAAAAAGCATGGTGAGAAATGACTTCCTCTAAAGTAAAGAGGTAATTTCTCACCCAAAATATTTGAATCTGAGAAAGACTTTCGGCCCGACGCCTTTCTCAGGCATTTGCGAGCACAACTGTTCAACAAGGGTTTTTTCTTTCATTATTCTCTTGCAGCTAAAACCAAAATTTATATTCTTTATCCCCGATGCAAATTTAACATCTATTAAATCTGGGTTACATACACAAACCTAATATCTTAGTATGTCCTTGTATTTTCAAGAGTATTTGAACAAATTCCTCCTTACTTCCTGTTTACCTGATCCTAAATCAATTAAGTTTTCAAATATTTTGTTTTATTTTATTTAAAGAGTACCAAACGAGGCAAGAAGTCCGTAGCCATGTCTGCATACATTTTGAAGAAGAGTGAGCAATACATCAAGAACTTACATGCATCTATGGATGAAGCTGAGCTCATTAAGTCTCTTAGTAATGAAGAGAGGTGGATAAAATGTGTCTTTCGTTATAAACCAAAGACGGAGGCAGCTGAACATCTCAACAAGCCAACAGGTAGCCTACATGTTAATGGTGTCGTCTAAACTTTGCAATATTTTTCAGATTGTTTAGAGAATACTTTTTTTTAAAGACCCCCCCCAAAAGTTGTAGTTACTGTGCATGAATATAGACGATGTGACCTACATGTATGTTTACATTCAAACCGACCTCTGTTGACAAAACACTGTATATGTCATGTTTCGCCGGGCAAAAAAGATGCGTAGTCATGGTAAGATTGCATACTTTCTAGCTGGCTGCCAAAACACAAAGGTTTTGCCCGGCGGTATGCGCGCAAATCATGTTATGATTTTTGAGTGATGTCAGAGGTCACATCGTCTGTATGTAGCGTGTCATTGCTGGCCGAGAGGTTTAGCGCACAGGACTGGAGCTCTGGTGCTTCTGATTGGCAGAGTTTGGGTTTGAGTTGTACTCATAGACCTTATCGCAAATACCAATGCGCAAGCGCAGACTGTTGAATGAGGTGCATTGTGGGATATATATGGATCAAATTTGGATACCAGCAAGACCACAATGCACCTAATTCCAAGCTTTACGCGCGCGCCCCGGTATTTGCGAAAAGGTCTATGCCACTTCTAAATTGTGTCCTTAGGGATTGTGTGTAATTGGAACCCACTGTTTGTTTTAGTCCTTTATAGTTGTACGTGTAGATATTTTATACCAAAAAACTAACTTGCAAAATTTTAATTTCAAAAAGTGGAGGAGTTTTTGAGATATGGAGTGGTTATCATGCAGGTAGAATAATCTGCAATTGGGATACACAGTGTAACATTAGTGCAAGGCTCTTGGATTATTGGATATATGCATATTGTTTTGTTCAGGTTATGAATTGCATATTTGTTTTGTTTTTTTTGAATATTTTGTGAACTAATTCAAATGACCCTACAGAGGAACAGAAAGAAAAACGGCCAACTCAACAAAATGATGTGGTTAACCCAGCAGTGAAGAAAAAGCGAGGAAGACCGCCGTCCAAACCTAAGGAAATCAGAGAATCCAAAACAACAGGCAAATCTACACATACAAAGAGACCGGTAAGAAAAAATTTTCTTCTGCAGAACTATCAAGGTCAAGTAAATGAAGACCCTCAAAACCACAGTTGGTTATTCTGATTGTCGCAACAGAAATAAGCCGAAATAAAAAAAAAAAAACTCATGGCAAACCAGAGATCGGAATCGTTATTTTTGTTTTTGGATATGACAGAATTTGGCCAATAGGCCAACATTTTGTTGTAAACATGTTGGATGTATTGAAAACAAAACGATGGAAATGAAGTTACTCTTCTTAGGGCCACTGATTTTCCGTTTCAGAAAAGTGCAAATTCCGTTTGGCAAAAACATGAATTCCGTTTCAGGCACAAAAAATTCCGTTTCATGTTTTTTTAATTAGATAAAAGGTTGTTTAATACCCAGGGACACACTTATAAAAAACAATTTGAGATAAGCTGCACTGTTGACTTCGTAAAATGTTCATTTCGACTTCTTAAAACCATAGATGTACCTCCCCTTAAAGGTTTGATATCGTTTGTAGATCAAAGTTTTTGGCCATGACATGAGACCCTACTCACTGTGAATGAAGATGTATGTAATATAGTTTACTAGCCCTGTAGAGGCTAGAATTTAAGGAATTCCCAATCTTTGTTTTCTTTTAACTGTTTGCGTTATTTTTTTGGCTACTGCAGAAGACGGTATCTTTCCCTCAGCATCCAGAGTTTCTGCATAAAGCATCTCATGAACCTTCACTGACATCTTCAGATGATGACTCCACTCCTCAATTAGTACCTGAGCTTATCACCACTAAAGAGGAGCGCCTTCAAGCTGATATCAAGGTATGGCTAATTCATTCAGGTAAAAAAAAAACATTTTAACGGCTTGATGTTTCGACCCTAGCACAAAATCACAAACCACAAACCAGTTAAGGAGGAGCACCTCTAAGCTGATATCAAGGTATGGGTAATTCATTCATTGTCAAATGTTTGTACTTGTAATTGTTTTCCTGACCAGGGTTTAGGTACTTTTTGTATGACACAAAACACAATGTTCACAGATTTCCATTTAATTTACGCAGGTTGAAGATAATGGTAGTAGAAACCTTCCCTTAAAATATTACTTGTGATGTGTTTTAGTTTTTGAGAATTGAGCAAAACAATTTCACAAAAATAATTTTGTCTCGGGAGAGTACAGAGTTGCTAAGTACAAAGTATTTACGCGACTCTCCTAAAAACAGTCTTTTAATATTTGAGTGAGAAATTACCTCTAACTCAAATACTCTGTTACTTCAGAAGGAGCCGTTTCTCACAATGTTTTATAATATCGACAGCTCTCCATATTACTTTTAGTATTGCCCGTTATCAAGTAAGTGTTTATGAAAACTTTTACAAATGAGTAACTACCAATAGTGTTTAGTGCCTTTAAAGACTAATTCCTGTTCCTGTATATTTATCCCTTCACCAGCTTCTAAGAAAGGCAGAGGAGAAGTTTGAACAACGGCTGCACAGATTTTCACAACGTCATGGGATACCAGTGAAAAACAGTAGGCCCAATTGGCAAGGGCGCCAGGTCAGTCCCTACCAGGTCTATATGGCAGTGCAGGAGCGAGGTGGCTACAATATGGTAAGCTACAGGTGTAGTCTTTTGCCCTTACATTATCAGGCTAACTTCTTTGTTGCCCCTTGTATTGGCCTTAGTGCCCATTCAAAAGTTTCCCCATAGACTTTCCCAAGGTTTTCCTTTGGAAGTGCCCTTTTTGCAAAGTGAAATTGGCCTTGCCCTCTCTAAAATGAAATTCCAGGCCTGCATTATGTCCCGTCCACTTAAACAACTGCCCTCTCAAGTGACATTGGACAGGTTCATATCAAACATAGCTTGAAAATAATTATCTGCTAAGCAGAAATGAGCAGGAGCCAGTCACATATTGTACATGCAACATGGTAGTTCAGCCTGTAACCAGTGGTAACCTTATTTTGGTAAGCATAATTTCTTTATGCTTAGCTACTTTTTATGCTTAAGCAGCTCTATGAAATTGGGCCCTGATCAACAAGCCACTACCCAGACTGCACAATTCGCAAACAATTTATAGTACAGCTCTCTCTTCGGCAGCACTTCTTTATACTTTTGTGATGTCAGACTTTTGGCTTCTGACTGACACCAATGCACAAAGATATTTACAAATTAGGTATCTAGACCGCCAACATAATGGCTAGATAGCTCAATTGGTAGAGCACTGGCATATTAATCCAGAGATCCCAGGTTTAAGTCCTGCTCTAGGCAATTTGTCATGCATCATTATACTCATACAAAAACAATATATTTTATGTGACTATTAATGTTGGTTTTTACCCATACACCGATGTGTGTTAGCACTGTATACTCAGTACTTTCCCGAGTCCTGTGAAATAAATATCACAGGCATGTTACTTGGGTGGGATTTGAACCCACGACCCTTGCTATTCTAGAGCAGTGTCTTACCAACTAGACTACCGAGGTTGGAGGTAGCTAGAGGCATCTCTTATAAACAATATATGAATTTATTACTTGTGTTAAACTCAAGGTTTGTGCCAACCGTGCCTGGGCTCAGGTCTACAAAGATGCCTGTGGAACAAGCTTGGGACCTCATGCATCAGTCAGTAGCGCAGTCAAAACATACTATATCAGGTGATGATTTCTCTACTTTTTGACCAAATAACCAATTTACATTTATCTAACAAATTGATTTCTCAAATCCACCACTACCCCACTGTCATTTTAAACTTGATACAATTTTCCTGGAAATACACGGAAAAACAGGGCTCAAACACTTTGAGAAACATCCAAAAGACCACAGGGCTTGCAGCTTAAAATGTTTATTAAACTAGAATTCTTGCCACGGCATTTTTTTATTATGATTCGGGGCAAGCTTTTGCGTAGTTGCATTTAAGCAGTGGCAAACACAATTCTGACTAAATGTCTATGAAACAATTGCACCGTCTGGGTTTTCTTATCTGGAAGTTGCTATACACAAAAGCTTGCTCCGAACCACTTGACATAGCAACTGCCTCTGTAGTCGGAAGAATTCACACTTAAGCAGTTACATGTGAGTAAGCAAGTCATTGTACCAGATCATTCAAAACTTGTAAATGACTTATTGGCCCTACAATCTACCATCGAGCAGGAGGTTTAACATATAATTTAACAAACTTTATTTCAGATACCTCCTTCCTTATGAACTGCATGAACTACGCTCAGTTGATGTCGATAAAACATTGAGATCATCTGAGACGGACCACAGAAAGCACGCCAAGAAACACCATAAGACTAAGAGTAAGAAACACACAAAGTATCCGAAGCAAGTCGCACAAATGTCTAAACAAGCCCCGTCAGTCACCACTAACCAGAAGTGCCTATCCAATCGACCAATCACCATGTCCTGTCAGCATAACAGACCAATAGTAGGGCTTGAGCGGACGTGTCAGCCTGTGATTGGACAAGCAGCTGTGACCTATCAACCAGTTGGTGGTCTTTATCAGCCAATGACAACCAAGAGTCAACATTGGTATCCAATAGCAGATGAGGAGAAATCTGAAAGGGCTCACATTGGTTCTCAGGGACAACCATGCTTAGCACCAACACCACATGGCTTCCAAAAAGGTACTGAACAGCGATACGTATCCATATATATTTTTTGTTACATCTCAAAGAGGCATCATTCTACAGCTTTCTGTACTGTGGTCAATTTGAATCCCTAATCATAACCGCCCCAGACAGTTTATTGGTGGGGAGAGCAGTCACCTGTAGATATAACTTCGGCTAGAAATGTGTAAACATAGGCGTGGCGCGCAAGCTTTCCACTTAGGAGCTTATTTACACAAACTAAAATAAATACACCTGTAATCAATGTACTATTATTCAACTATTAGTGCACGCGTGCATGTACACACAGGGGTTGAGCGCCGCAGGCATTTTGACACTTCCCAAAACGGAACATGAGTATGACAAGCTGGAAATTTACAACAAATTAAGGATAGATTTTCAAAAGTTTGTACGATTTTTTAAATTCATTAATAAAAATCAACAAGTGGTGACTCGGTCTTGAACGTTCTTTTAAAATATTGCAGGGTCGTGGCCGTGCAATCAGCTTGGTCCTTTAACATACGTTCAAGACCTCATACCACTCTTTTATTTCCTTATTTTTGTATAGATGCAGATGGTTCATCAGGAGGGTTTATTGACGTAGATTATTTACAGGAAGAGTCCAATCAAGCCTTGATAGAGCTGAAGGTTATGGAGGAGATGCTGAGTAGTCTGGATAATCAGGACGGCAAAAACAGTACCTCAGCTGGCCATGTGAAGACCTCTACTGGACTAGATCAACCTACTCATTACGGTAAGTACAGAGCCCAATTTCATAGAAAATATTGCTTAACAACTGTCTGCTAAGCAGAAATGAAAAGGACACCCTCAGGGAAGCTTCCGAAATACACAGACTGGATACTGTGCCACAGGATATTGGTCATTTCATTAGCAGTATTTGGCATACCATCCTACCACCCTCCTCCTCAGACAACCCAGTCTACTGACACGCCCCACAACACAGCCATGAGCCAACCAACCACAGGTCTCCTTTCAGGAGAACCAATCAGAGAATAGACTGACTCTACACTGAAACCTCTCAACCCCTTTAAATAAGCACAATTCAGTCTCCTAAAGATGACTAGATCAAGCTAGTCAAAACGTTGAGACCAATTTAAGAACTCACTCTGCCGACTGTGGTCTCAAGGAGATAAGATTTTCATAAGTAGGATTGGAAACTCTGCATGGTGAACGTTTGACCAGGAGAGGTAACACCATGTGGAAATCTCTCTTTAAGTAGTGTAATTGGTTCTGAAAAGAACCGGTGGTTAACGACTCTACGTTTTGATAAGTATGCTCTGACCGTCTTCATATTTTCATATTTTCATATTTTCATATCACAATCTTTTTCATTCAGACACGCAGGCTTATCCCAGTCCACTGTCAAGCAGTAAGCCAGTTTGTCTAGAGTTCTATTCCAATCCATATGACGAGGAGTTTATGCTGATCAATCAATCCACTAGCAGGGTAAGAAATGGATAGATGCGTTTAAAGGTACTCGACACTATCGGTAATTACTCAAAATAATTGTTAGCATAAAAACTTATTTGGTAACAAAATGGCTCCATCTGAAGTAAACGTAGTTGGTGAGAGAGGTAATTTCTCACACTCAAATAATAAAAGACTTCAGCCCTGAAGCCTTTTATTATTTGACAGACATCTGACAGCACACACATTTGTGCAACAAGGGTGTGTTTTTGAATGTTAACTTTTTGTTTTACTTACCAGGGGCCACCGATCGACAGTTCCCGCCAAGTTCCAGAAATTTCTCATTTTAACAACACGGAGAGTACCAATGCTACCAGTAACTGCCACAGGAAACAGATTGCCCATGGGGGAGAACAGTCTCTCCTGCCTCAACAAGATGCCGCCTATAGTAACATCCTTCTTGACTTGGATGCAGTTGGACACGAGATTGACCGCTTAAACGAGGAGCTTCATGAAGACTTTCTGGATATCTGAAGATGAACTTTTGTGATATAGCAACGTTTTGGGCATCAGTTCTGCAAAACAATCCTTAAAGGCACTGGACACTAATTACTCCAATAAAAAATACTCAACATTTGAATTTGAGAAAATTAACCATCAAAAACGTTTCTCAGATTGGGTATTCCAATTACAAATTATTTTTCCTGCAGGGACTGAAACACTATCTCAAAAATGCTATCACCTCTAGAAATTAAATTTTCACAGGTTAGTTTGATTGAATACAACTACATTTATAAAGGATTGAAAGAATCAAACAGTTCCAAAAAACCAAAGGTATTCGTTCCCTTTAGTATATATAATTGAAAACCATTTTTACCTGTAAGGTTATACTTAGGTTCTCCGTCCAATTCTGTCAAAAATTGCAAGAACACATAACATCACAGTATGTATAAAGAATACATTACATATTGTGAACTTTTTCTTCATGTAGTACTGTATTTACTGCAACAATTCTAAGTTTTATTTAAAAGTTCAATTGTTTTAAACCTTTTCAGTTTTATAAAAAAGTTCTACTATCCTAACAATAAATCATTTATGATTACTTATTGATATTTATTTTTGAAAATAATACAAACAACAAAAATATAAAGAAGTTATAAGTATTTAATTCTTAATATATAATTGGAAAGATTGTATAATATATGATTTTTAGCCACCTGTATAAAAGTTCTTCGATTAAAAAGCAATGAGAGATACTCAAATGCAAAATAAATTGTCTGCGCTTCAGTGATTCCTTTTTCCATTGGAGATAGCAAAGGTATTAAGAACACAGGAAAGCCAAAATAATGGCTGACATTGCATTGGTGTTTGTTTGACATGATCAAACAAAATATTTTATGCTTAAAATATGACATGGTTATTGAGGAAAATTCAACGTGTGAAGCTAAAATTCAGGATTTGCAAATGGAATTTGAGCTTCATTTGTTGTAAACCTCAACATGCCACAAAACACGCTGCATTATGTACTTCTTGGGGTACGTTTTGGTGGTTGAAACCAATAACTGTTTCAGTTGAATTGGCCATTGGTTAATCGCTTTGGCCAAAGACCGAAACAGTTATTGGTTTCAGCCGCCAAATTGCACCCTTGCATTGAGTTGTAATACTAATAAAAATAACCTGAGATTTATAAGGGATAAATGATTTCCACAAAATGATCAACCGCGCATGACATTAACTAGTATTTAAAACAGTACGTAAAAAGTAATGAAAAAGTACCTAACACTAAAAAATCAACAATTACGATTTGTCACAATAATCTACATTTTCAAATGAATTTTTCAAAGAACAATTAATGTTAACTCTATCAAAGAAAGGTGTCTTTTTACACACGATTTTTGAAGCTGATACATGTAGAAAACAAAAAGAGTAAAAACATGAGTGCCCTGTTGTACTGCTTGCATTGCGTTGTCACATTAATCAACATTTTCAATTTCATCAATGTTAAAGTAAGGGTGAACATTTGGCAATTACCAAGAAAATATTTGTGTTATTTCTATCCAAAAGATTATAATACTTGTAGAAAAGATGGTAACGACAGGAAGCTTCTTGCAAAAGTTATTCCGTCTGAAATGCCCCCGATGATGAGAAATCAATAAAAACATTTGAATCTGGCAAACTATACCCAATCCTACATGGACTGTACAAGGGGTAACCTTGTTTCAGCCCTAGGAGTAGGTGGCAATGGCCTCTGGAAAAAATAATTGTAGCCCACACCTTGAAGTGGCCTTCAGGCCTTGTGTGTCTGGCAACTTGCATAAAAAAATATAAAAAAATGATTCATGCATGAATTGTTTCTCAGATTTCTGAGGGTTGGTATCCATTCACAAATGCTGCGCCCATATGATTCGGTTGGTACCTGCTTTAAAGCCATTATACACTTTCGATACAGAAAAAAAAGAAAAAGTTCACAGATTTACAAATAATTTACAGGGTTTACAGAAGGTAATGGTGAAAGACTTCTCTTGAAATATTATTCCATGAAATGCTTTACTTTTTGAGAAAACATTAAAACAATATCAATTCTCGATAGCGAGAATTACGGATTTATTTCAAACACATGTCATGACACAGCGAAATGTGCAGAAACAAGAGTGGGTTTTCCCGTTATTTTCTCCCGACTCCGATGACCGATTGAGCCTAAATTTTCACAGGTTTGTTATTTTATATAGAAGTTGTGATACACGAAGTGTTGGACTTGGACAATACTGTTTACCGAAAGTGTATAATGGCTTAAAACTCACTAAGCGTGGATGGATTCGGAATATGTTTGTGTGAAAATACTGTGAAAAATCCTCCTAACAAGGTTTTTTAATTTGTTACCCTGCACCACTTAAACAATTAAATCCCCAAACCAAGTACTGTATACAGTCCTTTGCGTGTTGAAGAACAAACGCTAGTTATCAAATTTGTCAACTCCCCATCATTACTTGGCAGCGGTAAACACTTTAGACCTGGGCCCACTTTCATATAGCTGCTGAAGCAAAGAAATGTTGCTAAAAGATTTCTGCTCAGCAGAAATGAGCAGGATACCAGTCACAAATTGTACATGTGACATGGTAGTTTGGCTGGTAACCTTATTATGGTAAGCATAATTCTGTTGTGCTTGGCTACTTTTTGTGCTTAACCCTTTTAGAGACTATTCACTTCTGAATAATCATCACAAAATGCATAGATATGATCAAATTTTGTCAGTAAAAATGTCAATCAGAAGTAAAATGAAAAAGTAGTTTTGTTTAGAAATTGGGATACAATGTTGACATACTACATTGGAAAATTTAATATCCGGATATGACCTTTACTTTGACCTCTTTATGTGACCAGAAGTAGGCCGTTTGTGGCCCACTTGACGTCTTGATACAAGTCGCTTATTGCCGCTATGGTCTCTCAAGGGGTAAGCAGCTCTATGAAATTGGGCCCTGTTGGGTTAGACAGCTGTTAAAGGCAGTGGACACTACTGGTAATTACTCAAAATTATAATTAGCCTAAAACCTTTCTTGGTAATGAATAATGGGGAGAGGTTGATACTATAAAACATTGTGAGAAACGGATCCCTCTGAAGTGACATAGTTTTCGAGACCTCAGATTTAGAATTTGAGGTCTCGAAATCAAGCATATGAAAGCACACAACTTCGTGTGACAGGGGTGTTTTTTCTTTCATTATTATCTTGCAACATCGATGACCAATTGAGCTAAATTTTCACAGGTCTCTTATTTTATGCATATGTTGAGATACACCAAGTGAGAAGACTGGTCTTAGACAATTACCAATAGTGTCCAGTGTCTTTAAACCACTCTATCGAACTGAACCGGCTTACCTGTAGTGGGAGAAAACTGCACGAAGGTATGCGTCACAAAAGTTCTTCTTCAATCAAACATGTTCATCTTTGATTACATCTTAGAATTGTCCATGAACAGGTTTTTGATGGCCATCAAGCTGGTGTTTAGAGAGACAAAAAACCGCTTGATGTCTGTCCCTTCGTCGGACTTGAAGGTGAGAATACACGGCATGTAGCTGTAGCAAAAGATACATTGAGTATTTAATCCATACACACTTGCTGTTAGGGCAACTACACCAAGAGACCCTTCCCATGAAACATGTCAATTGCACATAGCGCGTGCACACTAACGTTTTGGTTGGCAAAATGAGGGGACATCACGCTGTTTTGTACACGGCTAATGGCTGCGTGACACAGACGCGATTATGTGTCTGCTGAATGGACATCTCTATGACATTTGCCAACCAATAGGCCTGTACGCATGCATGAATGTCATTAGCGTTTTTTATGGCAAGGGGCTACTAACTGTGTCACAAAATAAATGTGACAGGCTCCAAGAAATTGAGTCATCCATAAAGATGAACAAAAACTTTTTTTTCGACTTCATATGTTTCTTTGCTCCCTTATAACTATTGATGTTTTTTTATTAAACAGACTCAAAAAATGAAAATATGCATTAAGATAAAAATGTCCATAATTGATGAAAAACGTGCAAAAAGTAAAAATATTCTTACTGGTTGTCCAAGATACTATAGAACGCCCCATAGCCATCCTTAACCATGGGGGCACAGAATCCCTGGGTCTGGAAATAACCCGTACAGCTCGTTGATAACTTGAAATTCCCACCTCCTCCACTTTTAGGAAAAAACAAATCAAACAAAAAAATCCAAAAGTTATTTATGTACATAATGTCGAAATGGGTTCTTGAACTTACTCGTCGTCAGAGATGTTATAAAACAGAGCGTAGCCGTCTTTGCACATTGGTGCCACTGCCCCAAGACTATTGTTATAACCAGCACAACTCGTCGACAACTTGAAATGTCCTCCGCCACCACTTCATGATAAAAGAAAATAATAATATTGGTGTACGTTGTCACCATGTCTGATAACCACACTTCTAATATATCAAAGTCTCATATTGTAGCGTACCTTTTGAAATTTCTAGATGTTAGTTTTGTTGTGTACATCTGCATTTATATAAGAATAAAGGTATACTTTCCCTTTAAGACTAAATGTATGAGATGAAGCAACCTTAATACAATACATTGAAAGGGAAACAGCGAGATGAGATGGCACTTATTGGTGCCAGACCATAGCAGAAACACCAGTACCTCTTCTATTGACCCCTTGCACATACGTCACATCCGGCAACTGTACCACACTCACCATTTTGGTGGTCAATAGGTTTACGTGTAAACGCAGCATTTCCTAAAATGCGCACTTTACTGAATAACGCACAATGACATTGCCCACCAAGATGGCACATCCAGGTTTATTCTGATGACGACGTAATCTGAATTGGGTCAATTGACAATACGTGTACTTGGTCCTCTTATTACACAACATGCAGGACCTGTGGCTTTACATCCCAAGGACAGAGCGAATATGTCTCGCTTCAGTCAAGACCGGGACTTGAACCCACTGGATCGCTGGTCTGGTCTAGCAATTATTTTAGCCTTTCACCTCCCATCATTTTTTCCCTTACTTTAAAGAAAATGTGCAGTACACTTTCATACACTTTCATGCACTTATTCTCACCCCTTTTCGCGCGTCTATGCACCCTTACTATTACTGACATCAATAAACTTCAAGCTGGCATTTATATGTTCAAATATACTAATAATCTCCTTCCTCAATCATTTTCCACTTTCTTCACGTCGGTTCATGAAGTCCATGACTACTCAACCAAATCCCATAATAACCTGTTTCTTCCTTTCACCCGCACCCTGTACTCTAGCAACACCCTTCGATTCACTGGTCCACGTCTTTGGAATGCTATCTCTAGCAATTTAAGAACAATGCCGTCCGTGGGTCGATTTAAGATCTTCTACAAAAGAGTCCTCCTCTCCCACTATGTAACATAGCTTTTCTCTCCACTTATTTATTTTCTTTTGTCGTCTTCAGTTAGCCTGGTTTAACACTCTTTGTGTTTTTGTCGTTAGCATTTTGTATTGTCATTGTGTAATTGTCTTGCCCTTGTGTCTTCTTCGATGTTTATTTGTTTGTTTGTTTGTTTGTTTGTTTGTTTGTTTGTTTGTTTGTTTTCTTGTCTGTATAAAGGCTGTTGTCTATAAGCCACGGCTTAACTAACAGCCTCATGCTCTCGCTCCTGTATTGTACATAGTTAATTCCTAGTTATTAATTTATTATTTGCTTTTAGTTTATATTGTTTTTCTGTATAATTTAATACACTTTAGATTTGTTATATTTCTATGTACTGTCTAATTCTCACAATTGTTTTTTTGTTCTCAACAAAATAAACGTGTATTGAATACCCTACCTTTATTGTAAACATACAATAGTGGAAAACATAAATCGCAATCAGCAATAAGCAAAGTCTTGTTACCTTTTCGTATAAGCAGGATCAGTGTACAATGCAGGCATGGGTAACCCATCCTCCATGGCTATTGCTTGTAGACCCAGTAGGTGCCTATCACAACCCTGCGCATTCACTGCATCTGCCATGTTCGCGTTATGCCTCCTGAGGGCCGCAAGGAATAACGCTTGCCGTTCTGACGTCTGTGGATTCAGAGGGAATAATCAATCGTCAATTATAAACAAAATTTTACACCGGACTGCAGGGCCCAGCCAGGTTTCATAGAGTTTCATTTTTTTTTCCTTAACGTCTTTATGAAAAGAAAATTAGTGTGCTAAGAGAGAATTCACTTTTTGAAAAATTGGTCCTGGTAAGAACTTTCATAATCAATGAGCTTTACATTTAACACTTATTGCTGTGTCGTGGCCGAGCGGATATGACCACTGGGCTCAATTTCTGGTGTTTCTGTTCAGATAGAGTGTGGGTTGGAATCCCAGTTGTAACACTTGTGTCCTTTAGCAAGACACTAAACTATTATTGCTACCTCCTTCGGATGGGATCTTAAGCTGTAGGTCCCCGACTCCCATGTTATGTGCAATGCATGTCAAAAAAGACCAGTGCACTTATCGTAAAGAGAAGGGGTTCCCCCATATGTTTTTCAGTTTGATCAGCAGCATATTGCCCCGCAGCACCTTGTAAACTACTACATGGTGCTTCAAAGGAATAGGTCTCATACTTCAATATGTAGCTCCACAAACCTTGCAGGAAATAATACTTTGAAACAACCCTTGGGGTGTGATTAAGAGCTATGAAACAAGTATTATTATTATTACGAACCGATTTGGATGAATCCAGCATGGCCTGGCACCATTTGACTGACTCTATGGTGCAGGAGCGCACAGTTTCTGTCCGGCCATGGTAAAACTGTCGCGTTGTCGCCGTTTCATACGTGGCAGCAGGCTTGCCATGCAGCGAATAGTAAGCGAACAGCAGTGCCAGCTGGAATACAGAATCAGGATGTAGCTTGTGTAGCTTAGTCCAACGTTTACCAAAAGCCACAGACTTACTGGCCAGGACCAACAAGTTAGACGCATTTGTATTGAAGGTATTGATGGCCTTCTCCATAGCTCTCTTGATAACATCATCAACGGTAAAGATCAGCTCCTCAGGAGATTTGTATGACGTACCCACTGAGTCCTTAGTCTATAAAGATTGACAAAATACAATTAGCTGATTGCAAACATGCTTACCAACCAAAAGGACCTATGCTATAAATGCAAACAAATAGTAAGTGGCCTGATGTCTGGACGCTAGCAGAGTCTTTCTCGAAGGCTTAAGAAGGCTGTTTAAGAACTTGTCGCCACTCTTTGATTCCCTTATTCATAAACACCCATGACAATTCATGCACTCTGATTGGTCCTTCATCACACGGCCTCAACCCTTTACTTCCTTATTCCTTATTCAAAACTTCAGTAGATGATGCCAAATGGTCAGACAGTTACGAGGTTAAAGGTTAACCACTGCTCATACTCACCGGCCATTGCCCAGACGTCTTGACAAGCTGTTTATATATCACATCATTGATAGTAACAATGACCATACCATCAAATGGAGCATGATCTCCATTACAAGCAATGACTCCATTGCTGAAGCAGATCAAGTTGTAGGATTTGTCTCCCCATCGACTGTACACGTCTCCCTTAATAGTTGCTTCCATGAACTGTACAGAAAAACATAAGCAAAGTAAAACACTCGCTTCAGACAGGCGCTCTGGAGTCGCGCCATACTAAACTAAAATACATGAAAAGTTTGATGTCTCAAACAGTTAGAAGCAAATGGATGTGCTGGAAGTCAAAAGATCGACTTATACATAGTTTTGTGATCAGAGGTGGGCAAAAATTCTAAATGTTCTGAAAGTAATTGGAAACTGAGGTAAATTTAAATTATCAATATAAACCACAATGGAAACTGACTGGGTAAAATTTTTTAAATGTTTTTTGGGGGTTGAACAAAGAATTGACGGTTTTCTTAGGTATATTGTTAAATAAAATTGATTTGACTTTCATATTGTTTATCACTGAGTATTAAACTCCCAACAAAATAAATGATTTTCATTGTCATAAAATAATTTAAACTTAAGGTTGGGACCACAACGGTCCCAGAAGTTGAAATACGGCGAGATTTGCACAGTCTATAACACTGACTTACCTCTGATGGTGTCTTTGGGCAAGCATCATCCAGTTGTACAGTAATAACAGCCTGCTCAATATGATCCAGATGATGCCCATTCACAGGGTCTAGCGACCGAAGATGCTTATACGCCTTGGCAAAAGAAGTTCTGTCATCTGCCGTTAGGACGCCTACAGCCTGACCTCGAGACTGACTCAGCTTTTTGATGTAACACAGCTGTCTGTAGATCTCTTGAGCAGGAATGATTTGTCCGTTATCATCAAAGGGTCTCATACTGAAGATGTGACCGTTACTGAAGACGACTAGATGATTGGGACATGGTCCCTCTCGCTCTGCGTATAAAAAAACCCAAACCAATTCAAACAAAGGGTCAAAGCAAAATGTGGCAAACACTGAAAAGGTAAAATTTGAAGCCTTTCTTGAACATCTGAAGTGATGTTGCTGAGCGCAGATGTGTCGGGAGACTGTTCCATAATTGGGGAGCCTCAAATGCAAATGACTTAAGCAGCAGATTGTAGAGTGCGCTGGAAAACTTTGTGTTCAGTAAGTCTGGTTTTATCTGTTGATGAACGAAAGCCAGTACGTGCAGGCTAATAAGTAGACAGACTGGAAGACAATGGGCCAAGTCCTTTAAAGCATTTGTAAACAATAACCATGATTTTGAATTTGATTCTTGTCTTATGTTATTGTCTGTACCTGTTTTGAAAAAGCGCACCAACTTATCTCTGACTTCACCAGGTACTCTCGAGCAGTTGTACAGCCCTCTCATTTGATTCATGGAGAAAGCCTTGCCAGTGCGGCTCTTATCAACTGGAAACTGTTCTCTGCGAGGCAAAGGGAAAACAAGATCATAATATCGTATACAGCACTATATCACACCCCAGGAAGTTCAACATCTTTTGTGAATAGTGATATATCTGCTCTGCGAAGAGAGAGTGCATGGTGTGTAGTGCTGGGCGAATAGTCAAATTTTGGTATTCGGATACTGCTGGCCAACTATCCGAAATTAACCGGATATTCAAATAGTTTTTTCGCCGCTAGAGGGTGCTATTAAATATAAACATAAAAATTGCCGCTAGAGGGCGCTGTTCGTTTGTGAATGAGATCTTATGGGCGGATTGATATTAGTTTTAGACAGTGTCACTCGGTTCATTCATAAAAATAACCGGATCTAATTTAAAGATGGCGATTTGCTTTTTCTTTTGATCGTGATTGACTCTACGTGAAGAAAAACTTTCGTAATCTTTGAACAAATTACGTCAGAAATGTCATTGTTTTAACTCTTCACGGAGGTGAGCATAGTTAAATACTTATTTGATGCTGTTTTATGCTGTCTTAATAGAAGTTTCATAAGGATTCAGACAAAACATTCCAATCAGTTGTCGCCCGACGTCCGCGGATATTCGGATATTTAAAGAATATCCGGTTACTTGGTTGTAATTACAAAACTATCCGTTTAATAAATAGGTATTTGCGCCCATTCGCGGTTACGGATAGGAAAACCTATTCCCCATTAACCGGATATTCAAATAATTCGCCCAGGCCTAATGGTGTGTGTACCGTCCTCTGTCATTCCAGGCTCGTGAACAACTTAGAAGCAGTACAAACTGGCTCTTCTTAGTGATCCAATTTGTTATTAGGTTTAAAATTGACTGTGTGTGCGTTTGATTAGCTTCCCTGGGTCGACCCTGTGGTACTCATTCAGGGTGAGCCCCTGACAAGAACTAAACGTACGATCACTCACCCTCTCATGGTGACGTCATGCACCTGGGGCCAGCCCCAAGTGACCCACTCCACAAGCAGGGCACTTGGGGCTGACCCGAGTGAGCACCTGGAATGACATTAAAGCTATTCGAACGTACCGGGGGCAGACCTGGGTCTACCCAGGGAAGCTAACTGAACACACCCTATAATAACTTTATCAAATCATTAAATCACCTTCTCAATGTTAGGAAGATACCCATCTGGTACCAAATGGAAATAGCAGCCCGTTCACACTGAGTGCCCTCCATAGGGTGCCAGACATTGTCGTTGTAGGGCCCCAGACCGTTGATATTGCACTGCACTGCAAGGGGGGATCGACCGGACATGTAAGCTAGCTCTTCCCACCAGTGTTCCAGCTGTATTCAAATCAATAGATTGGATTAAATTAGATTTTTTTCATTGCTATTTATATACAAGTGTACAATAGAACTTCACTTGGCTCTCGTGCTTAAAAAATATGAAAAAATGGACATCAAACCCTCAGAAATCTGAGGAATGATTCATGGTTGAAGCGATTCTAAGATTCAAAGTTTTGATTTAAAATTTATCCAAACCATAAGCCCTACTTTGAAGAGAATCCTTTCTCTCTCAAAAATAGTTCATACTACAAATCAACAGGCTGCTGTGTTTCTCACCAGGTAAGTTTGTTCCAGTTTCCCTTGTGGTTAAATGACTGAAAACATTACACGTACCCAGTTTTTGCTAGTGCGTGCCTTTTCCTGTAGTTTACGGTGCAGTTTCAGTCCAATTCCATCTCCAAACGCCCTGACGACCTCCTCAGTTTTCTTGAACTCATCTTCAGTCAGAAATGGTTTGGCTATAAAATAAAAGTATTTGTGTATGTTTGGTTTTTGGAACAGTTCAATTATTTTCACACTATTGAATTGAAGATGCTATACATAACACATGGTCCTGTGGGTTGTGTAGACATGTAAAAGAACCCAGAGCACTTATCATTGAACACAGAAGGGGGTTCGCCCCGATGTTTCTGGTTTGATTGGCAGCATATTGCGCCACAGCACCTGGTACACCATTTGATGGTGCTGTGTAAAAGGAGTAGGTCGCAACTCAAACATAGTCCCACATACTTTGCAGGAAAATACTGTATGTTACAGCGCTTTGAGTGTCACTGAATGACAGATGCGCGCTATATAAGAATCCACTTTTTATTGTTAGAGTTGATGACTTACTTGATTCCAAGTATTTCTGCAGTGTTTGTTCCAGAGGGGGCAGAATCAGCGAAGGGAGTGAGTCCTCATACTGGAATGTCCTCTCCCTAGGACTGGATGCAGATGATGTGCTCATTCTTTTCTTCCTGAAAATTTGTGAAAAATTTCTTTTTATTATAAGTTTCAGTTTCTTAATCGGGCATTTTGCTAGGCTTTATTTATAATGGAGAAATTTTAGTGGCCCATATTTTGTTTTAAACATGATGTCATAATGTATCTTTTCGAGATAAAAACAGTAGCGATAACAACCAGTGAAATGGTAAAAAAAAAACATTCATGCAATCAAAGTACTATTTACATTTAAAATGACAAAATAAATATGAGCATATTCAATAAACAGATTGCACCAATTTGACATTACATGTAGATCACAAAGGGCAATTTGAGAACTGTTTACAAGACCTTGGCATTATTTACCTAGATAATGTACGCCGAGCTAGTGTTAAAGAAGAGCCATGCGGCCCTGACAACTCAATGATGGTGAAACAATTGTGCCAGGGCAGATTTACCCAAGGTTTGAGGGTGGACTTTGCACTGTTTTGAATCGCTTATCTCTATTAAAGCCTAGTCATTATCAAGGACCATGATTTGCAGTGATAAAAAAACTTTACCCTCTTGCCTCCTGTATACATTTAAGGGCACTGGACACATTTCAAATGTTATCTTTTTTACCAGATCAGGCTTCTTCCAATTCTTTGTAAAGTTGTGGAAAATTGTAGCACCTCTCCACAATTCTCAACGTTTTTTTGCCCAAGGTTGTCTATTTATAGATGACGTATCCTGGTGTCATGTGTTTTCAGTAGGATAACAGGAAAATTGTTCACAATCAAAAACTAAATATTTTTTTTTCAAATCATCTATCAAATGTTTTAACAATAACACTTACACTTCATGATGTGTTGAAATGTTTCAAGTTTTGGTTCTACGTTGCGAGAGACAGTCCGCCAAACAGTGCTTATGCATGCACGACATTGGAGCAACGTCACACTGTTTTCACACCTTTCATTGGTTGGTATTATATTGAATTATAAGCTAGTATGGCGTGCAAAATAAATCAAAAATATTATCCAATTACTACTAAACAAATTTAATTACATTTTTGTCCTAAGGCATTATGGCTACTATATTAGAATCCAGAGATATCATAAGGCATGAAAGTAAAACACCCCACCCCCTTGAAGCACACACACTTCATAACAATCTGTTTTCCCCCGTTTCAGACCAGTAATGTTTGGTTTCAGGAGATAAGAAACCAATCTATGAAATTTTCTCTTTAATGTATGCAGTTAATCAAAAACATTTTTGTTTGTCATTTTCACTTTAAATATTTTAATTTTTTCCCCATATTGGCACACCATAAAATCCCAAATAGCAACCACCTCACGTGATCCATCTGACTATAAAGCAGAATGAAACTCAATCTATCAGATAAAAATTTTTTTTTAAACTTTCGAGGTTGGATGATGTTTCTTTGACTCATTTGAATGTTGGCACAATGATGCAATAGTTATTTGTACTAAAAGTCAATCATTTTATAAATGTTTGAGCATAACCAACGACAGGAAACTTTATTCTCAGCATGATTAAGCCTGATGAAAATACAGACCTTGAGTATACTGCATAGCTTCTGTAACTGGTGCAGCTTGCACAATTTCGCGGTAACAAACGGGAATCAAAGTTGGGGTTCGAAAACATATGAGGGTCGATAACGTATGACGCTACGATCTATTGACATTGAAAAGAACGTGAATTTGCTGGTACCACGTCCACGGTATTACTAATAATAGGAGACCCGCGGCAATATTATGAGGCTTACAAATTTAAATTTGAAATAGACCTTATGCATTGACGTCATCCAGCCGCCGTCTTTGAGGTCAAACGGTGACGAAACAATCGAAACGCACATAGATTGGCCAATGAACAACCTCCTTTTGACCTCATTGCGGGGGCGCCGTACTGAAATGACGTCATGTGCATAACGTCTATATAGACAAGTGACCGGGAGTAGTACTAGTATAGTACTATTTCATTTGTAAGGTTAATGAAATAATAACCACTGCAACCAACGTTAACTTTTAGGATAACTTTCCGTATGGCGCCACCACTTTTTCACTCATTTTTACAAAAAGGGATATCTCATTGAGGTAAATTAGATACTATATTATTTCATATCGAATGAAAAAGTGGTGGCGCCATACGGAAACTTTTCCCTTTACTCTTCTTAGTTAGTCTTAAAGACTCTTAGTTTAGTTAGAGTTAGACTAGTAAGTAGAGTTAGAATACTTAAATGTTATTTTGAAAAAGATTGTTTTAATGAAATTTAGGCCCGCGGCTACGTACAGTGAATGAAAACAACAATTAACAAAATAGTTTAACCTTACCACCTCGTGCCTTTAAACTTGCTGAGCTGCGTACAAACACGTCCGAAAGTTAGTGCCAAAGTCGTTTGTTTTTGATGTTGACACCCAAAATGTCAGTCACACTGATCCAAATAAAAGAGCGCCCTCAAGTGGTGGTCGAGGTTCACATTCTGCGTCCATAATATCGAACTTTTGGTAGACTTGTGGACAAGTCGTTAATGGTCCCACGCGATGAGATAGTCTAGTTGAGAAGGACTTTTTTTCAAAGGAAATTACTTGCTGCCGCCAAACTCTTGTGACATCCACGCAACACCGAAACTAAAGGTACCATAGTGTGATGTATCTTTTTGTTTCGATGTTGTGTGGAGAATTTCCCTTTCAACTTCCTGATAAAAACACGTGCGTACGTTTAAGAGCGGCCCAAAAGGGCTCATCAGATTAAGAAAATGAATCAGCAAAACCTTGAGGAGGGAAATATTTTCGATGGCTAAGTTCAGTCTTTGGACTTGGCTTTGTAGTTCTCTGACAAGTTCTCTGGGCCGGTCTCCTCATGAATGAACGGAAAAAATCCACCATTCCTAGTATTTCTATGGTTCCCTATGGCAGGCCCTATCAGTTTTACAGAACCAGTAATTTTAATACCATTTTGATATCTGTTTTCTGATTGGTCCGAGGATGTCGGGCAGCTCCAAGTTTCAGTCCGGGCGCCTGCTGCATGCAGGAGTGTGTACACGTTGTATAAAATGCGTGTAGTGGAATTTGACTGCGAATCTCCATGTGAAATAAATGCGTGGTTGAAAGATGCTCATATGGATGGGGATGCAACTATGTTCAATTAGGCAAACACGAGCCTCGAAGTGTGGCGTCATATGAATATACAGGAAATTACATTACACGACAGCCTAACTTTCGTTATGTCCTTAGTTTTAAGTTTGTGTTTTCGTCTTTTAGTTTTTGAAATGTTTTTCATAATTTTGATTGTGTCTGTCTATTCGAACATCCCTCCTTTCACCTTTAGGCCCTAAGTTGGTTTCTGTATTATTTTGACCGACCATACATGGCCTACGAAAGGTTGAAAGATGCGTAAAACACGTAGGCCCTATACAAAAATAAATTAGTATTGTTCAGTAATACAAATGTATTTTGATAACAAATTACGTCCGGTGCTAGTCTTTCGGGGTTCTTTCGATTGTAATTTCCACAGATCCGGTTTCCATTTTCTTCCTGGTTGGTTTGTCACGCTCAGCTGACAGGTAACTGGGTTCTCGCTAACTGTTCATTTAGTTTTGAAGGGGCAACTTCAATCTGCTCTCCGGGAAACTTATAGCTGAACTGTTTTGTGACTTTGTGGATTATCGGAGGCAGAGAAGAAAAACAGGTTTGTGTTTCATCATAGAGTTTTGTGCACTCTACATCCGACTGTAAGAATTGCGGCCAGTGCAGATTTTGTACATAGGCCTATTATATAAAAATTGCGATTTCCCTATAATTTGACGGTGTCATAGTACATGCTCTTACACACAAGTGGTCGTAACGCTTCTCAGATTGTATGTTATCACTAATATCAGGACTTCCATGTGTGGACATTATGTCCATACCAGTCCGGATTTTTTTAGATATCTCAAAAATGGACCACTTTGAAATGAAGTTTTAGTGTGTATAATGATTAAAACAAGCACACTGTCAAAGTGCAACAATTTGTCTCAATAGCAAACAAACTTATTGATAAAAACACGATGCAAGCTTTTATCTTTTATAAGCAGCCAAATCAATTAAAATGTGTTTTCAAAACCAAAACCATTCGTTTATTATTATTGTTATTTTTGTTACAAATAAAGGTTGGACTCCATATGGACGACACCGCCCTTCAGGACTTGGCCCGTCAGTTAGGTCAGGAATGGCCGGCACTTGGCGTCAATCTAGGCTTAAAGTGGGCACAAATCGAGCACAGTAAGGCTGACCACCCAATGCATACGAAGAGCCAGATCATGGACATGCTTGTTACGTGGCGACGGGGGTTAGGACCAGACGCGGATCCTAAACAACTTCTGGTCAGAGGTTTGGATGCAGTTGACCGCACTGACCTGGCAATGAAAATTGCGACAAATGAATTGCTTGGTAAGTCTATTGAAATACCCCCACTCAAAAGTAGCCTATATGACTGAGACTTTGAAATTATTCGGACGAAAAGAAATGTACAGCCGTCGATTTCACAAAAAGTTAAGACTCGTCTTATCTCGAGTTAGGATGAGTAACTCGTCTTAACTTAGGGTTATTATTAAGGTTTGCATGCTACAGTGCAGGGTTTGGAATCTTCCCAAAAAGTCATAAGATTAGTCTTATATCGTTGCGGTACCCGCTGCCAAAACATAGGATTCGAACTGCCTCTAGCTGCCGGGCAGCCTCGGTGGTCTAGTTGGTAGGACACTGCTCTGGAATTGCAAGGGTCGTGGGTTCGAATCCCACCCGAGTAACATGCCTGTGATATTTTTTCACAGGACTCGGGAAAGTACTGAGTATACAGTGCTAACACACATCGGTGTATGGGTAAAAACCAAAATTAATAAGATTAGTCTTAAGATAGGAAGAGTTTTGTGAAATCGACGGCTGGTCTTTGGCGACCAATTTGATTCAACACTGCAACACCATAACACAATAAAGTTGTCCGCCCGTTCGCATTTTTTTTTCTGGACTACGAAAGTGCTACTCATCAGATTGGAATTTTGTTTTTCTCAATCTTTTCAGCAAAAATCAGCAGAACCTTTTTGAGGATAGCAATTTTAATGAGCAGAAACAAACAAAATACCGCCCCTTCATGTCCGTTTGTGGTAACACCATGGGAATGCGTAATGTTGCGGTGTGCCATACCCGCTGGCACTACCCGCTGTGCGGCCAAACAGTCTAGGTACACCGGACACCGCTGTGTTCGGGTCAGTTGAGTCATGGGTTCGAGTCATGGGTTCGAGTCCCGGTCTTGAAACTTGTGTCCTTGAGCAACTTAACTATGCTTTTTTATCGCTTCGTTCTAGGTTCTATGTGAGGTGTAATCCACATAAAATAATCCATTTATAGTTACCATTAGAGGCACTGGACATTGTCAGACCAGTCTTCTCACTTGGTGTATCTCAACAATGCATAAATAATAAACAAACCTGTGAAAATTTTAACTCAAATGGTCGCCTAAGTTGCGAGAGAATAGTGAAAGTAAAAAAAACCACACTTGTCGCACAAGTTTTGTACTTTCAGATGCTTGAATTCGAGACCTCAGCTGAGGTCCCAAATTAAATTCAAATGTTATAACGAGAAGCTACTTCTTTCTAAAAAACAAAACAAAACAACTACTACATGTACTTCAGAGGGAGCCGTTTCTCACAATGTTTTATACCATCAACAGCTCTCCATTGCTCGATAACCAAGTAACTTTTTAAGCTAACAATTATTTTGAGTAATAACCAATAGTGTCTAGTGCTTTTAAGACGATGTTTTTCTTGTTCCAACAGACTCGAAGAATCGTACAGATTTCCGGACGGATTTCGACCTGAAGGCATGCCAAGCGGAACTGGTAGACTATTACTTGAACAACCTCTGTAAGGTTCGTATGCATCCATTAATCCCGTCGTTGGTTCGAGACTTGGGAAGTATATACACAGATCTGCAATTGGTCAGAAGAACACACCCGTGTATGTACAAACAGTCTGGAAGTAGGCCTACAGACTGCTCTTCACTTGAGGGCGAAACAAACACAAAGGAGACCCATCTAAGCCATCAGAATTTAGTCTCACTGGATGGCCGTGGGAGGTACAGAGTTCTCCTGACAGGTAAAACCGGATCAGGCAAATCAACTCTTCTGAAAAAGATAACGCACGACTGGAGTAGCTTGACAACACTTGATGTCGACCCTTCACTGAACTCAGAAGAGGGAAGCCGTGTATCAGATTCATCTCTCAAACAAGGTTCACCGTTGTCGAAGTTCATGCTTCTGTTCACACTTAAGCTGAATCAGATGAGTGAGAATCCTAACCTAGTCGACGCAATCTTCGACCAGATTCTATCGCGTGACACCAAGGTTTCGAAACCTGATTTGAAAAACTACATCGAGAATCACCAGAATAAAGTGCTCTTTCTATTAGATGGTCTCGATGAGCTTCCGCCCAATGTTCTGGGTAAGACCGAAGCTACCGACAACTTGAAAGATGTACTTCTGTGTCGGGCACTGCGACATTCTTGCATTATCGTAACAAGCAAACATCACGTCGCAAACCAGTTCTTTAAAATATACCCCCTCTTCGCAAGAGTTGAAACAACTGGTCTTGGATTACGGGGGAGGGAAGAGTACATCAACAAGTACTTTAAGAACAGTCAGACCGGTGCGAAGCTTATCTCTGCAATACGTTCTTCTGTAACTCTTTCGGGTTTAAGTGAAATCCCACTCCTGCTACAGATGATTTGCCTGGTCTGGGCAGACAGGAATTCACTGCCTGAGAGATTAACGGAGCTGTATGAAAACGCAGTGAAAATCCTTCTCATGCACCACGAGGGTAAGAAAGAGGACTCTCTGCCTAGTAGGAGTAAACTACCTGATGGACTACTGAATAGATTGGGACGTGTAGCTTTAGAAGGACTACTTGGCAAGGACGGAAAAAGACTTGTCTTTCCCGTTGAAGACTTTCAGCAAGGAGATGCAGCCAGAGGATGTGAGATTGGCCTGCTGGTGCCAGAAGATGCACCTAGGGGATTGGATGTTCAGTCCACAGCAGCCTTCTTACATTGCAGCTTTCAAGAGCTGTGTGCTGCTTCGTACTTGGCAGATCTTTCCAAAACAGACAAAAAACGATGTATCAGATACGTTTCCAAGCTCACCGAATGTTCGATGATCAACTTTGAGTATCTTCTTCGTTTTTGTTGTGGCAAGAGCAGGAAAGCTGCACGGTGGATACTCTCACGCGCGAAGAAGCTCCAAAAGCAGTGTGTCTCCTCGTACAAAAAAAAATGAATTTCAGCGTCTGAGATTGATGTTTTACTTAGAGGCAAGGTCTAAGACATTGATAAGCCTCCTTTCAGACATTGTTTCATTTCCCAGCTTGGGAGGTGAGCACCTCATTGCAGCTCACTATTTTGTCCAATGTAAGCGATCCCTTCCGAAAGTTACAAGCTTAAGTGTCGTGTGCACCTCACCGGCAGAGTCTAGACTCGTAATGAACATTGTACACCATACACCGAAATTGGAGCGCCTGATGTGGCTCAATGGAGCAATGGACTCGGGTGAAGATGAAGTTTCGTTTCCAATACTGGCAAATCTAAGGAGTATGTCCTTCCGACCCCTTGCATCGTCTCTTCCCTGTCAATGCTCATTGGTACCCAACTTCATCTCTCACCAGATCAACCTGTCCACAATATATTTATCAGACATTGATATGCACGGCAAGGTAAATGTCTTCCAAACACATAGCAGTATCCTCCAGTGTCTGCGCTTGATAAACTGTTACCTGGTGTTCGAGGACATCAAGACTCTGTGCCGTGTCCTCTCTGATGCAAAGGACCTCCTTGTTCTAGATCTGAGTGGTAACAATTTGAGCGGGACCCTTGATTTCTTTATTCCGATCGTGCCATGCTTGAAGGAGCTCGCCATGGCCAAGTGCGGTCTTCGGGACGTGGACAACGAATCACTAGTTCGTGTACTTTTAGCACCACACAATCTCCCATACTTAAAACTGAGTCAGAACACTATGCATGGATTGCTAGACACTGTGACTTCAAATGCTCCTGGCGTGCAGATACTTCAACTATAGACTGCTACATCCAGGGCTCGCTTTCACAAAGCACAAAGATTCAAAATAAAGGCATTCGACCAGTGGTTTGGGGCCAGCTTTTCTATAGCAAGCTCCAGATGAGCAAACCCTTGTTTGATATCCACCGTCTGATATGTAACTACACAAAAGCTTGCCCTTAATCAAGTGACATAGCAACTGTCTTCAAGGCTGAGGAGTTCAAAAGGCATTTAACACTGCTGGTGATTACTCAAAATAATTGAAGCCTGTATAGCGACCGACAGCATACAAACTTGTGCAACAAGGGTTTTTGTCTTTCATTATTCTCTTGCAACTTCGAATATGTTTTTTTAATTTGTTTAATTTTTTTTATGTATGTTATTTATTTCCCTGTTTATTATTGTATTTAAAGGTGTAAAAGTTGTTTGTATTTATTTTATTTGTTTTTTATTGTGGGATTTCTCTTGGGATGTTTCCCCTTATCATCACCAGACGAAAGGTTTTGGTGTCACATAAATTATTTCATGATAAGGAAATGGCCACAGGAAGGATCTAGAAAGTGGATCAAATGTCACTTGCCTTGGCAACATCCTTTGGTTTGAGTCTGTAATAGCTTCAATGCTGGGTGTACTTTTTGTATTAATTCCACAAGTATGACCTTTTAAACTTGCCTTCTTTGAAATAATTGTAGTTTAAGAGAAAATGGTTATTAATTTCTCACACAAAAGTTTGAAAAGGTATCAGATATAGCCACCCTTTCATTAAGTACATTTTATTTTTACAAAACCCTTTTCACAGTGTCCAACCAAACATGGTTCCCACAAAATTACTATCAGTCGTGACGCAAATAATAACAACATGTCCTCAGCCTGAGTTGCCCTCTTTCACCGAGGCACAGGGAAAAATACATAATGTGCTGGTAAAGATTGATATCGGTACAAATCACGCCCATTTATGCCAAGTAGCCGATGATCTGTCCTGGGAAAAAAATACCAGCACTCGCGATATTTAATTTCGGTCAGGGCAGACCTTGTTCGTACCATTTCTGTGCGCATCAAGGTGCTGGACACGAGCAAGAGGGGGCAGACCAGACCGAAGTTTGAATTCAAAGCCGAGCAAAGTATCTGACGATGCAACACGTTTATGGCAGCTCGAGTAGCTTCTGACTTGCATTGTAACAAGTCATTTCAGTCCAGTCAAGTCACAAGTCATTTCTTTGGTTTGTCGTGATCTAATTGAGTCAACTGTTTGGAAAAAGGATTTACATGGAGATAACAGGTGTCAGGGGTCAGTTAAATATGATGTTTTTATTATTTTTTTTTTTTTAATGGAGCTTTCCAGTAATGATTATAAAAATTTGAAAAAAAGTGATCTTAAGCATTCCAAGGCACTTCATGGCAGGCAAAAACTAAACTAGTGATAAAGTAGGTAGCACTCTTTAAATCTGTAACTCTACATGATGTTAAGCCTACAGCTGAAAATGAACTGTGATCAAGTGGTTAGACGGCAGGTATGAATCCCCAAGCTAACCGCTGATTTCACATCTTCACAAAGAGTCGTTGAGTTACTGAATCACAATTTCTTGATTTGTGCAATTCATAATCATAGACATTAAACATATGTTGGTATGAGAGAGATTGGCTGTTACCAGTTTGGTTTTTATATCCCTTTAAGGGAAGTGTGAGTTCCCTTGATGGGAAGATAATCTAAACAAACAAACAAACAAACAAACAAACAAACAAACAAACAAACAAACAAACAACAAAAGGAATCTGCACACTCCTCGGCCCAGGGCCAAATTTCACCCAGAAAATACTGCTTGACACATTTCTTTGCTACGCAAAAATTGAATGGGGCTAAAGTCACAATAGTGTAAATGTCAAGTAATTTCCGATGATTACCCGTTTGTGTTCAGCAAAACAATTCTGTGCTAAGCAAGTTTCAGAACCTTTTCTCAATGAGCAGTAGTAGATATGATACTTGGCTGCTGTCAGTGATCCCTGACTAAACTTGAAAATATTCCCTCCTCATTTGCAAGCAGTTCGTCAGGAGGCCCGAATTCTGCTACGTGTCCAGCGTCCAAGACGAGAATTTTGTCGGATGACCTGATAGTTGCTATGCGGTGCTATTTTGGAAAAGAGGGTAAAAACAAGAAAACAGGATTTACTTCTCTGGCACAAGTACAAATGAAACACTTGATGTGAGTGAATCTTTGTATCTTTGTGGTCAAACAAGAGCAGTTGTGTAATTAGATATTTTCCTTTTTTCACACGAGAGCACTGGTGTAATCAGACAACAACCATTTATTTTGTTTATTTTTGGGGGGCGGGGGAATGGGGAAGCACATGATTTATGTATTTTGTTTGCATTTATATATTTTTTTCTTTGGGGTGGTTTGAAGTTTTGAAGTATGGCCTCGATATGAAGTCTGGATCCTGGTAAATTCTGGTTTTCTTTCTCAAAAGATACTCAAGTAATGAGAATGTTCCGGTAAATACACACACTCACTCAAAAGGATGTATAGTTTCTGAGTTTTCATGGCTCAACTCAGAAATTCTTTAGTTGAGCTTTCCCGTAATGTCGATCGACACAAGCAATTATACCCAATTGGTACATAACTGGTAATAACACTTACTGCTATCGTTAGGACTGTTCGGTCAATGAAAGCAGTTGCCACAATTGTTTGAAGTAGTTTATCCTGAAAATAAATATAGAAATAAAGTAACACTTATTCGAAGAGAGTGTTTTGCATGCAATAGTTATTTAACATAAGGGAATTTTGAATTTGGATATAAGGAGAAGCGAATAGAGAGTGAAGAAGTTTCAGTTTTAGATGGTGGAGGAAAACCCCAGAAAATTGTTCCAGAGAAAACTCAAGCAGTCAAGTACTGAAAACCCAATCCAAATAGTGCCCCGGTGGGATTCGAATCGGGGTCGTCTAGGTGGAAGACGAGGCATTCCACTACTGATGCCCAGTGCCTTTAAGCAGGTCTATGAAATTTGGCCTAGACAACTCAATAAAGGTCCTGTTTTTCAAATGTTCTTACCGTTTCCATGTCAACTGAGGCAGTTGCCTCATCCATGATAAGAATGCGAGACTTTCTTATAAAGGCCCGAGCTAAGCAAAAAAGCTGGCGTTGTCCAACGCTGAAATTCTCTCCTCCCTCTGTCACCTTTGCATCTGTATAACCATAAAGATAGCCATGGTAGTTTGGTAGTTAAACAAGGCAGGTAGTGGTAGCACTTAAAGCCAAACTAAATGAGCTTTTATAGCAACAACGACTTAATCAGATTCAAATGATTGCACAATATACAGGGTGGCGTGGCCAAGCGATAAGAGCACTGAACTCAAGCTCTGGGGGCCAATTTCATAGAGCTGCTAAAGCACAAAATTTTGCTTAAGCAAAAAATTCATTGCTTAGTAAAATCAGATTACCGGCCAAGACTCCACTCAATTGTTATGCTAAGTAAACAACAGCTTAATACTAGTCATAAGCAATGTATATGGCATGAAATTTTGGCCAGCAACATGTGTAAAATAAGCGAGCTCTTTAGCCCCCCAGCCCCCCCACTTGTGTGGCCAAAGCTAGCTGTAAGGCAGTCATTCTGACTGAAATTTTTGCTTAAGCAAAAAATGTGGTAGTTAAGGCTCATTTTTCCTTGCTTATCCTGTTAAGCAAAAAGTTTTGCTTAAGCAACGCTATGAAATGAAAATTTGCTTAAGCGCGCCCGTTAAGCAAAAAATCGACCGTTAAGCAGAGCTATGAAATTGGCCCCTGGAGTTTCTGTTCAGCAGAGTTCAGGTGTGAGTCCCAGTCATGGCACTTGTGTCCCTGGGTAAGACACTTAACTTTAACTGCTTCTCTCCACCAAGGGGTAAATGGGTAGCTGTGAGTGCAGACATGGTTCTTGTAGTTGATTAGTAGCGCATATTTGTTGCACAGGCTGTATACTTCCCCAGGGAGCTGAGATGGTTTAAGGAATGAATTAAATGGCCCAATGACCAAGGGGTAATTACGTTGGAAGCGCTTTGAGACGCCCTTCAAGCGCTAAATAAAAACTGGTTATAATTATTATTTTTATCAATGATCAAACTTGTTTTTTATTTTGATTACCTAATCCTTCATCGAGATTGGATACAACAAGCTTCATTTGTGCAATCTCCAAAGCATGCCACAAATCATTGTCAGAAAGCGTCTCTTCAGGATCAAGGTTGTGCCTGCACAAAAAACACATTTTACATGACAATTTATAACCAGGCATTGTTAGGTAATAAAATTTCCCTTGAAAATAGAAGGAAAATATTCTGAATACTAAAGTGCAGGATAACATCTCCAGTTAAAAAGAATATCTGTGATTCATGTTACTCAGAATATGCATGAAAATAGACATAACAAAACAGTGAAAGTGTTAGTTTAATCTATCATTAAAAGAGTCAAGTAAAAATAGTTTTTATAAAGTATTTGTTTTTATAATTGTTAATGGCCTTATGTTTCAAATATGTAATTTTTAACTTGAGAGATCTAAAATAAGTAGCCGAGTGCGAAGTCAGTGCAAGGGGGTCTCTGTACTAACCTTATTGATCCAGTAAAAAGCACAGGGTCTTGTGGAATAATAGACATTTGACCTCGGAGTGTCGTCAGGGGTACAGATTTAATGTCGACATCGTCGATAAATACACAACCTATCAGAAGATAATGAGGCAAAGTAACTGTTATTATTATATTTATTTGACCAAAACAAACAAAACGCAATTACAAAGGAAAAAATACAAGAAGATAAATAAAGAAGTAAACAAGAAAAAAGCAAAAAAAAGTTAGCAATTGAAAATCAGACAAAAAAGTCGCCCTAGAAAAATAATCAGTATTAAGTGTGTACAAATAATTTATATTTAAGTTTTTTTTTTTAAGCATATTTAAATGTTGGTTTACCTTCAAAAGTGTCAATAACCCTCAGAAGAGCTAGAGCCAATGATGATTTCCCACTTCCTGTGCGACCACAGATACCAATCTGAACAAAATATGTACATAAATAAAAAATAAATCTCTGATCCACATAATCTTTTTATTTAAAATACAAAATCCCCCAAAATTTAAACTTAAACTTACACGGTTTAAAGATAATAACGGCAGAAAACTTCCCTTAACATATTTTTCACCGAGTTGCTGTAGTTTTTGAGAAATGAGTTAAACATTTTCTCAAAAATACTTTTCGAATCAGTGAGATGAAAATTATTTGAGCAACGGATTTTCAGGACTCTCCTGAAAACATTGCTCTGTTTTACATTTTTTTTTCTCAAAAGCTTGACGACTAATGAAGCTGAAACTTCTACAGGTAAATTATATTACATACATCTTCGCTCACAGTGAGTAGGGATTCATTGAAAGTTATCAGTAACCTTTAAGCATCTTTATGAAAAGTGGGATCTTTTCTCTTCATTGTTACCTTTTCACCAGCCTTGCAGTGAATTGAAACACCCGTTAAGACTGCATCAAGATCCGAGGCATAGCGGACCGAGATATCCTCTATCCTTATGTCTCCCTTTTGGGGCCAACTGGATGGTGGTTTCGTACCTACAGGAGGGTTTATGGAAAACAAGAATATTACAACAAAGAACCAGGGAACAAGCTCTTTCAACACCAAGCTCAAAATTCATAAAGCTGCTTAAGTACAAAAAGAAGCTAAGCACAACCAAATTATGCTTACCAGAATAAGGTTACCATCCAAACTACCAGGACCCAATTTCATAAAGCTGTTTAGCAGAAAATACTGCTGACAAATTTCTTAGCTAAGCAAAAAAAGACTGGGGCACCAGTTGTAAACTTTATGGATCTTTGGCTGGTAACCAGTTTCTGATAAGCAAGATTTGTCTGTGCTTATAGCAAGCTTTTAGTTATACCTCCATAGTCTTCAGTATTGACTTCGGTGAAGTACTGGATTCGTTCCACTGCATTCATCATCATCTCAACCATGGAGCGGTTCACCACAAGATAATTCAGGTACACCGAAACCTAAGAAAAGATAAAGAATAATTTCCAGTTGGGCCTTCAATTTCCTCCAATTTGTTCTTTTGTTGTATTTTATTAATACATGTATATTATTTGTGGAAATGTGTTTGTGGAAATAAATGCGAATTGAATTTAATTGAATTGAAATTGAAAGACAAAATTAATATAGTGAAGGTTTGCGGTAACACCATGTAATGATAATCTCTAAATGAGTTGGGGTGGTTCTGAAAAGAACCATTTGTTTCAACTATACGTTTTGATCAGTATGCTCTGATTGTCTTCTGGAGAAAGCTGGACTCTGATGCTGCATGCTGCTTAGGGATCTTGTCAAAATTAATCCCAGACAGCCATCGGACGGCGCGGGTGACCTAACCACCAGAACTTGATTTCGATGCTCTATAAACCACTTCTATCAAACAAGTACATACCTGAAGAGCATACGTTGCACTAAGTCCAACCAGACTCGGGTCGATGCCAAACAACACTGCACCAGTCAATGTTGACAGAGTGGCAAAGAAGACGAGTAGAGAACCCAAAAAATCCTGCAGAGATAAACGACCGGTGGTTAATTTAATAGATGGAAATTTGCATCAGAGATTTTAAATTTGGTTTTACCCTACACTGATGTGTATAGACCTTATGCACATGATGTCATATCAGTAGAGCGCCCTCACCTACAGGTCAAACAGAGGCCGGTGATTGGCCAAACCAGTGCGCCGCGCGTACAAATCTGTGTGTTTGGACTGTTTTGTCATTGTTTTACCTCGTTATAAGATGGCGGCTAAGGGCTATTAGTACTCTGTATACTCATTACTTTCTCAAGCTCTGTGAAAAAAAAATCACGGGCATATTACTCGAGTGGGATTCGAACCTACAACTGTTGCAATTCTAGAGTTGTGTCTGCTGTGGAGCAGGTTTTAGAAAAAAATTAGAAAAAAGGCCTAATGTTTTGACCCCAAAAGAAGGCTAAATAATAAACTAGTGCAAATAATCCATAGATTAAAAAGACCTGATACTTCTAATATGAGTTATATGCCATAACCTTACCAGACGGAATCCCAACCATCGCATTGATGAGTGGACATATACAAACGCCGCTGTGTTTTTATCAATCAGATTTAATATGGTCCTGAAGAACTTCTGTTCATACCTGTAAGACAAAAAAATCACATCAGTTGTTAGTGCACAAATCTAGTGCACAAAATCTCTTTTCTCATCAAATGAGAAAAAAATACATGCATGTATGCTTCGTTTTTGAAAGGGCAAGGGCACCAAGACCTTTTTTCCTTGGTAAAGGGCCCTCTATGAAGAAATTGTAAATTTCTACTGGAGCATTTTAAGGGCGCCTTCGTTGCCTCTGTTAAGTATCAGGCCTGCAAAAACAAATTATATTTATTTTGGTTTTACCCTTACACCAATGTGATAGCACCTCAGTGGTGGAGAGTGTCACGCCCGGGACTCGAACCTACACTCTGCTGATCAGAAACACCAGAGCTTGAGTCCGGTGCTCTTGACATGCCATGATGCCATAACTAACTTGACTAAGGGCTCACCCGTATGCACGGAGTGTTGACAGGCCTCCAAGACTCTCGGAGAAGTAAGCCAACACTGGTGATTTACTTGTGTTTTCTAATCGTTGAAGCTCCCTGAAAGATAAGTGAAAAACAACGCAGACTTAAAAAGGGCTTGGTACTTTTTGTACAACACAAAACACAAATGTCCACAGATTAACATTAAACTAACACGGTCCAAAGATAATGATGTAAAATATTACTTGCTGTGAGGCACTGTAGTTTTTGAGAAATGAGTAAAACAAACTTCATGAAAATTATTATGGCATGCACAACAGATTTACGCGACTCTCTAGAAAACATTATTCTGCTATTTTCCCTTTTTCTCTTTTAAAAACTTGTTGACTAATGAAGCTGAAACTTCTACAGGTAAAATATATTAAATATCTCACAATGTTTTATACTATCAACAGCTCCCCATTGCTCAGTACCAAGTAAGTTTTCATTTGAGTTATTCCCAATAGTGTCCAGTGCCTTTAAGAACATTTGTCTGTCTTTCAGGACTTCTTATATAAATAAAGTGCTCCATCTAGTATAGCATGTCAGGTTATATCTTGAAATCTTACCTGGATGAGGCAAGGAAGTATTTCTGGAGGATGAAGTAAACGACGACTATAGGAACGATGAAAATGACAAAGAGGTACATCACTATGGAAACAACGACCAGCGAGGATATACACTGCATAATAGTGATCAGAAGCCCATTCATATTATTCGCCAATCTCTAAAAAAAAATCAAGAGAAGAAACGAATAAAAATAAACACCAACCAGATTTTAAAATAACACTCCATCAATGTAAAGAATTCATAGGGCTTTGTCACAAGAAGGCAACTTGGGCCCAGTTTCATAAAACCTGAAATCATAAAATCTTGCTAAGCACAGAAAAACATTGCTTAGGCGCCTTGTCAAAACCTCCAAGCCCATCCATTCCGCGTGCATTCTGCGGGAGTAGCGGATTTTTGTAACAAAAGAACCCAAAGCAACCGGGCATGTCCACGGCCACGACGGCTCATTTACATGTCAATAAACATGAATATTCCGGGGGCTCCGCGGAGCGACCGGTCGGCCATTGTAAGGTCCAGCTTATGAGCTGACCGGCGGAACCGCGGAGGAACGTAGGTGGTTAACAATGGTTTTACCTTTGCAGATTAAAAAGCAAAGTAAGGGTGGATGTGTAACTAAAATCCATTTCCTCCAATGTGTGATTTTTAAGACTTGGTTGGGCCTACATAACCAAAACATGAATTTTAAAAATGGTTGTCTTTATTCCCGGCTTCGACTGACAAAAGTTCAAGGCTACGTGCAAACTCCGTTCCAAGCGGGTCAGAGTATCCAGGGGACAATTTTAACTGTTCGTTCTTACTTTCCAAGCGGAAAACATTAGTTTCTTATTTATAAAATCCCAAGTCACCGTCACCAATAAACAAATATACACACCTGTGCGAGTGTGTCTCCATGTCAAAACAACCAGATAGTCTGGTTTGTCCAATGTCTGAGGGGGAGGAAGCCACAGTTTCAGAGACCGGTGTTTCTATTGGCTGTTGAATTTCCATATAGCGCGTAACGAATGTTTTCATTGGTCGATTTTGCCCTACACTGCCAGAGCAGCATATTGTATTCACCATCATGGAAGAAAACCTTTAGTAGTCGCGGCGGCGGTGATTTCTTATTAATTTAGCATCGTTTTTCTTGCGGGAAAATTGATTAAATGTGAATGGTTTCAAGTTAAAAATCGATATTTTTGTATCAAGCATAAATGTTGCAAATTATGCTTCGCAAATTGGATCGCAACATTTGCGATGCACTTTTTACAATTGCATAGCAAATCATCAAAATTGCATCACAAATTGCGATGTGATACAGGTGAAATCGTTCCCTGATTATCACATGCGCTGGATGGTGTAATTGTCTTGTCGGTGCGGCCTGTCCGCTTCCAGGAGGATGGTATTCGTGAGTAGAAAATGTATTGTTCTGGAAGAGCACGGCCGGTCCGCGTCCAAGCCGCTGATATTCATGACCTGAAAATACAACTTGTTTATTCATGAGACTTATTGTTATACTAACAATAGCGCCCGGCAAGGATAGCTCATAAACTTCGCCGCGCTTCAACGCACATGGCCGTTCTTCCGCGGACTGTCCGAGGTCCTTAGCAACGGCGGTATTTGCTGTCCAGTCCGCAGACTGTCAGCGGAGGAATGCCCGGGAGGTTTTGACAAGGCGCCTTAATCGAAACCGGTCACCAGATGAAATTCCATAAAAGTTTACATTGTTGTAACGGTGTCCTACTCTTTTTTGGCCCAGTAATATTGATTTTGAAAGATTCTGGCTAAATTTTGTAGATCTGTTCAAGTAGCAAATATGGTAAGCATATTGTTCTTGTGCTAAGCTACTTTTTTTGCGCTTAGGTAATATGGTTGCTATAGACAGTAAACGCTCAATGGTGTTATTGCATACATGTACAACAAGATACCACACCGAAAAGGTTTTACTCACAAAATCAACTTGCTGCACATCATTTGAAAATCGGTTCAGCACTCGTCCAATAAGAGTGGTATCGAAAAATCTAGAAAACAATTCATGATCGAAAAATGTTAAGAAAAATGTTCCAACATGAATGATCCAACATAAATGAATGCCGGTTATTGACTATAAACCGTTTGACCTGGGGCTCAAAAAAATAAATAATGCATTTCAGGTTAAAAAACAATCACATTCCTGCATACTGTTCTTACCTTAGAGGCACACGTATAATATTCCTCAACATTCTAGCATGTAAACGCTTAGCAGCAATCCAGAAAGACATCATGACTGCTGCTACAGAGAGTAGTTGACTGAGGGCCGAGGCTAACGATAACGATGCGTAGCCAACTAGGAATGCATCTTGTGACCTCTGGCTCTGTATTTTAAAACAAATTGAAAAAGAAATTTGTGAAAAAAAAGGATGTTATAATAATAATAATAAAGACATCTGTAAAGAGTCTAATGCAAAAAGCCCCTCTCTAACTCATAGAGAGACCAATAAAATATACGATGGGTGAAAGATACAATTACAAATAAGCAGATTGTAAACTCGCAACATCAAACAAATGAGTTTTTACCAGAGACTTGACACATTTTAAAGAAATAGTTTGACAAATATGCAAAGGAAGACTATTCAAAAGAAATGGTGCTCCGTAAGAAAATGATCTATGGCCACAAAAATAAAAGAAGCTCTTGTAGTTGAAAGCAATGACTTGTAATGATGATTGTAAAGTCCGAGTAGGGGAATATTGGTGAACAAGTTCAGATAAATAAGATGCAAATTTCCATCTATTAAACTCACCTCGTTGGACAAACCTGCTTCTGACCAACCGGACAGCCAAAAGTTTGTTGAGACAGCGAAACCAGAGTGAACGACGAAAGCTAGAATAGTCACAGCACTCAAGCCCCATCCAATAGATCTCACTAAGTATAAATAACTCTGGATTGAAACGGCGCCCCGGGCAATCTCCTCCTTCTCAACAAGGTCTCCTTTCTCTTTGTCATCCTCTGAGGAATGAGCAACAAAAAAAATGCATCATTATTGAATGAATGATAGGAAGGGAAAAATTTTTGCAAAGCACATAAAAGATATAAAGGACCGGTTGTTTTCATTACACATATTTACTTTTCTTTAACAATAAGTTTTTTAGTGCCAATGTCATACATGTTCGATCTATTTTATGTATTCTGAAAGTGCCATTGTTGTACTTGTACAATCTATTTGATACACACAAAGTCACTTAAATAGTACATGTACGACCCACAATATGCATGTTTTAACATGAAGGCATTATCAAACAGGAAATACTATTGACTTTTGGATGACAAAGCCAAAGCGATTCATTCTACGTAGTTAGACACACGGGTCAATGCAATAAACAAGCAGAACGAATGTTCCAAGTAATAATAATAATAAACTACATTTACATAGCGAAAATTATATGAATAAACATCTCTATGCGCTTTACAAAACAACAAACTACAATTACAACAGAAATATAAACATAATTAACAGAAAAAATACACATACTTATACAAAATATGGAATTGAATCATTACCCCTATGTAAGGGGGAAAACAAGACAAAATTAGTTCTTAAAGTACAACGATCATACACACATGCTTCACAAAATCTATGATGAGTTAATAAACACATGTATGCAGCTGAGCCATACATGAGTCATGTCAAACAACCGACGTACCTAAAGAAATTTTGGAGACCATTTGCTGCAAGATGTGGCGTTCTTCCTCAGCACTTTCTGCGCGATTGTCGTCCCATCCCACTGCTGCCACTTGTTTGATCTCTTCATACATCTCAGGATCAGCTTTAATGATGTCATCCAGGTCCCCAATGGCGGCAATGCGACCATCTTTCATTTCCAGTATCTTATAAGTGAAACAAATTATTTGTGTCATGATTTGAAATACTGCCGAGCGAGTAGCCAAGGATCACACCCATAGTTTCCCTTGGTTTGTTACTTCATATTGGAAATAAAGTCGCATCCCCTTAAGGTGATCCCCTGGCTGCCGCTTTGCAAGTTGTAACATAATGTAAGTGTGATCCCTGGCTACACATTAGTTATCTGTTGTATGACTTCTTACTTGTACCCCCAAAAAAGATTTTGACAAAATAGGGAGAGTGCTGGCTCCATAATTTTGAGGTCGCAGGTTCAAGTCCCAGTAATTTTTCCTTTCTTCAACCCAAAACTAACCAAAATTAAATAATGATAATTGCTCAATGAGTCAGAAGACACTTATGTTCAGGGCCCAATTTCATGGCTCTGCTTACTGCCAAATTCTGCACTTACGATCACCATTCTCCACTGTGTAAGCGTAGAATGCCTAGTAACTTTGAGTACAAGCTAAAATTCACTGCTAACCCCTGAAATACGCTTGACATAAGTACAAAATTCCCTGCTTCTACAAGCGCCAATTCATTGCTTATGGAGCCATGAAATTGGCCTATGGTTGTCCAAACTTACAAGATCAGCCCTGTTCAGATACTGCAGTTGATGAGTAACAAGAATCACAGTTTTCTTTCTGTTCAGAAGTAGCTTTATAATGCCTTCTTCAAATAGTTGTCGACCAACATGGACGTCGAGTGCCGACAATGGATCATCCTGTAGAAATAGACAGAAATGTAAATTCTTTCAGAAAAGAAAAAGCCAAGTGCTTTCTTAAGACCCACAATCTCTGACTCTGAATTGCCTTTGTTGTACATACACAAAGCACAAGATCCAGGCACTTTGTTTGATGACTTTGACTTTGACAATTTTCATCTAAAAGCTAAAATATACTACAATGAATAAGTACTTTGACCAACTGGTTGAAAACAAACAAAAAACTCAACTCGAGTGTCATTTTGAGATGTTAGTCTTGAGATGAGGGTACTGTATAAACCACTGATAACAGCTCTCCATTGCTCCTTATCAAGTAAGTTAGTTATGCTAATAGATATTTTGAGTAATTAGCAAAAGTGTCCAGGGGTCGATTTCACAAAGAACTTAGGACTAGTCCTAACTTAGGACTAATCCTAGGAGATATGAAAAACTTGAAGTTTTCAGGTAAGTTAGGTAACTCGTCCTAACTCGAGATAAGACTAGTTCTAACTCTTTGTGAAATCCACCCCAGTGCCTTTAAGTGAAACACTTACCAGTATAATGATATCCCTGTCTGCATACATGGTACGTGCGACGCTAACTCGCTGTTTCTGTCCTCCGCTTAGGTTGATACCTTTCTCTCCAATCTCAGTCTCGTCCCCGGCTGGTAAAATAGAGATATCTGGTTGGAGTGCACACGCCTCTAATATATCGTTATACCTAGGATAACAGACACCAACTAGTTTAAGTATATGATATATACAGGCTGTCAGCTTCTAACGACAATGACGACATAATAGTCAAGTGAATGGGAGACTTTTTGACGGTCCCTTATAACGGTTCTCGCCAGTAGTGCGCATGCTCATACCTACATGCGCAATACTGAGCATGTGCGCACAGTTCAGAGCCGCAACAAAAGGATTGTTATGTCTGCTTGCCGGCAGTGTCTCAAAAGTCTCTATTGATTCAGGTGAGAAAAAGGGGTTAAAAGTCAAGTTGTTTTTAAAAAATATTTTGGCACATTTTTAACCTTGTTTTGATGCTATATATCAGTACGGAAATTGCCAAAATAAAATAAACTTTATTTTGGCATTTAAATGTGTCGTTTTATTTAGGCCCAAAACTTTAATTCCAATTACCTTTTACTTTCAAAGTCGGATGAAAATAGAATGTTTTCTTGCAAAGATGCATTCAGCAACCATGGTTTTTGTGCAGCAAAAGCAATCTGTCCTTTTTCTCTGTAGACAAAAAATAATTGTATTTACCTCTAAAAAGTTTCTTTTATTTCATTTTTTAGACTGAGGTGAGTTGGTCAGTGCAGTGGTCAATCACAGGTCAACTAAATGTTCACACTTTAACTTGCCTTAAAGGGAAGGTACACGTTTGGTATTACTCAAAGCAAATATTAACTTAAAAACTGACTTGGTAACAAGCATTGTAGAGCTGTTGATAGTATAAAACATTGTGAGAAACGGCTCCCTCGGAAGTAGCATAGATTTTATGAAAGAGGTAATTTCTCACTAAAATAATAAAAGACTTCTAGCCAGAAGTCTTTTATTCCGATCTGACAGCACACAAATTCGTCCAACAAGGGTGTTTTTTTTCATCAGTTTCTCGCAACTTCGATGACCAATTGAGCTCAAATTTTCACAGGCTTGTTATTTTAAGCTTATGTTGGGATACACCAAGTAAGAAACTGGTCTTTGACAATTACCAAACGTGTACCTTCCCTGTAATAGGCGGCCATCTTAATAATAATAATAATAATATCGAAGTCTTATATAGCGCATGTATCTACCAAACAAGGTACTCAAGGCGCTGAGTATATACAAACTTTCAGAAAGATAGGTTATTGCAGTGATGAATTTTGAGACCCAATTAGTTAGCACCTTATAAGGGTTTACAAGGTGCTACGGCGCATTAAGCAGCCACAGCCAGGAACATCGGGGCGAACCCCTTCTCTTTTCAATAAGTGCACTGGGTTCTTTTACATGCGTTACACCACACATGGGACCAACGGCTTTAGGTCCCATCCGAAGGACGAAGCAATGGTCAAGTGTCTTGCTTAAGGAAACAAGTGTCACGGCTGGGGATTTGAACCCACACTCTGCTGATCAGAAACACCAGAGTTTGAATATGGTGATCTTAACTGCTCGGCCACGACACTTAAAGGAACACGTTGCCTTGGATCGGTCGAGTTGGTCTTTGAAAAGCGTTTGTAACACTTATAAAATGCATATTGTTAGAAAGATGTTTTAAAAGTAGAATATAATGATCCACACAAGTATCACTCGAAATTGCGTGGTTTTTCTTTTACCTCGTCGACTAACACGGTCGGCCATTTATGGGAGTCAAATTTTTTACTCCCATAAATGGCCGACCGTGTTAGTTAGCAAAGTTAGCATGGTCTTTCTAACCATATGCATTTTATAACAAACGGTTACAAACGCTTTTCAAAGACCAACGTGATCCTTTCATAATTTGCTTTATTTGTTAGCTGTACTTGGTTTCCCAAGATGTGCTGCGGCCTTATTTATAGATGGTGCTTGTGCATAAGGGCTATAGATGAACTGCACATGATGTCATTGACCACCGTCTTTGATGAAACATGCATGCGTGAAAGGCTATGATTGGCTGACAGTTCTGCGCAGCTTGCACTTCGCCAGTGTTTATCATCAGTTATGGCGGTCGATGATGCTATTTGCAATCCATCTATTGTGAAACTGTGTAATCTGAGATGAAAGCACTTACTGGTTGATTTCAACATTGCCAGAGAGTGTTGCCATTTCACCCAAGATGGCCGACAGAAGAGATGATTTGCCACTACCGACCTGTCCTATCACCATGGTCAGCTTCCCTGTAATAGATAAACATAGATTGCAATCATAGGACATACACAGCCCAGTTTATTTTGTTATGTTAATAATTATGTTGAGTAATTAACAATAGTGTCCAGTGCATTTAAAAGAGGTGTTGTAATCTCATTGAGGTGTATAAGCAATCATTTTATTCTGCTTACCAGCAGGTATCTCCACATTAATATCGGCAAGCAGCGCTGACTCGCTGTCAGGATCCCAGGAAAAATTACCATTAGAGATCTATTCAAAAAAGACAATAAAACAAGGGATTAATTCGGAGTTCAACAATGCTGTTTTGGATTACCGAAAACGTGAAATCACAGAAGAATTTATTCGTAGTCTAAGTTTGTATAATTTAGTAATATTTTCTGGTGATTGTGAGTAAAGACGCCAAAGAACTTCTAGATAGAAACAGCAGTAGAGGTCAAATTTAGTCACCACTGCTTTTAAAATTATTAAAGGAAAGGTAAATGTAAACAATACAAAAGTCTTTATTGCCATTAATTTTAAGAGGGATTACCTTCCCTTAAAGGCAGTGGACACTATTGCTAATTGCTCAAAATAATTATTTGCATAAAACCTTTCTTGGTGACGAGTAATGGGGAGAGGTTGATGGTATAAAACATTGTGAGAAACAGCTCCCTCTGAAGTGCCATAGTCTGATAGTTTTCGAGAAAGAAGTAATTTTCCATGAATATGATTTCGAAACCTCAGATTTAGAACTTGAGGTCTCGAAATCAACCATCTAAACGCACACAACTTCGTGTGACAAGGGTGTTTTTTCTTTCATTATTATCTTGCAAGTTCGATGACCGATTGAGCTCAAATTTTCACAGGTTTGTTATTGTATGCATATGTTGAGATACCCAACTGTGAAGGCTAGTCTTTGACAATTACTTATAGTGTCCACTGCCTTTAAATATAGAATAAAATTTACCTTTACTGCTGGTGAGTGTGAACTCCACTGGGGCACAGTCTCACCATAGTCTGCTTTGGAAATCTCATTCATCTCTATCAGCTCATTCCCATCCAGGTCTTCGTTGTTAGTTTGCGTACCAATAGAACCCTGCAAAGTCAAGTATAAAAAGTAATAGTTGATAGTTCACTTTAATAGATGGAAATTTGCATCGGGATATAGAATGTTAATTTTGGTTTTACCCATATACTATGTTGTGTCTTAGCAGAAAACATCAGGCCTGAATGCATTAAGCACACAAATTTGTGCAACAAGGGTGTATTTTCTTTCATCAGTCCCTTGCAACCTCAATGACCAATTGAGTCAAAAATGTTCACCAAGTGACGATATTGGTCTGAGACTCACCAAAGCTGTCCAGCCGTCGATTTTCATCAAACACTTCCTAACTTAGGGCTAATCTTAGGACTAGTTAAGTTCTATAACCATGAGTCCATCCTAACTTGAGATTTATCCAAGCGTTTCATGAAATCGGCTACTGTGCCTCTAAGTTCGCTTATTAGTCATCTTTGGTTTTATTACCAGAAATAAATATACAATTACAATAATAATATCAACCTGTATCTTGACTTTGGGCTCCAGATCGTCGTCATGTTCCTCCGATGTTTTATGCCTCCCTTCTACCTCGGGCGCCAAGAGGAACGTCATCAAGCGCCGAGAGCTGACGACCGCGCTAACAAACGCTGACAGTGACAATGGAATGTTGTACAGTGGTATAGCTATCTCATTGAGCAGTGCCAGAGTAGAGAACGTTATATCAGGCGTCAGAAGCTTACCAGTGAGAGGGGTGTACGTGCTAAATGCCTGAAAATAGTAACAAAAGATTCCAATCAAATGTTTAACTTTTGATCAAAACACTAGAAGTATTTCCGTACCTGTAATTTGTTGAACCGCCACTACAGTCTTCATCAGCAAGAAAATTAATCTAATAATAACAATAATTGTTTTTTTAAATAGCGCTTTACACAGCAGAAGGTCATCCAATATTATTGCCCCAAGTCACTGGGCCGTTTACTTCATTCCTTAAACCATCTCAGCTCCCTGGGGAGTATACACATGTAGCCCATGCAAGAAATATGCGCTACTAAGCTAAAAAGTCAATCACAAGAACCATCTATGCCCTCACAGGTACCTATTTACCCCTGGTTGGAAAGAAGCAATTATAGCCAAGTGTCTTGCTCAGAGACACAAGTCCCACGACAGGGATTCGAACCCACACTCTGCTGAACAGAAACACAACAGCTTGAGTTCAGTGCTCTTAACCGCTCGGCCATGACACCCCTTCATCAAACTCCATCCACATGTACCCTCAATACTAAAAAATAAAAATAAAAGAACCACAAACTTACCATAAATGTTACCAAGAAAGGTAAGCCCAGCGTCATGAAAACTACAAATAAGAAAGATACAAACATCAGTGATGGAAATTGTGTGTGTGCTGAAGTATTAATAGATGTTGATTTTTGCATCGGGATAAAGAATACTAATTGTTTTCTACCCTTCAGTCTGGTTCCTTGCAAAAGCGTTCCTGAGAAAAAAGGGCGTTTATAATGAGTTACCATAAATAAGAGATTGAAATTTGCAACAGGATGTATACTCAGTACTTTCCCTCCCGAATTCTGTGAAAAAAAATCACAGGCATATAGAGCAGTGTCTTACCAACTAGACTACCGAGATTGCCCGGTAGTTAGAGGCAGTTCAAATCCTTTATTTAGCATTGGGTATCTCAAAGATTTAATAGATGGAATTTTGCATTCGGACATAATAACGTCCTTTATCCCTGATGCAAATTTCCATCTATTAAATATTATGAATTTGTTTCTTGGGATAATTAGAAAAGAAAAGGAAAAAAAGAGTAAAAAGATGATTTACCTGAAACAATAAGGCAAGTATTTATCCAAAGTAGATGGCGGAGCTCTCTTTTCCTAACAGCTTCTATAGCTTCGCAGTAGAGTTGCTCCCATGCGTACATCTTCAGTAGTTTGATTCCTTGGAGAACTTCATTGGTTTGCTTGAGACGTTGATCCGCACAAAGCTTTCAATTAGGAATAATCAGTAATTTAGATTTAGTTTAGTTTAGTTTGTTACCTTTATTGCACAAACATCAAAATACATAGGTGCAAAAGGGAAACCAGGTCCACTTATGGGAACCCATGATCACACATTAGAGTATAACAAACAAACAGAGACAACAGCAATAATACAAAAACCACTCTAGAAAACATAGAACTGTATCTTTAAAAAAATAGTTGACAAATTTACTTAAGTAAAGGCCGAGTCACACTGCAGCAATAGCGAAAACGATAATGATAACGATAACGGCGCAAAGATAACGCATTTCATTGGTTGAATGAGCGTTTGTGAATTCTGAACGGCGCGATTCAACCAATAGAATGCGATCTCTTTGAGTCGTGATTGTATCGTTTTCGTCAGCACTGCAGTGTGACTCGGTCTTAAAGATGACAGCCCATCATACTCACTAAGATGGCCTTCTGTCTACTTGCAAGGATGGCTCCCACTTTAGCCTGTAAAGGTATAACTATTAGAAAGCACGAAGCACCAATGAGTGCTGATAGACCAATCTGGAAGTACGTCAACACAAGGATTAAGGTAATCTGAAAAATGAAGATAAGAAATAATTGGTTTCAAAGTGAGCGCATGGAAGCCATTTGGCATGCTTTGTACAACAAGCAATATCATGAATAGCCTATAATTATATATAAAATGAATTTTATTATTTAATTTACTCAACATCCAACAGAGTAAAGCGCCAATTACAGGACGTATTCAAGTATTAAACATTATAAAAACCGTCAGTACAATGTAACAATTACAAAGTAAACAAAACATAAAAATACACACCATGGCTAGAGGGTAAAACTTTAAAAAGAACAGGACAAAATACATGCAAGACCCCAAATACACTATCAAGTACTACATTCAAAATCATGAATAGTAAATGAAAGAGTGGCGAGTGGCAAAAACGTGCTAAGCACAGAAGAGTATTGCTCAACAGAAAAAAGTTACCATGCAACTAAAATGACATTAAAGGCAGTGGACACTATTGGTAATTACTCAAAATAATTATTAGCATAAAACCTTACTTGGTATCGAGTAATAAAGAGAGGTTGGTAGTATAAAACATTGTGAGAAACGGCTCCCTCTGAAGTGGAGTAGTTTTCAAGAAAGAAGTAATTTTCCACAAATTTGATTTCGAGACCTCAAGTTTAGAATTTGAAGTCTCGAAATCAAGCATCTGAAAGCACACAACTCCGTGTGACAAGGGTGTTTTTTCTTTCATTATTACCTCGCAACTTCGACGACCTATTGAGCTAAAATTTTCACAGGTTTGTTACTTTATGCATATGATGAGATACACTAAGCGAGAAGACTGGTCTTTGACAATTACCAATAGTGTCCACTCTCTTTAAGTTTACATTGTTGTGACTGGTGCCCCACTAATTTTTTGCTTTAGCAAAGAAATGTTTCAAGCAACATTTTCTGCTTCAGCAGTTCTATATGAAATTGGGCCCAGAACATAAAATGCTGGAGTCCCTTCTAATCTATTAAGTTTGGCGCGACTCTAGCGCTCGACGCAACTCTAGCGCGCCTGTATGAAATGTTTACACTTACCTTGATGGGCGAAGACCACAAGAAGTTAACCGTCTGCACCGATGTCATAATGTTGGTTGCGTCACTGGCCATATGGTTGGTAATCTGACCCATGGTCATCTGGCCTCCAGTGGTAGCAAAGGTAGACAGTCTCAGTGCCTTCTCAAACACCATAGTCTAAAAAAATAAAGTGGCAACTGGGTTACGTTTCAAATAGAAATAATGATGTGGTAAGGATTGCAGTATTAAACACATGCCTCTCTCTTGAGCCTCTTTCAAACTACTCTATTCCGTGGGGAAACCCCTGGGAATAGTGGCAAGCCCTTTCACACTTGGATCACTTTACCCCTGATCTACCCTGGCATTTGAGCACACCCCGAAGAATAGCCACCCCTGCTCTTGACTAGGGGTAAGTGGTGATCCCCCTGGGGTATTCTTGAAATTTGTAACCGGCTCTCTGTGGAATAGGGACCTATGGACCGATCCGGCCTATCAATCAAACTGTGCGCGTTCACCCATTTTGACCAATCGCAGCAATGATTGTGGTCGGACAAACTCGGTCATGTGTGCGCGTACATGTATATATGGCACGCGCGGCAGAATCGTGCAGAATGTCATTGGGAGTGTTCGTACACGTGTCTTGCTCACGTGCGCGTTGGGCGGAGCTTAGTGGAAAGCCGGAACGGTCCATTGTGAAAGTGTCTGGGGTAACAGAGGGGTTAGTGAACTCTTGGGGCTTCCCCAGGGCTGTAAACTAGGGAAATAATGGATACAGTGTGAAAAGGGCATTAGGGACCTTGTCAAAATTAGTAAAGAACAAGGGTTTTTATCTGCTGCCTGTTAAATTCCTGATTCTAGAAATGGGTTGTCAGATAAAACGTGAGAGAAGTGAACAGGCTGTATAGTCCCAAGGAGCTGAGAAAGACTACAGGAATGTTATCGGCCCTACATAACCTATGACCAAGGCAATACCTGTAAAGAGCATTTAGACATTATTGTACAATGCGTTACATAAGAACTAGTTTTTATTATTACTACCTGAAGTGCAGCACGGACATTTGCACTTTCCAAGTAGACGATGTGAAAGTATCTGGTAAAGAAGCTTGACTTCACTAACAGTGCAAGGAATAAGACTGCGATCAAGACAAAGCCGTTGGTGAAAAACTCCCTGAATGTGACAAAATGCGGTTCCACCAGCTGAGAAAGAAACCAAAAATGAATAACAATAATGACAGGCAATTATAGAGTGCTCTTTCAGGGTACCACAGCGCTTTAAAAGAAACGGAACAATGAGCAAATAAATAAAGGCACTGATAATGGGAACACAGTTTGTCCTCTGTTTCTCAGCTGAACGAATTTGATGAAGGAGACAGTTTTATTTTTTCATTTCATTTCATTTCAGAAACATTTATTTCCACATGAATAAAACACTTTAGAAAAACAAACAATTGTTACAAAAGAAATGCTGAGTGGAGGCTTTACACAAGAAGCCGAAGCTTACAATCGGAATGCTTTAAACACAACAAAAAACATATTCAGTTCCAAAGGCATGGGGCATGTGCGTAAAACCATCAACAAAACACAGGCAAGAATTGATGAGATTTTCTCATTTCATTATTTAGAGAGAGAGATGTGGAGCAGTCGTTAAAATTACATTGGATATCATAGTTGTTGAAGTTATTTTGGGGTTGAACTATGAAAATATCTAGAGCTGGACTTGATCATACCTGCGGCGAACCTGATGGAGAGAAGACAAGGAAGGAAGTTTCAGTATTTGATGTGGGAGAAAATCCCATAGATTTATTCCAGGGAAAACCCACTGCCATCAGGTAGGGACTGAAAACCAAATTCACATAGTGCCCCCTGGTGGAATTCGAACTGGGGTTCAAGAGATGGAAAGCGAGGAAAGACACCACCACGCCAACCTGACCACCAATGAAGTTCTTCCGAATGCCGAAATTTACCGGAGATACTTACCTGCTGCGATTCATCAGGATAGGCGAGTGAAACAACATAAGCTGTAAGAGCTCCTATACATAGAGGACCGATAAGGTTCAACATGTCATAGATTATCTTCAGCACAGCAGACTTCAGCATCACAAATCCATACACCATTAAGTAGATCCTCCACATAGATGGCCTAGTACCTTTCCTCTTTGCCCTGGCCTATAAATACAAAAGAAAATGATTGTTAATAGATGCCAGCATTTCAGATTACGGAAGCCACTATTTTTTACAGACCACATCAACAAGGGATACAAAATTATATGAGTGGCCCATTTTCATATTTTCCGAAACTGCTTCTGCGCAACTCTGGAGCGCCCGTTTGAAACGGGTGCAAGAGAATTATCAAGTTATAAACCACAGGCTAGAGACTTAGTTTTTTACCCGCTCATAAAAGGACTGTTGGAAAATGCGTACATCACTGAATCTGATTTGACAATTTCTCTTGCTCTTTTATCTCACCTGCTCAATTTCAAAGGCTTCCTTAAATTTACGGTGATTGTGTTGTGCCTGGTGGTACTCCGGTATGTCACCCAAGTCAGTAATCTCAAGAGGTTTCTTGTAACCCTTTGCAATCAGCCAGTTCATCCACCAGAGGGTCACCGACGAAGGAAGATTGACGTAGCTGCTCAGGAAGTGCATGTTTGGGTTTGTAAGGTCCGTGTGGATGCGCTTGTAACTAACTTTCTGTTTGCACAAGACCTGTCAAACAATCATTTTAAATAATAACAATAATAACATTATAGAGAAGGGTGAAAAGGAATTTGCCATGTTTGGGAAGAACCTAGTCTTGGTGCAAGAAGTTGTTATTCACTATTACTTAACTATCGTGATCCCCCGCTCCACTTCCCCTTGCCACGCACATTACTATCGATTGATAGCAGGCGCTTTTGAAAACTTCCAGATCACCCCACAACACCACACTCTTGCTGGCAAGATTGCAGCTTACAGAAACGCCCTCTATCGATGGAATAGTCTTGACGTGTTAAGCCTTAAGTGTGCGTGCATATTACATCCTAGGGTATTAGTATTACCATATGTTTACAACTCAACAAGAACGTCTTGTACCAAGACTAGGAGGAATTATGAGAACTGTTGGAATGTAGTGAGAGACTTGCTTGGTCTCTTTGGATGAAGTATGAATGTGTTTCATAAGTGGCAGGTGCGTCTACAGGAAGCCTTGAGTGAAGAGTCTTAATGAAGGCTACTTTTTGCCAAGTGTTTTGAAAATTCTCAATTATTCTACAATTTATAAGCATAATGTCTGGAAAGCTTTTTGAAAACATGACAAGGATGAATTGGAGTTTTAAGCGATTAATGAAAGTGCTTTTTAAAGCTTTTGTCCAGACTAAATCATTTGTTTCTCACTGTGTGTTTTCCAGGTCAGCTTTTGGCATTGATTATTTAATATAATAAAATAGGTTCTTTATAGGGTTTTATCACCACCCTAGAGCTCAGTAACAAACACTCAATATTTTTCTTACAAGGTATGAGGAGCTACCTTTTGAAGTAAAAGACATAAGACCTATTCCTTTATGTAGCATCAGGTAATGGTTTACAAGGTGCCGTGGCAAATTTTGACATCAACATTAAAAACAGACCTACTTTAATTCTTATTAGATTGACTTCAATGAGGAACAGGCTGCAGAGGATCACCAGCATAGTAATTGTTGAATCAAACCGCAACAAGTAAACGTCAATTAGTTTTAATTGTTTGAAGTTAATGAGGCGTAAACCCTCTCCTGCCGCAGCTGTAGCCCAGTAGCATCCAAGAGGGATAGACATTGACGGTGTCTGCCATAGCTCCATGTGATGGTAGTAGATAAGAGACAGTGTCATTGCAACCAACGATGCGGCACCGGGAACGTACAGATGCGGCTGTGTTGGATGCTGCCATGCTCTGTACGTTGCGTCAGTGAGGGCGCCCTCACCGACAGCTGCAGCCAGTACCAGGAGTGAAATCAAGCTAACCACCCAGCGAGCGGTGTGTCCTGGATACAGCAATAAGTACTTGGTTTTAGGCTTGGATTCGGAGAAACATAAAGTCAGGAGTAAGGCTAGAGAGGAGACTACTGTAAACGTCACAGGGGGGAGTGCTGTTAGCCCATTGATGAAACACGTATTGCTGGTCCATTCAGATTGGTCTTTCCTCAAGTCTGTATTGTTCTTTCCACAGAACCATTCCCACTCCAGGTTGAACATAGTGCTGTTGATATAAGACAGGAAGTCGTTAGGAAACACAATAGAGGATACTTGAGCAATTCAAGGTACTTGAGTAAAAGGTCAATGTGCTTCAATTAAGAGTGTATTGTGTGGAAGCATACATTCTCCACTATGGGAATTCGCTTATTTCTTTAATCTTTAAAAAGGAACCTTGGTCCAAGAGCTCAAAAGAACTGGACTTCAACCAAAACAAATCAAAACGTCTTTCAGTAAACTTTTCAAATGAAAAAAATTCTTGAAAAAAAGGTTTTATAATTAATATTTTTTTACAGCGTAGGTTTGGCAGCTGATTCACCCTTACAGTTTACACTACAGACTAGGCAGTTTGGCTAGTGTACTAGGCAGAAATTAAATTATAATTGTTATTTATTTTATTTATTTCATACATTTTTGAGGCCTTGTCATTCACACAACTACGTACAGCATGACACTTGGTACTTGGTAGATTTCCTCCTGAAGCTTCTGCTGGGGAACTTAACAAGGAGGTCAGGAGAGTGTCGTCTAATTCGTTTTGTTGTTGTTGTCGTTTAGGCCAAGATTGTGAATGTAACTACTTTTGAAGATTTGGTGGGATTTGGAATTTATGAGGGATTAGTGGAAGATCATTCCATAGTTTCAGTGTTCTAGAAATAGTTTCACTGTTTAAAATGACGACGTGGACTTGGTTGGAAGTGGTGGCGCCATGCCGATGCGGAAAGTTGTGGAAAGTTATCCAAAGAATGACCTAGCTCTGAATTGACTGTGCCAGCACAGTGTATTATTACAACAACTCTATACAGTGGAATTGTGTAGTAACAAGCACTGCGTACATACATCTGGGGTTCCTCAAATTTTCATACAGTTTTGCTCACCTACCTCAATAAAAGCGAAGCCGTAGGCCCGTAGGTAGACACTCGAAATGGGATAACACTAACACAGCACAGGCAAGCAATGTGATCCTGACTCTACTGACTGCAACTTACCGAGAGACAACTTTACAAACAAGCGGTTCACGGTGGACAACGAACGCCTAAACTAAACACTAAACAACCGAGCAGCTCAGTTGTTGACAATGAAGACGAGACAGCATGTGCGCTGTTTTGTACATCGGCCAATGTTGCAATATTATTGCACCACAACATTGCAATTTTAGTTTAGCACACGTACCTTTTGGGTACGAAGTTCAAGTCAGTGCAAATCACCCATGCATGATGACTGATGTAGAGCAACGATCGACCAGCGATAGGATTGATCAATGCATGGAGGTAGAAATAAGATCAAAGGTCCTATTTCTGGCTGGCTGAGGTAGTTCGCAACAAGGGCGGCTATATAGAAAATGGTGATCTTCACAAGATAAGACGAGTTGAATTGTCACAACATCAACAGCATGACCAGCTGCTGCATGTGTGTGACAAGAAGTTGTTTTGAAAGAAAATTCTATATAGCGCCCTCTGTAGGCAAATGTTGGCAAAATAAAAAATACAAAGGGAACGCAAGGACCCCTGTCGGATATCACGGTTTCGGCTCTGGATTCGGCTCTGGCTCCGTTCTTTCGTCTGAACATGGAGCTCAGGTAGAATCTGAAGCCCTGAGCACGAACGCAAAGCAGACGCAAAATGTTTGCTTTTTTCTTCAAAACAATCACGGCCAATTAGCTAGCCTTTTCTAAAGCCTTCGAAAAGGGCCATACTCTCTCCCGCCGGCCGGCTGACAGTGACAACGGTTTCCCTGGGACACCGGCTTGCGGCTTGTGATTGCGGCGTGTGTCTTGGCCTGCTGCTGAGCTGGCTGTAAGCTGCTCTAAAGACTGATAAACTGACTTCTTGTATGGGTTTACCTGATGTTTAAAGGAACACGTTGCCTTGTATCGGACGATTTGGTCGATAAAAAGCGTTTGTAACCGTTTTTTAAATTAAAATTAATACATATTATGGTTGGAAAGATGTTTCAAAAGTAGAATACAATGATCCACACAAATTAATTTTGCCTCAAAATTGCGTGGTTTTCCTTTTACTGTGCGAACTATCACGGACGTCGGCCATAAATTTGACTCCCATAGTTAATGGCCGACCGTGTTAGTCGACGAGGTAAAAGGAAAACCGTGCAATTTAGAGGCATGTTTGTGTGGATCATTGTATTCTACCTTCACAACATCTGTCTACCCATATATAACAAACGGTTACAAACGCTTTTCAAAGACCAACTCGACCGAAGAAAGGCAACGTGTTCCTTTAATAGACGTTGAATTTGAATCATGGATACAGAATGCTTTGTTCTACCCTTCTCCGATCGAATTAAGGCACGATATCGATACTATGGTAAAACTGCTCAAAATAACTGTTAGCGTAAATTTGTGAGCAATCAATATGGGGAGATTTTGATAGTTTCTCACTGAAATAATTATTTGAATTTGATTTCAAGACCTCAGAATTTGACTTTGAGGAGGTCTCGAATTCAAGCAACTGAAAGCACAAAACTAGTGTGACCATGGAGGTAGAAATAACTATACAAAATGTTTTCCTTCCATTATTATCTCGCAACTTCGACGACCAATATTGAGTTAAAACTTGCACTCGCTTGTTATTTTATGCATATAATATAATAATTATTGTTTGAGATACACCAGGTGAAAACTGGTCTTTGACAAAGGTGTCCAGTGTCCGTAACTGCACTGATCTCATCAATGGACCCTACTTTCTCGAGTTTTGTGAAAAATCACAGGCATGTTACTCGGGTGTGATTCGAACACATGACCTTTGCAATTCAACTGAGATTGCCGGTAGCTAGAGGTAGACCGAATTATTAGCAGGGGCCAGGGGGTAGGCCTAACGCAACGATTTATATAATTGAACTTGCATCGCGAGGATAAAGTACATTAAAGGCACTGTACACGTTTTGTAATTATCAAAGACCAGTGTTATCACTTGGTGTATTAAAATAACGAGCCTGTGAAAATTTGGGCTCAATTGGTCTTCGAAGTTGTGAGAAAATGATGAGAAAAACACAATTGATGGACGAATTTGTGTGATATAGATAGGAATAAAAAACTTCTAGCTATCGAAGTCTTTTATTATTTTATTGATTTTTTTTTTACCTCTTTCTCAAAAAGTACGTTACTTTAGAGGGAGTCGTAACCCACAATGTGTTATAGCCGTAGACGTATATAGACTCGAAATGGGATAACAGGCAATACGTGATCCTGACTCTACTGACAGACAACTCTGCAAGCGGTACACGGTGCTCTTTTTTTGTACATCCGGCCAATGTTGCAAAAATAATATTGCACCACAACATTGCAATTTTAGTTAGCACACTGCTGACCGGGTGCGAAGTTCAAGTGCACATCACCATTTTTAGAGCAACGACCTGGGCCCAATTTCATAGAGCTGCTTGTGCAAAAAATTGTGCTTAAGCAAAAAATTCATTGCTTAGTGAAATCAGATTACCGGCCAATACTCCACTCAATTGTAATGCTAAGTAAACAACAGCTTAATACTAGTCATAAGCAATGTATATGGCTGGAAATTTTGGCCAGTAATTGTGTAAAATAAGCGAGCTATTTTCGTGCTTCAGCAAATTTTTGGCTTAAGCAGCTCTATGAAATTGGCCCCTGATAACACTGTGCCTGAGTAACACACTCTCCTGTCGACTCGGGCAATATCGGGATTGATCAAAGGTCCTAATTACTTCTGGCTGACTGGAGGTAGTTGGCGGCTAGTTTGGATGGTGGTCTTCACAAGTTTAGTTGTGACAATCCACATGTGACAGCATGTACCAACACACAGATCACAAGCAAGGAAGTTTTTTTTTTTACACCACGAAAAGTCAACATAGCGCCCTCTGTAGTCAAATGTTGTCAAAGTCAAAAAGATAAAAAGGGAACGCAAAAAAGACCGCTCAGTCTATTTTTATATCGACGCGGCTGCGGCGGTGTCCCAGGGAATTCTGTCCGCCGGGGATTCGGTCCCCCAAAAATGGGAAATTAACATGGGCTGAGGAAGGTGATTCAAAAGAGGGCGCTTATCAGAAGAAGTTGTACGACAGTTTTCCATTAAGGCGGGACCGAATCTCCTGCCACAGTACCGGGCTTGAGTCATAGGGAGATCTGTTACCCGGGGATTGCTAGAAAGCTGACTCAAAAGCTGACTTAGACCGACTTGTTCAATAGGTTTACCTGAGATTTAATAGATGTTGGATTTGGCATCGGGGATAAAGATTAAATTATTAATTTGTTTTTTCCCCCTTTAAAACCAATTTGAGCTTATTTTAGCAGTGTATCTCAGTACTTTCTCCATGAGTTAAGTGAAAAAACAAAACACTCGGGCATTTCTCGGGTGGGATTAAAACCCACGGCCTTCGCAATTCTATACCACCGAGGCTAAAGGTGCGGTTCGAACCTTAGGCCGTGTCCGAAACGGCGACTTCGGCTACAGCTACGGCTAGATCGCGCGTGTCTGCTATTCTTCAACACTGGTAGACGCACTGATCTAGACGTAGCTGTAGCCGAAGTCGTCGTTTCGGACACGGCCTTATATTAGCAGGGGTACAGGCCTATTATCCGCAACGATTTACTACAAATGATTGAACTTGCTTCGAGGATAAAGAACATTGGTTTTACACCGACGTACTACACCGATGTAGGGCCTACTTTCCCGAGTTCTGTGAAATTACAGGCCGCTTACTCGCGTGAGATTCGAACCATAGAGTAGAAGTGTTTCATAAACTATAGGCCTAGACCACATGACCACTGAGGCAGTTCGAATCCTACAGCAGCGCAACGATTTTAAATAATATTGAATTTGCACTTGAGATATTAAGAATAATAGGGGTAAAACCAAAATTAATATTCTTTATCCTCGATGCAAACTTAACATAATTAAATGAAATAAACTGTTTTGAATCATTTTCCCCCATCGCCATCAATCATATATCATGTCTCTAAGGTCAAAGTTGAGGTTTTGTGCTGCACTCATTCAGAAAGAGTCCTTATGCAAGTGATGGAAAGTTTACAAGTTCCTAACCGCACGTAAAATAGTACTTGACCTTAAGGTGGGGCCAAGCTTTAAAGTCACTGGACACTATTTGTTATTACTCAAAATAATTGTTAGCAAAAAACACAAAACACAATGTCCACAGATACATTAATTTATACAATTTTGAGATATAGTAGAAAGTGTAGCTTAAAATATTAGTTGTTCAGGTGCTGCAGTTTTTGTTAGGAATGAGTAAAACAATGTAATGAAAATACGTTTTTACATGCTAAAAATAATAATAATTTTTGGTCTCATGATGACTGAGACGAAAGTTATTCTCATGACATTGTTTTACTTATATCTCAAAAATCTCAGCCCCTCATTAAGTAATATTTCCAAGGAAGCTTTTTATTATCATTATCTTTAAACTGTGTAAGTTTAATGTAAATCTGTGGATGCTGTGTTTATTGGCCTACAAAAAGTATATAGACCCTTTTATAAATGTAAAAAATGTGAGAACTGGCTCCCTCTGAAGTAACCTAGCTTATGAAAAGTAATTTCTCAAAGACTTCAGGCCTGAAGCCCTTTATTAAGACATGCACAAACATTGTGCAACAATATTGTGTTTTACATGTCTCCTTGCAACTTCGATGACCAATATTGGGTCAACATTTTCAGAAGTGTCATCTGATGCATACTGTTGTTATACAGGAGACTGTTCTTTGGCAAATACTGAATGAGTTCCACACAGTGCCTTTAAAGAAATCATAATCTAAAGTATACTCGCACGGTTCTTTGCAGCGTTCCAAGCTCTTTGACCCACCCCTCTCGGAAGAAGGGGCTACAAAGGGAACCAGCAACTTAAAATGAGAACACTGACAAAACAAATCCATCACCCCACTGACCCCCCGATTTCCCACCGAGCCATTTTTGCCCACACCGCTTCCACGTTGCCTAGTTGCGATCACACTCATGAGTGAACACCTAGAAGGGGTGTTAAAATACAAACCATAAAACCAAGCCTGTTATGCGAAACCAGAGGTGATTCGCATAATATGACCTAATTTTTGTTGTATTCCCTTCGGAAAGTATCATATTATACACGCGAACTTTCGCTGGAAGCAAAACACCTTTCCCAATGTGGCACAAGCAGTTGATGAGATTTCGTGAGAAGTTTGTTCTCATTGATGATTAAGCTTAGCTATCGGTCGCTGGCTTTCCCTTCCAGCCCTACAGCGCTGCTAAAGTAATCCACAGGTAGATCTCGAGACAGAACCAGTGGTTTAACAACTCAACGTTTCGATCAAGCCAAAGTAGTCGAGTCATAGACCCCATCCAGGGAGACACAGTAAGGTCCCATCGCAGAGGATCTCAAAAAAACCAAATCCAGTTTTGTGAGTACACCCGATCCGATCCAACAGAATGCTGAAACCAAGATATTCCCCGGCGCTGGCGTCATCGAACGTCAACAAAATAAATAAAAAATCTCATGTCTTTTTAAAGCCGTTGGGCACTTTCGGAACAGAAAAACAGAAAACAAGTTCACAGATTCACAAATAACTTACAGGGTTTGCAGAAGGTAATGGTGAAAGACTTCTCTTGAAATATTATTCCATGAAATGCTTTACTTTTTGAGAGAACATTAAAACAATTACCAATTCTCGATATCGAGTATTACGGATTTATTTGAAACACATGTCATGACACGGCGAAATGTGCGGAAACAAGGGTGGGTTTTCCCGTTATTTTTCCCGACTCCGATGACCGATTGAGCCTAAATTTTCACAGGTTTGTTATTTTACATATAAGTTGATGTACACGAAGTGTGGGCTTTTGGACAATACTGTTTACCGAAAGTGTCCAATGGCTTTAAAGCATCTAATAAAACATTACAGTAGGTATATATTGTATTTATAGAAAGGAGGGTAAACCCGAAGTTAATGTCTTCTTCACTTTAAACTATAAATTGCAAACCGGGTCAAAGGGGGACTTTTCGGCAGGTATAAAAAATGATGTTATGCACAACAAATGATAATAGGATAAACTCCGTTGGCGCTCACAGTGTCCCTGGATTTATACACAGCATATGACGTAAAGTATTTCCCGGAGCGGATTGAGTCTTTGTAAAGTTTTCTTTCAGCTTCACATTCTTTTCAGACCCATATTGTGGTCCAAATCTGTGTACAATCGTACTTTTTTATTTGTTGGGTGAGAGTAGTCGTTTTTTTTTGTGTGTGTGAGGCGAGTGTGGCACATGCACACCTTAATATGTACAAAGGGATTTTGTTTGCTGATATAGCATCCTAGGTATATAAGTGGGTGGTCTTGCGTTCCAGTTTATTCCTGTCCTTATTTTGTTGATGAGCTGAATATGGACGTGGACAAGTCACTTCGTGTGCTCGGAAGTTTTGGCCGTATGCAGGCTCTCAACTACTTCACGTATGTCCTTGCTGTTAGCGTAGCTGCTTGGCATATCACTGGTGTTTCATTCACCATTGGGCAGCCAGACAACAACCGATGTAGAATACCAGAGAATGAGACGAGCTTCACGACTCCCCTCGATGACGGCTGTCACCAGATTGTCTACTATAACAATGACACGGGCGGCGACAATGAGACGATGGCATGTACGGATGGCTGGGAGTATGACACTGTCCATGGCGAGACCAGTGTTGTCACAGATGTAAGATTATCATCAATTCCCATTTTAACTAACCAACGTAACTTAAAGCGCGGGACACTATTAGTAAATAATTGCTCAAGATAGTTGTAAGCATAAAACTTACTTAGTATCAAGCAATGGAGAGCTGAGAAGCGGCTCCCTCTGAAGCGGCCCCCTCTAAAGCAACGGAGTTTTTTGAGAAAGAGGTATTTCTCACTCGAACAATAAAAGACTTCAGCTGAAGCCTTGTATTATGCATGTGAAAGCACATAATCCACCAAATCAACGGTGTTTTTCTTTCATTATCCATTTGCAACTTCGATGACCAATATTGACTCCAAATTTTCACAGGCTTGTAATTTGATGCACATGTTGTGATACACCAACAGAGAGTACTGGTCTTTGACAACTACCAAACCTGTCAAGTGCCCCGAACCAACCAACTGTTCGATTTTATTTAGCACGGTGATTAAAGACAATGGACACTATTGGTAATTGTCAAAGACCAGTCTTTTCACTTGGTGTATCTCAACAAATGCATAAAATCGGTCGTCGGAGTTGCGAGATAACTATGAAAGAAAAAAACACCCTTGCCACACGAAGTTGTGTGCTTTCAGATGCTTGATTTCGAGACCTCAAATTCTAAACTTGAGGTCTAGAAATCAAATTCGTGGAAAATTACTTCTTGCTCGAAAACTACGTCACTTCAGAGGGAGCCGTTTCTCACAATGTTTTATACTAATCAACCTTTCCCCATTGCTCGTTACCAAGTGAGGTTTTATGCTGATGATTATTTTGAGTAATTACCAATAGTGTCCACTGCCTTTAATGCATTTCGTTCATATTATTGTTAACAATAACTTTGTGGTCGATGGCCATTCACACAAGGGCAATATCATGAAAAGTGTATTAGGACATTTCCATCAGGCTCGGCTGATCAACTTGAATGCCACGAAGATAGCTGCAAATATAACTCTTTTCAAGTTTTTAAAAATATTTCTTTAGAATTTACGAATACATAAGCTTTTTGCTATCCTGGGTATATATCTACTTATTTGAAACATGACCAATTATGTTATAGCAACTATAATAGGCCTAACGCGCTGAACCTTTTCGTGGGAATTTGCAAGTGAGCATGCCTGTTTGTGCAAGCCATCGATTTCCCCAAACTCTTCCTAACTTAGAATTAATCTAAGGCCTTTATGAGTTAAGTTCCGTAACCACAGCATTTAGGACGCATTGAGCTCATCCTAGTTAGGACGAGTTACTAACTCAAGATAGGATTAATCCTAACGTTTCGTGAAGTTATGCCCCTATAATACTATTTATTGTGTCTAGTCAAAGTTTTGTCAACAATGCAAGTCTGTAGCTACTTAATTCCATCACAAAATACGACCACTTCACCTTCCTGGACTGTGTCCCATAGAAAACATGTTTACGTCACAGAAGGGACTAAAAGTTTCGCTGTTACAATGAGATATCGCGGTTAAAGGCACTGGACACGTTAGGATGTCAAAGACCAGTAATTGTATCCCAACATGCATAAAATAACAAACCTGATGAAAATTTGGGCTCAATTGGTCATCGAGTTTGCAAGAATATTGACAAAAAACACAATTGTTGCACAACTTTGGGTGTTTTCATAAATGCATAACAAAAGGTTTCAGGCCTGTATTGTATTAAAGAACAATGTCACGCAGCCGATTTCACGAAACGGTATAAGGATTAATCATGTCTCGAATTGGGACGAGTGTAAAACTCGTCCTAACTTCTATTACGGGTTTTAAGTTGTACTAAGGTTAATACTAAATGGGAAGAGTTTGGTGAAATCGACAAAATGTGCCCTTAAGAAGGGCAACCAAAGTAAGTGCCGTTTCATATTCTCGTTCGTATTGTAGCTGAATCTGGTTTGCGACCGGGCCATTCTTGGGAGTACTCTCCAGTCTGTTCATTTCGGTGGTTGCCTTCTTGGATCTTACGTCACCGGGCAGATGTCAGATATCTTCGGTCGTCGCCTCACCCTGTTAGGGTCGCTAGTGGGTATCGTGTTGACTGGTACGGGGTTCAGCTTCGCACAGAGCTACGGACTGATGAGTTTTCTGAAATTCCTCCACGGTTGCTTTATTCCGGTGAGTATTTATTTATTACATCCCACAGCACAATAAGTGCCAATAACAGGATGGATAGAAAATGATAAGAATGTTCAGTGTTAGATGTGGGAGGAAAATCCCAACATAGGGAAAACCCACGGATGTTAGGACTAAAAACCCAAATCCACATGTAAGGCTCTGTTCTGAGCTGATCGGATTCGGGATTCGGTCCACAGAGGTGAAAGGCAGCGAAAAAAAACCACTACGCGAAACTTCAGTTCACATTCGTCACAACTATGACCTCTGCCATAAAGGTTGTGTATCTTGTTGACACTTGAAATTCTGTTTGCCTGACTGTCTGTTGGTTTGGCTTGCCGGCCGTCTGTTAAATTGTGATGGGCTGTCTGTAAGCAGTACTTCCTACACGAACATTGAACACTGTAGTGTGTTTTTTTGGCAGATACTGTAGGCATGATTGTTGTGTGTTAAAAAAAAATATTTAAGAAAGGGATAATAGACACCGCATGGGGAAGCACAGTATACACAATGTCGCTCTTCAAAACCTCTTTGATTTCAATGATGATGAAACTGCACGGAAGGAATAATCACGTCAGACCAATGATCAAAGTTCGTGGCTCAAAGAAAATCTTGAAATTATGTACAGTATGTCTTTGACAGAAAAGAAACTATACTTAAACAGACAGAAGTTCCATGCTTCAAATTCTCGTTTTTCCGAAACATGGGCTAAACTGTAGTTACCTCGTTGCGTTAACGCCGGTTAGACATCATAACTTACGTGTACTTCAATCTTTACCTCCAAAGGGGTTACTCCTCGTGCCCTACGTCCGCATCATCGAAATGTTCCCTCCCAGCTTTCGTGTCAGGTCACATTTGGGTAGTGCAATGCTATGGTGCCTTGGACTGGTCCTCGTCGGACCCTTGGCGTACATCTTGCCAAATTGGAGGCACCTACAGCTAGTCATGTCACTTCTGGCTGCCCCTCTCATTGTACTGGTTTGGTAAGTACATTGCAAAAAACGAAAAGTTCGACTTGACCCGGTTAGGGTCATACTGTCCAGGAATTCGAGCTGTATGAAAAAGAATGCATATTAGAGCTGACTAAAAACTGCATCAGAGAAACGAACCGAGCCCATTTCGGCCTATGTTTTCATCACTATTCACATAAAACAAAATAATTATAATCTTTATATTTGTATCATCATCGTCAGGCCATCTTGTCAGATGATGCCTGCAGAGGTCGTCCTACAACACGGGCGTACCTTCATGCAGGTCGCTCCTCCTGGCTCTGGGCCCATGAATCTTTTATATGCCCAGCGCCCTGTCGGACAAGCTGTCGACAAGCAGGCCGGTTTTTGGCCAGACATTCCCAGTCAGCTATTTGTATATAATCTGTAATATAAATAGTAGTTTGTATCCCTGTTCTCTATTGTTGCTATGCCTTTCTTGTATGTATGTAGTCTCCTTTACACAGGGAAGACACATTTCATGTATTTTATCAAGAAAATAAAAATTTGTAAGCTTAATCTTTTAATCTTTAATCCAGCTTAAACAAAATGAACATTCCCCAAGATGGAGACCATACCAACCCAACATCAATTACAGCCCATTGCGGTTGTTAAAACCAAAATTGCTGACAATGTGTTTATACAGGCTGAACATTATCGTGCATTGGCTTTTCACTATTTTCTACGGATTATGGCAGATATTTCTCAGGTTTGTTTTTTCATGTATGGTTGATCAAACGCTCTCTGCGACTATGTTGTCAGCTCTACCAATTGTGTACAATACCATTAACTTTAAAGGGAATGCATACGTTTGAGAAGTTACCAATTGTCCAGTGCCTTTGAAACCCTGTAATTAAAGGAATATTATTGAAATGGTAAGAAAAAAAAATTGTCTTAGGTCACAGATTTACATTAGACTTATGTCTAATGATGATAATAGTAGAAAATATCCCTTGAAATGTTTCTGTCTGAAGTTTCATATTTTGATGAGAAATAAGTTTAAAATCGATGTCATGCAAAATGTGTAATCGGATTTTCACTATTTTCTCGTGCATACTGACACAACTGTTTTGTCATCAAAAACCAATTCCGTAATGTTCCTTTAAGGTACTCTTATGAATCGGTAAGATGGCTCCTTCAGAAAGGTCGAGTAGACGAAGCCGAGAAGATCTTCCAGCGAATCTCCAAGTCCAAGAACATCTCCCACGTTGGTGGTTACTTCTTCCTCCCTCAGCAAGATAAGGAACATGAGCTGATAAACGGATCATCGAGGCCGGAACTTTCGGACGAAAAGCCACCATTGGATATTAAGGCTTCAGATTATAGTCAACTGGAGAGTGACGTTCCGGCCGTAAAGGATACTAAAAAGTACACCCTGTTGGATCTGTTCCGGACCCGTGCGTTGGCCATACAAACACTGATTGTTTTGTATTGCTGGTAAGTATACGGTGCTCCGTAAGTGCCATGAAGTCTCGCAAAATCGGCTTTGTAAAACCCTGGAGCCAGGTGCCGGTGTCCCATGAAATTCTGCCCACTGTCACGCTGGATTGCAGAACAGTTTCCTGCTTATAGCCTATATCAGCAGAGGATACCATCCACAAATTGAATTTTGTTTGTGATATTATTTGGCTGGTAATATTCTGGTAGACATTTTTTTTTTTGCTTTGACATTTTTTTGGCGGGCAGCCACAAACAAAACATTTGGGATTGACATGACGTGATAAATAACCCCAAGACGATAAATGATTTAACATGCATGCTGTTGGTAAACTGGAATACTGTCCTGTGCTCCAAAACCTCCAAAGTTAATATGGTGTCAGTTATTTCTGTGACGTCACTCTATTGATGAAAGTGCAGATTATGTTACAAATCTACACTTCTCTGTAGATTCGTTACGAATAATATGCACATAACTTTCTCGTTCATTCTCCTTTACCTAATTTAATGATTATAGGTTTGCGTGTTCCGCTGTCTACTACGGGTTCTTCCTGATAGCAGCTAACTTGGTTGGAAATATGTACGTCAACTTCACATTGATGTCATTAACGGAGGCTCCATGTTACATCGCTAACTACTTCGTCACAATCAGGTATGTTACAGTTCCTGTGTTAACTTGAAATGGTGTCAACTTTAAATGGTGATTGGCTGAAATTCTGAAAATCGACTTTCAGAACATTTGGTCACCTTTGAACTTTTGAACTTATTCTCCCTCGGTGTATCCCAACATGAGCATAAAATAACAAACCTGTGGAAAATATGACTCAGGTCATTGTTGGTCATAAAATTTAAAAACAATAATGAAAGAAAAAAACACTATTGTTGCATACATTTCGTGTGCTTTCAGATGCCCTTTGGAGATTGCCCTCACGCGGTCAAAAATATGGCCCATTGAACTTATTCTCCCTTGGTGTATCCCAACATGAGCATAAAACAACAAACCTGTGAACATTTTGACTCACAATTGGTCATAAAAATGAAAAAGAATAATGAAAGCAAAACATCATTGTTGCTCACATGTGTGTTTTCAGATGCCTAAAATAGTAAAAGGCTTCGGGCATGAAGTATGTTATTATTTGAGTAAGAAATTACTTCTTTCTCAAAAGCTACGTTCTTTAGGGGATGTCGTGTCTGGCTAATCGGCATAATACGTTACACATGTTGGCTGAATTAGATTTCGAAAACAAGATCGTGTGTGTGGAAAGATACGTGCTCCCTTTATCTTTATACTTGTATAGATCTGTAAATTGTAATTCTATTCTTGTTGTCTATTGTTGCAATGCCTTTCTTGTATGTAATGTTTGTTATCAGCACAATAAATAGTTTTAATCTTTAATCTTTAATCTTAAATAAAATGTGCAATGGATTCAATAATGTAAAACGTATGTTTTAACTGCTCGTGTATCGATGTGGAATTAGGTTCGGCCGTAGACGTCCCCTTATGATTTATTTTATCGTCAGTGGAGTGGCGTGTGTGGTTACGGGACTAATACCTGACGAATCAGGTTTGTATAAACTTTATCAGTTTAATGCTATAAGGTTACAGTAACATTATGTCGATGTAATTTCAAAAGAATTACAGTCATAAAGGGCGCCACCAATAGTTTATCAGAAGAGGCCATGTCTCACAGCAGAAAGCGTTGCAAATATTGAGGCCGTACAATGGCAGATACGGCTGTTGTCATGGCCACATACTTGATCTACGAAAGGTATCACTCTCTTGTCCACTAATTAAGGTCCCGAATGAACATATTATATTATGGACTCGCAACGTTTTGGACAGTTAATCTGTTTGTCGTCAGATGCACCTTTACCAGCCATATACAACTATCTTGTTCAATACTCACTGGTATTTGTAACAATTCGTTTGCAGGTGATGGTACAGATCTCAGCATGTTGAAGTTGGGACTAGCAATGATTGGGAGGTTTTTTGCATCCACGGCCTTTGATCTGACGTGCCTGGTGACCATCGAAATGTTTCCAACTGTGCTGAGGTGAGCATAATTGTCATTACAGGAGCTTACAGGAGCGGGCTGGACCGATTGCACGCACAATATAGCTCATGAAAACATGAAAGTGTTCTGATGAAGGTTGGACTATCCTATTGTTATCGAACTTTGATATGTAAAAAGGGGCACATCCCGGAACTTGTTGAGATGTTACGTTTATAACTCTTGATGTGGAAAGTGCATAATAATTATACCATTGTTTATTTATTTATGTAACTACCATTGTTTACTTTCTGATGCAGAAATGCGGCAGCTGGAGCAGCCTCGTTGATCGGCCGTGTTGGGGGTATGGTGGCGCCGTTCATTGTCTTCCTCGTAAGTCACACACACAATGGTTATTCGTGATGAAAGACTTGTTTTATGTGTAAACAAATTCTTGTGAATTAGTGCAGCACATAAATTGGCTGATATTGAGTACAAAATAAAGCCCGGTCGGTTCCTACTTCCTGCGAATGGGAAAGTGAAGCAAATTTTTACGTTACATGGCTGTTTTCGCAAGCGATTGTTTCGCAGGAATTGAACACAGACCACTATTGTTGCAGTCTTACACAAGTTTTGTAGTCTGGAATAAGACGTAGTAGTGGCTTACAATTACCCATGAAAGATCACTGTTCTCAACTCATGAATAATGCTCAACTCAAAATCTTTTTGTTTTGTTTTACTAAACAGAATGTAATACACAGCTCCATCCCTTTCATTGTGTTCGGTGTGGTGTCACTCATTGCCGGGTTGCTGGTCTTCCCGTTAGCGGAGACTAACAACCGATCCCTGCCAGAAACCATGGACGATGGAGCAAAACTAGCCGAAAAAGACGAAGCTGGCTCAACCCACAAATGTCTGAAGGAAAAACATTCGCAGACATGTATAAACCTCAGTACCAGTGTCGAGGGGTTAGCCCCCTGTGTTTAATCTCGGTCAGGGCCGGCAGACCTTGTGCGTGCCATTGCTACGCGCATCAAGGTGCTGTGCACGAGCGAGAGGGGGCAGAACAGACCGAAGTTTGAATTCGAAGCCGAGCACAGTGTCTGACGATGCAATACGTTAATTTTAGCAGTTTATGGTATCTCGAGTAGCTTTGACTTGCTTTGGAAGCAAAGCAATATGCAAGTAACGCTTTCAGATTCCCTTGAAATAATTGGTTTAACAAGGTGCTTCAATCCAGTCAACATTCCACCAGTAAGAGTGCTGTGCAACTTGCAACTTTCATATGGGTCCCTACCTACAGGGTGGATTTCACAAAGAGTTAGGACTAGTCTTATCTCTAGTTAGGACGCGTTACTCGTCCTAACTTAGGACTAACCATACGTTTTTCATATCTCCTAAGACTTGTCCTAAGTTAGGACTAGTCCTAACTCTTTGTGAAATTGACCCCTGCCAAATACAGCAAAATGCAACACAGTTGAAATGAGAAGTACCAAATGCAACAAGGGTTTTGCTTTCGCACAATTAATAGTAACAGCTAGCCTACACGTCTCACTTTTCATTGTGCAGGCGTGATGTTTGTGTTAGGACTGAGCAAAGGTGTTTGCACTGCTATATTATTAGTACTTAATAGTGTAGTTGGCTAATAATAATCAATACAGTTTGCATTTAAACATTAACAAATGAGGCATGATTTAGTCCTAGTTAGTCCTAATCACTAAAGTCCAAAATGTCCAACGCACCTCTGCTCGTGTCATTGTCAAGCGCTAGAAGTACGACTCCATCACATCAGAACTCTTTGCTCTTCACTGACTCCCTATACAACAGCGTATCAAATTCCCAAAGTTCTTCTACTTGTGTACAAAGCTCTCCATAAACAGTCGCCATCCTACATATCTGACTTACTCTGCAACCACAACGCAGACAGCTTAGATCATCCACATCTTCTAATCAGTTTATTATGCCCAGAACCCATGCTGTGTCATGTGCAGATCGCTCACTCTCCTGTTTTGGACCTATAGAATGGAACACTCCCCCTAACCACATCAAGGATGCTAACACTATTCACATTTTCAAGAAACTCCTCAAATGTTTTCTATTCCAACAAGTGTATCAACATTAACTTCATCCAACTGTCTTGAGCGCCTTTGAACAACTTTGGTTGATTTTGGCGCTATACAAATTATTTCTGATTGATGGTATGATTGATATAGAGCTTTGATAGAAGCTACAAAAATAAAAGGCATGGAGTATTTCCTACCCCTGTGACTCCGCAGCAGATTCAGTCAAGGAATGATTTTTGAATTTACTGTGTCAGCAATTCATCCAAATGCAATAGATACACAAGTTAACTTTATAGTACTATATATATTACCAGTCGGTGCATTATTGTTGCAAGCACTGCGTACATAGTCATAGGGCCTACATGTGGGTTCATACAGTTTCGCTCACCTACCTCAATAATGCGTAGCCGTAGACGTATATAGACTCGAAATGGGATAACAGGCAATACCGTGATCCTGACTCTACTGACAGACAACTCTGCAAGCGGTACACGGTGCTCTTTTTTTGTACATCCGGCCAATGTTGCAAAAATAATATTGCACCACAACATTGCAATTTTAGTTAGCACACTGCACACCGGGTGCGAAGTTCAAGTGCACATCACCATTTTTAGAGCAACGACCTGGGCCCAATTTCATAGAGCTGCTTGTGCAAAAAATTGTGCTTAAGCAAAAAATTCATTGCTTAGTGAAATCAGATTACCGGCCAATACTCCACTCAATTGTAATGCTAAGTAAACAACAGCTTAATACTAGTCATAAGCAATGTATATGGCAGGAAATTTTTGCCAGTAATTGTGTAAAATAAGCGAGCTATTTTCGTGCTTGAGCAAATTTTTGGCTTAAGCAGCTCTATGAAATTGGCCCCTGATAACACTGTGCCTGAGTAACACACTCTCCTGTCGACTCGGGCAATATCGGGATTGATCAAAGGTCCTATACTTCTGGCTGACTGGAGGTAGTTGGCGGCTAGTTTGGATGGTGGTCTTCACAAGTTTAGTTGTGACAATCCACATGTGACAGCATGTACCAACACACAGATCACAAGCAAGGAAGTTTTTTTTTTACACCACGAAAAGTCAACATATAGCGCCCTCTGTAGTCAAATTTTGTCAAAGTAAAAAGATAAAAAGGGAACGCAAAAAAGACCGCTCAGTCTATTTTTATATCGACGCGGCTGCGGCGGTGTCCCAGGGAATTCTGTCCGCCGGGGATTCGGTCCCCCAAAAATGGGAAATTAACATGGGCTGAGGAAGGTGATTCAAAAGAGGGCGCTTATCAGAAGAAGCTGTACGACAGTTTTCCATTAAGGCGGGACCGAATCTCCTGCCACAGTTCCGGGCCGGAGTCATAGGGAGATCTGTTACCCGGGGATTGCTAGAAAGCTGACTCAAAAGCTGACTTAGACCGACTTGTTCAATAGGTTTACCTGAGATTTAATAGATGTTGGATTTGGCATCGGGGATAAAGATTAAATTATTAATTTGTTTTTTCCCCCTTTAAAACCAATTTGAGCTTATTTTAGCAGTGTATCTCAGTACTTTCTCCATGAGTTAAGTGAAAAAAAAAAACACTCGGGCATTTCTCGGGTGGGATTAAAACCAACGGCCTTTGCAATTCTATACCACCGAGGCTAAAGGTGCGGTTCGAACCTTATGCCGTGTCCGAAACGGCGACTTCGGCTACAGCTACGGCTAGATCGCGCGTGTCTGCTATTCTTCAACACTGGTAGACGCACTGATCTAGACGTAGCTGTAGCCGAAGTCGTCGTTTCGGACACGGCCTTATATTAGCAGGGGTACAGGCCTATTATCCGCAACGATTTACTACAAATGATTGAACTTGCTTCGAGGATAAAGAACATTGGTTTTACACCGACTTACTACACCGATGTAGGGCCTACTTTCCCGAGTTCTGTGAAATTACAGGCCGCTTACTCGCGTGAGATTCGAACCATAGAGTAGAAGTGTTTCATAAACTATAGGCCTAGACCACATGACCACTGAGGCAGTTCGAATCCTACAGCAGCGCATCTATTAAATATATTTAATTTGCATTTGAGATATTAAGAATAATAAGGGTAAAACCAAAATTAATATTCTTTATCCTCGATGCAAACCTAACATAATTAAATGAAATAAACTGTTTTGAATCATTTTCCCCCATCGCCATCAATCATATATCATGTCTCTAAGGTCAAAGTTGAGGTTTTGTGCTGCACTCATTCAGAAAGAGTCCTTATGCAAGTGATGGAAAGTTTACAAGTTTCTAACCGCACGTAAAATAGTACTTGACCTTGAGGTGGGGCCAAGCTTTAAAGTCACTGGACACTATTTGTTATTACTCAAAATAATTGTTAGCAAAAAACACAAAACACAATGTCCACAGATACATTAAGTTTATACAATTTTGAGATATAGTAGAAAGTGTAGCTTAAAATATTAGTTGTTCAGGTGCTGCAGTTTTTGTTAGGAATGAGTAAAACAATGTAATGAAAATACGTTTTTACATGCTAAAAATAATAATAATTTTTGGTCTCTTGATGACTGAGACGAAAGTTATTCTCATGACATTGTTTTACCAATATCTCAAAAATCACAGCCCCTCATTAAGTAATATTTCCAAGGAAGCTTTTTATTATCATTATCTTTAAACTGTGTTTAAGTTTAATGTAAATCTGTGGATGCTGTGTTTATTGGCCTACAAAAAGTATATAGACCCTTTTATAAATGTAAAAAATGTGAGAACTGGCTCCCTCTGAAGTAACATAGCTTATGAAAAGTAATTTCTCAAAGACTTCAGGCCTGAAGCCCTTTATTAAGACATGCACAAACATTGTGCAACAATATTGGGTTTTACATGTCTCCTTGCAACTTCGATGATCAATATTGGGTCAACATTTTCAGAAGTGTCATCTGATGCATACTGTTGTTATACAGGAGACTGTTCTTTGGCAAATACTGAATGAGTTCCACACAGTGCCTTTAAAGAAATCATAATCTAAAGTATACTCGCACGGTTCTTTGCTGCGTTCCAAGCTCTTTGACCCACCCTCTCGGAAGAAGGGGCTACAAAGGGAACCAGCAACTTAAAATGAGAACACTGACAAAACAAATCCATCACCCCACTGACCCCCCCGATTCCCACCGAGCCATTTTTGCCCACACCGCTTCCACGTTGCCTAGTTGCGATCACACTCATGAGTGAACACCTAGAAGGGGTGTTAAAATACAAACCATAAAACCAAGCCTGTTATGCGAAACCAGAGGTGATTCGCATAATATGACCTAATTTTTGTTGTATTCCCTTCGGAAAGTATCATATTATACACGCTAACTTTCGCTGGAAGCAAAACACCTTTCCCAATGTGGCACAAGCAGTTGATGAGATTTCGTGAGAAGTTTGTTCTCATTGATGATTAAGCTTAGCTATCGGTCGCTGGCTTTCCCTTCCAGCCCTACAGCGCTGCTAAAATAATCCACAGGTAGATCTCGAGACAGAACCAGTGGTTTAACAACTCAACGTTTCGATCAAGCCAAAGTAGTCGAGTCATAGACCCCATCCAGGGAGACACAGTAAGGTCCCATCGCAGAGGATCTCAAAAAACCCAAATCCAGTTTTGTGAGTACACCCGATCCAACAGTGAAACCAAGACACTACCCCGGCGCCGGTGTCATCGAAAGTAAAAAAAAAAAAAAAAATCTCATGTCTTTTTAAAGCCATTGGGCACTTTCGGAACAGAAAAAAAGAAAAAAAGTTTACAGATTTACAAATAACTTACAGGGTTTGCAGAAGGTAATGGTGAAAGACTTCTCTTGAAATATTAATCCATGAAATGCTTTACTTTTTGAGAAAACATTAAAGAACAATTATCAATTCTCGATATCGAGTATTACGGATTTATTTGAAACACACGTCATGACACGGCGAAATGTGCGCGGCAACAAGGGTGGGTTTTCCCATTATTTTTTCCCGACTCCGATGACCGATTGAGCCTAAATTTTCACAGGTTTGTTATTTTATATATAAGTTGATGTACACGAAGTGTGGGCTTTTGGGCAATACTGTTTACCGAAAGTGTCCAATGGCTTTAAAGCATCTAATAAAACATACACATTAACGCACATTGTATTTATAGGAAGGGTAAACCCGAAGTTAATATCTTCTTCACTTTAAACTATAAATCGCAAACCGGGTCAAAGGGGGACTTTTCGGCAGGTATAACAAATGATGTTATGCACAACAAATGATAATAGGATAAACTCCGTTGGCGCTCACAGTGACCTTGGATTTATACACAGCAGATGACGTAAAGTATTTCCCGGAGCGGATTGAGTCTTTGTAAAGTTTCTTTTCAGCTTCACATTCTTTTCAGACCCACATTGTGGTCCAAATCTAAAAGCGCCCGGTAATAGGGCCTACACAATCGTACTTTTTTATTTGTTGGGTGAGAGTAATCGTTTGTTTTTCGTGTGTGAGGCGAGTGTGGCACATGCACACCTTAATATGTACCAAGGGATTTTGTTTGCTGATATAGCATCCTAGGTATATAAGTGGGTGGTCTTGCGTTCCAGTTTATTCCTGTCCTTATTTTGTTGATGAGCTGAATATGGACGTGGACAAGTCACTTCGTGTGCTCGGAAGTTTTGGCCGTCTGCAGGCTCTCAACTACTTCACGTATGTCCTTGCTGTCAGCGTAGCTGCTTGGCATATCACTGGTGTTTCATTCACCATTGGGCAGCCAGACAACAACCGATGTAGAATACCAGAGAATGAGACGAGCTTTACGACTCCCCTCGATGACGGCTGTCACCAGATTGTCTACTATGACAATGACACGGACGGCGACAATGAGACGATGGCATGTACGGATGGGTGGGAGTATGACACTGTCCATGGCGAGACCAGTGTTGTCACAGATGTAAGATTAACATAAATTCCCGTTTAACTAAGCAACGTAACTTAAAGGTCGGGTAAATAATTGCTCAGGATAAAACTTACTTGGTAACAAGCAATCGATAGCTTTTTTTCATAGTGTAAAACAGCTAGTAACGTAGTTTAAAAAAAGAGGTATATTGTTAAAAAGATGAATAAAAAGCATTTATCACCCTGCTGAATCAAATCGAACAGTTGGTTGGTTTAAAGGCACTGGACACGTTTGGTATTTGTCAAAAATGAATATTCTCACTTGGTGTATCCCGACATGCGCATCAAATAAATAACAAGCCTGTGAAAATTTGGACTCAATTGGTCTTAGAAGTTGCAAATAAAATAAATAATGAAAGAAAAAACCCTTGGGGGTTTATATGCTTTCAAGGCTTCTGTCTGATCGATAGCCATTCACACAAAGGTAATTATCAAAGGTGTATTAGAATATTTCCACCAGGCTCGGCTGATCAATTTGAACGCCAGGAAAATGATATAGCTGCAAGTAGAACTCTTTTCAAGTTAATTAAATGTTTCTTTAAACTTTACGAATACATTAGCTTTTTACTTGAGGACTATTTATCTACCTATATTTGACCCATTAACACCCCTTGCAAGTATTCTGCCTGCTCATTGGTTTAGAGCGCGTCACATGACGTGTTAGTTTTGCTAGACGACGGCCGTGTGGTAGTGCGTCGGTTTGCCATGCGCTAGTTCAAAGACTAGCACACGGCGTGCAGTACCCAGACGTCCGTTGCGTGTACGAGGATGATAAATTAATAGTCTGTAACCATTTCGGATTGCACGACACTACATGCAGCACAGTAAAAGTGTTTGCAATCTGTATTCGCGTCGTCCGTGGATTGTAGCATTCAGGTCTGTAACTTAATAATAATAGTACAGTGTATGTTTGGGGTGTTATAAAACAAATGTTGACTGCTTTTACTCGTGCAATGGTTAAAAACTATGACTCCCTCGGTGATCCCCGGAGCGTTCTATTTTCCCTCGGCTTCACCTCGGGAAAATAGAACGCTCCGGCCGAGGGAAAATAGAACGCTCCGGGGATCACCTCGGGAGTCATAGTTTTAACCATAGCACTCGAAGCAGTCAATATTTGTATGTTAGCAACTGTCCTGCGCCGAACCTTTTTGTTAGAATTTGCGATAAAAAAAAATAGCTTGCCTGTTTGTGCCTGTTTAAATAACAGGGTGAGTTCCTTAACCACAGCATTTAGGACGCCTTAAACTGATTCTAAGTAAGGACGAATCACTCATCTTAACTCAAGATAGGGATTAATCCTAGCGTTTCGTAAAAGCTGCAGGACCATTATAGGTCCATATAATACTATTAATTGGGTCTGCTAGAAGTTTTGTCAACTAACGCAATTCTGTCCACGGCCGCCCACTTCACCCCAAGGACTGTCTCCCATAGAAAACATGTTTACGTCGCAAAAGGGACTAATAAGCTGAGGCCGTAGCAAGTTCTTTCTCGAATAAGCCTCCGTGATTAAAGAGGTACTGGTGTAACAAAAGAGGCGGCAGAAAACACTCGGTGAAAGCAACTGGTCTCACTGAAACAGTTAAATGAGATATCACGGTTAAAGGCACTGATGGACACGTTTGGATGTCACAGACCAGTATTCTCACATTATTGTATTCCAACATGCAGAAAATAACAAACCATGGTGACAAATCGGGCTCAATTGTTCAACGAGTTTGCAAGAATAAAGACAAAAAATACATCATTGTTGCACAATAGATGCATAATGAAAGGTTTCGGGCCTGAAATTCTTCTAACACTCTTGTATTGTTTTCGATTTTACGAAACGGTAGCATTAATCATATCTCGAATTGGGACGAGTGACTTGTCCTAAATTGGGATGGGTTAAATGCGTCCTAACTTCTATTACGGGTTTTAAACTTGACTAAGATTAATACTAAAGTTTGAAGAGTTTGGTGAAAGTGACGGCATGTGCCCTGAAGAAGGGCAACCAAAGTAATGCCGTGTCGTTTATTATTGTCTTTCGTATTGTAGCTGAATCTGGTTTGCGACCGGGCCATTCTTGGGAGTACTCTCCAGTCAGTTCATTTTGGTGGTTGCCTTCTTGGATCTTACGTCACCGGGCAGATGTCAGATATCTTCGGTCGTCGCCTCACCCTGTTAGGGTCGCTAGTGGGTATCGTAGTGACTGGTACGGGATTCAGCTTCGCACAGAGCTACGGACTGATGAGTTTTCTGAAATTCCTCCACGGTTGCTTTATTCCTGTGAGTATTTATTTATTGCACCCACAGCACAATGAGTGCCCAAAACATGATGGATGGAAAATGAGAAGAATGTTCAGTTATAGATGTGGGAGGAAAATCCAAATATAGGGAAAACCCACGGATCATGTAGGGAGTAAAAACCCCAAACCCAAGGCTCTGTTCTGAGCTAGGATTCGAACCGGGGTCCACAGAGGTGAGAGAAGGGAAACAAACCACTACGCGAACCTTCAGTTCACATTATTGACAACATGACCTCTGCCATAGAGGTTGTGTATTTTGTTGACCCTTGAAATCATGTTTGCCTGATTGTCTGTTGGTTTAGCTTGCCGGCTGTCTGTACAGTTTTAATGGGCTGTCTGTAAGCAGGATTTCATACGAGATAAAAAACATTGTAGGGTTATTTTTTGGGTAGGTACTGTAGGCATGATTGTGGTGTGTTTTTAACAGAAAATATAAGAAAGTGATAATAGAAAACACCTGGAGAAGCACACAATTACGATCTTCTAAACCTCTTTGATTTCTATGATGAAACTGCATGGAAAGAACTATCACATCAGACCAATGCTCAAAGTTCTTGTCTTAAAAAAAATCTTGAAAATGATGTTTACCTTTGACATGATAAGAAACTATATTCAATATATCTATTAATAAACATATATTTTGCAGACAGAAGTTCCATGCTTCAATTTCTCGTTCTTTTTAACACGGGTTAAACTGAGTTACCCCGTTCCGTTAACGGCGGTTGACGTGACATCATAACTTATACGTGTACTTCAAACATTACCTCCAAAGGGGTTAATTCTCGTGCCTTACGTCCGCATCATCGAAATGTTCCCTCCCAGCTTTCGTGTCAGGTCACATTTGGGTTGTGAAATGCTATGGTGCCTTGGGCTGGTCCTCGTCGGACCCTTGGCGTACATCTTGCCAAATTGGAGGCACCTACAGCTAGTCATGTCACTTCTGGCTGCCCCTCTCATCTTACTGGTTTGGTAAGTATAAACATTGCAAAAAACGAAAAGTTCGACTTGACCCGGTTAGGGTCATACTGTCCAGGAGTTCGAGCTGTATGAAATGAAGTCATATTAGAAACTTAACAACTGCATCAGATATATGAACTTTCGGCCTATGTTTTCATGAGTATTCACATAAAACAAAATAGCTATAATCTTTACATTTGTATTATTAAATCTGTAATATAAATAGTAGTTTGTATCCCTGGTGTGTATCCCTGGTGTGAATTGTTGCTATGCTTTTCTTGTATGTATGTAGTCTCCTTTACACAGGGAAGACACAATCATTTCATGTTTTTTACCACGAAAATAAATGTTTGTAAGCTTAATTTTTTAATCTTTCATAACGTGCAGCGTAAGCACAATGAGTATTCCCCAAGATGGCGACAGTATACCAACCCAACATCAATTACAGCCCGTTGTGGTTGTTACAACCGAAATTGTTAACAATGTGTTTATACAGAAGCTGAACATAATGTGCATTTTGGCTTTTCACTATTTCTACCGACCCTCAACGGATTATGCCGGATTTTTCACAGGTTTGTTATTTCATGCATGGTTGATCAAACACTTTGTGCGACTACGTTCTCAGCTCTATACCAATTATGTATAATACCATAAACTTTAAAGGGAATGTATACCTTTCAGAAATTGCCAGTAGTGTCCAATGCCTTTGAAACCCTACATTTAAAGGAACGCTATAAAAATGGTAAGAACAATTTGTGTTCTAAGGTCACAGATTTACATTAAACTTTAAGGTGTAATGATGATGTAATGTTTCTGTCCGGAATTTCATATTTTGATGAGAAATAAGATTTAATTCGATAAGCAAATCGGAGTTTCACTTTTTTCTCGTGACCCAGATGGCCGATCGATTTCAAACTTCTACAGGTTTGTAATTTTACATGTATTTGGTGGGTTACATTGAGTGCTTACACTCACCAACAACTGTTTTGTTATCAAAAACCAATTCCGTATGTTCCTTTAAGGTACTCTTATGAATCGGTAAGATGGCTCCTTCAGAAAGGTCGAGTAGACGAAGCTGAGAAGATCTTCCAGCGGATCTCCAAGTCCAAGAACATCTCCCACGTTGGTGGTTACTTTGTCCTTCCTCAGCAGGAACAGGAACATGAGCTGACAAACGGATCATCGAGGCCGGAACTTTCAGACGAAAAGCCACCATTGGATATTAAGGCTTCAGATTATAATCGCCTGGAGAGTGACGTTCCGGCCATAAAGGATGCTAAAAAGTACACCCTGTTGGATCTGTTCCGGACCCGTGCTTTGGCCATACGAACACTGATCGTGTTGTATTGCTGGTAAGTATACGGTGCTTCGTAAGTGCCATGACGTCTCGCAAAATCGGCTTTGTAAAACCCTGGAGCGAGCTCGGTGCCGGTGTCCCAGGAAATTCTGCCACCGGAGATCTGTCCCCTCATAGAAATTTAACGTGGGTTGGAGGAGGATGATTAAAAAGAGGGCACTGTCAGAAAAACTTTGACACAGTTTGCCATTTTGATCGTGGACACGGAATCTCCTGACACACCGATTTATACGTTGTGTAAATGTACCAACGTTTACCCATTTCATCGTGCACAGGCATTCCTTACGATAACAACTTACGTCTTTCAGTAAAAATATGAGTCTTTGAAGAACGCATGAAAAAAAAAAAAAAATCACCAAGGAAAAACTAGTTCGATGCAACTCCCACGGGCTTCTGGTATAATCAATGAGGCCAGTTCATGGGAATTTGGCCTGGTGTCGCATGCAATTATGTCCCGTATGCAATACTATCCGGAGGATATATGCAATAATGTCCGCCGGACAGTTTTGCATAATGCAATCGTGTCCGCCCGGACGCTGCTGCATAATGCAATTATTGTGTCCGCCCGGACACATTTGCATATGCAGTTGTGTCCGCCCCCGTGCACAACCGTCCTTGCTGAATATTAAACGCCCTTGGTCGACGGAACACGTTCGCCATTTTTTTACAAGCTAAGTGCATGTCATGAATGACATGGGAAATGTTCGGCCGTTGGGTCTTCGCTGCAATCATAAAATACGTGAACATTCATGCTGCATAAAATAGACGATGTGACCTCTGACGTCACACGAAAACCATAACATGATTCGCGCGCATACCGCCGGGCAAAACCTTTGTGTTTTGGCAGCCAGCTAGAAACAGTACGCAATCTTACTATGACTACGCAACTCAGTGCCCGGCGAAACATGACGTATATAGTGTTTTGTCAACAGAGGGCGGTTTGAATGTAAACATAGGTCACATCGTCTATACGAAGGTTCAGTGCATGCACGCCTGCTTACGCGCGCACGTACATGTACAGTCATGTACATGTCCACTGGACGGTTTTTGCATAGCCCGAACACGATTGCATATTCAAAAGTGTCCCGGAGCGGACAGTATTGTATGGGGGACACAATTGCATCTGACACCGGCATTGCATACAGTGGGATTACGTCACAATCAGAGTGCCCACTGTCACGCAGGATTGCCGAACAGTTATCTGCTTAGCCGATATCAGCAGAGGATACCATCCACAAATTGAAATTTTTGTTATGATATTTTGGCTAGTAATAATCTGGTAAACATGGATTTTGTTTTGCCTTGAAGTTTTTGTGGCGGGCAGCCACAACTAAAACATTTGGGATCGACATGACGTGATAAATAAACCCAAGACGAAAAATGGTTTGACATGCATGATGTTGTTAAACTGGAAAACTGTCCTGCTCCAAAACCTCCCAAGTTATTGGATTTAAATTATTTCTGTGACGTCACTCTATTGATGAAAGTGCAGATTATTTTACGAATCTACACTTCTCTGTACACTTTCTCGTTCATTCTCCTTTACCTAATTTAATGATTATAGGTTTGCATGTTCAGCTGTCTACTACGGGTTCTTCCTGATATCGGCTAATCTAGTTGGAAATATGTACGTCAACTTCACGTTGATGTCATTAACAGAGGCTCCTTGTTACATCGCTAACTACTTCGTCACAATCAGGTATGTTACAGTTCCTGTGTTAACTTGAAATGGTGTCAACTTGAAATGGTGATTGACTGAAATTCGAAAAATTGACACTGGGTCGAATTTTCAGAACATTTTGGTCACCTTTGAACTATTGAACTTATTCTCCCTCGGTGTATCCCAACATGAGCATAAAATAACAAACCTGTGAAAAATATGACTCAGATCAATTGGTCATAAAAATTAAAAACAATAATGAAAGAAAAAACACTATTGTTGCACACATTTCGTGTGCTTTCAGATGCCTATAATAAATAGTAAAAGGCTTCGGGCATGAAGTATTTTATTATTTGAGTGAGAAATTACTTCTTTCTCAAAAACTACGTCCTTTAAGGGGTGTTGTTTCTGCCTAATATTGGCTTATCGGCATAATACATTACACATTACATTGTTGGGTGAATTAGATTTCGAAAACAAGATCGTATGTGGAAAGATACATGCTTCCCATATCTTAATATTTGTATATACATGTGTATCTGTAAAATTGTAATGTTATTCATGTTGTCTATTGTTGCTATGCCTTTCTTGTATGTATTGTATAGTCTCCTTGACACAGGGAAGACAAATTTCATGTTTTTATCATGACAATCAATATGTTTAATCTTGAATCTTTAATAAAAAATAATGTGCGATGGATTCAATAATGTAAAATGTCTGTTTTAACTGCTCGCCGTCTGTTGTATTTTGAATTAGGTTTGGCCGTAGACGTCCCCTTATTACTTACTTTATCGTCAGTGGAGTGGCGTGTGTGATTACGGGACTAATACCTGATGAGTCAGGTTTGTATAAACTTTATCAGTTTAATGCTATAAGGTGACAGTAACATTATGTCAATGTAAAAGTTCAAAAGAATTACAGTTATAAAGGGCGCCACCAATAGTTTATCAGAAGAGGCCATGTCTCACAGCAGAAAGCGTTGCAAGTGTCCGTACGAATGGCAGGTTCGGCTGTTGTCATGTCCAATAATACTTGATCTACAAAAGTTATCAATCTCTCGTTCATGTATGAATCGATGGACTCAATGTTTTGGACTGTATAATCTGTTCGTCTTCAGATGCACTTATACCAGTCTTATCTGGTATTTTTTATATCCTTTCATTTGCAGGTGACGGTACAGATCTCAGCATGTTGAAGTTGGGACTAGCAATGATTGGGAGGTTTTTTGCATCCACGGCCTTTGATCTGACGTACCTGGTGACAATTGAAATGTTTCCAACCGTGCTGAGGTGAGCATAAGGGGCACATCTCGGAACTTGTTGATATGTAACGTTTATAACTCTTCAGTTTATGTGGAAAGTGTATAATAATTATACCTTTTCTCATTTAATTATGTATCGTTGTTTACGTTATGATGCAGAAATGCAGCAGCTGGAGCAGCCTCGTTGATCGGCCGTGTTGGGGGTATGGTGGCGCCGTTCATTGTCTTCCTCGTAAGTCACATCAAACATGTTTGTTCATGATGAAAGACTTGTTTTTATGTGTAAACAAATCCTTGTGATTTAGTGCAGCATATAAATTGGCTGCTTTGGAATATAAAATAAAGCCCGGTCGGTTCATACTTCCTGCGAATGAGAAAGCGAAGCAAATTTTTGACGTTACATGTTTGTTTTCGCAAGCGATTGTTACGCAGGAATTGAACACAGACCACTATTGTTGCTGTCTTACACACGTTTTGTAGTCTAGAATAAGACGTAACTGGTGGCTATGACATAAAAGCTCATCACAATACTCGACTCATGAAGAATGCTCAACTCAAAAACTTTGTGTTTTGTTTACACACAGAATGTAATACACAGCTCCATTCCGTTCATTGTGTTCGGTGTGGTGTCACTCATTGCCGGGATGCTGGTCTTCCCCCTACCGGAGACTAACAACCGATCCCTGCCAGAAACCTTGGACGATGGAGAAAAACTAGCCGAGAAAGACGAAGCTGAGGAGGCTCAACCCACAAATGTATGAAGGAAAAACATTTGCAGACATGTATAAACCTTAGTACCAGTGTCGAGGGGTTTGCCCCTGTGTTTGTAATGCCCGTACGCCAAATTAACCCTAGGACCCCAATGTGCCTTAATAGCCGCCATCTTTGATGTGACGTGCACGCTTGAAATGCTATTATTGGCTGACTGAGAGATGTGCGCAAGTGTAACATTTTACTCTTGTAATTCAAGAAATGGGGCACCTGTGGGACGTTGAATTCACGAATATCAGCTCAATTTGGTTTTCGTGACGCGTCTTCCGAGTTCGAAGCTCCGGTTTTGTTTGTACAAAAACCAAAACCATTGTGTCCACGTAATATTGGAAGGTGTGTATGTTTGCATTTATTCGGCGGGCCAATTTCAGGGGATGGTAATCTTTAACTAACTTTGTATAGCACACATTTGTGTATATCAAACTTACTTTTATACACTTTTCGTAAATTGTTTTTTATGTATAGCTATAACTGCTTCAGTAATTTAATAATTTAGTCAACAATATTTACTCAGCTTAAACGACATTTATTATATTGTTTTTTAAGAATGTTTTTTTTTTATCCAGAAACATAAATATTACATTCGGCAATTGTTCTCGTACTGCGATAGATGAATTCCCAAATGCTTGCTTATGTATGTTTAGATGATCTCCCCATCAAGGGAAGTCGGCAAACACCCGTATTGCTAAAAACAGCCGTTCTCTGGCCACATTGGTAATTACTCAAAATAGTTATTAGCATAAAACCTTACTTGGTAACAAGTAATGGGGAGCTGTTGATGGTATAAAACATTGTGAGAAACGGCTCCCTCTGAACTAGCGTAGTTTTCGAGAAAGAAGTAATTTTCCACGAATTTGATTTCAAGACCTCAGATTTAGAATTTGAGGTCTCGAAATCAAGCATCTGAAAGCACACAACTTCGTGTGACAAGAAGGGTGTTTTTTCTTTCATTATTATCTCACAACTTCGACGAGCGATTGACCTCAAATTTTCACAGGTTTGTTATTTTTTGCATATGTTGAGATACACCAAGTGAGAAGACTGTTTTTTTTTAAATTGCCAATAGTGTATACTGTCTGTACTACATCTACACTGCTAAAAATGGTATTCTTGAAATAAGAAAAACACCTTATTTTGAGAAAAATATTTCTTGTGTCACTCCCTAGAAACTTTGTCTAGGGAGTGACACAAGAAATATCTTCTTAAAATAAGATATTTTGTTCTTATTTAAAGAATACCATTTTAGCAGTGTATCTATTAATATGAAGTCATAGAACTGTGCTTCAGTAAACAAGTCGACTATACTTTACAATCTAGTCATTGTGAAATCAGCGGTTATAGTAGGATTCGAACCACCAACAACTTGATTGCAAGTCATGCAGTCTACCCACTGGTCCGCAGTTATTTAAGACAAGTTATAACATTTCCGAATGATGTTTTGTCGCTGTACCTACATGTTTTGTGAGTCAGTGTTGTGATCTTCTTTTGGTGTGTTTGTTGTTTGTCTGTCCGTAGGTACGGGGACAAAAGCTTCTGCTTCATTATGCCTAAAAGTTGTACTAACGGTTGTTATTATTCTTTACTACTTGTCTGTGTCCCAACGTAACTTCATGTACCTTAACTTTAACGACGTATACACACTGTACACACATGTATTTAACTTTAATGTCAACATTGCTGGAATAACTGTACATGGGTCTGTATACGTGTTGGGTCTGTATACGTGTTGACTCTGAAAATTAATGGTTATACAAACTTACGTGGTAAGAAGTACAGCAGCTATGGAAAGTATAATAGCTTTTGAGAAACATCAATTTTTGGTTCGATTATGGAAAAAAGATATAACTTTTTACCCCCAAATGTTGAATGTTAAGTAAGGCTTCTAAGATTGTGTAGGCCCAAGGTTTTATTCGTCCTGTCTGGACATCGCTCCGGATATTCGGCGATATCTCACAGACGTGCCCACCTTATAAAATGAAATGTTTACAGGTAAGTTTTCTACAATGTACATCTACATAAAGATTAAAACAATCAAACGGTTTCAAAAACCAAAAGTTACTTTGCCTTTAATGAATCACCACAAATCATGATGAGTGTTTTTCATGTATGAATTTGGTAACAAACTTTATTTCCACCTTGCAAAGTTTGAAATCCTACCCTCCCAAATGCTGAATAAAAAGATTAACAACTAATTATTTCTTCATCTTGTCAATATTCTTCATTTTAATGTCAAAATTCATTACTCCTTCATCAGGGAAAAGTGTTGGACTAAATTAAATGGTACAATTTTAATTTCGTTTTAAATGAATTAAACTACTAAACCTACATTGATCACAACGGGGGTGAAGTTCACACAAGGACCACATGGAGACCAAATAGTCAAAATTGCACGGCACTCGTTACCAACCAAGCATTATGTAGCCGCTATAATCAAGTTATTGTCCTTGCGTAAATTTTGCCAAAATGGCTGCCAGTGTTGCTATCACTTTATTATAAGAAGGTACACTTTCAAAAGAGAGATGTATGGATACTAGGTGGCAGCAGACAACAAGAACAACATACCTTTTCGCAAATACCCATAGTGCAAGCGCTATCTGTTGAATGAGGTGCATGCTGGTCTAGCTAGCCATCAAACTTGATTGCTAACTAGACCAGCACCTCATTCAACGCCCACAGCAAGCTTACGAGTATTTGCGATAAAGGTCTATGGATTTTTATCTGGTAAATCTGCTGCCCTGAACGCCCTGTAACAACTGCCATAGTACCATGGTATCCACATACATATCATCAGTGGGTGATGTTGAATGGTAACACAATAGGATGCTTGACTATGTACATGTACATGTACCATGCAGGCTGACGTGAAAAACTATCCTTCAAAACCACAGTTGCAGGAAGTAGGAGGGTTGGCCGTGTAATGTGTAAATACATTTACCACACCACATAACATTGCAGGCAGGCACAGTTTTGTTTAGATGTAATTAAAAACCATCGAGAATCAAAATGAGGGCAAGGTAACCCTGCAGGCAAAAGTGTCCCCCCCCCCAAAGAAAGTTAAACTGGTAACTACAACTTCTAAGCCCGCACCCTTCATATTTCAGTAGCTCACTCAGTAAACTTGCAAATTAAACCAAAATTGTATATAGAACATGAAAGATTAAGTCTATGTTGCCCCAAAACAACGTTTATGACACAAAGCACACGGTAAACAATAGAGACCTAATTTGCATAATAATCGCGCACATTTGCATTTGCACTGGTAGAAAAATGGCGATAAAAACTTTGCAAAACTGCAATTTTTCATGCAAAGATTTTAAACTAATTTGGATGTTGTTAAATCTGCCCGAGTGAATTTAGTCTTGATGTTGGGTCCCACCTCCGCCACCAATTTTTCTAAGGAATTTGTTTTTCAACTTTGTAGGCTTTTGTTAACCAAAACTTGTGTTTACATTAAATAGCTTCTGTCCTTGAGCAAGATGCTTTACTCTAATTGCTTCTCTTCACCCAGGGGTATAAATGGGTACCTGGAAGGTTGGAGGTTGGTACTGCGTATGGAACAGCAGCTCCCCATGGAGATTAGAGGAATGTTATTGGCCAAAAACGCATTGAGAGTTTACTGTTAATTGCGCTATAAAAGAACTAGGTGTTATCATTATACTTGTCGTATGTGGTTAAACTGGCAAAGATGCAGTTTGTAATTAATTGCATGATGTCATAATGCCTTTGACATCAACCCGTTACAATGTGTAAGTAGAATGTTGTAGCAAATCGCACACTTCATAAGCGCTCCTTTATGTTTGCTTATATTTCATGTGAAGGTAGGTCTATAGTGATTTTTTCCCCTCAATTAAACAAGATTAAAATAATTCAAAAACATTCTCAAATGATTATTTTATAAAAATGTGAACAAATTACAATGTATGTCAGATAGTACAGGGTCAAGTTGTATTTAACCACGCACACAATGTACTAAACTTAATTAAAATTTCCAAAATTATATGACAATAATGGTATAAAAATTGTAATGAAATTGTGGCAGCCCATCTTTGAGAAACATTTGGCGATTTAAATTAATGTATTAATTTTGCATGCTTAAAGGTAGAGTCTAAGAAGACACTGTATTCAGCTGAAATTTTCAAAGGTGACTTTTATGGCAACTTTCTTGATAATCATGCCTATTAATCACATTGACAAAAAACAACAGATGATCCTACCTTTAAGGCTCAAGCCCGGTTCATACTTCCTGGGAATGCAAAGTGAATTTTGATGTCAAATCTGTGTTTCACAGTGAATATTTTGCAGGAGTTGAGCACAACTCAACTGCTGCAAATTATTTGTTGCGAGTCAAAATTCGTTTCACATTCAGGAAGTATGACCAAAGCTTCGCTGTAATAAAAATTCCAACCAACAAAATACTTTTTGTTGGTTCAAGGGCTCTCAATATGAATGGTATTTAAAGTCTCCATTCACAAATTCAAGGTGAAGCACAACAGTTTGCTTTGAATGGCAGACTTTTAGGTGGCAGCAGACACAGAAGGTAACTTTTAATAATTTATGTACATATAGACCTTTTCGCAAATACCCATTGCGCAGGTGCTACCTGTTGAATAAGGTGCACGCTGGTCTAGCTAGCGATCAAACTTCTTACTTGTTAGACCAAACGCGTGCGTACCAAGTATTTGAGATACGGTCTATGCAACAAAATGACCTGGTATGTCTGCTGCCACCAAGCAAAGTCTTCCCTTGCACTACCAGGTAAACCATGAGTCATAAGGGTCTAAAGAGGGATTGTTGTTGATGAGGAGGATGTGCAAGGTGACATCAAAAGAGGGTGCTGATGATATTAACAAAAAGAGGATGCTCACGATGACATCAAAGGAGGGCGCTTGATGAAAATGAGGATGCTCACAGTGACATCAAAAGAGGGCGCTGTTTATGTGACGCGGACCTTCATTTGCTTCATGCCTGGGTTGAGACGTTTGCGCATGTCCTTCTTGTACTGCTTCTCCTGAAAAAAGAAGAGATTTTGAGGTTGACATTTTATTAAATTTTATTTCATTTAAAGAACAACAACGAAGGATGGTGTCGGCCTCTAAGAATTTAAGAGATGGGGCGCTAGAGTAACTTCTTAAAGGCACTGGACACAATTGGTAATTAATCTAAATAATTTTTAGCAAATTAATAATTTTTTTGTTTCAGTAATCATTTTTGGGGGGATGAGGGTTAAAAAAAAAATTGGTTTCTGGTTAAAAACGGAGAAATCATATCCCTGTGTTTTACCTCTAGCTTTCGAGCCTTTTCAGGGTCCTCTTCATTGAGCAGGCGGTCCTTTTCAACGCGCCGCTTCTCTTCTCGGCGAAGCTGGGCTGCCTCCTGGCGCTGGGCGTGGGCCAGCTTGACGAAGGACTCAGATACCTTAGCCCGGGCCTTGTCTGCCTTCAGCTTGGCCTAGTCAAAGAATGAAGTTTTAGTATATTTTTAGGTGAAGCAAATTATCAAATCGTTAACTCATCGCTAGAACATTGTTTCTCGCTTCTGTCGTGATTTTAAGTTTTGGTGGTAAGTCACCGGAGTGTGGGTTCGGGTTCCAATTTGTCCATCAGAATATGGAAAGATTGGGTTTATTTTCAGGGAACTTTCTGCAGAATCAGCTTGAGTTGGCAGTTCTGGTATTTGCGAAAAAAAGGTTGATGGCAGCATTCTACAAGTACAATTAACTATTGTGAGAATCAAGTTACCTCTCTGCTGAGCTTGTATCTCTTGACCTTCTCGATGCAGTACATGACGAGCTTCATCATAGGAAGCATACCCTCCATGTCTGCTTTGGAACAGCGAGGTCCTCCAGGCACTGAAATAAATAATGTTTCTGTCAGAGCTGAGATTTCGCATTTTTTTTAGTGAGTCAGTAAAGACGGTTGCAAACAGGCCAGCAGCCAATTTCACAAAACGCTAGGATTAATCGTATCTCGAGTAAGAACGAGTAACTCGTCCTAACTTAGGATTATTCTTAAGTTCTGCATGCTACAGTGCAGGGTTGGGACTCAGTCCTAAGATTGATCTTAAGATAGGAAGAGTTCGGTGAAATCGACGTCTGGAACTTCATTTTTGAACATGTTGAAAGGACAAGGCCATTTTCATTTTGCAAAGGACACTTCCATTGAAAAATCATAAAGTCAATGGTAAATTTTTGATAGGCACCAAGGCCAGGGGCAACAGAGAACATGACCTCCGCGTTAGTGGTCACAGACAGGAAACTTTCTAATTGCAAAAAAAAGAAAAAAAAGAGAGGAAATGGCCAATCACACTTTCTATGGCACAGTTTTGAAAAGTAAAAAGAGGAAGTCAGCTGATCAGCTGAAAATTTGCATGCTTGTGGTCAGAGTAGGTTTCTTGGCTTAGTGGTCAGCAATGGGGAAAGGATTCCGGAGTAGAATAGGTGGCGTCTTTAAACATGTTGGGTAAAACTTACCTTTGAAACAGAAAATGAGAACTTTCTTAGTCTCTGGCATCTTGGTTGGCTGCTCCTCACTGGCAAAACGAGAAACAAATAATAAAGTTAAGCACTTGGATTGCACCATCTGTGTTATGACTAAGCCTGGGCAACGAACCAAACTTACTACTTGACTTAGTCACGCCACAAAAAGTTGCGACTTTGTCACTAGTCGCGACTAATATGTAATTTCCAAGTAATTTCCAATTTGCGGTATAATGTTTGCCGCTGTTTCGTAAGTAAATTATGTTGTTGTGTACTATTGTACTATTCAATAAAACTTACTCTGTGTTTGGCTTCGGACCTGAAAACTGGTCTGAAAAATGGAGGTACTCAAAGAGCTCCTCATACTGAGCCAAACAGCTGGTGATCTACAGGAAAGAAAACACAAAAAAAAAAAACCTGAAAACTTTGTCATAATATTAACAGTTCAAGGGCTTGTGCCTGTAGTCTTGTACCCTGTCTTTACCCGCAAGGATAAAGACACGAACTTGCTTTGCAGAACCAGTAACTTCATTGGATATAATGATTTCATTGGATAAACATGAAGTGACGTAAGCTTTCTATATCTGTGCTTTGATTGGTCCGAGGTGACATTCGGCAGCTGCACTTTCAGTCATCTGCATATGAATCTAGGTGAAAGGTGATTATGGATGGGGATTAACCTAGGCTGGAGGCCACTCTAGAGCCTCCAAGTGCGACGATAGATGTTCAGGCTACTCTGCCTGTCTCTGTCTTCATTTCTTTCGACGTCTGTTGCATCAGTATACTTATTTGTGTGTGGTGTGTCTTCCTTTCAACCATTACGGTTTGAACAGAACTTTTTTTTTTCGAACAAAAAATGCTAAAAAATTTTCCGCTTTGCGAAACCAAGCCACCTGGGAAATTTGTTTGTACAGTTTACCTTGCCATCCATGACACCCTGGATCACCTCTGCTGAATCGGCTAGCACCACATTGGATGATGACATCCCGTACTTATCACCACTCCGTTTATCTTGACAAAACTGACTCTGCAAAATAAAACGAAATAGAAAATGGATTTCAATCTCATTCATAACACTTGAGCAGAATGCTTTATATTTGCTCCTCATTACTTTTTCCCCCAACTTAATTCTTACATAGTAATTCTAACCTGTAAAACCTACTCACCAAATCTTGCATTTCTTTTTGCATCTTGGAAGCGATTTTCTTTCGTCCCGCAAACAAGATGAAAGTGTCCATGTCTTCACTGTTCATTGTCACGGTGATTACCTGAATATTGCAAGACGAACAATAAGACGGTCAATGAATCTTATAAGAGTCCAATTATTTGGATGAACATCAATTTTCTTTTGAGGATTTAGGAATCAAGAGGGTCTCTAGCTCAAGACCATTTTCAAAATGGCCGGCCGACACTTTTTTTTTGAAGACAAGGCTGGTCCATTTTTCAAAATGTATTCTTTTGCCTAAGACCGTTAAAAAAACAAAACCTTTTTATTACAAGAAGAAAAAAGAAGCCACCTCTACTGCAAACAAAATGATGAGAAAGGATAAACTTACTAATTCGTCCGACCCAGGCTTCATGAGTTTAGCCACTACACTCACAAGGTCCTGCCTTTTTAAAAGCTGAAATGTAAAGAGATTTAAACAAAATATGTTAAACACCAAGCCACTCAAAAGCCATTTAAAAGTCATAGTGCAAATCATATATCTTCAATAGAAGAAGGCCCATTATACATTATGAGTTGGCTCGTCGTGTAGTAAATTTCACTAGTCACCCAGGCCTTTTATACACCTGTTATAAATGGGCATTATAAATGCCCTGGTAGTATAGTATAGTATAGTATAGTATAGTATAGTACACCTACCTTGAGTTCGACCAACATGCCCTCACAGCAACTCCTCCCCGAGCACCACAGACAGTATCGACTCTCGCTCTCCTTTACAAGCTGGCCGGTCACAGGAGGGTCCTTCTGACCTCCGTCATCACCAACTAATGCAAAGTTGGACTCCAACAGCTCAAGATGCGAGCTCAACCTGTGTCGGAAGAAAACAAATCTCACAAAGTTAATTCTGGTTTGTGTGTTAGCACTGTTTACGCAGTGCAGTGCTTTCCTGAGCTCTGTGAAACAAAAACACAGGCAAGTTACTCGAGTGAGATTCAAACCCACGACCTTTGCAATTCTAGAGCAGTGTCTTACCAACTAGACCACTGAGTTTGCCCTGTAGCTAGAGACAGTTCGAACCCTACATTTTTGTAGCCGGTACTGCCCTTATTCAATAGATGGAAATTTGCATCGGGATAAAGCACATTCATTTTTAGTTTTACCCATAATAACCATATAATGTACACGTATATGGGTTAAACCAAAATTAATCATCTTTATCCCTGATGCATATTTCCATTTTATTAAAATCTCACAATGACGTTCTCAGTCAAGACAATTGTTTTTGCTGTTGCTTTGGACTGTATTACTTACCAGGCAGTAGAAAGCTTCTGATTTTTACTCTTGCCGCTGATGTAGTTGAGTACGTAGGCCAAGATGCCCACAACCATCAATATTTCCATGTAGTAACTGTCCCAGTTATTACGCAAATGTACAGGGAGCTGTCAGAAGAAACAAGAATTATGAAAGCAATTCCTCTCAACATGTGTGTCCTACATGTACTACCTTATACCATAGAGAAAGGACCACAGGAGTTAGAAGGTCCCAAAATTTCTTTGCTAAGCGAAAACTGAGTAGGGCACCAGTCACACATAATAAACTTAATGTAATTCTGCCTAGTAACCTGTTTCTGCTGAGCAATTCTATTCTGTATAAAGTTTTTGTGCTTACAGGCTTTAGGAAATCGGGCCCTGACTGGAAGCATTTAAAGACATTGGACACTATTGGTAAATGTCAAAGACCAGTTTTCTCACTTGGTGTATCTCAACATAATGCTTAAAATAACAAACCTGTGAAAATTTGAGCTCGATTGGTCGTCGGAGTTGCGAGATAACCAGGACAGAAATTTGCGGAAAATTAGTTCTTTCTCGAAAACTGCGTCACTTCAGAGGGAGCTGTTTCTCACAATGTTTTATTTTATCGATCTCTCCCCATTACTCATTACCAAGTGAGGTTTTTTTGCTGACAATTATTTTGAGGAGTTACCAATAGTGTCCACTGCCTTTAAACGTACCTTTGCAATTTCCAGGTCTGGTGTATCGGACGGCCCCTTGCCTTTGAAGGGTTTCTCTCTCTCAAAGTTTTCAAATTCTTCTGTATCGTGGAAGTGTTCAAATTCATCTTCATCCTGTAGTTAAAAAAAAACAGTTTAAGAGATGAGTTAAAGAAATAAGTTAAATGGTTATTTTAGATTAAAAGTAATTGCCCTTTTCAGTGATTATTCAGCAAGACCAGCTAGCTTTTCATTTCACTAGTCTGCCATCTTATAGACGATGTGACCTATGTTTACATTCAAACCGCCCTCTGTTGACAAAACACTATATACGTCATGTTTCGCCGGGCAAAGAGTTGCGTAGTCATAGTAAGATTGCGTACACTTTCTAGCTGGCTGCCAAAACACAAAGGTTTTGCCCGGCGGTATGCGCGCGTATCATGTTATGGTTTTCGTATGACATCAGAGGTCACATCGTCTATAAAGATGTACCCTTACCTCCACAATTCCATCATCATCATCTTCATCAAACTCCTTCTCAAAGGGTGCCTCTGCCTCGTTACTGTCTTCAAAGTCATCGTCACCTCTCTCCGTCTCTACAACTCCATCATCTTCTTCCTCATCTCCAAGATCCTCAAATTCGGCAAACTCATTATCCTCGATGTCGGCACCGCGGTGATTGGCTGCGGCAAGTACTGCTGGGGCCAATAGCAGCGCAAATGCACAGAGTAGGAGAAGAGAACGAGGAATCATGGTATCTGTAGTGTAAGAACAAAAGACGGAAAGTAAATAGACTACGTTAAAGGCAGTGGACACTATTGGTAATTACTCAAAATAATTATTAGCATAAAACCTTTCTTGGTGACAAGTAATGGGGAGAGGTTGATAGTATAAAACATTGTGAGAAACAGCTCCCTCTGAAGTGCCATAGTTTTGGAGAAAAAAGTAATTTTCCACGAATTTGATTTCGAGACCTCAAGTTTAGAACTTGAGGTCTCGAAATCAAGCATCTGAACGCACACAACTTCGTGTGACAAGGATGTTTTCTTCTTTCATTATTATCTCGCAACTTTGATGACCGATTGAGCTCGAATTTTCACAGGTTTGTTATTGTATGCATATGTTGAGGTAAACAAAGTGAGAAGACTGGTCGTCATTTACCAATAGTGTCCACTGCCTTTAATGTTGTTAATATCTGACTGCCATTTTTCACATGTTTATAAAGTATATTAAATAGCATTTCAAATATTTTACACAGTCGAATGAGTGATTGCTTATTCAGTTTTGGTAAAAAATATCATAAATACAATTTTGCCAAATAAGCATCCCATTAATTTTAAATTAAAAATACAGGTTATAATTGGAATAGCGTGAAAACAAAAATGATCAAATGCACGGCATCTTCCTCCACCCACCATGGAGGTAGGAATGCTCCACCCTTCTTTTACCATTCATAATCATATGATGCACACACATTGTAGCACTGACCGAGTCCGTCCTGCGTGCCATCCCGATCCGTGTACAGGTGTATCGGCAATTTCTACGCATCAATTCCTTGTCTTTTATTAATCATAAACGTGAGCCCACAATAGTTATTTAAAATTTACTGTTAAGAGTAAGAACTAAAAACTACGATAACAAATTCACGGATATCTTCTATATTGTTAGAATTATGAAAAATTATACTTTACCAGAACAAAAGCGAGAGCATGAATTACTCCACGATCGACGAAAAATCTACCAACATTACCAGCACTTTTATTGAGGCACGGTCCCCATATCACACACACGACTTTACCATCTACGAAGCGTGTAGCAATCTGGAACCCGTCTAAATTCTATTGAACAGCGCCCTCTTGTGATGAACTTTAACTATGGCTTATCGGGCTATTTTATGCAAAGCATGCTTTGCTAGCTGCAAAGACAGTGGATGGGCCGGGTAGGTCTTTACGGCGACCCCCCACCCTGACCACAAAAGCCGTCATTTTTTGGAGAATTCATGACAATTCGTTATTCAGTGTCTATGCCCATTTTGTATGATGCCAGCGCTACATAATTACAAGCGCCATGCATCTCCAAAACATCTCCCGTTCCAGTCGCTTGGTCGCGGCTCTCCAAGCCACGGAGGGCCTTGACAAAAGGCTATTATATTTTCATTCTTAGTGTTCGGCTTTCCTTTGAGGCAGGCAAACTTGAGACAGGGTGAGACGAATCCGGGGCATATGGGGCATTGTGCGTCTCTTTGCGTGCTTGGAATTAACTCATGAATTCTTCAGATGATTTACAGGGGACCGAGGGCCTGCCATCTCATGCCCACCGAGGCTTGCTCCGTACGCAAAGCCAGAGCTGTGTATTGAGAGAGTTGCGACATGGAGAGACAGTTTTCTTTGGTCACGTGGTTGGTAGACGCCATGTTGTCTCAAAATGCAGCACAACCCAATGGGCAGACTAGTCTAGCACCCCGTGTCTTGGGGAACAAGGGCTTCTAATCGCGAGTTGTCGTAACGTCCCTCCCAATATACGGCTCTGCGCCAAGCCAAATTGTTGCGCCATCTACCGGTGACCACTTTCACTAAACCATAGGGCCCAGAACTACGCAAATTATTATTTGCTGAGTCATGATAATTGTTTTGCGGCGTTATCGCTAAATTTGTGCAAAAAGAAGTTGCGATATGCGATGTCACTTCTATTTTGTGGTGCCCTGTGTTTTTGCTGTGATGCTCTCTGCAAAGTTCCATTTCAAAAGTCTGTTTCCTCATAGAAGTTCCCTCATACCATGGCCAGAGAAAAATTGCGGCGGTGCCCGATTACAAGAACAAAATCATTACGTCACGCTCAATAAAAGAGTTTGTCGAACTAGCGTCAATGTGACGACACAATAATTTGATAACGCGCTGTTCGACCTGCCAGTCAACCAAACGCGCGCACAACAACTCGCCGCAACTACACATAATTATTTCTACAGTCAACAAGAGCGTGCACTTTTGTCAGCAGTGTACACGCAAGAAGCACCTACCCTGGCTGAACCTTTTCACGGTTGCTGCACTCCTTAGTGCCAAAAAGGGGGAAACTGGCCAAGAAGTTTCGCAGAAAGTCTGGCCTGATTACCTCCCATCGAATCGGCAGTCTGGTGTGCCGGCGAACTTCTTACACCATGCAGACACTTCATCTACTCTAAGAAGTAATAAATAGTAGTTTTCCAAAGGATCAGTTGGTGGGAAGGGGGAAAATGTCCTTTGTAAAGATGAAACCTCCGGCGATGTTCATGAATCGGGTGTCTCCGATGGATGACGGGCCCAGGGAAGGGGGAGGGGAGACGGCAAGCAGTCAGCCGAATCACCAAGTACTCACAGTGGAACAAGACAACACCGGTATTGCTTTAATTATTCACTGATACTTTCTATTGTTAAACCATTTGATTTCACAAACTCAGTTGCCTTCCCAGAGTTATCAACATTATAATCAGAATTGCTAAACACAAAATAATCACATCTAATAACTGCTTGATTTTTAAAGAGTGAAAACACAGTCTAACTGGACAAGATTTTTCTTAACAACTCAATGCTTAGGGGGAAGTTATACGGTTGGTCACTCTTCAAACTAATGACACTAAAAAGCGTTTACCTTCCCTAAAATGACTTTTGTTTGTTTGTAACAACTTCAAGGTAACCGGGCAAGGAGTGAGATGGACGTCCTTCAGTCTGTCCTCGACATGCCGTCAAACGCTCCAAAGAAACGGCGTTCTTCCATGTCGGCAGCCATCGGTGCAGCGTTTACCCGGGAGAACCTATTCCACGCCTCGGAGAAAGAATACGTCAAGAAGATCTACCGTAGCGACAAAGCATTGAAGGAAGAACAACAACGTCAGCAAAACATCGATCGGTTCGTCATCCATCCTTTCAGCAACTTCAGGTATTTGAAACTTTTGTGGCTGTTTTCATCAGTTATCAATATCTGGCATTCACTCGTTTTCTAGACGAGTATGTTTTGACGGTATTTTAAAGCCATTGGACCCTTTCGGTAAACACTATTGTCCAAGGCCCAGCCTTCGTGTATCACAACTTCTATATCAAATAACAAACCTGTGAAAATTTAGGCTCAATCGGTCATCGGAGTCTGGAGAAAATAACGGGAAAACCCACCCGTGTATCCGCGCGTTTCGCCGTGTCATGACATGTGTTTAAAATAAATCCGTAATTCTCGCTAACGAGAATTTATATTGTTTTACTGTTTTCTCAAAAAGTGAAGCATTTCATGGAATATTATTTCAAGGGAAGTCTTTCACCACTACCTTCTGTAAATCCTGTAAGTTATTTGTAAATCTGTGATTTTCTTTTTTCTGTACCGAAAGGGTCCAATGGCTTTAACAGATGGACATTTGCATCGGGGATAAAAATATTAATTTGGTTTATCCATATCAGTACTTTCCCGAGGCATACTCGGGTGTGTGTTTCGAACCCACGACGGTATGACGGATTGTTGCTGTGTATGTTTAGTGTGCTGTGTGCTTGGTTGACCTGTAATATCGCAGTAGCAATACAACGTGAAGGAACATGTTTGATGTATGAATGGCAAGGATCAATTTATGTTATTCAATCGAAAACTTAGCATTGACAATCATGTCCAGATAGTTCATATAAATCCTATGTTGATTCTCTTAATGTTGTTCTCCCTAACATGGAATGTTTTAAGCAATCTTTTTTATTATTCTGGTGCTGCAATATGGAATAAGTTACCAACTGAGGCCCAAAATGCATCGTCTATTGGTGGTTTTAAAAATATCTATAAACAAATCAATTTTTAAGTATATTTTAATCCTCATGTTGTCTGGTTTTTAAAAATGTTAAACCCTTTTACTCTGACTGTTTGTATTGTTTTGTTTACACATGACCATAATGTAAAACAGCTTTTGTGCTGATTTTTGTATCCTGTATAAAGATTTTTAAATAAATAAATAAATAAATAATGCATAGTTGTGCTACCTTACAAAACCCGTTCCACGCCATCTTATTATATCAATTAGTTGTTGTCCAAATTGTCTTCTGGAATGAAGGTGGTACTGGGACTTACTGATGGTTCTTCTGATGGCGATCACCCTAGTCATCCTGCTTATCGATATTGCCGTCTTTAGTGAGCAGTTCTCCCTCCAGTACAGTCCTACGCATAGTTTAGCTACCATACAAAACCCGTTCCACACCATCTTATTATATCAATTAATTGTTGTCCAAATTGTTTTCTGGAATGAAGGTGGTACTGGGACCTACTGATGGTTCTTCTGATGGCGATCACCCTAGTCATCCTGCCTATCAATATTGCCTTCTTTAGTGAGCAGTTCTCCCTTCAGTGGAGCCTGATGAACTGCTTCACGGATAGTTTCTTCATGGCGGACATCGTTCTCAACTTCTTCACCGGGGTCGTCCACCACCAAAACGAGGAGGTAGATTAGATTAGTTTATACTTTTTTTTTTCATGATGAAAACATGAAAAGTGTTTTCCTTGAATAAAAAAACACTCGTTAAACACAGCCACAAAAACAATCTTATACAATCAAGAGAGAGGTAATTAAACCAGTCAAGATGAAAATAAAAGATTTGTGAGTGAGAACAGTAAGGCACGCCATCAAGAAATGACAGCTGTGGCTACGGCTTGGTCGAAACGCTCTTAGAACAGCCATAGCCGCCAATTGGGAACTTTGGACTGCTAGGTGGCAACAGATCTGGGCCCAATTTCATGGCTCTGCTTACCGCCGAATTCTGCGCTTACAATAACGATCCCCCGCTGACGTGCAAGTGCCGAATTTCTGCGCTAGCCTGTAAGAGTAGAATGCCTAGTAACGTGGAGTACGCACGCACAGAGCCAATTATTCGCCGCTTACCCGTGAATTGGGCTTGCCGTAAACACAGAATTCCCTGCTTCCGTAAGCGCCGATTCTGTGCTTACGGTAAACAGAGCCATGAAATTGGGCGTAGGTGTGTTACCATTTGACTGGTTTTAATGAAGTTATCGTCGAACATCACAAGGCGAGACGGACACTTAAAGTTGAGGTCTACACTAATACTCAAAGACCGAAGAGTGTTTGGGGCTATATCCCCGGTCCAAAAAGTGGTGAGAGTACGTCCCCTCCTCCATGAATATAACCATTTACAGAAAATCTTTTTTCTTATTAAAGGTGATTTTGGATCGGAAGAAGATAGCTATCAAGTACCTGTGTGGATGGTTTCTCGTAGATTTACCGTCCTCGTTTCCGATGGATTATTTCTATCTCATCTTCAACGGAGACTCCACGTTCAACGAGACCGCTCTCAAACTCCGTGCACTCCGGTATGGAATCTCACACGTAATCATAAAATTATAAAAGCTGAAAATGGCTTGTTGTGGCCGAGACAGTTAAAGGCAGTGGACACTATCGGTAATTACTCAACATAATTATCAGCATAAAACCTTACTTGGTAACGAGTAATGGGGAGAGGTTGATAGTATACAAATTAATATTGAGTGGCTCAGAGTGGAATGGGAGGAATATTATCGCAAGGTAAAATTTGGACTGTTCCATTTCACGAGGCGAAGCCGAGTGAAATGGAACAGTCCACATTTTACCGAGCGATAATATTCCTTCCATTCCACGAATTAAAGCCACTCAATATTTGTTTTATATAACTGACATATAGATCCATGTCATTTGATGTATTTTAAAAGTATAACATTATGAAAAATCACACAAATTACTGCAACCAAAAATCATATAGCGATGCACAAATTGGATCACAACCTTTTGCACAGGTGCTCCTTTGTTTTAGCAGCGGCGCGGCGGCGTTGTACTGCTCAAAAACATTGGGAACAAGGATGATCCTAACTGTTGAATGGGAAATGATATTCCCCCGTGGGCGAATAGGTCTTTTTGATCGCCGGTGCGGATGGGAGTAATAGTGAATGTCACGTGAAGTAAGTTCCACCAATCAAATGACAAGGATCTGTATGTCAGTTATATAATATAAAATATTGTGAGAAACGGCTCCCTCTGAAGTGGAGTAGTTTCGAGAAAGAAGTAATTTTCCACGAATTTGATTTCGAGACCTCAAGTTAAGAATTTGAGGTCTCAAAATCAAGCATCTGAAAGCACACAACTTCGTGTGACAAGGGTTATTTTCTTTCATAGTTATCTCGCAACTCCGACGACCAATCGAGCTCAAATTTTTACAGGTTTGTTATTTTATGCATATGTTGAGATAAAGCAAGTGAGAAGACTGGTCTTTGACAATTACCAATAGTGTCAATTGGCTTAAAGGCACTCAATTTTGGTAATTTAACTCAAAACATATTTTTTGCATATAAACTTACTTGGTAACGAGCATCATTTCCAACAATGGTGTCACATTCTTATCATTATAGGTTGGCGAAGGTTCTTAGCATCCTGCGTCTTCTACGCCTAACACGTCTGCTACGATACGTTCACCGACTGGAAGAGGTAACGTTGGGTAGACGAGCAGCTAGGCCATAACAATTGTATTATCAAACTATTACTTCTGTAAGAAGTAAACTTTAACTATAGCTTATGTGAATATTTCGTCAGTAAAGTACACTTTGTTGGCAGGTTCTGAACATTGAGGGCGCTGTGATCCGCATCGTCAACCTCGTTCTCGTCGTGTTGGTAATGATCCACTGGAATGGCTGTGTACAGTTTCTAGTTCCTTTCTTCCAGGGGTTCCCAAAGGACAGTTGGGTCGCAATCAGCGGGCTTGAGGTAGAGTTGAAACTATACGGTTGACAAGATAAAGCGCAGTCGAGTCCAAACCGACTATTTGTTTTTAAAGACACAAACAAAACATGTAACACACACGAAGGTATAATGAAAGCTTCATAAAATTTCAAATAATATTAAAAATCAAGACTTGCAAAAACATGTTATACTAATAGATTTGAATTTCTCAAACAATTATTGAGAAAAATCCGCTTGCAGAAAAAAGAAAAAAACGAAGAAGTTTCAGTTGTAGATAAATGTTGGAGGAAATCCCCAGAGAAATATTTCAGGGAAAACCCATGCAGTCAGGTACTATAAAAATAGGGATTCGAGCCGGGGTCCAAGAATTGGAAGACGAGGAACGATTCCACTATGCCAACCCAATCACATTTTTGTTTGTCCAATCAGAATGCCAGCAAGTGGGAGCAGTACTCGTGGTCTTTCTTCAAGGCGATCTGTCACATGTTGAGCATAGGCTTCGGTCAGCATCCACCGCATAACCTCACTGAGATGTGGTGTGCAACCTTGAGCATGATGCTAGGCGCAACCTTCTACGCTCTCTTCATTGGTCATATGTCCACCCTCCTGTTGTCCATTGACGCTTCCGGACGCATCTACAACGAAAAGGTACGAGTATGTTTCTAATTCTATGCCAATCAAGCCAGGAACACCGAGGCGAACCCCTTCTATGTTCGTTACGTAGTATCTGGGTTAGTTTACGTGCGTTACACAACACACGGGACCAACAGCTTTACGTCCCATCCGAAGAACGAAGCATCGTGGTTAAGTGTCTTGCTTAAGGACACTGGTGTTACGACTGGGACTCGAACGCACTCTCTACTGATCAGAAATACCAGGGCTTGAGGCCAGTACTCTTAACTAATCGGCCACGACACGCCGATGAAAACTTGACTGTCTTTATTTATTTTAAAAGGTAAATAATTTCATACTTTTGACAAAATATCGATTGGACTGTTTTAATTTGCCTACACAGATAAACCAGGTCAAGGAATACATGAGGTATCGTAAGATACCAGCGGAAACCCAGGCACGTGTACTGAATTATTATGAACACCGTTACCAGCGAAAATACTTTGACGAGGCCGCCATCTTGCGCCAACAGTCGACTCCATTGCGAAGGGTACGTACTGATGCAGGAGCAAACTAAAACACAGTTTTTATGTTTTATACAAGCGTGTAAAGTTGTTTGCAATGGGATCCCATTGACAAAACAAGGACACTAACAACAAAAACATCAACGACGACGACGACGACGACGACAACAACAACAACAGTAAAGCAACAACAGCAGCAGCATCAACAACATCAACAACAATATCGACAACAGCAACAACCACAAAACAGAAACTTATAACACACACACAAAAACATATTCCTATGGCTAACCCGAGTGCGTAAGACGATTTGAACCTATAATGTGCTTTAATGCAGAGTGTTCAAGTTTATTTTGATGGGTCAGCTGTAAGGTCTGTGTCATACGAAACAAAATAATGAACCAAATACAAATCACAGCAAAACATATTCTTAAACACGTTGTCCTCATTCGGCGAAGGGATTTCCAAGTGAAAAAAAAAAAAAAAATTCTGAAGGATTTTCTGAGGACCTTAAAGCACTATTCTGATAAGATTTTGCACTCTGCTTAATTTATCAGGAAATTGTACAGCACCACCTTCGTTCACTCGTCAAAAAGGCAGAGTTCCTTAGTAAATGCAGCCCTAGTTTCGTCATTGATCTGATCGAAAAGCTCCACTTCGAGGTATATTTAGCCGGTGACGTCATCATCAAGGCTGGTAGCCGCGGCAATGCAATGTACTTCATCGAACACGGAACCGTTAAAATCTGCGTGGATGATCGGGTAGTTGGTACCCTGCAGGACGGAGACCACTTTGGTGGTAAGTTGGAAGAAACCCAAAATTTCATTTTGTTTTCTTGTTATTAACAAAAAATAGTAATATTGACAAAATCACACACGCCCCCACGCGGTCAACAATCCTGTAAAAAAAATGCGGTTTGGTTATATCACTCAGACTTCGCTCGGCGGCCCCAGCGTCTTGCCTAAACTACTACTGCCTCCATGCATTTACCAAAGGCGCTGGTATGGGCAAACGTATTAAGCTGCCATTGGTTAATTTTAAGAATCTGTGCAAGCTGGGTAGCCAATCACAGCAGTCAGGGATACACCTGGACCAAATTCCATCTGCTAAGCACACACATTTTGCTTAGCATGAAATTTCGTCCTTGATAAAAACAGGACTACCAGCCAAATTTGGTAAGGTTTGTAATCCTGTTTTTATCAAGGAAGACATTTAATGGTAAGCAAATTGTTGGGCTTAGCAGCTCTATGGAAGTTAGCCCTGACCGCTGGGGCTGAGCAAACATTGAGACTAAGCCTGAACATCTGACGTCACACTGCCTCCATGGCAGGTCCTTACTATCTACCGTTAGACCTCGCTTGCCATTCGTCGAAGTTTTTTCTCCCCAATATGGATGAGCAACACTTTCGAACTTAGACTTGACTCAAGTCCCAATCCCGCGCCATCCCCAGAAAACTACTGTTTTGTGATGCTCTGCATTCCCCAACCTGTTCCGCACGCGAGCGCGCACTGTTCTGTATGCTACGGGTTGTTTGATTGAAAAGTTGGCGTGATATGCTTAGGGGCCTCTCACACGAGAATGGGACTTAGAATCAAGTCTAATTCAAACTGGGTCCCCGGTTTGATTATGGTTGAAACAATGAATACACTTGACTTTCATAGTAAGTCCATGATAGTCACATCCCAAAACATCCATAAACGTAAACGTACAAGCATCCATTTGGTCCCAGTGTGGTGATTATGACAACAATAGCACTGTTATATGGTGTTCTATAGACAACATATCGCGTCGCCGTCGCCGTCGCAGTCGCTGTCGCCGTCGCCGTCTTATTGTGCCCATTAACTTGTGCATAAAACCCGGTTCAGGGACGGCGACGAAAATGTTGTCGTCATTGCATCCACGCATGCAGTTGCTTCACTGTGTGCAATTATCATGGTTTACGGTTTATCACTGCTAGTTTGTGTGAAATGGGCGTGGCTTACATTCCAGTTACGTCAAATGAATGAGCAGACGATCAGCTGCTGTGGGGAGCTTCGAAAAAGCGCGGTTCAATTCAAGTCACAATTGCACTGTTTTTAAAGAGCAACAAACTTGGACATTCCACATGTTCCAATGTAACAAAGGACTACTCTGACAGGATTAACCCGTGCATGAATTCAATTCCATGGACATACGAAGGCAAACTAGCTGACCCCATTTCTTTCTCTTGGGAGACAACAGCTAGCTTTGTGTGGAACAAGGGGGCTTGCATAAGCTGCACAGTTAGAGAAAACTACGCATTGTTTTGGCGTCTTTTTTCAAGAGAATAGTCCAACCCAAAAGACTAATGCACTGCAAGTTGTTTTTTGGTTTATGTACGCGACAACGAACCGGCCATGGTGTTACTCCACTTCTCTCTACTGGATTGGGCCTCGTGTTTCAGATGAACTTACGGACAATTTCGTTATTTTTTTACCTAAACATGGAACTTTATTGGCTAACGTCTGACAGCCATTGCAAGAGAAAGTTATGAGTAATTTTGATGTTGAGCATGCAATCGGCGTTAGCTCCACCGAGTGGTCCGATGACTGAGAACTTTTAAACGCAGGATGACTCTTTTCAAGATATATATGGTGTTGAGCACTCGTTGGTGTGCGAGCTCCATGGAATTACTTTGAAATCTTGCCGACTTGGATAATGACTTTACAGTTTTGTTCACAAGACAAATCAACTGTTGGAGTGAAGGACGGGGCCTGCTGAAATATCGACAATTAATGAACTTGTGTGTTTGGTGTTTTTGTCTATGGATCTAACACGTGAAGGAAGGATGTACTCGAGGTAAAGAAAGTCTGTGGACAAGTGTTCAAGTGTGTGTGTTATAAACTTATAAAACAATGAACTTGAGAGACAATTAATTTGAGAGACAAATGAACTTAAGAAACAAAGAACTTATGTGAAGTGTGTTTTGTCTATGGATCTATGGGAAGAATGTCATCAAAGGCAAAGACATTAAGGCAACCATGGTAAGCGAATACCTAACTCGATTCCCTCCCTTTGCTAGCAGGTTTTTTCATCCCTTCTCATGTACAGGGTATTCTACGAGTACTTGTTGATGTTGTCAACTTGTTTTTTGTTCGTTTTAAAAATTAAATTAAATGGTTCTTGATATGGCACAATGGTCGCAGCCATGTGGTGCCTTCCCTGGACTCGAGAAAGTCCCAAATCAATGTGGCAATTGTCATTGGGTTGTTGGAGCAGCAGTTATGATGTTAGTTGTCATGATGTTTTTGAAAAATAGCAATAAATTAAGATTGTTGTTTAAGGTCTCAAAACAATAATTCTTTTTCTCTTTTATTTGTTAGTATTTGTCTATTAAGTATGTGCTACGATGCACGTACATTCCCATACCAGTAATTAGTTAAGGCTGCTTGAAAGAAAAACTGATAAAAAAGGGACTTTTATTTCAGGGCTTTACAAAACCTTACAACCCTAAAAAGTAGACAGTTAAAACGTATTCAGCTGAAATACACATTGTTTAAACTAGTTTGGTGAGACATGAAATAACAAGGTGAAACTACGAAAAAATCTCATTGTTTTGCAAACGTTTAGAGAAATGAGTGAGTTCTTGCTATTAGATAGCCCTGGTAGGACGTCAGTCAGTGCCACTGCACTGACGTCCTGTGTATAAAGGTTCTTTACAATGCGAACACAAGTTTGACTACAATTTTCTTTATTTTTTACCTGATTTGAGAAGCTGAAATTCCGTTCATATATTCATAGTGTCCCTCACTATATTCTCAACGAGTTCACAGCTAACAAATATATCTATGGAAGAAATTATATCTGAAAATATGTCGAAGTTCTGCACTGGCGATGTTGATCATCGTGTACCACTTGATAGTGTGAGCCCAAGTGCGCATGGCTTTGAGTACAGCGCATCATCTTGCCGCTGTTCACCGTCAAAACATGGTAGGTGCCGTTAACTCGCCTTCAACTCCTACAATATACATTTTAAAATCCAGGGGCATAAAATATTCCAGCTCAAATAGAATTTTCATAAATTTCCGGTTGAATTTCGGTTACAAATATCAATTTTTTTTTCTTAAAAAAAAAGAAATTCTAAGCGTGCAGCAAAATCGTCTGCCGCCGTCTTGCTTTTTCACAGTGCTTCCTGTAATGTGCGGACAACAGAGGGCGCGCGTATATTTTTTTTTCTTGGGACGGTTAGCATGCACTAATTTATGGTAAAAAGTGGCCTCATTTGTCCTAGGAAAAAAAAACCGCTTCAGGCTCATGAAGTCTTAGCACAAGACGTCAATGCTCGGTATCGCATAGTTCTGCGCTTTGTGTAAATTGCTCACCGACTATTATCCATCTGCTTAGTGTTTGGTTAACGCAGGTTGACAGCGTTTTGGCTGCAAATAGTAGGCCGCCAGTGATCAGTGCAAGAAAGTGTTTACACGGAAGTTAGTGCACGACGTGGTATCGGAACACGCTAATTTCAATTTTCTTTTCACAAAATATAAACACCAAAGGAGAAAATTCAACAATTTTAAATAATACGATCTTTGAGTTCCAACTACAAGGAACATGTGAGTAAAAGTTCAGACTCCCGAGTTAGGTAGAAATATTTTTAACAGATTTTTGAAAAAATTTCGCAATGGTACGGGACCTTTATACCCTGGACTCCGTCGCGTTGCATGCAACGGAGGAGTCCAACATGGGCTAGCTATTGGACAACTTTATTATGCAACTGTAAAAAGTTTACTGTAACGATTAATTCCATTGAAGTACACATTGTTCATAACATGTAAAGCCTGTCCAGAACATATAAAAGTTATCACGTAATGATGTCCTTTCATGAAGGGACACCTTGAGTTATTAATTTGCGTTGGCACACGTGTGATGGAACAAAACCGTGACAGCAATCGATCCAGCAACAAGTCTGATTACCTATTGCGCCGCCAAGAGTTCAGAAATGGCGACCGCGACGGCGACGGCGAAGACGACGGCGATGGCGACGGACGCGGCGTTGGCGACGCGACCTGTTGTCTATAGAGTACCATACTATTGGATATACGACTGAGTTAAGGGTTTCCTTGGACTTCTATTGTTAACTAATCCTAGATATTTTTCCAATGTGATTGATTATTATGTTTATTGAAATAATATTTATAGTTAGGAAATCCCCCAGGCCATTGGGCAAATTATTACATAGAGGACAAATCCCCGAGTAACACTTTGAACAGCCGTCGGAATCAAAATATACCGTTTGGAACGGTGTTGTATTGTACACCGGCTGCTAATTGCCAATTAGTAAAACTCCCTGGCATTGTAATACAAATCGTGTACAAAAACATACACTATTTTTACAGGTTTGGGTATTGTCAATTAGTCCCATCTCGGGTGTTTTGTTATTCCTACAGAAATTTCATTGTTAATTGATGAACGCCGAGTTGCGTCCGTGTTGGCGGACTCCACGTGCGATCTTTACAGGCTAGGGAAGGCCGACTTCGAAGACGGTAAGATTTCCCGCTTGAACAATGACGTCACGTAAACGTAACGCAAACATAACATAAACATAACGTAAACATAATGTAAACTTAACGTAAACTTAACGTTACGTAAACATAACGAAACGCAACCCAATACGTAACGTTACATTACATTGCATATTATTATTCGTAAAACAACGTAAGGTAACATAACGTGATAACCCGGATGAGGGCGCACTTTAATTCTAGATTTCATTTTGGTTGATGACCGTCTAGATCTGTATAGTAACGAAAGCAGACTAAAATCGAACCAAGAATGAATAGACTTACCCAAAGCTAGCGGGCGTTACCACGCGCTGCCCATGCTGGCAACGGCGAGGCTAGAACACAATCTAAAGTATGTGAAGGTCTTGGAATCAAGACTATACTAAACACATAGTTGGTGTCAGGCCATGCACAGCCATGCAGAGGCTACAGCGCCCTCTTTATGTCACGAATAACCATTTTGTGCTCGACAGTTCTTGAGGAAAACCCGGAGATGCGTGGAATTATGTCGGAGGTTGCCAAAGATCGTCTCCGCAAAATCGGAGCCAGTGTTCCAATAGAAGAGGAGGAGGAGGAGGAGGAAAAAGAACTTTCCGCAGTCGGGTAAAATATGAAAAAAACACAATTACAAATTATTCTGCTATTAGTAAAATTCATGTGGTCAATATGTGGTCACGTTAATTTCAGGTTTTTTTTTGTTTTTACAATTTTTTATTCAGACGTAGAGTCAGTTTGACTCTTTCAGAGGGAGTCATGTAGAAACCAAAACCCAAATGCTGCACAAAAATAAATAGCTTTGGAAAATGTAACTATTCAGTTTTGAATTAAAAACACACAAATTATTAAAGTTAAATTGTTTAGTGTTAATACATTACGCTCAATTCTACTTGGTATGAAAAGAACCAGCGTTTGGAGCTATTGCCTTCTACACTTAGCCCATCCCATAAGTGCAAATTTTCATCACGCTTTATGATGATGTCTAGCCCCCAAATGGGTATTGGAACAATAATTGGAGACTTTCCAACGCTAGGTGGCAGCAGACATACCCGGTAAGTCTGCTGCCCTCTATCGTCCCAGAAAGTCTCCCATTGGGCTCTTGTTTCATTTCAGCCAATCTAGCACGAGGGTTACCTTTGAGAGCCCATAATCCAAGCTCCAACACACACACACACACACTGAGAGCAAATCAAGACTGTCACAGAAAATGAACAACCGAATAGTTGATATTCGAATACTCGATAATCGAATACCCGATGGATGCACCGTTGAAACCAAGCACGATGAGGCAAATCAGCAGCACACAGATACACCACTTTTTAGTTTCGGATTTAAATAAGAAAAAAGAACAAGAAAAACTAACTTAAAAACCTCCTTAATTGTATTCAATATTTTTGTACACTTTGATTTTCGCCAATAAATCAAACTGCAATACAAGCATGATAAATATATTGGCCCTTAGAAAACACTAGGACATTTTTATGTACAAGAGCTGACCTACAAGGGTTGTACACACGATTAACATCGTTTTAATTAATTGGGAAACAAAATCAAAAATGAAAAGACAGTTTACAGTAGGAAAAATAGTAATATGATGCATAATTATGTCAAAAAAATGCATCTAGGTCTAGAATATCCTTTATCAGACTGCCCTATTGTGGTTCAATGTTTGTAATGCATTTATATAAAAAAAACCGCATGTTTGTTATTAATTCAACTATTTTCAGAATCACTTGTTATACGTATTTTGTCTTTGAAAGAAAAACACAAAAGAGAATTATTCAGAGCAGGAAAGGTAATGGAATTATCTTACTCACGTCATGACGTCATCAATGCATTCGTTATTCTGGTACAGCCAGATTAAAAATGGCATCGAAAACCCGAGAACGCGGTAATTTGTTTGATTCTTTTTGTATGCACCAGTATAAGTGGCAGACAAAATGATTGTCTGTTAAGTAGATGTAAAGTTTGCATCAGGGATAAAAAATATTATTTTCTCTCATGGAATCATAATAACTATACGGCTCACGAACATAAGTTGCAGACAAAATGACTTTCTGTTGACGTGGATTTCGTTTAAAACATAGCAATTAAGTAGTAACGCATCTATGACCGTGTTAAGGTTTTCAAAGCAGAAATTGTAATGAAAAACATAATAAAGATAGATTGCATCTGACGTCATTGGCCACCATCTTTGACATGAAAAACACTGGAGAGGTGCACGCGTGTATACTCTCGGCCAATGAAAAGCTTCGACGCATGTACGATTATCAAAAATGGCGGCCAGTGCCAGCGGTTCATGGGTTATTGAGACAACCACACCTTACACTATCAGTTGAAACCAGCTTCTTTATAATTTGATTCCCAGATTTCCTTTAAAATATTACTATACAATAAATTTTGAGTATTACTTTGAAATCACAATGAGTACGGCTCGCATAATGTAACCATCGATCGTACGCAAGGAGAAGCAACTGTTACACAAGCTAAAATAATCACTCCTGACATTCACTTTGAGCGTTATCATCCTTCCATTGATGTGATCTGAATAAAGAGCCAATGAGGCCTTCCGTTTATAACGCACTACATCATTGCTCACATTATTAAAGGGATACACCGGCCAAATTAGGCTATTTGGGCTACACAATAGACTAAGATATGACTTCAACGGTCTTCCAGGAATGAAGAAGAACAGTCCTTAAAAAAAATCATCAAATTTAGCCGTTTTTGAGCATTTTAAGACAAAAACGCAGGTCGCGTGATTGTTCTAACCAAAGAGTGGTACAAACAATCACGTGACCTTCCGGGCTAGTTTTACTTCCAGCCGTCTAAAAGTAACTTACTTAACCAAATTTAAATCTTTTTTTTTACAAAACTATTAACGAATAAATGACGAAAAAGATCATGTATTCAAATTATCGCTACAAAATGTAAACAATGGTGAAGAATCTAACGTGAGATTCGCATTCAAAGAGTCCGTGTAACGGAAGCTTGTTATTATGGCCCAACGGCGTGGAGCAATCAGAACGTAAGCCTCGGGGCATTATACCATACCGCGCATGCCGTGTCTCGTGGGGGGGGGGGGGGGGGCTGGAGGTGTAATCCCAGGCGCTATGAACTCCAAGCGTGCGGGTCTCGCCGTTAGCTTGGGAGGGGTTGGGAGCCAGACATCAAAGTACAGGTTTGTCATCGTGGATTTGTCAGTCGGTACACCTCGTGTCGATTCCGTTATTTCTTACGATCGCATAATGCTCTGTTTTGTTTTATGGCTCCTAGTTTCTTTTTGTTATGAGTTTTCAGGTAATTAAAAAATTCAAAACGTAGGAATACCGCATTTTGTTATATTGACAGTGTTTGTGTGAGTAGCTTAAAAAATGTTTTACAAAGAAGAAAAGATAAGGTTACGTTCTAAGCTACACAGCTACTCAGCTACGCTTACATTCCAAGTTTTGCTTACATTCCTTCAAGTTACGCTATAATAACAAATGGTACGCTTTCAATCCTAATTCAAGTTAAACGCTTACGTTCCATACGCAGCTACGTTCCATACGCAGCTACGTTTACGTTCCAAAATACCCAGCTACGCTTAAGTTCCAAGATATGCTTACGTTCCAAAAAATATGGCTACGTTCCAAAAGATATGGTTACGTTCCAAGCTGCACAGCTTCTCAGCTGCGCTTAATCCAAGATACAATTAGGTTCCAGTTACGCTATAATCAAAAGGTACGCTTTCAATCCCGAGTCTAGCTAGGCTTACGTTTCATACGCAGCTACGTTTACGTTCCAAAATACCCAGCTACGCTTACGTAGCAAGATATGCTTACGTTCCAAAAAATATGGTTACGCTCCAAATAAAACGGTTACGTTTCAAGCTACGCAGCTACTCAGCTACGCTTATCCAATCCAAGATATGTTTAGGTTCCAGTTACGTTATAATCAAAAGGTACGCTTTCAATCCAGAGTCAAGCTAGGCTTACGTTTCAAGATTTGCAGCTACGCTTACGTTTCAAAATACATTCTCACAAGGACGCTTTTGAATCCCTCAAGATGCACTCCCCCCCCCCACCGAGATAAAAAATCTTTCACTGTGAACAGGGCCCATTGATCAGTTTCATCTGTTTAGCAGAAAATACTGCTTACAAATTTTCTTTGCTGTTTAAAAATTTAGTCTGGCACCAGCCAAAAGTTTTCAAATTTAATTAAAATTTGGCTGGTAATCAGTTTCAGCTTTGCAATACTATTTTGTGCTAGGCAAATTTTGTGCCACTATGAAGGCATTATGAAATTGGGTCCTGGCACGTCGGGAGCACATAACGCCACGATCGCATGCCAAACTGCATCATGGCTATGCGGTAGTATGCCTAGTTAATTGGGGCCAGGAATGCTTTATTTACTTGTCCCTGTCCCATCATATTCTGGGTTAGTTTCTTTGTGTTCTTCGTGACGATCTTTGGATGTACGTCGAAGCACGAAGGTCTACCTCCATCGTCGAAGGATTTGCCTGATCCGTTTGTGCTGGTTGTATGGATAGACTGGATCCTTATGCTGCGTCATAGTAAAACGTTGCTATAAACAAAGCACCAGTCTACTTACAACATCCTGCGACAATGTCACGAAGATTTGACAGTTGCAACGGCTGGAAACACGTATACGCTGGCCTTTTACCGCTTTGGTTTTTTTAAATCATTTTTCGTTAAATACGTGACATTTTGCGTAAACGGTGAGCCGGTGTGTCCCTTTAACACTGGCACTTGCTGTACAAGTCGAAACCCACGTTCAGTATTATTAACAGTAGAAGACTGATTCCAGTGGGAATGATAAGTAGACCCATGGCGAACTCTCTTGCTCATTAAGAGGAAGCGATCTTGTCTTTAAAATTGCATACTACATCATCATTTTTTGTTACCAACGAGTAATCCTGTCATTTTACACCATAAGTGCTTACTGTTTCAAGCGGCTTTTAAGCCGCTTGAAAAGCCGTTTAAAAACGGCTTTTCCTCTGTCATTGTAATTATATCAGTTAAAAGTAAATGCTAAATCATTAGTATGTAATCCGTGTTGGGCATTCCCCTTTAAATGCAAAATATAACTTTTGGTTTTTAGAAGTGTTCGAAAACTTAACTATCACGTGGTTGCGTTTTTGAGATATCGCCGAAAATCCGGAGCAAATAATTATGTTCATACGCAGGAAAAATAATCCCTAATAAAACATCCGAGAAACGTAACTGACACTAAATTAATGCTTCTCGGCTGCAAAATGTCGGGCATAAAAACTGATATATTTGTGCATAACCAGATTACTTCGTAGTGATATGTTTCTCAAAATGGTCTATGCTATCAAACGCTGCTGTAGGTGTCCAACCAATGATATGGGTAGAAAAACTAGCAATGGTAGCCATTTGAAAAATAATGTGAAAATTTACCTCCTAATAGTAAATACACTTTTTTTTTCAAAGGGCAAAATAAATTTGATACGCGAGGGCCCTATCAGCCAAATATCTCCTTGTGAAATTCTCTGTGTGTCACATTCCATAATGATGAAATTAAAAGGCACAAGTTCTTCCCTTTTTCATCTGACGTACATGACATATTATTCATTAAAACCCTCCAGGATGAGCTTCGGATTGTAATCTTAAAAAATGTGCGCTCAACTTTAAAAGGAATATCATTCACAGTTTTGTCCCGGAGTAGTGGATTCTTGGTACTCTCAAGAATTAGGTAACTTTAGTATTAAACACATCAAAAGAATCCCCGAGTGAATTGTCACCGCGGACGGAAATAAAAAAAGAACCGCCCGTGGAGCTTAACAGAGAAAAATCCACCCACAAACCCAGAGAATTAGTTCAACCCGTCAGTGGAGATAGAGTCTTTGGCCTACGGGCCAGTCTTATTTCGAAGCAGCGGTGATGTCTAAAATTGCTGTAATCTGCCCTGCCTAACCATCGCATTAGTGTTCGAGTATACCGTCACCTGAGGGTTTTTTACCCGTTCTCTTTCACGAGCATGGAGGGAGTCATATCTCGTTGAAATGTCTTCGGATCATTATCGACTTGCTCGCTATTTTCATCTTCTTCTTGTTGGCAAGAAACCTCTGAGAATTGTCAAGATTCAGGTCTTTGAACCAGTACAGTGCACTGAGTGTCGGTGTAAGCTTGCTTTATATCTAGTTTGTCATATAATTGATGAAGGGAACGGTAGGCTTCTTCTTCTTTTTCTTCTTGGTACTGGATTGTGATGATGTGGCCTTCTTTATACCCCTCCCCAACCACACATGTAAATCTTGATATCGTCAGGTTCCTGTACCTCATAAGCAATTTTCTCAATTTAAACACAATTTTTTTTTCCTTTTAAGTTCTAGTTGTTACCTTGATCACAATAGCAATCTAAATTTATATGGCTCTGCTTACTGTGGCATTCAGCGCTTCTGTGAATGTTAATATGTCACACGGGCCGTAAGGTATAAGCGTAGAAATCCGCAGTTAGCAGAGCCATGAAATTGGGCCTTGGTCAATAGTATAAAGTATCATCATCTCAAACTCAGACAACGTGCTCCTCCCGTCATTCACTTCAGTGTAACCAAACCCATTCAATTCAATTCCGATTTTTAAATATAAAAGGATAAAAAACACTGAACAAAAAGACACACAGACACTGATCAAAATCCCAGTTTGAAATGAATTGAGGTTGCAATAACAAATAAATGTGGCTCCATTTTCGCCAATAGAGTTCAGATCTATCATAAGATAGAGGTTGAACGCGGATTTGACATTAGACTGCCGGTACTGATAACGTAAAGCCTACATATCATTTCAAGACCAAGAAACAAAATGAGTAAGATTATTTTCTAGTCGTGTCTGCGTTTTTTTTTTTTTTTTTTTTACTTTACTGCTATTCCTTTTTATTATTTTCTGCTAGGTTCAATGTTCTTTTCGAGCGGGCAATCGGTCATCCCACAAGGTGTTTTTAATCGTGACAAAGCTTCTGCTCAAGAGTGGCAAAATGTTTGCACCTTTCAGGAACTGTAACACCTTCAGCCTTATAATGAAATATAGACGAGGCCACATCATTGTTATAACAAGAAGAGACGAAATAGAGCCAGTGTTTATTACCACCTGGTCTCAAAAGCGCTAAAAACTGAAGCGGAAGAAGCTATCGAGCTGTGTATAGTAGGCGATACTTTAATTAAGCCCGATTGAGCGAGGTTTTAGACTCGTATAACGGTCTCTCGTCTTAAGAACATAAACACGGTGTTAATCAGTGGCAGCTTGGCCACCGTGTATGCGTTTCTTAATTAATGATGTTTCTTCCGGCCCATCTTCCTGTACATCACCTTTCTTGTTGGCCTATATAGTTTGTTTCTTGATTGTCGTTTTTCTATCTTGTTTGGTTATAAAGGTGTCGTCGCGGGTTGATGATTGGGCCTGTCCCGATGGGATTTCAATATCATAGTGATTTACGTAAAACTCAACATATTTAGAAATTATTACTGTGATTAAATATGAACTTTTTGGGGGGTAAAGAAAATTTGCGCATTTTCACCGTCCCTTATTGGCCTAGTGTGTTTCTATAGTCTTTTTCTTTTTCTTGTTTGTTTATAAAGGTGTCGTTGAGGGTTAATGATGGGCCTGTCCCGGTGGAGTTCAGTATAAGTGGTTTATTTAGAACTCATCATCTTTTGAATTTATAACTGGGATGAAATAAAAATTATGATAATTTTTCCCCAAAAGTTATGGAAATGGAATTATATGGAAATAATATGCCTAAATTTGCGATCCTACTCCATCGCTTCACTTTCCTTGTTGGCCTGTTTTGTTTCATTATTGTCGATTGTATTATTGTATTAATTCAACACATATAGAGATTATAACTGGGTAGAATAAAATAGATCTTTCGGATATTCAATATTTTTCAAACAGGCTTCGATTACCATTGTTATTCATCCCATAGGTTTTCAAAGGACAAAATATGCGATGGTCCAATAGCCGAATATACGTATTGTGGTTCAAACTCCCTGTTTGCAACATCAAAGGCAAAAGCACACAATCAACCATGGTGACCTGCACTATACAATTCATTATAAATAGGCAGATGTTGATTAATTTTCAAGAATAGTTCATTCTGTATCCAATCCTTTTCTTTGTCTCCAGCAATGGGGAGGCATTGTACTGGTAACAATGAGCAAGCTATTCTATTGTTCGGGTGTCATTTTATTCCACGCGCTCATTAATAATATAAAAAAAGGTAATATTTCTCCACGATTGTTTTGACAAGAGATACTGCTTGAGCAATACGAGTACATCAGCATAAAGGGTCTGTGTATACGTTTGGTAATGACACTGAACATTTATGCCAATTCCATATTTTTATTTTATTTTATTTTATGCAATTCGCCAGACACACAAGACCTGAAGGCCACTTCAAGGTGTTGGCTACAATTATTTTTCCAGAGGCCGTTGCCACCTACTCCTAGGGCTGAAACAGGGTTACACCCTTTACAGTCCATATGCATGGATGTAGGCTTGGGTATCATCAATCCGAATCCTGGCTGGTAGAGCAGAAAGCACTACCTCCCGAATTTTGTTATGATCAAAAGGTCGTTAAATGAAAAATGTAAATAAATTTGAAAAATGATCATTTTGACTTAAACAATTAATGTATTTTTTTGCAAAAATTTTACTTTGAAGACCACTCTTGATCAATAAACCCCAATTATAATAGGATTGACTGCTTTAAGTTGTAGCTGGCAGATTTCATCCGATCTCTCGCTAACATTAATAAAATCAGTGAGCTTTGCTGACTGTGTCCCACTGTGTCCCACTGGTATCATGTCTCACTGGTACCATTAACACTGCCCGGAGTTGCAACAAGTACATGTATTTATAACCATAAAAAACCTATCGGCCCACGCAATACCCGAAGCCCCAATTTTGTCGAAATGCTTGAAGCTTTAACAGCGACGTTGCAAACAATATCATACTCTACTCTCGCGTGTACTCGGCCCGTTTACTCCTGGGTGGAGAGAAGCAATTATTGTAAGTGTCTCTTGTTGAAGGACACACAGACCATGTCTACTTATGGATCTCTGTTAGTACCCCTAATCCGATTTAAAGTGCTTAGGGCAACAAAGTTTGCGCGCATTAAGAGGTTATTGCAGGACGTGGAGTTTTCCGTTGAGACTTTAAAGAGCATCTGTAGCTGCAGTTGCTTACATTTTGCAGTGGAACTGTTTTCTGCATGAACTCAGAACCAGGCCTCGTTGGGATTAAACCACTAGTTGAAAACCTCCTCACCACACATTGATTCCCTTATTATAAACTACGTTTAACCCAAAGTATTTGACGAAACCGATTCGCGTGCAGGACAAAATTTGTTGGTACCAACCTAGCAGGGGCGGATCCAGGACTTGGGGTGGGGAGGCGTGATTTATACATGGCGACTCTATCAGGGGTGACTTTGTAAGGTGCTGACTTTGTAAAGGGGTGACTTTGTAAAGGGGTGACTTATAAGGGGAGGACTTAGCAAAGTCGCATCCTCACAAAGTCGCTCACAGAGTTCGATAACGCACAAGAAACTATAGCGTAATCGCCACCCTTGTGTTCTTAAACAATGCACTTTATCATAATTGTTGTTCTCAAACTAGGAGTACAAGTGTACACCGGAGAGAGCTTATAATGAGTAACCTGCTATAGATTGGCATCCTAATCATGGACAATTTCAAATTTCTCAGTCTTATTTTGATAAGGAAACCAAATCAACACTGGCCAAATGAGCATCATAATTGGGTTGGGACAGACTTTACTCTGTAAAGGCACAAGTAATTTATTTTTAGTCTTTTGTCTTGCCATGGAAAATTATTTCCTGCATTGTCTGACCGTAGAGCAAAGATGAACGAACCAACCTCAGCCCAAACGAATTAGCATCGATCCGAGCTAATTATTAACAAAAGGCAAAACAACACTGCCAGCTAACGAGTTGCACTATTGATGGCCATTACGACTACATTGGACACAATGAACGAGGTTATTATAAAGGCTGGTGCATTAATAATGTGACTTCATTACCATTTGAAGCATAATATGCGTTTATTTTGCCTTCACGAAGGTGAAGTAACGAGCCGTGCGATCAAAGGGTTATAATGAGCGCGCACCTCTTAAAAATAATATTTCAATTTATAAAATCTTTTTAAGTCTGCGTCCATAACGGTTTCAAATTGTACTTCATCGAAAATTTAATCGTTGCATTCATAATCTCGCAATGTTTAATAATCTTCATTTTTGGTGAGGAGTGCAACTTTAATTTAAATTAAAATGTGTATGCGATAAATTCAGACGAGTGAATCTTTCGCCTGTTCAACCCCTGATATGATGTCTGTGCATATTTATCTGCCAATCTTTTACCACCACTGTAACTCTTTATCTTGGTGTCATCGCAGGTTGTCGTGTCCCCTTTTTGACCGGCAGCACTCATTAAATACTTGGAACTTAGATAAAAGGGGTCTGACTACGACTGCCCATTCAGGGCCGAGGGGCATCTTCGAAACCAAGGTTTGAGCTTCGCCTCCGGCTTTTCTGAGAACCTATGTGTGAAAATACGCGCTTTTGATACAGGATTTCAAACAGGCGGATGGTTTTCAACAAGTCAGAGCACAAAGCCACAAATGTTTCGAAAAGGCTCTAGGCGCGATTTCACAAAGCACCAAGTTTCATTGAGGGTTTAGTTTGCAATATAACCATGGTGATTTGTATTGTGACACCCCAGTTTGCTAGGCAATATTAAGATTGATACATAATTAAGATCAAATTGAGGGATCCATTTTGAACACGAGTGAAAACAAAATGGATACAAGGTAGGCTTACAGTCCATTCCAATAATGCCATTTTGGGAGTAGGTGGACACAATACTAAAGCAAAACAAATTTGAATGATTGAATGAATCAATGAATGAATAAAGAAAAAAAACCTAATGTTTATGAACTCTGAAATCGAGTTCGGTGCTGATTATTTTTACCTCGACTGACACGATGTAAATTATAAAATTTTTTGTTAATTATTGGTATTATTTAATCCATTTTGAACACGAATGAAAACAAAATGGATACAATGTAGGCCCACAGTCCCTTCCAAAAAAGCCATTTTGAGAGTAGGTGGAAACAATACTAAAGCAAAACAAATTTGAATGATTGAATGAATCAATGAATGAATAAAGAAAAAAAACCTAATGTTTATGAACTCTGAAATCGAGTTCGGCGCTGATTATTTTTACCTCGACTGACACGATGTAAAATATTAAAAATTTTGTTAATTATTAGTATTATTTAATCCATTTTGAACACGAATGAAAACAAAATGGATACAATGTAGGCCCACAGTCCCTTCCAAAAAAGCCATTTTGAGAGTAGGTGGAAACAATACTAAAGCAAAACAAATTTGAATGATTGAATGAATGAAGAACAAAACCGAATGTTTATGAACTCTGAAACCGAGTTCGGCGCCGATTATTTTTACCTCTACTGACACGATGTAAATTATCCCCGTTGAGATGTCGACAGCATCATTGCATCTGACAACCTCCCTCGGATGAACGTCACTCAGAGTTTGATGCTAGATGTGGCTCGGATCAGATGACACCTTTAAAGGGGAGGTATACGTTAATAATAATCTGTTCTTATATAACGCTTTATCACAACCCTATAGGGCATATCAAAGCGCTCAGCATTATTTCATTCAAGATGTGGATCTCTGTTTTGAAGTGTGAGACCTATTCCTTAACAGCACCATGGTTTACAAGGAGCTGTGGAGCTCTGTTTTGAAGTGTGAGACCTTTTCCTTAACAGCACCATGGTTTACAAGGAGCTGTGGCACAATATGCAGCCAATCAAACCAAGAACACCGGGACGAGCCCCCCTTTTTTTTATAAGTGCACTGGGTTCTTGTTTTAAACAACACACGGGACCTACAGCTTTACGTTCCATACGAAGGACATAGCAATAACGGTTAAGTGTCAGCACACAGGCCTGCTGACCTATTGGCCAGTCACCCTCCCCCTCATTCTCGCTTCTGTATTTAGAAATCACAACCACCTTTTGTTGAGATTTTTCTTCTTCAGTTGAATAACCTTCTACCGTGTTTAGCGCACACAAGTATAGTCCTCGAGACCTAATGACCAATTATGAGGTTATTTAATATAATGGACAATTTTCAGTGGTATAACATTACATTATTAGCAGCACCCATTGAGTCTGGCACCTCGCATTTTTGATGAGGTTTTTCAATCTGCCGTAAGGTAACAACACATTTCAGTACTTCCATTAGTTTACAATAGAGCCATTGTGTGTGTAACAGACTGTGGTTAAGACCAGTGTGTTAACGGTCTTGTAGTCAGCGCTAAGGCCAACTTGATAAGAACTAAATGTGGTGGGACTAAAGACATTTGGCCCAATACAAAATACAATGAACAATATTGAACAATTCAACGGTGTACAATGACTTATGTTGGAATGCCAATTCCAACATTTATCCAGGCTTCTCGTAGGGCATAGGGACTTGTATTGGTCCCCGAGCTATAAAAAATCAATACATTGGTGACGTATGTTGAATCCCCGTCCTAAATATAACAATAGGATTTGTATTAGGGCCTACATTATAAAATCAACGTGTAGGGACTTAGATTTGGGCCCCAAGCTAAAATGACTCAGGCCCTTGGTCATTGTTGCAATTAAGACCCGGGGACTTATGTTGGGTACCTGTGAGAAAGACCAATGTGTTGGGGACTTATGTTGAGTGCCTGCAATAAAGACAAATGGGTTGGGGACTTGTGTTGTGTGCCTGCAATAAAGACCAATGGTTTTGGGACTTATGCTGTGTGCCTGCAATAAAGACCAATGGGTTTAGGACTTATGTTGTGTGCCTGCAATAAAGACCAATGGGTTTGGGACTTATGTTGTGTGCCTGCAATAAAGACCAATGGGTTTGGGACTTATGTTGTGTGCCTGCAATAAAGACCAATGGGTTTGGGACTTATGTTGTGTGCCTGCAATAAAGACCAATGTGTTGGGAACTTATGTTGTGTGCCTGCAATAAAGACCAATGGGTTTGGGACTTATGTTGTGTGCCTGCAATAAAGACCAATGGGTTGGGGACTTATGTTGTGTGCCTGCAATAAAGACCAATGGGTTTGGGACTTATGGTGTGTGCCTGCAATAAAGACCAATGGGTTTGGGACTTATGTTGTGTGCCTGCAATAAAGACCAATGGGTTTGGGACTTATGTTGTGTGCCTGCAATAAAGACCAATGGGTTTGGGACTTATGTTGTGTGCCTGCAATAAAGACCAATGGGTTTGGGACTTATGTTGTGTGCCTGCAATAAAGACCAATGGGTTTGGGACTTATGTTGTGTGCCTGCAATAAAGACCAATGGGTTTGGGACTTATGTTGTGTGCCTGCAATAAAGACCAATGTGTTGGTAACCTATGTTGGGTGCCAATCGTTCATGTTGGCCTCCATTACGCTCGGTGCATATTGAACTTGCGTTCAGGCCATCTCCGTTCTTGTGCATCAGACAGTCAATCGAAACCAGTTCGGCGCAGGACTAGCTGCTGTATGTTTCCAACCAAATATGTTTTTTGCCTTTAATTTTGAGAGTGATAACCAAACTAATACTTTCCCTTAAACGTGACAATTTGTATTTAAAAAAAAAACCGTGAGCTGATATATTCTGTATAAAAATTGATGTTTTTAAAAATATAAATATATTAAAAATGAATTATAGAAATAAATATATAAATAAACATAAAAAAACAAAATTAGTGAACAAAATTGAGTGATTAAGACAGAAATATGAACCAAAAAAATGAAAAAAATTAAATAGGGACAAAAAAAACGTTAAAAATTATAAATAAAGACAGAAACATGAAAAAATCAAACGGGGAAACAGTTTTTTGGGATGGTTAATGTAAAAAAGTACGAGTGATTTGCTCTCTGTTTGATCTGTCAAGCTCGACTTTAAGCTCTGACATTTAACGTGTCCAGGGACCTTCGGCTGTGTTGGAGCACGGTGGGACTTCTTGCCTCAACAAGGTTCTCTTAGTCCAACCTCACTATTATTCTTTCCCTGTCTCGATTCAAACTCCAGAAAAAAAAAAATGGTTTGAGATAACTTGGCCTCACCGTAGCTTTCCATTAATATCAAAAACCGACCAGCGCGTCTGTGTATAAACCCCCAGAGACAAGATCCAATAACATGACGGCACTGCATCAAACCTCTAATGTATACATCAGCTATACAAAGGTGGGACGACATTATTTTTCCCGAAATTAATTTAAAGCCTCAGTGTGGCCGAACCTTTCATCATCCCGTGATGGGGTGCAACTCGTTGTTGAGTTACAGGACAACTAATGCATCATTGCGTATGTGTATAACCCCAAGAGATCCGATCCAATAACATCGGGACGACATCAACCCCCTAGTATATACATCAACTAAAAAGGAGGGATGACACTCTTTTTCCCGAAATTAATTTAGACTCAGTTTGTGTCCAGAGCTTTCTATATCCCGTCCACTGCCGATGGTGGAGAGGGCTGAGGGCAATATTTTTCTGAACTACGAAATCGCCTACTTTTCAATGGGAAATTTTGTTCTACCAACTCGATTCAAAAAAGGGAATAGTTTAAAAAAAATTATCAGGAATTTTGTGAGGATGGCAATTCTATACAACAGAACAAACAAATGCGTCGGGATCTTTCATGATTCCGTGTGCTGGCGAGGGGGGGGGGGGCGTGGGAGGAGGAATTGCAGCGCGAGCGTTGTTGAGTTACACGACGACTAATGCATCATTAAGTATCGGATGGACGAACATCTTGTGGCGTTTGTTTGGACTGTGTTTGTCAGCTGCAACGGCGTATCACTTTGAAGTCGAAGGCACACACGCCTCGTATGATAAATGACGTTGTGTAAAAGAGACAAGTCGAGCTCATCTTCGGGCCATTATTAGACTTTTCGTTTGCTTTATACCGCATTACCTCCTTTCAGCCTAGATAGCCGTTAATATTCCCGTATTTCAAAGCGCAGTCAAACCGTCGTAGTATGGTTACCATGAATGCGAATTATGCAGTTTGACAAAAATGAAAATATTGTCATTGATGTTTAACACGAAAATACTTTTGATCAACCACGGCCCGATTTCGTGAAGCAAGTAAGCACACAAACTTGCAAGCACAGAAAAGTATGGCTTAACATAAACAGGTTTCCAGCCAAAATCATATTAAGTTTGCATTGTTTTGACTGGTGCCCCGCTCATTTTTTTGCTTAGCAAAGAAATTCGTCAGCGTTTTTGATGCTTAACTGCTTTATGAAATTGTGCCCAGATCGCTTGCATTCATTTCAAAAAAATCTGTCTTATACAGATAACGTCATTTGAGTAAGGCACCTTCTGAGGTACAAAAGAAGATATATTTTTGGGTGGTCCTATTCCATGCATGCAATCACCCTTTAAGTGATGCGTTTCGTAAACACGACACGCCGACAGGCAGCAATCCCTGTAACACTAAGGTTACGGCGTACGACCAAAAGGCACCTATAAGTGCTACTTCAGAAAACAACACAGAACTGGCTTTGAAATACACACGAAGGTGCTAGGTTCTTAAGATGGACCCCTTGAAACAACTTGCAAAGTTTCATATAGAACATTGATTCGGTTTGCACTGGGAGTTTGTACAGTGCTCAAGTGTCTTGCCCCGGACTACAAGGGCCCGCGTCCTGTTGTTTTTTCCCACCCAGAGTCAACAGCGTTGACACATTTTCTTAGCCCGGCATCTCGGAGCCTCTTGAGGGACAGAGTCTGTTCCCTGAAGTAAAGTGGAGGGTTATTTCAGCAAGCCAAACTCCAAATGCAGTAGAGGATAATATTGTCAGACGGGCTGAATGTGATTAGATTTGGAAAGTAGCATTTGCATCGACTGAATGTTGATATTTGGACCCGGTCTAGATAAGCCCGTGTGACCTTTGGCATCGTGAATTCGGAGTTGACCCTTTTGGAATTGACCCGGTTTAAGGTCCATATGGGTCATAGCTAGTACCAGTATGGGGGTCAACATAACCATGAACCCGTGTCAGATGGTGTTTTTGGCTCAGATTCCAAATACAGTTGACCCGAAAACGGATCAGGCTGACCTAGAACGGACTCTTCTCACGGCCAATTCTAACTCGGCAATTCTAAGTGTAAATGCCGATTACAGGGGTAGTTCAGTTTCCCTTGAAGTGTATATTCCTTGATACCATGAAAATCAAGCTAGAAATGGTGAAAATGATTGTCTGTTTGAAATACTCCACCTTGGAATGAAACTAAAATATTATTGATAGGAGAATACTAAAATAATTATTTAAAACTGTGCTTTCTTCCCTGGTTTCTTCTTTACTACTGAGATAAAAACAACTGACTTATTTTGTCCAACTTGACTGACGTTTGCAGGAAAGAAAATTACCTTTCATACACTTGAATGGACCGAGTGAATGTTTACATAAAGGATTTAGACTGTCTGTTAATGTACCGCAAGCCATTTGTTGTTGGTACATCAAAATTGTCATTGAATTGTCACTGAATTGTCACTGTCGTAGAGCTTTTCAATGTGGAAAATAGGTTGTCCTAAATCGATTAAAAACAGGAAATCCTTGAAATAAACATCAGATATATTTTTGAGGATGGCATTTTTTTAGAGTGCAGAAAACGAAAAAATATCATACCGGAAACCCCAGACATTTTAAAACTCAATAAAAAAACAAACTTGAAGGAAAAAACACACAATGTTTTCAATATTATAATTCCGTTTATAAGATACTGTTATAGCATGGAGAAATCTTTTGGAGAAAGCCGAAAGATACTGTTGATTAATGCAATATCATATGAACAGACAGGTCAAGTATCCGCCTCCTCAGCCGAGTCGCTTGAAGCAATAATTTGATGGATACGTGTACATACCTTCGTTAACGTCGCATCTCAGAAATATCCATCTCGACCATCATTTACTAACAAAATGAAACAAAGTATGCTAAACGAACACTCTAGAAAAAAACCTAAATACAATGATGATAATGATGATTCGCAGCATTTGTTTGACGCCATATTAAATTTCAAAAACGAGCGAGCTCCTTCAATAAAGTTAGCATTTAAATGTCTGAAGGAAAATTTAAGTCTAGGACGAAGCTTTGAAGTGGTCCAGGTTGTCAATTTCCATGGTAACACCGATGGAACATTTTCCAAATGCCAGGTTTTTTTTTATAAAGAAAAAAGAAGCCCACAACTCCTTCTCAAGTCGGGGAAACTCTGACAGAAATGAGGTTGAAAGCGAGAGATATTGCAGCGGTTATTACACGTCCTACTAAACCCACGATGCCGCGCGGGAACTAAACGCCATATCCGACCGAGTGTGTGGTGTTCAGTAAATCCCCACGGCCCCCCGCAATAATACAAACCAGCTTGGTCGACGGATCTTGTTTCCGAACCAACACAGGAAATGTTGTCCAATAAAACGAATACAGCCCCCCCCCCCTTCATCAAAAGAACCGGCAATATTAAAAAACATTTCTTTTCATTTCTTGAAAACCGTTAAACTCTCTTGACTTCGCCCCGTATTATATGAGATCCATCCGTCGTTTTTAATTATTCCCACAAAGACCCTATGTGTAAGGCCCCGCAATACTTTAAGACAATAATGCTCACAGTCTTGTTGGAAATTAAAGCGCCTTTTGTGGATTAGTCCTGTAGGCCGAATTTAATTATTTTCATATTTTGTTTAGGCATATGGATGCCATTTCATGTAATGAGTTACCTTCCGTTGGGGGTGATGAAGCTTTCTTATTATTGCTATTTCCACCGGATGACTTTAAATCTTCGAACATGGAAGTAATTTTGTTGTACATTATTTCAACATGTCTCTATGTTAAATTTGCATCGGGGATCAATAATCTTTATGCGTTCTCAATTCTGTAAAAGAAGAGAACAAAACACAGTGATACAACTCGGGTGGGATTCGAACCTACGCCCCTCACGAGATAAACCAGAGCCATATTTCATTGAACCGGTTAGGCCTAAACGTAGAAAATATTGTTTATATTGCGTATATTATACGTTCTCCAAACGTATACCTGTAAGGTGGGGGTCTCCTGTAGACTGTGTTTTTTTCTCAGTAAGTGTGTTTGTCTTTCTTCATGTTTTTTCCCCTCTCCCTCTTCCGTGTTTTTTGTTGAGTCCACGCGATGTCACTTTCTTTTGTGTCACACTAATGGATATCCCGAGGCCAGACGAGGCGAGAACAGACACCTACAACAAAATCTAATTGCTGTAAGGGGGGCACACGTAGTACTCTCATTTCAAAGTCTGTGATGTGAGTGTGTGTTTGTTTTTATTTCATTCGCCAGCAAGCCCCATGAGGTTAAGTTGATTGACTCATTAATATAACGCATGGTTCTTCACTTTTCGTTTCTACATGTACGCGGATATAATTTAGGAAATCACGCGACAAATCATAACCGGTAATTGGGATCGTTCACTGAGCGGTATCATTGTTGAAGGGGGGGGGGGGGGGGAGAGTTTCGTGTTATCGGCACTGGACACGTTTGGTCATTGTCAAAAGACCATAATTCTCACTTGGTGTCCCAACATAAGCATACATGATATATGTGAAAATTTTGACTCAATTGATCATCGAAGTTGCTAGAGTAGAATAAAGAGAAAACACATTCTTGCTGCAAAATGTGTGTGCTTTCAGATGCACAATATAATACAAGGCTTCAAGCCTACAACAGTATTTTATTATTTGAGTGAGAAATAACCTTTTTCTCAAAAACTGCGTTACTTCAGAGAGTGCCGTTCCTCAATGTTTTATACTGACCCAACAGCTCTCCAATGCTCGTATTCAAAGTAAGTTTTTATGTGAACAATTATGTTAAGTAACTCTATGCGGTAGTGCCTTTGAAACACAACTTTTCGGTTGGGATTTTATGTCAGATATGAAAAAGCACGTCGCTGCCTCAAGTCAATATCGTTAAAGCGTGACCTAAAAACGTGTCTGAGCTTTGCTAAGTATGCCTCAACGCATGATGAAACGGAAATCTAGCCGTGGCCGAAGCTGTAGCAGTCATTCGCGCACATGGTTGGGACCATACGTTCCGGAAGTTTGAATACACGCGGGACTTTCACTGCATTGTCTGCCATCTTGAAAGTATTTGTCAACAGTTTCCTCACAACCATCTAAAACGCTTAAAGGAACACGTTGCCTTGGATCAGTCGAGTTGGTCTTTGAAAAGCGTTTGTAACAGTTTGTTATAAAATGTATATGATTATAAAGTGATTTTAAACGTAGAATATACTGATCCACACAAGTATGACTCAAAATTGCGTGGTTTTCATTTTACCTCGTCGACAAACACGGTCGGCCACTTATGGGAGTCAAATTTTTTACTCCCACAAATGGCCAACCGTGTTATTCGCGAAGCAAAAGGACTCTGGCCTGCAACGGTGTACATCAATGGAATACCAACGTGTTTAGAGGGCCATCATCAGATGATCCGCATCAACTGAATAAAATAAATGAATGAATGAATGAGGTCTCACTTCATTCCGGGTATCGTAAATTGTTCACACCTTGAAAAGTGCACAGACATCAACATTTCTATTAAAGGAAGTTTCGTTGAAAACATCTCACCATCGACTTATTGTTCTCGCGTCCGGTTATTACAAAAATCTTTATATAAAACTGCGTCTGCTATAATTGCCCCCTCTAACTTAAGTGCAATCACTGCCAATACAAACCATATACATGTTTGAATATCAGTCTTCATCATTGTGTTTATTCTACTGCAGTGATAACTGGAAGAGGTGTTTTGAGGGAAAACATCTGTAAATTAAAACACGCTAGTCGACACAAAACAAAACATACACACTGACAGGGACCTACAGTGTAATTTCCCAATATGACATTATCAAGTACCTCTATGACTGTAAACAAAGTATATATTACCTTGTGTTTTCCTTCTGTTTTTCCTAACATTTTGTATGTTTTTCTTTTTGTAAATTTCTTTGGTGGGTTACCGGTGGGCGTCGACAGAAAGTTTAGAAGAAGGGAAAAAAACCTCAAAATTCACGATTCTTCAACGGTGTTTATTTTCCAAGTTGAACGCACAGCCACGCACAGCTACATATCACAGTTTTAAACGGGGTACATCCATTTTTGCTATATTGTTACGTCTTCTGAACACAATTCTCTGTGGGGTACCACTTCTGGGGTGTCATTGTTCAATTGTTAAAAGTAAACCGAAGTCAAAAGTTGGCGTCCGTACGCAAGGGCAAACACTGTGCGAACATTTCGAAAGGATTTGAAATCAAATCAAATCAGAGCTGGGACCTTGCCCCTTGCCAATCATGGCACAACTAAAGATTTTTGTTTTTGATGCGTATGACACCAAATCCTAGACAATCCTCAGGACTATAACTAAAACAAACACACAAAACTTAAAACCTCACCATTTGATTACATTCGCTCGGAGCGACTCACCGTCCAAAGCAATGAGATACGCTGAGATCTGACAGGGAATTTATTCAGGTAATCCCTTTGAGGAAATGAATGGACAATATTACAAATCTAAAAGGGATCCGATCTTCAGAATGCCCGCAGCAATTTCGGTGCAAATTAAGTGTAGGTTTTGGGTTTAAACGGGGAAAATGGGTCAACCACTGCTGTCGAAATCACTTGACAAAGAAGTTCACAATTACAAAGCATTTCAAAGAATATTACATTATTTGGAAGGAATATATGAACCTTTTCATCAGTCACATTTCTAGCCTGAATAGCTGACGTCACACTTCGAGGCTAGTGAATTAAGCCAGAGATCTGCTCGTGTAATCACCTTTGACCTCGCTTCATTTCACGTGGCTTTAATTAGATTCGCAGTTAAATCCAACGTATATGTGTATATATAAGCCATACCACCGAGCGCCAGTCTACTATAATCAAGGGGTATATTTTTTTCGCTGCAGTACAGAATTGCCATCCTTAAAATATTTCCTGATTTTTTGAAAAAGCATTACCTTATATGAATCGATTAATAAGAAAAAACACTTATTAGAAAGTACTACTCTCTTAATGCAAAAGAGTGAAAAGGCACTCTTTGAAGAGCCATATGAGGGACAACTTTGTTTCGAGTGGTCTTCCACTCTTTTAGGTTGATGTTTATCCTTTTGAGTGATTTTTCACTCTGTCCTGGAGTGAAACCCCTCTAAAAGAGTGAAATAACCACCACTCTTTTTAAAGAGCCATATGAGGGACAACTTGAAAATGTAAAGAGTGGTGTTTTTCACTCTTTTACATTTAGAGAATATGATCACACTAATCTTAAAAGTATCAACACTAGAAATATTACGAACTTCCTGTAAGTCATTCGAGAGAGTAGGTTCAGCATGCGAAAATGACCCGTCGCCCCGTGATTACCAACTCTAAAAATCATGTAACAAGCTAGACGATAATACCATAAACACAGTAAACGCTATCCTGTAGTAAAAGTAAATCATTTAATACGTCACAGACGTGCGCCACAAACACTTTTCACCAATTGACCCAAAACCTGGCTTCGACGTTTGTGTGTATAATTTTAAGACAACCCACAAACAGAAAACAAGAATTTAAACATTCAATTTGCAATTAATTAATATATAAATCAATACTTCGAAGAAGGACATTAAATTTTTGCAAAATATACGCGAAAGGCAAATTCAAAACCATCTGTACATGAAATCTGTAAGTCATAAAGAAAACAAAAACCACAAAATAATAGATCGATCAATTTTTCACAATGCGCTTTGTTCAAACTAAGCGTAACACATTGGATTTATACTAAGCTACGAACAGGGTCCCAAATAGAAGTCCCGATTAAACAGAAATGTTGCCTGCCGACTTTCCGCTTAGCAAACATAGACAGGAAATCGTTTACATGTGTGATGTGATGTTTTGGCTGGCAACCTCATTCTGCTAATCAAAACTTAAATGCATTATGTTGTATATTCACTTATAATATTTATAATAAATAATAATTAAACCAAAACTGTTTAACCAAACGCAGCTTTTGTAGTAACATTTAAACTTATGTTTATAGAAAAACGACATATTTAATCTTTGATTAAATGTATTATACAGGATTGGTAAGGACACAAACCATCATTGTTTAACATATTCCGAAAGCTTTCTGATTAGGAAATTCATACTAGAACCATTGTTTCTGTGAAATAATTTTTTTTTCTCTGATATGAAGTCAATTTCGAGAATAACTTTAAAGACAGTGGACACTATTGGTAATTCGTCGTGTGCCCGGCAAAAGGGCGTAAGGCCTTACGCCCTTTTGCCGGGAACATAAAGTAGTTCGTCCCAGTAACAAAAGGACGTAAGCAACAAAATGGCTCCTGACATGAAAAATATGTCATTTTTGTTTGTTCTTTTGCTAGAATTACCCTGAAGACATGTTTCCCCATTCCCCATGCAGAATTTAACCTTTCTAGAATGACTTTTGCATGGCAACAAATTTACCAAACTTTCCCGCTCATAATTCTTGAAACACAAATTTTAACATAAATTGCTTACGTCCTTCTGCCGGGAACTTTCCCTTACGTCCTTTTGCCGGGCACACGACGAATTGTCAAAGACCAGTCTTCTCACTTAATGTATCTCAACATATGCATACAATAACAAACCTGTGAAAATTTGAGCTCAATCGGTCGTCGAATTTGCGAGATAATAATGGAAGAAAAAACACCCTTGTCACACGAAGTTGTGTGCTTTCTGATGCTTGATTTCGAGATCTCAAATTCTAAACTTGAGGTCTCGAAGTCAAATTCATGGAAAATTACTTCGTTCTCGTTCAGAGGGAGCCGTTTCTCACAATGTTTTATACCATCAATCTCTCCCCATTACTCGTCACCAAGTAAGGTTTAATGCTAATAATTATTTTGAGTAATTACCAATAGTGTCCACTGCCTTTAACATTTCCACAGACAATCGGTTGTTACACAAATATGACCCGGTGTTTACATGCTGGAAATTGTGCATGGTTTTCCACTGTTTTCTTCTGACTCACACAAAGGTTAAAAACTTAAAGTTACACAGGTTTGATATTGCATGGTTACAAACGCTTTTTAAAGACCAACTCGACCGATCCAAGGCAACGTGTTCCTTGAATACAAATGAACACTGTCTACTTCTAATTTGTCAGCCGTCGATTTCACCCAACCCTTCCTAAATTAAGATTTGTCTTTAGGACTTTAGGACGAGCTCAGTTCCGTAACCATAGACGTTAAGACGCATTGAACCCATGCTATAGGAAGAGTTACTCTTCCTAACTCGAGATAGGATTAATCCTAGAATTTCGTGAAATCAGCTGGGCCCAATTTCATGGCTCTGCTTACCGCCGCATTCTGCGCTTACGATCACGATTCCCCGCTTACGTGCAAGCGCCGAATTTCTGCGCTAGCCTTGTAAGCCTAGAATGCCTAGTAACGGGTAGTATACGCACGCGCAGAAGCCCAAATTCGCCGCTAACCCGTGAAATACGCGTGCCGTAAGCGCCGATTCTGTGCTTACGGTGAGCAGAGACATGAAATTGGGCCCTGCTGATCTACCAATCCCGTACCTTTACTTACAAACTATAAGTGATAGAAAACAAACATTTTATATCCACAAAACGAAGGGACTTAAAACACTCTGTGCACTAACACGTCCACGCAGTGCTTCACCAGTGTCCAATTATATTTTTAGTGTTCAGAACCAAGTACACCGAACAAATGATTGCTTACAAAGTGTAAGCAGCACAGAGCAGTGTGTGTCTGCGAGTGCCAACTGGGTGCACCTTGTAAAATCCAAATAGTTGCAACATAAATCGGTCACATAGCATACCATTTTCAAAAGCCCACCTTAAAATGTTTTTCTTTGATCACGATGTATAAGACGACCAGTTTTATGTATAGGCTAAACAGAAAACGAAGAGCTCTCTTGAACACTTTTAAAAGTTAACGTAGTTAGTTACACAGAGTAGTTCCCCCTTTTTATAGACCCTGGTAAGAACGAAATGAAGTAAGCAATTGAAATACAAACAACTATATATACGCAGACGTTCGAAGAACACGTGCAAGTTTGCCACCTGTGTTTTCAACACCGAGTGCTTTGGCCCCCTTTACACGCCTCGGTCGCCGCGAAACGCGGCCAAGTAACCGAGGATCTTCGACCGCGAGAGATGCGAAGCACGTGGAATGAAGACAGCTGATCACATAGTTGATGTAGTTTATTCCTTCATCTACTGCTTGATTAATCACAATCTGTCGATAACTCTCGCCTAAGCAAGCAGGAAGGAGATCGATGCATCAAAATTAGTTTAGTATTATGTTGTTCTCATGCAATGTTACATTTATTTCCGTTTGTATACATTGCCACACGACAACTAATATAACACGGCAACTAATATAACACGGGCTATGTTAATCACAAATAACTAAACAGGCCAAAATTACCTGGAAGGAATGTATCTGCTTTAACTTTTCAGTGCAGCTGTTTAAACAAAACTTTGTCATTGCTCGCGATGTTTTTCTCGAAAGTGCAGGGCTTTCATGCGGGCCGGCCGCAGAAAAGATCGCACTGCAGTGGTGTAGAGGTTGCACTTCTTAGCAACAGGGCCAAACTTCATAAAATATGTAAGCAACTGTTTTGTGCTTACGGAGCGTCCCTTGTTAGCAGAATTTCTATTCCATAAAACTGTTGACTGTAAGCAATGGTACATAATGGCTAACCCGTGGTAAGCACACGAGTGACATAACAAAGTCAATCCATGGCGAACGATGTGCGACTAGACATTTTTTGATAACTTAAGAAATCATGGTGAATTACGTTTATGCGTACGCACATTTTGTCTGCTACAGTAAGCACACAAATTTGCTTACTGGTAAACAGCTTTATGAAATTTGGCCCACCAGGTTTACAGTTAAGCGAATCTTACAATGTACTACATTGTGTAACAACGGCTCCTGACAAAATATCGTATTGCTTATCGGTGGGAAATTCAACATGTCCTAGAACAGAACTTACTTATTATTTACAATGTACCACAAGAGACGCGTCTCCACCTACAGCTGCTGACTGCTATTTGTCATTCTCGTTCCATATGCAGCAAACAACATTTAATATCAGATCTATTAGTCTTGTTTTTGTCTTCTTTCCGCTCAGTTCATAAATCATTGATCGCAAATACACGGGACAACCTATACTGCAGTTGGCGTATATAACTTACTCTTCCTGTTCCGAGACAACACGAATTTCCTGTTTGTTCAACATTCTCTTCGATCAGACTGCCTCATAATTTTTCAGTGTCTTAAAGGGACTGTGCACCTTAAGTAACTCTCACTTGGTGTTTCCCAACATTATGCATTAAATAACAAGTCTGTGAAATTGTTTGTATCAAATGGTCATCGCAGTTGCAAAACAACAAGAAACAAACGCCCCTGTTGCACACATTTGTGTGCTTTCAGATGTCTTTAAAAAGCCACAGGCCTATTGAAGTCTTTTGATTCTTGAGTGACAAACTATCTCTTTATAAAAACCCTACGTTGCTTTTCACAAAGTGTTATACTATGAACAGCCTTCGATTGCTCGTTACCAAGTCACTTTTTATGCTTTATGTTATTTACCAATAGTGTCCAGTGCCTTGAATAATAAACAGTAATTTGTAAAGTGGTTGATGAAGATGAATAAATGACCTTTGTTTTCCAGCCAAGAAGTCCGTGGGCTAATGTGTTTGGACGTGTTGACTCTGTGCAGGCAAGCGAATACTACGTGTTCAAACCAATATGTACTTGTTTCAAGCCATTATATGCATAGAAGTGCAGTGAGCACGTATGACGTTTTGTTTACGGTTTGCTATTTCTTGTTCTAAGTCAATTTCAAGTTTGTTTTATTATTTCAAAAAAGTTTCAAATCTCGGTGTAACTTTTTTTTTTTTTTTTTTTTTTTTTTTTTGGGGGGGGAGGGCTTGACTTGATAGGTTCGCATACTGTCAGGCCCTTTTCGAAACTACGGATTTGACTTAAGCTACGGCTAAAACTCCCTCAGTATCCTGGTTTTTTCACGTGTGCTTTCCGTACGGCACTTCACGCAAACGGATATAGCCTGTGTCACGCAGCAAAAGCAGAAATCATCGTTTCGAAAAGGCCGAGCGTATGTAACCGAAGGATATATGTCAGACCTTCTCTTACGTTAGAATTTACGTTAACGGCAAGACTTCACTTGCATTACATACATTTCAAATGTATTACTTACTTAATAAAAATGTGAAATACGAAATTGAAAAAAAATGTTCGAGGAATGGAAATTTACAATAATTCGTCGCTCGTACAACGAAGTGGCTTTTAAACTTGCCCACATGAGTCAAAAATATTCCTGTTTGGCAATAATCGAAACGGAACTGGTACATTTTTTAAACTGCTGTTTCGGGTTGTGCTCACTGCAATCATTATTCCCAACTAATTTCTTAAACCCATTCGTTATTTCGCGAAAATGAAAAAAAAAACGAGTTTTACCCGTAAAGCGCTGTGTACAAACCAACGCAAATATTAACCACGCGCACCTGAACTGCTATAGCGCTTTGTGTATCACTTCGTGAAGTAGCGGATCGTGATATGTCACCCTTCACCTCGTTGAAACTCATGGCAAATCTGGTGATATGCCGTTCATACTAATAATTAGTGCAATTACAAAACTATTACGTGATGGGTACTGAAACTTGCAGACAATTGAAAAGTAATGAGTTAGTTAATAATTAGTGTAAAACCCGAATTGCAAAATTGTGTGACTTTTGACAGATAGTTCGTTTGGTCGTACGAGCACAAATTGACCTGGAAGTAGTTGATGAAATGTAAAGCTACTATAGAAAGTGAGCGAACTCCTAGTCTGGCATTCCAGTGTTTATACCACCCTACCCAAATAGTCTTCTAAGAGAGATTTCCGGTAACACTATGTGAATATTTCTTTTTGAGTAGTGTTGGTTCTGAAAAGAACCATAGGTTTCACCAGCACTACCTAAAAGGAGATGTCCACATGGTGTTACTGCAAATCGCTCGGAGTTCCACTTCCACCATGCAAAGTTTCAAATCCTACAAACAGTCTTCGTTGTATCCATTGCGTTTTAGAAGTTTAAAAACAATCGCCGGTGCTGTCGATGTATACAACTTTCCAAAGGAGTTGGGCAAACTTCTCATCATTGAGTTTGTGAGGAATAATATGACAGTGGTTCTCTACCGAGGCGAGAACAGCCGGTCGTAGCTGGAGTCCAGGCCATTCTGAGTTGAGTGAGAGGTTGTCTTCAGCCGGCCGACACCATCTTGGAAACCTCTGATGGTCGCCCTCCACCCATCCCGGTCCAGCTTCAGCTTCCTCAACTCGTTGGTTTCTTGTTGTGCTGCGTACTTCTGCAGCTGATCAATGAATGTTAGTCTCCTCCTGCCCTTGCTCCTGTTTCATTCGATGGGTTCCAAAAGAACTAGGGGGCACACAGCTAGCTCTGGATGGAAACAGTGGCCAGCAAGCCTCATCATCCGTTCCCTGATCTTGACAGATACTCTTAGTAGAGCATCGCAGAGAACACGTTTATGTCAAAACATGCATGATGTGCTGAATAATCCCCATGGATATTAAATTTGACACCGTGTCTTTGAGGCTCAAAACGGTAAGCAACTGTTCGACACTTCGGGGTTCCTGGATTTGGCCCTGGAGACGGTGGTGCATACAATGCTAAGAATTTGTCAATTCCAGCGTGCATCAACAAATCAATTAACTCCGAGCACAATGCAATGACACCAAAGGAAACTTTATCTTCCTATGTACCCAGTTCGTTCATAGATGGTATGTTGTCTGACCACATCATTTGTGCAGTGACCTGAAGTGGCCATGACCTTAGTTTGTAGTTTTGACCAATTTTGGACAATACCAAACAATTGAAGTCACGGTGCCTCCCATCACGTCATCAAATTCAACTTTGTTAGGTAAACTGCCTGCAGGTTACGTTAGAACTGCAGTTACGTTTCAGGGGACGTGTTTGTTTACGTTTTACCTTACAAGTGTTTCACGTTTTACGGTACGTCTGTAGTTACGTATCACAATGTGCAGTTACGTTCTATTAATTTACTCCTAGTACACAGTGAAACGTGAAAGCTGCTTTAACTATCCTGATGAGGTATTCTTTCACCAGTTTTTATTCATAGGGACGGAAATTAAGTTGATTGCTGACCGTATTGCAGTCACTAGTTTCATCGCTTTCCTACATTATCTCTTTCCTATACATTTTCAATCCGCCTTTCTTTCACAAACACGGAGTCAGGTCGTGACCCTGTGTACTGTGGAAAGTCAATCAGCAGTTCGATAAAATAGTTTCATATCGCAGATGAAAATATCTCTCTTGGGCGACGTTCGACTCTCTGCTATAACACTTCAATGCAATCGTTACAGACAGAACAGTCAGATACTGTCTGTGTGTGCCACGTAAAAAAAAAGGTTGGAGATCTCAAACTTGAATTCCTGCCATCGTTCCAACTTTAGGTGGACTATAATCACTCGTCCATATTATCCTAATTAAGTCGGCAAACAAATCCCCTCGTCAAGATGTCCTCAACTACTCGTTACCATAGCAATCAAGATGGTGGCTAGTGTCCAGAGCCAATGCACACTGCGTATTAAATATGACGGGGCCGAGTTACATAAATCCGTGTCGCAGCAAGACCTACAAACTCCAGAATTGTCATCGGATTCTTCGCATTCCTTGACCTCCGTGCAGTTGGTGAACAGTTTACATCCCCTCGTGTAGCTCGTGACAGCGCCAGCAGCTTTCTGTTTCACCACCTGTAGGGAATGCACAAAAAGGTCAACAGATAATTAATAAGGAAGACTTGATTCCTTGTCTTAAACAGTTTCATCATGGCCCAATTACATAAAGCTGTTCGCAAAAAATAATGAGCGACAAAATGTCTTTGCAATGCCAAAAAATGCAAACTAAACACGTAATTTTTGCTGGTAAACTGTTTCTGCTGAGCGATACTTTTCTGTGCTAGGAACCTTTTAGAGTGTATTACGATCTGGTCCAACTCGAATCAGTTTACGAATTTTGTCCCGTCTTGTTAATTTACACTGCAATCGCGCTATACCATCCAACTAAATGAATCTGAATGAGCAATTGCGAGTTTAGAAGTCTTTAGTAAAATTATCTCTCCTTTTGACGGATATTTTTTTCTGAAAAATTGAAATTTTTATGCAAAAAATACAGACCGGTTAACGCTAAGGTTGAGTTGTACATTTGAAAGTACTAAACCTTTACAATCAACCCGCCCAGCCCACCAAATCCGTCAAAATGTACACAAGATGTATTTTTTGATCCGTTCTAAGCGTGTGGAATATCTCATAGCAAAGTTCTTACTCTCATTTTATGGCAAAGTTTTCGCTTTTTGACCTGAGCTTGACTCCATCTCGTGGCAATAAGTCACCCAGCAATCAAAGAGATGAGGGTACAAAGACGTGCTTAGGACACACAGACTAACACTTCAGCCATACAAGAATCAACTCCACGTCTTTCAATACACACTGCCTTGCAACCATTATCAATATTTGATCTCCATTTTCTACAGAGCAGCCGACCCGTATAAAAATCATCATTTTAGCTTTGAAAATAAACAAACCCCTTTTAAACCGAAGCGGTCGTGTTTGTATTGTTTTTAAATTCATGCCGTACTAATGCGGGCGGAATAAAAAAACAAAAAAACACAATGGTTATAGAAAACGTGGAGAGGTTATTGACAGACTTTTACTTCTATTAAACAGATGAAAGCGGGTCTTCTATTCAACTGAACCAACAAGTAGAAACGGTCAGTATTATAATTTGTTTGGACAGTGCCAAGCTTTTCATGAAAAACAGCAAAACCTTTTAGGTTGTGATCTTTGCGTGAACGCGTTGCAGAGTCGTGATGATCTATTTGAAGGGTTGTCCGAGTATAAGGGCCTCAAAATGCTCTTCCTGACTCCCAAACCATGGAGACGTTTCTTCCCATCGTCAGGGGGTCACGTACTATCCTTCAAGAAAACAAGCTAACCGTGGACGGAGACGAGTTTTCCAAAATTCACCTGATGCGAATCCGGCATGCTCGCTCACGTTCTGTCGCTTTTATCTCTTTAGACAACTTCAACTTCTCGGAAGATGGCACGCGAAGAGGGTTGTTCTGCACGATCTTTTCTGTTTCAAACTAAACTCGTACCTTGCGATTCATATCACGATTGTTGCTGCCCGAACTTCTGACGTCACTTTTTATAGGTCTGTGAACCACATGAGCGCTTTTTGGCGACCCTATACCCAGAAACATGTTTTGGTCATTGGCTGAACGTTTTTGCGCGTTCCGTTGAACCGTAGTGACGAGGCTGTTCCGGAAAAACAGTACCGACATGTTGGCTTGGTTAAGCTTGGTTTCAAGATGGCAGACTCTAAAAACTATCGAAAATTTTCTTTGGAGTTCTTTTGCAAATGAAATACACAGAAGCATAACAGTTAGTAATGTTGATAAAACTACAAAGACTTAGTTCCATTGCTTGAAAATAAAATGTAGGCATATTTCAAGAATATAATTTTTATAGAAATGTGCATACATGTACGTCATTATCTGTTACTGGTTACCGACCATTTTTCGTGTAGCTCTCAAAAATTGTTTCAGTCAGTGATTTTTTAATCAGAAACTTGTTTCAGGCATGATCGCTAAAATCCACCCTAGATACCAGCCTTGTTACCATGGACATCGCACCTTGTTGACACCCCTCGTCACTAACCCCTGAAGGGAGCACTGAAAATCAACGCGGATGATTGGCCTGAAGAAGTGACTTAAAAAAAACTTTCGAGCGCTTGTACAATGCTAGTACTGCGCTGAATGGTCTGGGTACCTTTTTCTAGGACACAACACGCCATGTTCACAGGTTTTAATCAAACGTACACGGTTTGAAAATCCCTTTAATTATTACTTGCTGAAGTTTTGTAGTTTTTGAGAAATGAGTTAAATAATGTCACGAAAAATAATTTTCGTCTCGGGAGACGAATATTATATGAGCATATGTTTGTAAATATCAATACTTGCAATTATACGTTGTACATTGTACCATGTTTAAATTATTTCGTTTCATGTATGAGTTGTTCTCTGAGATAAACACGTTTCGTTTCTAACACGACGCGTTGTCTTCAACCTGTCCTAAACAATGCTGATCAAAGTTTTGTCTCCCACGTTCGGTTATCACCTCTTGAAATCTTCATTTGATTTGCATCGATGCAGACTTTTATCCCAATTGATATAAGGAAAGCCCCGGACGAATCAAGTCACGTTTTGTCTTCCTCATCACTCTCAGTCCAGCCCTGCCTCACCTGCTAGCCGATCAATCATAGCTCATAAACCAGACGGATATGAGGAGGCAGTGTAACCATTACAGAGAGACCACGCACGGGCAGCAGCGGGAGAAAATAAAAAAATATCCAAAAATTGGAGGATAGTGTTTCGTCTCTTATGCTGTGGGGAGAAAGTAGTGGGGAGATAAATAAGATTTAGCTCGTTGGCCAAGACGGAACTTAGTGGAAATCCCTCGTATCTTATATCATCCTCGGCTTCCGCTAATAGAAACGGCGTGGTCGATCTGATAATATCCATGGATAAGGATAGGAGGTACAGTATCAATCTAGGATACCCAATACTGTATAGATCCACATTAATAGCCGCAAAATAGCCGCATAATAGCCGCAGCATCATGAGCGGCAAGCGAGAAGTGCAGACGGACTTCCCGAATAGTCGAAGATGTCTATTTTTTTCAGAGAGCGAGGGGTTCACCGGTGAGGGGTTCGGGAGTCGTATAGGTTTTGACAAGAGTTTTGTTCCCCCTCGAACCAATATTGAATTTCTACATCGAAAAGTTGTTGAGGGCAATACTGTATAGATGTACAATAATATTCGCAGCATCCTGAGCAGCAAGCAATACTTGTACAAACGGGCTTCCCGAATAGTCAAAGATGACTATTTTTCAGAGAACGAGGGGTTTGGGGATTTGAAGTGACCCGAATCCGGATTGAATATTACTTTTACTTGGGGCATGTTTGTTGATCGCAGTCTGCAACTTTTTGTGTGCATTCAAAATTTTTTTTTTTTTACATATTCTGGGCCCAAAGTGAGTGTTCCGGAGTACTGGGTGACACTAAAGTTAAAATTGATTCACTTTCGTGCATCTGAGTTTGTTGACGTTCTTTATGCAAAGTTAAATGCAAAGTTAAACTTTGATTCTGGAACCTTTTAATTGTTTTGATCCTTTTTAAATGTGGAGGTACAAACAGAAAACATATTAAGAGGACTTTCAATTTAAAAGGTGGTCGCGCTTTTGAAATAATGCCGAAAATCCGGAGCGTTTAATGTCCACGCAGTTATCCTTAACAAGAATACACAAGTATGAGAACAGTTACTGCAGTAACGCTTCTCTGATTCAAATGTTGGGTTATAGAACTGATATCTTTTTACGTTAATCACACTACGTCACAATAAAATGCTTCGAAAGCTGATGCAGGCTATCGAAAGCTGATGCAGGCTTCTAAACCAAAAGCCTTTATTGCCAATAATTGGCCCCCTATGACTGTTGTTTCAGGGTCTGTTTTGTATTCGTTATTATTGCCTGTGAACAAATAATGACCGAGTAAACATACACTAGGGAAAGAACGATTGTCATCAAGTCATTTTGTAGAACTAGATTGGCATTCGTTTGTATTTGTTATAATTTCCCTCTAGTACTTGAAATTTAACTAATGTGCTGGTACCAATGTTTGAAGGGTCATTTTTAAACACGTCTGTCTGCTCAGCTGTGACATTTTGGTCAGCATGTATTAAAGGGTTTGTGTACCATTTGCACGAAACAAAACACAAACGTCCCTACATTAACATGGACCTTTAGGCCTACATGCCTTAAAGGCAGTGGACACTATTGGTAATTAATCAAAATCATTTGCATAAATCCTCACTTGGTAACGAGTAATGGGGAGAGGTTGATAGTATAAAACATTGTGAGAAACGGATCCCTATGAAGTGACGTAGTTTTCGAGAAAGAAGTAATTTTCCACGAATTTGATTTAGAGACCTTATAGATAACTTGCTGTTACGCTGCAGTTTTTGAGAAATTAGGAAAACAAATTTCACGAACATAAATTTTGTCTCAGCTAAACGAATTTCTTTTAGAATGTACAACCGTACGAATTAACGCGACTCTCTTGTGATCATTAATGTGTTTTTCTTAAATAAATTGACGACAAATGAAGCTGAAGCTTTCTCGTAAATTATTCTACATACATCTTCATTCACAGTGAGTAGGAATTCATGTCGTTGCCAAAACCGTGATCTACACAAGGTATCAAACTCTTTAACTGTTACATGTACTGGTACATTGTAAAACCGAAACGAAGGTTGTGTTTGATTATAATACTTGTGGTTGTAAAATATAAATTTCCTAATGAAGGTTAATCGTCGTAACAAATACTACAAATTACTCGACCACGAATTATCAATCGTTTGTTCAATTAGACTGACACGTATTCATCTTTAAAGGCAGTGGACACTATTGAAAATTGTCAAAGACTAGCCTTCACAGTTGGTGTATCTCAACATATGCATAAAATAACAAACTTGTGAACATTTGAGCTCAATCGGTCATCGAACTTGCGAGATAATAATGAAAGAAAAAACACCCTTGTCATCACACGAAGTTGTGTGCGTTTAGATGGTTGATTTTGAGACCTCAAGTTCTAAATCTGAGGTCTCGAAATTAAATTCATGGAAAATTACTTCTTTCTCAAAAACTATGGCACTTCAGAGGGAGCCGTTTATCACAATGTTTTACCATCAACCTCTCCCCATTACTCGTCACCAAGAAAGTTTTTATGCTAATAATTATTTGGAGTAATTACCAATAGTGTCCACTGCCGTTAAGGAAAACACATTAATATTTGTATAAGCAAAGTGAAAACAGATGGTTTGTTTTATTATTTTTGTTTTCTTCTTTTGGCTAATGCGACCGGAATGAAATTGATTTCTGGAATTTGATATTTCTGTCGTAAGAATAGAAACTCAAGATGTTCTGATGGGCGTTTGCAAATTGGCAATTTACAAAATGCAACTATCATATATTTTCCACAACTTCAGATTGGAAAAGGCAATTTTGTTTGCAGGATAAAACCTTGCATTCATGGTTTCATCCTCCGGTCAGCGAAAATGGGAGGGGGGGGGGGTAAAAATTTGATTAAAATTGGTTTTAAGAAACCTTTTTTTTTCTCAATGATTTGTGCTTGTAGTTTTGGATATTGAAGGTACAGAGTCCTTGCGAATGGGGTAGTATTTAGTTTTTTAGGAAAAAATCACACACGGTATCAGTTACATTTTATGGGAAAGTTATCTTTGGATTAGAAAGTATTCCAGATATTTATTTTAAAAAAACGCAGTACTTTCAGTTAATATAACATCTTGAATGTGCAACAAGATTCGCATTTAATCAAATAAAAACAAGCAGGATGCCAATCACAATGGAACATGTGAAATTGTAATTTAAAAAGATGCTGCCAAAAATGGACAAATAAATGAGCTTATGATTAATCTTAATGAAATTGGGCTCTAATTGAAATGGATGTTCTTCTCCCCTTTCAATGTTTTATTAGTTTCCACAGTTTGAAATCCTATACAGGTAATAATATATGTGTACATGGTTCAACAGTGATACAATTTAGCCAGGTAGTGATAAAGCCATACCCAAAGAAAAGTACTTACCGTGCAGCTCGGATACATTATGAAGTCGTTCCAATCCTCTCCTATTTCATCCCTGGCCCTGTGTATCTCGTACGGGCATTCCACTGTCCTACTCGTCTTCCCGTTCTCACAGTTGGACAACTTGTCTTCGAAATCCTCCTCGAAGTCGTTTGCTGCGCAGGTGTAGCATTTCAGGGTAGCACTGCGGGCCTCGCCCCCCTCAGCCGCACCCCAGCCTGACCGCATCACGACCATAGCTGTAAACAAGACGACAGTAAAAGTTATTGTTTTGAGACACACAGACCTATCCATCGTAGCGGCTTTTCAAATCCAAAACACTTTAAAAGTACAGCAATATGTTGTTCACCCCCTCGAGCCAAAAGTGTTTCAAGAAAAGCTTCTTACTCCGGCGATAGGTGAATCTAGCCCCCGGAAGTGTTTGCTTAATACTGAGTTTCCGAATTATAGTATCCGTAGCTTTGCACAGAAACGCCAAACGAACGTGCAACATACAATAATATCACCCGGTCCTAATTTTAAAAGCACACAAAGGGCGCGCGATAGTTGGAGACTAGATCGATACACGGAACAAGATGACATCCAACACTGACACTTTCTTCGATGTTCCTGAGTTATCAAAATCTTCCCACGAAAAGTGTACATCCAGTTCCCTCGCACAAATTCCATTGAGGCCTCAGCAAAAGTAACAATGTTCCCCTTTCAGGGTGGAAAAGGTAACCAGGAGTCGTACGTGACGCTACATTATAAATTTTACTTGTGCACTTTTTTCCTGAAGAGTTGCTCAATATTATCCGAATCAAGTGTCCCTTTAACTAAACCCAAAACACTACGCACAAACTGTTTTTTTTTATAGGAACTTCTGCTGCCAGATGTTTGGATGACCGAGTTGTTGCTGCACTACTTCCTGAATCTTAGAGAAGAATGATAGATAAAGACGTTTCCATAAGCTAAAACAGCTGTCTTCATCACTTCCACAGATAAAAAACAGCACTACTGTGGCTTTCCGGAGTTCTAGGGCAAGAGTCTTTAATATTTGCACTTGGGGACAAGACCGGCTTGTTGAATGATGTTTGAGTCAGGACTGTATACACACACAATCATCCAATCCTTACGGAGTCCATCAAACGGCACAGAACAATCTAAAATGTACATCCACCACACATTTCAGAACGTGGAAATTTAAAAGATAAAACTGAAGTCCGCCTATAGCAGCATTACTGTTGTAGAAAGCAATAACAGCGAAAAAAGATTCCACGGTCAAACATGGTTTTAAGTGTAGTGTTACATGCGAAATATCGCTCAGATGCAACGTTCACTGCCGTTGTAGACACAAAGCCACTGTTGTATACAAACCAGGTATTTCCAGAGCACTTTGCGATGTTTGTTCTTCAAGGCGGTATTGTAGTAGAATCGCTGATTAAGGAATTATACGCGCGGCATGTTGCGAGCCGTTTTATAAACCATTCCACGACTGTGTCATACAAACCGCCCACTACACACACCGAGCTGAGCAACGGTTGCTTTGCCAATGTGGGATACGTGGTTTGTTGTGAGCACGTGCACGCACTAGCAGTTCAAATCGAATGACTGTTTACACACACAAACTGACCACTGCGCGCAGACCATTGCGCTGGATATGAACTGTATAATTACTGTCAGTGGATGCAGAGATAGTCAGTTGTTGTTACACTAATTAATGTAACTCTTCAATGACCAAGCGTTTCTTACTTCAAAGGCACTGTACACTATTGGTAATTACTCAAAATAATGTTTAAGCATACAAACATACTTTGTTTACAAGCAATGGAGACCTGCTGATAAGTATACAACATTGTGAGAAACGGCTCCTACTGAATAACGTAGTTAGAAAGAGGTAACTTTTCACTCAAATATACAAAGACTTCCTGAAGACCTTTATGAAGCATCCGAAAGCACACACATTTGTGATTTTTCCCCCCAAATGTCTCTTACAACGAGTCGATGATGACAAATTGAGTCCAAATTTACACAGATTTTTTATTTGATGTATATGTTGGGATAAATAAACCAAGTGAGAATACTGGTCTTTGACAATACCAAACGTGTCCAGTGGTGCCTTCTTGTCTACTATTTAATTATCAGAGTAAAATCAAGAACCTGCGCCTGACCTCGTTCGATTTGTTGCATTATATGAAATGCAAGAAAAATTTCATTCGTATGTTTGCTCTAACATGAAATGAACAGGTTAATTATTGATTTTGTAATATAGTGGCCTCTGGACACACGCGTGCCGTCGTGAAAGAAATGCGATTCGCGCTTGGGTGATCAAGTAAATCGGTAACCAACTGTTTCTTCAAACGATTGATTATTTAAAGATAGTTTACGCAATATGTAATTACCAGTCAATGATTAACACAATTTCCTCGGCAAATTAAAATGTATAATTTCCCCTCTGCTGATAACTCAATCATATTTTCCATTCTGTTAAATTCTTTACAAGAAATACACATTTTCAAAATAGATCGAAATTGTAATCGGAATAAAGAACATTATCTTTTTTGTTTTACACCGTGTCTTACCAACTAGAACACCGAAACTGCCCGGTAGCCCCTAGAGGCAGATTGTGTACTGCAACGATTTGATAGATGGAAATTTGCATCGGTGATAAAAAATAGTAAGATTTTCCCCCTATACACCGATGTATACTAATTTAATAGTAAAGGTGTGCGGTAACCACGTGTGATGATAATCTGTAAATGAGTTGGGGGTGGTTCTGTAAAGAACCGCTGGTTTCAACTCGACGTTTCGATCAGTATGCTCTGCTCGTCTTCTGGAGAAAGCCGGACTCTGATACTGCATGGAAGTACTGATTGATGCGAATTTTTTGTGTTATTCATGCTTCCCTGAAAAACAAGTGTATGCGGTTTCAACAAAAAACTGTAGAATCTTCTTTTCAATAATGAACACGTGTCCAAACCAAACTGAATTTCCTTATTTCTCATCTATCCAATGATTCAATCAATCTGAAGTCGCCCTACTACTGGAAATCAATCAACACTCTGCAAATAATAATTCGGAAACCCAAAGCCCGTAGGTTCTGAAATAACACCCACAGTTAGCTTGGATGCGGTGCGTGGTTACCATAGCGCAGGCGGGTTGAGTTATATCACTCCGTTAAAGGAATAACTCGTTGTTGGTTTGTGGAAAAGGTAATTCCCGGTCTTTAAAGATCAATGTTTTTCATATCACACTTCACTTCACATTTAGTTTTAAGACTGCAGTACATGTACAATCATAGAGTAAATGACGAAAACATAAAAAAACACAATACACTAACTAAATGTCTTAAACCTACTGTTTATACAAACACTTTTAAAAACTGCTCGACCGGGCTGTCTCAATTTATGGTTTATGTTACAATTGTGGTTCTTGATGAACATTTTAAGAAACTGTGAATCGGTTTTGCTTGTGAAACTGTTATCTTATTTGGTTAAATTTGACTAATGTTTATTAGGCATTCGGGGCTGATTGTACATACCAACGAGGAGGCTTACATTACTGCCCGTAAGAAATTAGATCTCTGAACCAAATAATAAAAACGCTTAGTTATAAAAACCGACGTTATTACATTCACTCTTAAGGCACTTAAGTAATGGTAAGAGACCAGCATTCTCATTTAGTGTATCCGAACATTTGCATGAACAATCAATTTTTGCACCAGTTTGTGTGCCTAAAAAGTCCTCTGGCCTGAAGTCTTTTAATATCAATTGAGTGAGAAACTACCTCTTTCTCGTTTATCACACAGTATTTTATTATTAACAGTTTTCAATTGCTCGTTACAAAGTAGGTTTGTATGCTCACGGTCATTTTGAGCAATTATCAACAGTGTTTAGTGCCTTTAAAGTAGTCATCACACACCGGACAACAACCCGTAAACCCCCGCGTCAATGTCATGTCTCTGTGCTCGGAGCAGAGAAGCAGTTCATGCAGGTTTTTTTTATATAAAGTTTTTTACTTTTATAGAAATTACAATCACACCCGGTCCAACACCGGGACGGAACCGAGGGACGGCAGCGGACACATCGCCCCCCATCCTCGGGGGACCCGCACAGAGGCAAATTGCACCGATAGTCTTACGTGATCGATCACTAACCTGTTTGGTGAAATAATATTTCGCGTCTTTTGGGCCATCATTGAATTAGGTCCCACGGGCGGTTTGTGGAGTGATGACAAAATTGCTTCGCTTCAGTATGTGGGGAGAGCGACGCAAAGCCGAGCTTTGCTGTCACTGCAGAATTCTCTGCCGCGGGATTGTTTTGATTGCTTAGTTGGACATTTTTTTCGCAAGCATTATTATACGGTTTCTTGTGTCATATTTCATTCAGGGTGCCCGCTCAATTTTCACACTTTGAAGCAATCACGGGCACACGAAATTGTGAAACTTAGAATGAGTTTTTTTTTTTAATCTAAACTAGTCTCTGAATCAGTTTTAATATTTGTATAACTACTGTCTGTAAAAGGCACTGGACACCTTTGGTAATTGTCAAAGACCAGTTGTCTCACTTTGTGTATATATTAACAAACGCATGAAATACCATGTCTGTGAAAATTTGGACTCAATTGGTCATCGAAGTTGCAAGAGAATGAGGAAAACAAAAATCCTTGTTGCACAATTTACGTGTGCAATTTATGACTATTAAAAGGGCTTAATGTCTAAAGTCTTTCTCAGTTTCCAAAAATTTAGTTAGAAATTTCTTCTTCACATGTTTAACTATATTTGACTTTTCTTGTTCTCGAGACGGCAGCGCATAATTTTGATATCAAAGTCATTGAGGTTGAAATGAACGTACCCTTGCGAAAATAATGTAGTATACACACGACCCAGTGAATATCTTCCGAATAGTAGCGGAACCCTATGCATAACAAAAGTGTCGACAAAACATCTTCAATAATTTAAAAGATATCTTTGACACCAATCCATTGTAAATTGTCAAGAGAATAGCGCCTTGTCATTTCAACCTCGTTACATGTTGCCCTCTCACGCTCAACGATCGATTAAAAAAAGCACTAAATATAATGAAATGACTTTTTGCCTGTACAGATAAATTGAGCTGTTATTGCTTGAAATTTCTACTACAGTAAGCAATATTTCACGCAAGCATCATCACTGCATGTCGTTTTTACCATTAATATATTTTTCGTGAAGAAGTTTGCTCGAGTGCATGATTTGAAAATATTAAAAGTAAATGAACTGTAACACTATTGCCATAATATTATGTAAACAACATGAATATTTTAATTTTTGTGTACAGAGAACTTACACTAAAAATACTATAGTCACACCGATACAATATATGAAGAATCTTAGCGTTTTTATAATGTTTAATATCAGATAATATAGCAATATATACTTCAACCAGCTATACCGTAAAGGAAACTATTATCTATAATTTAACCAGCTTTGTCCATTTATAAAGATGTCATTTAAAGGCAGTGGACACTATTGGTAATTACTCAAAATAATTATCATCATAAAACCTTACTTGATTACGAGTAATGGGGCGAGGTTGATATTAAAAAACATTGTGAGAAACAGCTCCCGCTAAAGTGACTTAGATTTTGAGAAAGAATTAATTTTCCACGAATTTGATTTCGAGACCTCAAGTTTAGAATTTGAGGTCTCGAAATCAAGCATCAGGAAGCTCACAACTTCGTGTGACAATGGTGTTTTTTTCTTTCATTATTATCTCGCAACTTCGACGACCGATTGAGCTCAAATTTTCACAGGTTTGTTATTTTATGCATATGTTGAGATACACCATCTGTGAAGACTAGTCTTTGACAATTACCAACAGTGTCCACTGTCTTTAACCCACAGCAAGTATCTTTTAACCAGCTTTATCAAAACGTTGAACAATCTGATCGGGTTGAAACTAACTGGCGAGGAATTTTGATATAAGATTCAGGTGACAAAGTCAAGAAAAATTATTTCTGGGGCAATAAACCACATTCACAATGCATTAAGCACGTTTCCCCAGCGGCTCTCTGCCAACTTTCATAACCCAATTTTGTACCCTCCAAAAAGAGGAGGAATAAAAACCCAACATGCATTTCTTCCCTGAGGCTGTGACCATGTGAATGCAGCAACCGGAAAATTATAAAACGTGCCGCGTGACATTCTGCTGTGTGAACGGAATCAGCACATTTGCGAAAGTATGTCATGAGGGTAAACATATAGTAACTTACCTATACAATAATTTACATATAAAAGTTATGATGTTGTATCCTCCAATATGAGTATATAAAAAACACTATTGTACGAAGCCAGAAATATACATGATACAAAAAATTGTGGTTAAACTGGGGGTTAAAATTGACACCATGTCACATTATTCAATCCACCTTGCAGCGTATGGACACAGCAAACATTTAAGTTTGTTTGTAAAGATTCTGTATATGTGTGCTTGGTTGTCGTATTCGAATGTTCATGAAACGATATACGGCTAATGTTGCTGATGACTGCACAAAAATTACACACAGTCTTAAAGGTATCTTCTTTGCAGAAGTTTTTAGAATCACACACTCTTGCGTACGATGCTCTGGAAGTGCCATCCCAAGTGTAATTGGCCCTGTTGCGACTAGTGCTTTAACATTGACTTATTGGAACATTTTCGACTCAGTCTCTGTCCCAATTTGCGGCTGCAGCTGTTGCTATAAGGGTGTTGCTTTGGGCCTCCCATTGGCGTTAACGTATAGAATCATTATAGCTATCAAGCCACAGCCTGAGCCAAAAAATTCGAACACCGCCTTAGATGTTTGTTGTACTTGGGCCATGTTCATGCTGAGAACCAATTTAGTTTCCTTCAAATATCAAATGTGAGGCATTACTAGTTAACGAGATTGTTAACAACGAGACTTGTACACACTATAAAAAACTCCAGGGTCAGAATTGACCCGGATTACTCTCTTAATGTAAAAGAGTGAAAAAGCACTCTTTGAAGAGCCATATGAAGAACAACTCTTTTTCGAGTGGTCTTCCACTCTTTTAGATTGAAGTTTGCATCTTTTTGAGTGATTATTCACTCTGTCCTGGAGTGAAACCCCTCTAAAAGAATGAAATAACCACCACTCTTTTTGAAGACCCATATAATATAAGGGACAGCTCGAAAAGTAAAGAGTGGTGTTTTTTACTATTTTACATTTAGAGAGTATACGGCTCCCATGAGTTCTGCCCCATTTCTGTGTCTCAATGTTTTGTCTTTAGTATAGAATTGCCCTTCTAAATTTGTCTCCTGATTTTTGTTGAAGGATTCCATTTTTTAATCGATTTAGAATATGAAGTTCCCATTGAACAGCACTACAACAGTGGCCATTTCGGTGTACAGAAAAAGAAACATTTCTTCCAGGTCAAGCTGACACGGAAACTGGTTCAATGTGGGATTTCAACTTCGATTCTGTGTCAATTTGACACATGAATGACTCATTTTGACACAGAAATATGCCAGGCTCTGGGAAGTGCCAATGAGTCCATAACGACCTAAAAGTCCCCTTGTCAGTTCAGCACAAGGGCTGCCTTCGAGAAAGACTCTGCTACAGGGTTGAACCGTCAGGCTGTTATCTGTTGCTTTTAAAGTTTCCAAGCAGTTAACGAAAGCTAATTTTGTTCTCACAAAAGAACAGTGAATAGGTTGCTTTCCCAATTTAGTTAATCACCACCCAGTACAATACACTTGAAATTTTACAGTGGTTTTTAATTATCTTCAGCTATCACGCTTTTTTTATTATAATTAGAAACACGAATTGGAAAGACTGCTTTGAACGAGAGCATTGATGAAAACCACTTTGATGATCAATTTTATACAAATTATTGACGACAATGTGCAAGCACTGTAATTGAAGTTTTATGTCCTCGTCGAGTAAAAGTGCAAAGACTTAATAAATATTATGCACGAAAAACAAGCCTATCTACAAGGCAACATGGCACCCAGTACAAGCACGTGTCAATAATAACTAGGAGCAGCACCACGCGTTCGTTTGCAAGGTATGAACGAAAAATAAAATGTGGTTATAGAAGCATACTAATACACAGTATACAGTCCAGAGCAACCTTCACATTACGCTTAATCATGAACGCGCACCGGCAGAAAACAAAATCCATTTTATTATCGTTAAACTTGTTTGTTCAGGGCCGATCGATTCCTCGATCCGGCTCCTCGTCCTGCCTTAGATCCAGGATGATGAATTCAGTGTCCCTCACCTGTGGCGGTAGGCGATAATCAAGGCGAAGTATTTCCTTCAATAATGCATGGAACGGAAAGGGAAAACCGCTCGGCAAACGATCGACGCTCCAAGCACCAAAGCCTGGTGTTTTATAAGCGGGTAAGAGGTGTTCGGACTAGCAGGAGACTTGCATGAGTTGAAATGGTGTCAAGAAGATCGCGTTAGAGTTCCGCGAAGTGTTTGGATGTGAGCATTAAAGGTGTAATATACGGAGCGCGTGTTATCCATAAAACATGTATTGTGGACATGGGTTTCTACTGTTGGTATGCGTACACTGTAAAGACTCCCGGGTCAGAATATTGGGTTCTGAGTTCCGAGGGGCTGACCCATTTCTGAGTCAAGTTGACACATAAATGGATCAGGATATTTTTGGAACTGGGAATGTTTTAATCAGATGCGCCGACAAATTTTTACTGCACTAGGAAGTTCCCACTGCCGTTGTGCTCTTCAGTAATGAAACTTTCTTTTCTAAAATGATTCAAGAAAGGGAATCCTTAAAAAAACAACCATCAGGAACATTTGTGAGGATTGCAATTCTAGTGTGCAGACATTAAACTGCATACGGATGATCTGATTCGCGCAGTCTTTGGAATGAGGCTTCAGCCAGACGTGGGTGGAATGCTTGATAAAGACACTCTGTGGAGCGTAGCACAGATCCGGAAGCTGGGTGATTGTGATAGGCTGTGTTGTCAATAACCCCGCTGTTTACACCGTATTCCCCCTGACACCCAGTCAATATTTTTGTTGGGAAATGAGCAATCGGAATTCTCAGGGTGGAAGGCGATTGGAAACCATTTTCGAGGAGTTCCTTACGGGATTATTCTGACGACAATTCCCATAGTTAGAAGGTTCATCTAGTCTGTAGTCTCTAGTCTGTAGTCTCTAGTCCGTCGTATCGTGATCGTTTAAGAATGAGTTATATATCAGGATAGGAACAACGGTTGGTAACAACCAATCGAGTCGGCAACCGTGGCTCAAGTGCAGTTTCCAACTCCGTCTTTTGCACTCTTATACTCCGGGGGTCGATTTCACAAAGAGTTTAGGACTCGTCTTATCTCGAGTTAGGACGAGTAACCCTTCCTAACTTAGGATTAATCTTAAGGTCTGCATGCTACAGTGCAGGGTTAAGACTCGTCCTAAGTCCTAAGATTAGTCTTAAGTTAGGAAGAGTTTTGTGAAATCGACGGCAGCATTGCTTTCACGAAGAGCCCTATTTGTATGCTGTTTCTATTGCACTATAAATCCGACTCCTGATCAAGCTAATGATGATGCCTCTGATCCGGCAAAACTTTAAAAATGCCTCGTTCTCATTCCTGGCTTGGCTCTTGTTCTGGATTAAACTGTGATTCTGGTATTGGCTATTGCTACGGTTGACGGCTCTGTTCCCAACACTGCCTCTGGCTCCTGTCTTGAAAAGCCTACATCTTCAACATTATAGGCCTTAAATCTTGAAGGAAAAAAAAAAGTTGCACCCTTTAACTATCTGAGCTTGTGTTGCTGAAGAATATAACAAGTCTATTTGCATGTGTTTTTCAATCTAAGAAATGGCTCCTCGGTAATTATTAACCGTATATTTTATGAGGTGCCACTGTGGTGCTCTTCCCATCCAGGGGGAGCAGTTATGATTTACGTCAATGTTCGACTAATTGCTAGTCTATGCATGTGCAGACATAAGTCGTCACTGTACATCCAAAGAACATTGCCACCGTCACCCAATGCACAAATTAGTACATGTAGGCTTTTGATTGGGGTCAGTTATCACGCAACAAGAGAATGCAACAAACTCATATTTAATATTGTCAATTTCCAAGAAGCATTTGCTCTTGGACTTTTGTATAGGGAGAGCAGGAAGGGTGTTGTTTATTTACAGGGAGTAAGTTCTCATTTATTTACAGCCAAGTTAATCAGTTGAAGGTTGAATGTTTTATGAAGTATAAGAGTCCTCAAAAATGGGAAATTAAGGGTAGATTGTGATCAAGGTGCTTACATGCTTGTAGTGAGGGAATTAGCAGTTCGTTTATATATATATATATATATTAAAAAAGACTCGTGACTAGAAATTAACTCATGGCCTGGGGACTTTTGTTTCTTTCTTTCTCTTTCGAAAAACGAGGAATTCAAAAGAGGGTTGATTTCATTTGCTCGAGCGAGGTGACGATTTTTGATAGGCTGGTCACGACCGTGCCTCTGAAGAAGGTCCGGATTGGATCGAAAGCTAAGGCCATCTACCCTATTCATTATATATATATATATATATATTTATTTTTTTATTTTTTTTTTTTGGGGGGGGACGGTTAGTAGTTAGTTAGTTTTTAAAAGAAGATGATTTATTGGTGCGATAAAAAGTATAGTCTCACATATGGTGTGCACATTCTCGTCAATATCTTAACTCTACGGCAACTTTAAATTTATAAACTCAAAGCTTTACATCTCAGTTATTGGAAACGCCTGTAATTTCCTAGGCAGTAATTTATGCTGGCGTTCAGCAGCAAAATACTGTAGGGGCACATTTAAAAAAAACAAGACTTGTTTCTCAATTAAGGCCGAAGAAGAGTGTCCCGACTCTTACACATGAATATTGATTCATGTTGATTTCTTAGTGGTTCACGAAGGAAGAGATGTCTGCCGGGCAAATTGAGCAAGGAGGCACATCGTTGGTACGGTCGGTGATTCACTCACGGCCAACGGTCGTGACCAGCCTATCAAAAATCGTCACCTTGCTCGAGCAAATGAAATCAACCCTCTTTTGAATTCCTCGTTTTTCGAAAGAGAAAGAAAGAAACAAAAGTCCCCAGGCCATGAGTTAATTTCTAGTCACGAGTCTTTTTTAAGGTTTGGGTAATTTATTAGAGAGTCGTTCCGGCAGAAAATTTAAGCATTTGCTTTGGGATGTTAAATGGCCGGCACGACGGCGCTCTTTTCGGTTGAGTTAAGATTTGTAAAAAATGACGAATGGCTGGCTGGGGAGCAAATTAACATCGACACACGCTGTACATCTTAATTATAACCACACGCTAACTCGTGTAGAAAACGAATTGAGTTCGTTTTCAGTTGAAAGAACGATGTTTGTTGCGGACGGGGTTTACAGTCACTCGTTCGTGTGCGATGCGGGTCTGGACCGGGGCCCTCAATGACATTTTTTTTTTTTTTTTTAATTTTAAGAACGAAAAACGTAAATATTTTGACATGATCCAAGAACAACATCACGAATTAATAGTCAATAATTATAAATGATAATCGGTTTTTATTTCGCACTTTTTATACCCGACGGGCTTCTTAAAGCACCTCAACCATCACAGGGCCATATAATGCATTCCTTCTTAGCTCCATTGGGAGTATACATTGGGATGTGCTACAAGTATAACTATGCGCTACTCTGCTAAACCAAAGAGAAAGGACAACCAATCAAAAGAACCATCTCTGTCTCACATGTACCCATTTACCCCCCTGGGCGGAGAGAAGCAATTATGGTTTAAGTGTCTTGCTCAGGGACACAATTGTCAAGACCGTTGTGTCGAACCCACAGCAACGAATGAAGTTCAAATCTAATAGATGTTAAATTTGCATCGGGATAAAGAATATTAATTTTTCAAAAAAAGTTCAAATCGTTGTTACAGCCAAACTGATACAAGGAAATCGCGTTTGTTGTCATCACTCTTGTAGCCTGGATTCTCAATTGGTAACTTACAGGCAGGAACATCACCAATCGGTCACTAACGGAGGCTGGACCATTCTCAATTGGTCAGGTTTTGTCTTTGTCAGGTTTTGTCTTGAGGATGCCATGACGATACCCTGTCATTTCTTAATGAGCTAAAACTTCTTTAAGAAATGCTTGTTAAAGGCAGTGGACACTATTGGTACCTACTCAAAATAGTTATTACCGCGAAACCTTTCTTGGTGACGAGTAATGGGGAGAGGTTGATGGTATAAAACATCGTGAGAAACAGCTCCCTCTGAAGTGCCATAGTTTTAATTTTCCATGAATTTGATTTCGAGACCTCAGATTTAGAACTTGAGGTCTCGAAATCAACCATCTAAACACACACAACTTCGTGTGACAAGGGTGTTTTTTTGTTCTTTCATTATTATCTCGCAAGTTCGATGACCGATTGAGCTCAAATTTTTACAGGTTTGTTATTTTATGCATATTATGTTGAGATACACCAACTGTGAAGGCTAGTCTTTGACAATTACCAATAGTGTCCACTGCCTTTAAGTCACATTTCGTTACACTAAAGCCACCCCTCCGAGCTATATTTTTTGCTGGCCTTACCATTGACACTTATACTGTATATATACAAATCAAAAAGGAAGTTTAAGGGGGACACGTGGGTTGAAAAAAATGTCATGAAGACACGAGGTAAATTGAACACGAAGTAAGACGTGTTTGATTACCTTTTGTCACATATAGTACTTTGCTTTTTAAGCCGTTGAAGTGTCGGACCTATAATTATTGAGAAATACTAATAACATCTGAAAACCCATTTACGGGTCTATTTCAGAAACTTGCATGATGTAGATTTGTCAGAATGCCTGCTTTAAGCGAGAAGTTCTAGAAGAACCTTGATTCGGACATTCTGGATGATAATGCACTGCAGAATTGAGTAAAGACACATATTGCGCCAACTGACTGCCAATGTGACCAGCCGCTAGGATCTCGAGTTAGGATGAGTGACTCGTCATAAAACTTAGGAATAATCTTAAGGTTTACATGCTACAGTTCAGGGCTGAGACTCATCCTAAGTTTTAAAATCAATCCTAAGTTAGGAAGAGTTTGGTGAAATCGACGGCAGGGTACAAAAACACTGGGGTGTTAGAATCATACCGTATAGATATCGCAGAGAGAATACAAATTCACACCAAGGGTGTTAAATACTACACATACTCTCTGGAAAAACATATGCATTGGTGTAATTTAACAACTATAAGACGTTAAATTATATTCTTTCTAAGTATCATCTATGACAACACTTATGGTTTTGCTTACCGTAAGCACAGAATCGGTGCTTACGAAAGCAGGGGATTCTGTGCTTACGGCAAGCGTTTCACGGGTTAGCGGCGAATTTGGATTATGCGCGTGCGTATTCCACGTTACTATGCATTCTACGCTTACAAGGCTAGCACAAAAATTCGGCGCTTGCACGTAGGCGGGGAATCGTGATCGAAAGCGCAGAATTCGGCGGTAAGCAGAGCCTTGAAATTGGGCCCTGGTCTTTGACAATTACCAATAGTGTCCAGTGTCTTTAAGTGAACCGCTACTTGATGCTGCTTCACGCTTGCCCACTCCAGAGAGGTAATCAGGCGACTGCATGTCTTTCCGATGTTTGTTGGGCTTGGACGAGCACACAAACTGAGAGGTTTGCAAAGTGGCTCAAATCTCTCGACACAGACAGAGTTTGCAAGAAACACGTCTCTCTTCCTGTATGCCTGTTAAAAAAAAACAGTCAACAATATGTGGCTACGGCCAGACTAGACATTGTGAAACCAAGATTCTGATTATGCAAGGCTTCCTGCATAATTCAATTTCCACACATTTTTCATAAAAAGTCAAAAATATCTGTACAACTGGCAAACATGAACTCTTTTTAACTATATAATGTTTACAATTATGGGATTATCAGTGGGGCATTTGTCAATACATTTCACAGACCCTAAACACAAAAATCCATTAGGCATATCTTTTTTAGCCGACAACATTTAATGTATATACACAACATCGCCATTTGCAGTTTTACGGTTGGTGCTTTAAATTATATTACCAGTTAGCAACTGGTGGATAATAAAGGTCGTCTGTATTATTTTTCAATTTTCGATGATTGTTAATTCCCCTGACCTCGTAGAGAATACGCCTGTGAGGCGTATTCTAACGTTTGAGAGGCCAGGGAAAGGTCGCTTACCCACTGAATTTTCTACAGCATAGACTGGTCCGCTGTTTCAAGACAATTCCCCATTGACTCGTACACAAACGAGTCTAGGCCTGTGGTGTAGTAATATTGTGTTAAACACCTGACCCCCATCCGAACCAGCATTCCTGGATCCGCCCATAGAAAGGCAAAATACAACTTCTAGACCATGAAACAGCCAATAAAAGATGATCTCAAATATATAGATATATTACAGTTGTCTAACAGCTGCAGTCCATCCAGGAAACGTAAAAAATACAACGAGTCTCTTACCTCACGTTAAAACATGGTAAAAATGGGTTTTTCTCCAGAACGCTCCAAGCCAAATTGCTGAAAAACGTGGGGTCAAACAAACCCGCGCGACAAAGGAATCAAGACGTCAGTGGCGGCTATTTGGTGTGGAAATGCCAAAGCTGGAGAACTGTGTTCAAAACCAATAGGGGAAAATCGCCACTGGCGTCCAGGGTCCTTATAATAGATAAGCTGTTTTTGACTCTCGGCTGAAAAAGCCGCGCGGCTGGGTGCTTTTTTGACTCGAGTTATTTATTACTAAATGCAAATTTTAAAAGTAAAATGGTTATTAACCGGTATCTGCGATATCTATTTGGTAACAGTTGACATATGGAAATCATCCTTTATTGGCTCTTTAAGAAGACTGTGTGATTGCTATGCAGCTTGTCCCCTGGTATATTCCTAGTGTATTGAGTTTAAGCATTGCCAGTTGTTAGATGGCATGCGAGTTTCAATATTGTCCCGAATGGACTAATGCGCACTTGGGAGTTTTAATGTAAAACGAACACGATTTTCTGGAAAAGGCTCTAAATGTCTGTTTCTCAATCAACAGCTACATCCCAGGTGGATTTATGCATAAACTGGAAACAAATTAACCCAGATGTTGCTCCTCAATGCTGCCAAGATTTGACACAATTTCTGGTTAAAGTGACCCATTTTTGTGCCCTCACGTTTTAGTGTATACAATTCACATCGCGTGCGCTTTCCAATATAGATGTATAAACTACTTCTAATTACATTATATATTATGCTTGTTTTTTCCCGAGGGCAAAAGCGCTGTATGCAAAACTAACATGTACAAAATGTAAATACTAAAACACAAGATTCAAATATATATATTATATTAAATGTATGTGAAAACACACAGAAATAAAGGCACAATGGATTGTTATCGTTACTTGATAATCCATGTTGTTTGGTCTGTAAAATATTAGTCCATATTAAACTGACTGAATAAAATAGTGACGTTCTGTCGCACTGAAGATGCTGGGGTGGCATATTGCCACTCCACGAAGCCGTATATTGCATTGCTATAATACACAAAAGGTAATTTCAGAACAAATTCATTTTGTGTTCGTTGTTATACTTTTGGGGAGTAGCAAAATGTCTCCATAGGTGACTTCAATGGGTTCTATCTTCTATCCAGTCAGTGATACAAAGATCCACGGGGAGCCAACGGCGGGAGCAGGAATCGCTTTCAAAAGTGCACGTGGGCATACAATAACTAAGTGGTACTGTTATTAGGCTGTGTCCCGGTAGCATTTTCCCCTGCACTTTAGAATTGCCATCCTCAACAATTTACCTGCGAATTTTAATTTAAGGATTTACAATTTGGAATCAATTTAGAAAGGGAAAAAAAATCACATTCAAAAGTACTACGACAGTGCGGCAGATTCGTAGTACAAAAGTGTGGATTTTAAAGTTGAACAGACTTTCACAAAGGTCTACAGATGCACTTTTCACCACTTCAGAACCATTTTGATAAGCAAAGTAAACAACGAATGTAATTATGTAAATACATCAATGGTAATTCATCAAATATTAACTTTTTGAGCTACAGTTAAGTTCTGACAGCATCAGGGCCACATCAGTCATGTCGTTTGAACGCAAACTAGAAATACAGTTTTAGACTATCCCATGCGGAGAAGTAGTGCACTCGGCAGAGATGCGAGTTGATGATAACGATGTTTTTTTCTGCAACCATACTTTTTGCAAACAAAAATCATAACATATCATTATTTACTTTATTAGCCCTAAACACAATTCATCTTGCAAATACCCTTTAAAGCCATTTAACTACAAATTGTTCCTTAGTGAGTATTACTCATAAAATGAGCAATGTGCAGCATGTAATGGTTTGTTGTTGAATTTCCCTAACAGTGCGTCACATGCCCGGAAGAGGGCGTGCGGGCATGTCCAATTGCTGCCCGAATAAAAGTTTATTATTATTTTATGCGTATGTTGAGATACACCTAGAGAGAACACTTGTCATTGACAATAACCAAAGGTGTCCAGTGTCTTTAAATAAAAAGTATCAAGTGTTGATGAGTCTCTTGTCACTTCCCAACTGGGATGTGAACCCTGCGATAGTTATAGGTAGAATGGCTTAGGAGTGGCTACACCAACAAAGACAGCGAGCTCCGGTTTGAAGAGCGCCAGCAGGTCAAGCATGAGGTCACGGGTTCAAATCCCGCTGTAAATCAGTTTGTGTTTGCTCAACTCCAATTTCAAGAACACATTTAACAAATCACAATATTGTCATTGGTGCATTCAAGACTGCAGTAGGCCATTATACATTCAACTATAACTGTACGTGCTTTTTCAATAAAATGAAATTTGTTAACAAAACGCGAACCTTCGCGAAAGGTTTGCATTTTACTTTGTGTTTTGGTTTTGTATCTTAGAGGATGGATTCGTAGTTTGACACTAGGGCGATTGAGAACTTAAACCCTCTCTGTGCTCTAAACAAAAATATGCTTCCGGCATACAAAAATAAAGCTATGAATACAGTTCTTTCCTTCCATTCAACTAAACCTCAATAGCATGAGTTTTCCTTTGAGGGTGCAACTTTAGCCAATTCTATCATAAAGCAAAAAAAGTTCAGACAGGTTTTATGACCGGTCATGAACATGGTCAACTAATGAATTTGGCGATTATTTTACAGTCATAAGACCGAGCTTTCGACTCAAATGCCACTAGGTCAGTTCTTGGGTCGTGTGCTAAATTATACGCCACAACAGCTGTAGAATTGTACCTTTTTGATGCAGTTCCTGATCGGGTGTTTAAGCAATGTGTGACAAGTCTAAATCTGGTTTTAAAATCTGGGACAACCAACTAAAGCTACTTAAACGACCCACGATGAAAATCAATGCACGCATGAAATATATAACAGTGTTGCACTCCCCCATGTACTTATGCGTGCTTTTTTGCGATTTTTTGGGCAAATTTTCATCGATTTTTATAAGTCGATTAACACACAAAATGATTTTGTTCTATAAAGTGAATTCTAGTTTGGTCTGTAAGTGTTAGCAATTCGTCTTGATAACTGCATATCTCCGTTTCTATGATATTAACATTGGTGGGTTGTGGTCGATATTAGGCTTTACTTTAGTTTGATATGATTCTCTTGGTTCGCGAGCTACGGAATTTTACGCTGTCATCGAATTTCTGCTCGGGGCAAAAGGGCTGAAGATTGAAAGAACCATCCCGAAAAGAACGATCGAACAGTTAAAAACTCTTGATATTTGCACTCTGCACACAACAGGAGAATAAACTATCACCCATAGAGAGAGAAGAGCGGTTGACAGGACGCGGATGGACACACGATATACCGTCCAGTGTTAAGAAAAATATCTTTAAGGGTCTCTGGAATTAAAGCTCCTTGGTGTATCCTTTTTATAAGTTTGGGGCGTATTGCGCCATGCCCCTAAACCGGAAACCACAAACAACCCATGATTGATAGTATTCACTCTCTACCTTTTCATGCGGCACGCTTAGTTGAAATCAGAAACTGCTCTCTGGTTTGCTATGTAAACAGGACTTGAAATATCAAATGTCTAGGGCCATCGGCGGTTCTTAATGAACCCCCTAGCATTGCTAAGGATGAGAGACGTCAAGGCACTTCTCTACGGTACCATCGCCGGGTGCAATTTTGTCTGTAGGCCTACATCAGAATACATCAGTACAATTCTATACTACGGAAAAAAGGTTAGCGACCTACATTAAGCGCGAAAACAAAGGTTGAAACGTTGTTTCTTTCCTCCTCGTTCGGTTTTCCCATCATTATTAAAGGAATGATATTCACTCATGACCACCATCGTTTAATGAAGGGTGTTCTCATCTAATTTGATTGATTGAAAACTGCTTCCAATCACTTTTCCGTCAACGGGTATATTATTTGCGATCTGTTAAACAGTCCATTTAAAGTCTGCTCGTGATCTTGCTGATCAGAGTTCGTGGAAATTAAACGTGCCAATTTCCTCTTTCGGACTAGAATCAACTCTTGCCTTACCGGCTGCACGTGACCGTTAAAAGCACTTGACACTAATGGTAGTTTCTAAAAACAATTTTTAGCAAAACAACTTATTTGGTAACTAGCAATGGAGAGAGGAATATTTAAGAAAATGATAAGCTGAACACATTTATTAAATCTGACTAAAAAAATCACAAGGTTGTGTGTGTGTATAGGAAGGGGTTCTTATATAAATGCTGTGGGAATCGATCACTGTAGTTTTTGTGTGTGTAAGTTTCGTCGTCGGTTGCTTATTAAAGTTTACCGCATGAGTTGCTGTCCCTACGTAGCCTAAAACAACAGTTCTACTCTCCAAGGGTAATTGTGTTTTTGGGTCACTCAAATAAAGATTCCAAAGATATAAAGGTAGCCAATTATACTTGCATTATAGAACAACCCTAGAGGGCGGTCGACCTTTACACAATCAGTACGTGACAGCCAGCGTGACAGCCAATCAGAATTGCCTCATGGGAAGACACGCATGACTGGTTCGATGCAGTGTATCTGCGGAAGCTGTGTGCACTGCACAGGAAGTTCAAATCCTTTACTGGCAATACACAGGTATTGGGTTTTCTGTATAGGCCAAGAAGTATAGAAAAGTCATTTAAAAGGTCATTGTCTATGTTTCTTAACGGGCGTTCTTTATTTCTGTCTTTGACAATATCAACCGTACTTATTGAATCCACATTTATTTTTATGAAGATGCTTTAGATTAGGCGCTATATAAACCAAATGTATATTATTATTATAACGTAACAATTATTGTTGTTTACCTACAAAGCCGGTGGCACAAATAGTTCTGCCTGCCGGAGATTCGAAGAAGTTTGTGCACATTTCGCGATATGTGAGGACCGAATTTCCAGGGGGCAGAATATCCTGCCACACCGGCCGACACAGTTTTGGAGACACCAAAAACAAAAATAGCAACATTTATTAAATTTGTTTAAACTACTTTGGTTGCGAACCAAACGATTCTGCCAAAAAAAGGGTAATAAAATATTTCTCTCCTACTGACTGCAAAATGAGAACTCTGTATTAACGATATTACTAAAAATGTTGGATGTCAGACTGCACTCAGTCATATTCACTGACATTATTCACATGAATTGTGTCATTTAATCCATGCGCGAATAACCTACCCGAGAAACCTAGTTTGAGCGTTTAGGGGGAGGACACCCACACACTCATGAATATACCAGCTGCATATTTTGTATACCACCTGTATATTTTATATACAAGCTGTACATTTGAGTATATAACGGAACAGTGCATCATGTGGAAACGACATGAAGCAAACGACTGCGTGACCCAAATTCGAGACGCAGTAGTCCCCAGTCGACAAGTGGAAAGTGCATTTTATGTTCAAAGGATTCGGGTACTTTTTCAAAATGTTCATAGATTTACATTATTAAACGAGTTGAAGATAATGATATTCTAAAGCTTCCTTTTAAATACTACATATTGAGGTGCTATAGTTTTTGAGAAATGAGTAAAACAAATAAAATAAAGACGAAAACTATTTAAGCATGTAAAATGTCATAACTGGTTACTACGTTTTTACATGCTAAAACTGAGACAAATTATATTCGTTACATTGTTTTACTCTTCTCAAAAATTACAGCACCTACGTAACTAATAATTAAAGGGAAGTTTTCACTATTATTATCTTCAAACTGTGTAAGTTTAATGTGAATCTTTGGCAATGTGTTAGAAAAATGTACTAAACCCTTTACGAGATCGTCTCTTATCTGCTAAATAATGCAGAATTGTTTCAGATTACAGTTTGTTATTCGCAACTGTGGAGCGTCCGGCAGCCATATGTTTATACAGGTGTTTGTACTTTACATCGTTTGCTGATGTCAACTTTGCTCACAATATAATATACAAATGATTGTTGAACTCGTAAATAAGACAGCTGCAGAGCGGGAAGTGAGCCTGCGACCTCCGGACTAAGGTGCCAGCTTTACCTATACTGAAGTATCCCTACAGTTTGAGTTGACCGCTCATTGTTTAGCCGTTGCTCATAAACGCCATACTGTTTATTTGTTTATTCGCTTAAAACTCTCTTAAGCGCGGGAGGTTCCGATAGTTACTGGCACAACAGTAATAGAAAATAGGTTTGACTGGCAGGGGAATGGGTGTTGGAAAACTCCGAACCTAGCGCAGGCTTTCAGCAAGACATCTGTTTTGCTCCACTTTATCAGAGGTAGATCTTGATAGGTCTGTGTCTGTGCAATGACATGTGCATAAAGTAAAGTGAGTGAAAAACAACCAAGGGACCTGGCCGACTTACCCCTTCTTGGAATAGTCCAGTTTAGGATATCAATGACTATGACCTACACAGGGCAATGCACTTTGGGGAAGAGAGTGAAACATTTAAACATGTGCCATGCTTGTTTGTGTGGCCAGCTGCCACTCAAGGGTTTTTAAATTTGATCAATAAATAAATATCTATTAACAGAATATTGACACAAACATGACGCCATCAACTACACTGCATTTTGGCTACATAATGTGACGCGTATGACGTCTCTTAAAATGGGTCAATAGGCGGTAGTTTCTTGAAATGTTCAACATGTCGAAGAGGGAGCTTAGTGGCGCGTTTAACATGTCGAAGAGAGAGAACTTAGAGGCGGGTTTAAATTGTTGCCTTTAGACCCTTTGTACTTTAAACTCGAAATTCACACAGGACATCGCGTTAGTTCCAATTCCGTGCACATTAATCCAACACACAAGTTCCCTCGTGGTCACGTCTCTAAAGATACCCAAAATGAGCATTCGGCCAGATGAGGCAGATATATAGAGTCTAGCAAGCCTAAAAAAAGAAATGAATGTTCACGGGAGACTGAAGACATTCACGCCTTATCGGCCTTACAGCAACCTGCCGTTTGTTTGGATAAAATTACCCCTGTGTTATTTCGGTCGGGCTTGGACTAACAACAGATGAACCGTGGTGTTGTTGAAGTGAAAAGGGGGTAAGCAAAAAATAATACATTAGTGCGTCATTATACGAATACCGTCATAGGGGTGTAATTGCAAACAGCGTTTAGATTAAGCCGGCTAGGTTGAAAATTAGTGGGGCAGAAAGGGCTAAACATTTTGAGGGAACAGTTCATAATCGTGTCCCAAATGCGCATGATCGGCGCGCAAAAAGTTCTGGGTAAAATACGAGTCCAAGCATGGTAACCATCATGGTGAAGGGATTTTAAAGCAATGCGACACACGACTATAACACCTAGCGCAGATACATGTAAACTACACACCATGGCGTCCATACTTACAGCTTGACTTATCTGAAACCGTAGTCGGTTTCCCAAAGATGCATTGCGGTATATTTTTCAAGATGGCGCTTGTTTGTGTACATTGGTTATGTCTGCATTTGGTGATACAAGCATGGACTTAAATCTATGAGAAAGATAATAAGCCACAGGGCAGTTGCATATTAATTTTATACTTTAGAAACTAATAAATAGAATAACAAGCATGGGCCGTCGTTCTGAAGATCTTGAAATTGGATTTGTTATCCTACCTACCAAGGAACCGCCCATGTGCGATGGCCCTGTAGCTAAATATATTGTTCATGACATACTCTGATTGTGTGCCAAGTTAGACAAATCCATCGGGGTCATACCATTTTTAAAACGAATCAATAAACAACTAGCCTACCAAGATGAAATACATAATTCGTATTGTTTGTTTAAATTGATTAATACTTACAGAGCCGCGGAAGTGAAAATAGCCTAACTAAGATCATAACATTTGTTTTTGGTTTGTGCAAATAACGCGTTTTTTTTTTTTACTGTTGGCTACAGCTGGGTACCTACAGATATAAGTAATGTATTAAAGGCAGTGGACACTATTGGTAATTACTCAAAATAATTATTAGCATAAAACCTTTCTTTATTATTAGGAAAAAACACCTTGTTACACGACATTGTGTGCTTTCAGATGCTTGATTTCGAGACCTCTATTTTTAAATCTGATGTCTCGAAATCAAATTCGTTGAAAAGTACTTCTTTCTCGAAAACTCTGTAACTTCAGAGGGAGCCGTTTCTCACAATGTTTTATATTATCAACCTCTCTCCCCATACTCATTACCAAGTAAGGTTTTGTTATAATAATTATTTTTAGTAATTACCAACAGTTATTTTTGTTAGTTGCAACATTGTCGTACAGCCATAGATTAAAGGTTGCTATGTATAAAAGAAACAGCAGACTGAACAACTTTTACAAAGCTGTTACGTTTAACGCAAAGAGGTATGAATCCTACCTCTCGGCCACAGAGCTACAGCCACACAGACGCCCGATACGACACAAGAGATTGATGGCAACACAATCGGTGATGTGAACGAGGTCGGAAAATGATTCAAATAGAAAGGGGGAAGGAAACGAATAGCAGCGAAGTGCGAATATCGGCGGGGATAATAGACAAATGGAGACCGTTGGATGCTCATCTGAACAGGAATCCAACATGACAAAGAATCATACCACGGTAAAAACAAGGCATAATTTTAAATTTGCTAGACACATTTTTAAACTCTGGTAACAAGAACAAGAATATTATGCACAATATCTGTTTGTAAAACATTGTGCGTAACATAAGCTGTCTGTTCGCTTGTCTCGAGGGGTTTCGAATTGCTTCACATTTTCCACATTTGGACAAAATGGGGAACTGTATCCGTTTTATTCGAAGAGTACTGTTCTAGTTCTGTTTTTCAGTGGCGTCGTTCTGCTTTGTTATCAATGTAATAAATGCAACATGTTATATATATATATATATAGTGCCTAACTTCCCCCAGGTACAGTCCAAACACAACCCCCGACAGATATACTGGGCTGTCACAAATGTACCCGTTCCAAATGCAAAACGTGTCTGCACATTAAGCCCTCACTTAAGGTGAAGAGTCATACCACTTGCTCTTCATACAACATCAAGACCGACTCTGAATGCAGCACGTCTAATGTAGTCTATGTCATATCATGTAAGAGATGTGGGCTACAATATGTGGGAGAGACTAAGACCAAACTTAGTCTTCGCTTTGCGAATCATGTCTCTTCCATAAAGACTAAGAAACCGTACCCAGTCTCTATCCACTTCAACAGCCCCAATCATAGTGTCATTGATGTTGAACTTCTGGTGATTGAAGCTTGCAATGGTGATGACACACACCGCAAGAATAGAGAATCACACTGGATTCACCAACTCAAGACAGTCAAACCCTTTGGACTTAACATAAACACTGGTGTTAAATAACTTCTCATTACCCTCCACTTCACTTCTGCCTAAGAACTTATATGTTGTATATATTCTGTACATAAAGTATAAATTAACCTAGTTTAAAGCTGTTTTTATAAATTCATCACTGTAACTATCTGATGTAAGTAACCCCCCTTCCTTTTTTCCACAGGTCCTTCATACCTATTTTTAAAATCATCATACCTTTGATCTTGCTATTCTTATTAATTGACCATTGTTAGTTGCATCATGATGCAACTTGCTCTCTAATCCTACCCTTTCATGTCTCCCTGCATTGTTGTCGAACAATACATTTACCACTTTTATGGTCCAGTAACCCTTCCTTTCATTCTAAACATCCTTTGTCCTCGCCACTTCACTCCTATTGGTTCATAGCCACCAATATTGTTTCTGAAATAGGAACTTTGATTGGCTGTTATTTTCCCGCTTCTTTCTGGATCCTTTCCTTAATCCCTTTCCCCCTCTCTTTTTCTATAAATGGATATGTATTTGTTTGTACTTGTTTTATGCCTCTGAAGAAGGTCCGGATTGGATCGAAAGCTAAGGCCATCTACCCTATTCATTATATATATAGTGCCTATATTAAATACGTCTGTATATGTTTAAACCAAAGTAATAACAATACAAAAACATAGGAAGGCTAAAACGTAGCGTGTCTTTGCCGACACATGATAAGTGTGTTTGTAGTTTTAACAAAATAGCAAATATTAGGTCATGAAACTGACCAAATACCTGTAGCCCCCGTAATAAAACAAACACTAAAAGCAAAAGCAAGTGACCAGCCATATAGGCCTATATGCTCCGTACATTGACATTTCCCTGCTCACTTTTGCCGAGTACATTTATTTGCTATCCAGTAATCTTAATGGCATTCCTATAATACAAGTATAGAGTGGCATCTTTTGAAATTCTGCTGTAAACCAGCCCATGGGGAACAGGCAACTAACCATTCGAAGTAGCTTATACAATTAAATTGTCACTCTCTATTGTATCCACACTGCTGGTTTGTCTTTCCTCCGTTGTTTTCCCCATTTTACAACCCAATGTCGAGCCATTCATTTGCTATCCAGGAATCTAAATGGCATAACAAATAGTGGCGTCTTTTGAAATTCTGCTGTGTGTAAACCAGCCCTTGGGGAACGGGCAACTAACGATTCGAAGTAGCTTATACAATTGTCACCCTCTATTGTATCCACACTGATGCTTTGTCTTTCCTCTGTTGGTTTCACTTTTACAATCCTGAGTCGAGCCATTCACTTTCTATCCAGGAATCTAAATGGCATTCCTACAATACAAAAACAAATTGGCATCTTTTGAAATTCTGCTGTAAACCATCTCTGGGGGAACGGGCAACTTACGACTCGAAGTAGCTTATACAATTGTCTCCCATTGTATCAACACTTCTGTTTTGTCTTTCCTCCTTTTACAACCCCATGTCGAGCCATTAAAGAGAATACGATTCAAGTATGGGAAGAAAGTAGGATAAAGAAGAAAGAGCAATATCTCATCGCCACAAAGCGATTGTAATCGAAATCAAACTCGACAAAAGGGCATCAGAGAAATATCCTGTTGATTAAAATGGTTACAGGGGCGCTTGGAGGTGAAGTAAGGGGGGGGGGGGGGTGAGTCTAATGCGATAAAACGCACTATATCGCACCGATTGTCCGAGGATCAGCTGAAGACGAAATAAGAGTTAGTATTGCGTTATAATGAAACTCTACTAGTGGGAAAACCCGCGGTGCTCATGCATCTGCACGTACGCGAAGTAATGACCCGGCAAAATTGAACCTGCTTATAAGCTACATACCCGCTAAAGGGGGGGGGGGGAGTTTTAGGCAGTATCGCTGTACTTCTGGTTTGCTAAGGTTTACAAGGGTGTTGTTTACTCTCTTTCTTTTTCATTCAATTTAGATAGTTGAGCAATCACCCCAACGAGCGAAACTCCCATTGACTTATCTGGGCACAGGACACAGCCAAAGGTTTAAAGGAAAAGTATACTTTTTTTTTAACTGTTCGATTAATTCAATCCTATTTCAATATTGATATACAATAGAACTAATCATGAAAATTTCATTTCACGTTTCTGAGATATCAACACTCCGGAGAACTGATAACCACGCAGGAAGAATAGTATGATTAAAATACACAATCTAACAAACGTGGGCGTATCTGACCGTAACTTTTCTCCAAAGTGAGATAATTCACAAAATGCTTTGTGCTATTTTCAGGTACGTTTATTTGAAATAATATTGAGTGTGATTACTAAACGATACCCACCCTTTAATCTCTAGTCATTGGTGATGTCTTTATTAGAGTAAGATCTCTTCAAAACAGCCCAATGCAGACGTCTCGTATGTAAGTCATCTACATCTATTCCTTTCAAATATTATTTCAACACAATATCTCTTTTGAAATCGTGACCTGCTTTCTCGCTGCCAAATAACATATTCGTTTTCTACAAAATATTATGTTTTTTCTCTTTTAGAAGAAAGCGAGATAAAATCATTCTCACGCCTGCGGCACAGCGACAACGGGATAGTAACAAAGCAACTGCACTAAAGTAACTTAGGTTTGCAGTGACATAATGTAAACATCTCTGTAGCGAATAGTGGTGGCTCTGAGAAGAGCCGATTGTATTGCCCGACGTTTCGGTCAGTGCGCTCTGACCGTCTTCAAGATAACATGCATCTTCTATTGACTCGTAGAGCCTATAGAGAGAATGGGTCCTTAAACATTTTATTTCTTTTCGAAGCAAAGTTGTTTAAAAAACTGCAGCAGTTTTGTTAATACTGTGAATGTTGTAATTTATATTGATCCACACCTGCCTAATCGTGATGCGACGATCCCAAGAACAACCAGCAAAGCAAACATTCGAAAAGGTCGCCCTCTGGAGGGCATCTATGAGAGGCCGTTTATGACCAAATGAGCAGTTACACATAAATGAAAATAAAAACCATTGTATAATATAAGAGTATAGCCATAAATCGGTGAGGGCAGTACTCAAACTGCCACAATACACACTTCCAATAATAATCAATTGAAATGGACTGAACAAAGTAGGTTGTCCTTGTACCAAAACAATTGCAATTTCCAGTGACAAGAATTGTAACAATATAATCTTATTGTGATCATTTTGTATGGATTAGTCCTTCATATTGTCAGAGGAGAGATGTATTAAGTCGTAGTAATGGATGGAGACAATGGAGGAACCGTGCCGCCTGTAAAATGTCAAACTGTCTCATGAGGTTGTTGTGCAATTGTTGTTCTCACGTTGCCTTCTGTGATGCGGAATTGGCATATGGGGACGAGTGGTTTCGTACATCGCAAGTTATAATATCAGGACTTCATAATCCAGGTAGTTAATTGTTTAATGGGTTTGGGTACTTAAAATGTGTATTTAAATTGTGTAATTTTGCCCCACTTACATGAGGATTCTATCCTTTGAAAAAAGAGAACATCGATAATCGAAATTGACATTTCCCTTCCTCTTTAAGAGCAAAATCGGTATTACATTATGAAGAACATCATCTTACTGCAATACCGAGTTGTCATTTTTGTCTCTAAAGGCCATGTCGCCAGGGCAATTTACAGGCACTCAGTTTCAGTCACTCTCCAATCTTACAATTCATTCACATTTCGATTTTCTCATCACTTTCCTGGGGGAGTGGTGAGTAACAGCTAGAATATTGTCCCATGTGCTGCTGAAGTGTCAGAAAAGAACCCAAACATCATCGTACCATCCCCATGAACCTGTTTCAAAATTTTTGTTTTTAATGCTGAGAATTTTGATCCAGGAAATAAAATTTCAATTGACACAATTTTAAAGTGAGCTTAGAAATCTGCAGTTTCCCCCAATTACATGATATCAAGAAACGAATTTGACATTTCCCTTCCTCTTCAAGAAAAAAAAAATCGGTATTAGCCTACATTATGAAGAACATCATCTTGCTGCAATACTGAGTTGTCATCCTTGTCGAAAGGCCTTGGCACACAGGGCAATTTACAGGCAATCAGTTCCAGACAATCTCCAATCACAGAATTCATTCACATTTCAGTTTTCTCATTATTTTCCTGGGGAATAGCTAAACGAATATCTTATTTGCTGCCGTAGTGTGTCTTGTGCATGCAGTGCAGTCGGTTGCATACGAGTTGCCTGACGAGTAAACCTCTGTAACATGGCGTTATGAAACAATGGTTAATGTTGAAACAAACTTTAATATCTAGAAATGTCATACCTGTGACTGTATCTAAAAGCGTTATATGAAACGAGTTGAACCATAACAATCCCCACTATATAAATCCATACAAAGACATTCAGTTGTCATAAGCAGGTGTTAACGGTGACGTGTATTGATTGATTTGACAATCCTGCTTTGCTGATGGTAATTTTCATCACGTCTGTTTTGATCCCCTTATTAACAATGTTACCCCATTCGTGCAATTAGATTAAACTGTGCGCAGTTTAAAGCTGTAGGTTTGTGATTCGATTGTGCGCAGATTGAAGATGGGATGTGTGGTCAATATATTTTATGTTTGTTCTATCACTATGATGAAAAACGTTCGGATGTTAATCATAATTGGGTCTATTTTGGTGTTACCCTAGCCCTTCAACAGACGCAGCAAAACAAACAATCCGCAAAAACTACATTTGCCTTAAAATAGTTACATAATTATGACTGGAGACACAAAATATCCAGTTATCCAGATAAAATTTCAATCTTCAGTTATAGTGCAGCACTGTCAATAGAATCGTTGCGGAATTAATCTAACTATTATCACACGCTTGTAAATCTATTCCGTGTCGAAAACGTTCCTTTTTCTTACTTTACTTCACTGTATCCCTGTGCTAATTTCCCTTGAGTGCAACAATAATGGTTATATCGTTGTATACATATTACATTGAATGAAGCGACTGTTAACGATGCTAGGCCACCGTGCATAAAGCATGTTTGAACCATAGATATAGAATAGAATAACTAGATCGGCCGCGCGTACATACGCGGGTTCTGGCATGGGGGCCGCCATTGCCTATCTCCCGTGTACATTTTCTGTGCGTTGCCGTCAGCACGTGACTTTTTGCCGTCAGCACGTGACATTTAGCGCGTCAAAGGCCTATCTCCCGTGTTCATTTTTGCGCGTCGCCTTTCGAACGTGAAATTTTTACCGCGTCCATGGCGAACAAAAACTTTTTCTACACAGGCAATGGCGCGTATGTACGCGCGGCCGATCTAGTTATTTTGATTCTATATCTATGGTTTGAACTCATCGGTTAAAGTAAGTTGCGGATAATGATTCGAAGGAATTTCTTGTATTTCTTGTCAATTAAAGGTAAAACCGAAACCATTGTAAAAGGGTTATTTCTTCTGTCTGAATTTTTTTTTTTACTGAAACAAAACCTTTTAGGCGTCATAAGTCCCTTACATACACTCGAGAGCTATTAAAGCCATTCAAATCTTACTCTAGTAATACAATTTTTACAAAATGTACCTCCTCCTGTGAGAGGACGACATTTTGTTTAGTGTCAAACGTTTCTTGTAGAATCCTTTAAGACAATAGCTACACTTTAAAATCATTTTAAAATGGAGCAAGGGACCACACAGTTAAATGGCTGTCGTGTGAATAGCACTTTATACTAAAAAAGGGGTGGTGTGTTCTTTTATAGATGAAAGTTACTTTTAAGAAAGACTACTACTCCAAAGAGATTTACATGTACACAAAAGCCTCACCTAAACGGTCCCATTTTTATGCAGACTATAAAGCGGAATACATAGGTGGTCGATACGTAATTGTGAACCATTTGGGCTTTCTTTATTGCTCTACGTAACAATCTAGACAAGGCCATTAAAATCCTTTTACGAAGCAACAGTTGTTTTGAGCACAATACGCCCGGCAGCCGATTTCACGAAACGCTAGGATGAATCCTAACTCGAGTTAGGACGAGAAACCCGTCCTAACTTAGGATGGGTTCAATGCGTCCTGCGTATTTGAATACGGAACTTTACTCGTCCTAAGTCCTAAGATTAATCCTAAAATAGGAAGAGTTTGGTGAAATCGACGGCAGAACACTTAATTAATAGATAACTTGAAAGTCATAACGACACAACGTCCATGCATCATTAACCACACAACAGACCGTACAAGTCTCGCGTCTGTCATATCGAGAAGCGAACGAAGTCTGTCTTCTTTATTGGAATGAAGCATTCCTTTAAAATTATGCTAATAAGAATTATTCGTAAACATTAATACTGAATCAGAATCTGCATGAAGTAGTGCCCTTCTCTTCTTAATGATTGTCTGGAATCGTTTACCCGTAAACTACCTTGTGTGACTTTCGAATACAATTTTGGTACATGGCTTTTATATTGTTACATAATTAGCGTAGCTGGGCCAATTTCATGGCTCTGCTTACCGCCGAAGTCTGCGCTTACGATCGCGATTCCCCGCTTATGTGCAAGCGCCGAATTTCTGCGCTAGCCTTGTAAGCGTAGAAAACTTATTAACGTGGAGTACGCACGGGCAGAAGCCCAAATTCGCCGCTAACCCGTGAAATACGCTTGCTGTAAGCACATAATTCCCTGCTTCCGTAAGCACTGATTCTGTGCTTACGGTAAGCAGAGCCATGAAATTGGGCCCTGGTCATGTGTGTGGTGCCTGTTATACAGAATACACCCTTGTACCAAAATGGTAGCGTACACGGGGTTGGTGCTTTTTGACAGTGTGTGGTGCATGTGTACAGAAAACACTGTACCCAATGCTAGTCTATGACGGTATGGTCAATGTGGCTTTGTGTGGTGCCTGAACCAATGAATACCCAATGCTAGCTTAGACGATGTGATACATTGTGGAAGTCACACCTCCGTACGTATAAAAACAGAAACACAGTGACAAAAATTCGTTCCATTTTGAATTTTGCGGTTTTTTCTTTTATTGGTGTTTTCCCTCGTTTTAGTTATCATGCTAAAGTACAACATAAATAACGGCCGTCTAATAACACGGTAATTGCCGCGGTCGTGCAAATCACTCCACTCCATCAATATTGCAAGCAATAGATTCCCCACCCGTTTGTTATAGTAGGTAGCTCCGACCTTCTGGGTCTGCAAGTAAATTACACCGGTTAAACGCCAAATCAATGCAATTACTGTTTTCTGAAACCCCTACTTATATTTTCCTGAAGAGTGAACCACACGAACATGAGAGAGGCTAGGTAGTGCACTTTCCCAGGCCAACCTATTACCGTGGACTAATGGAATGCTGCTTACTAATAATTGTTATTAAGTTAATTATGGTTATACGCTTCTGGGCAGTAAGGTATTGAAAAACTATAATAAGAGATTTTTTATTTGTCGGTGTGTTGTTTTATAATTATGATGCTAGCAACGGTCACGAATCCGCTTGTAGCAAAAATATAAAGAACTCAAATTTATTATTAAAATTTGACATTATTTTTGTGTTGATCGACCCAACATCTTTAAAAAGATTTACCCAGTTAGTTTCTCTTTGGGTTTATTACTTGATGTTCGAACTAGAAACAGAAAGGTCAAATCACCTGAAGGTGATCCCTCCGCTTCCACGGTTGTATCGTAATGGGTAAGTTAATATTATATAAACTACATGGAAACATGTATAACCAAAACTAAAAAATAAATTCGAAAAATGTAAATGTTGTTTAATCTGCAAGAAAAAGGGAGGTCGAATTGCTCAATCCCCGCATCATTGAAAAAGAGTTGCCATGGCAACCCTCTCGGCATCAATAACGGTTATGGTTAAAACGAAGTGGATCTGCATTAGCAGTGACAACAAGGACATTGCGAACATTTCTTTGTTCATTGTTGATGTATGCAAGAAATTGTCTAAAAATAAATAGTAAACTTGCGGAAAGAAGCTTCTCTCCTGTGAAAGTATTGGCTCTAAAGTCTCGACTTTTCGAACAGTTTACTCTGCTCGTCTTCAGAAAGAAGCTACTAAAAACGAGTTTTTCAGCACTGAGAAGTCTGACATAAGTAACTTACATTCGCCTGTTCGTTTGGTTTAATTACAACAAAAGACCGATACATTAGGCTCCGCCCACTACGCACGTGTGAGCAAGAAAATGTGAGCCTCTCCAATGCCTTTCTGCAACTCGACCGCGCGCGCCAAGCATACGCGCCCAATGTCGGACCTTATTTGTCGGACCTTCGTTGCGATTGGTCAATACGCAATGGGGCGGGGCTTAATGGATCGGTCTATTAATGTTGCCTGAGTTTTGTTTCCAGAAATGTTTCAGTATTAACGAGCTTCATAATCCATGTTCAATAGAAGTATTGTGTTGAATAATAATGTCCGTTAAGGACCCAGTGCACGTATCGAAAAGTGATGGAGTTCAAGTGTTCCTGGATTGATTGGTTGCTTATTGCACCACAGAATCTTGCAAACCATAACATGGTTCTATGTAAAGGAATTGGTCTCATAGTTCATGGTGTAGCTCCACAAAACATTGCAGGAAAATACTTAAAGTCACCTGGAAATATAATTTTTTTTTTCTTTCAAACATAAGAGTATATGCTTACGAACAATAAAACAATTTTGTTAGTAATTGTTTGTCACGATTTATATGTTTAAAAAATATATAAAGTTGTTGCGGGGGCTGACTCCGCCTACCCCTTTTGTGACGTCAATCGAGGCAGACTTTGCCTGTAATGCGTATAGTAAACACACGTGCAAAGTACATGCACGTCCAAGTCGTGAGTTGGTACATTTCAAAAAGTGTTTTTCTGCATTCAGCAGCAATACACCTGGTCGGCATTGCCGGAAAAAACTTACGACTTGTACAAACTCAAGACTTGGTTCGAACATGTACTTTGCAATTGTGTTTACTCTACGCATTACAGGCAAAGTCTGCCTCGATTGACGTCACGAACAGCGCCCTCTCGGGTCGGGGTCTACTCTTAAATGTGTAAATAACATAAGAACTGATTTTTTAAAACCTTAGTTACCTGTTTATTCACATTCCACTCATCAAAACACATATAATAGTGACAAAAGCTTTATTTTGAAAATATACCACTTGCAGGTGACTTTAATGTTGACGCACCATGACTGCCCCAGTTTTCTTGGTTTTATTTGCAGCATATTGCACCACAGCACCTTGTATACCACTACATGGTGCTATATGTAAGGGAATTGGTCTATACTTCAATAGCTCCATAATACATTGCAGGGAAATACTGAACGCAGAAAGCACCTTGAGCGTCACTAAGTGAGGGGTATGATTGCTTTCCAAGAATTGCTTTCTTTTATTATTCTACTGATGAATCAGATGGAATAGAATGAATTCTCCCCTGTATCATTTTTGATAATTGCCAATCATGTACACTGCCTTTAAGCGATTTACGTTAAAATCAGTAAAGTTTCTCTGTCGAGGAAGAGTCGATGGAAGATACTGATGAAGAGAAGGTGCGGCTTGCTCTCCAGAGTCATTTGTCAATGCAAGTTAGGTACAGGAAAAGGGCTCTAGTCAACGGGGAATTGAATAACAGTAATTAAAGATGGTTAGGGTTGTTTATATACCGCTTGGACAACGTGCATACGTGTGGTTGAAAAAAACACAGAACTGTAGCTTTCCTGACCGCACTGTAATACACCATTGGGATGTTTGATACCTTACCAGGGGCGCGACTGGAACCACGCAATGGGTAAGTGGCTACAACACTACACAAACTTGGGTGTTAAAACTCATACCATGGGTTTTATCATAAAAAGATACCTAAAAATAGGAAAAATTTACAAAACATAGAATGTAATTAACACTTATATCTGGCAAAACCTTTACATTGGTGTAATTTGTAACACCCTATCCAATGTTCAATTTTCTTCGGCATGTGTCCAAGATGTGTAAATGTTAACGCCCACATTTTTGCATTGTAGTACTTTGACGACTACGTAACCATTGTGAATATTCCTAGCTTTAATTTATAACAACAATACAATCTAAAATGGGTGCGTCTGGAAGAAGGTCGGAAGGCTTTTCCTGGTATAAAAGTACATAATTTGTTTCTAATCAAGAATGCGAGTCAAGGGTTCAAATCCCACCTGAGTAGTATACCTTCGTGACTTAGAGTGCACAGTAGCACTGAACTAGCAACAACAAAAACGCTTTAATTTTATCGTAACAATAAACAAGAACATGATGAACCTTGTTCTTTTAATCTTTGTTCCCTACTGTTGACATGTAAGTCTTGAGAACATTTGCATCAGTTTGCAACCAACCTTTTGAGTACAACAATTTGCAATTTCCGGAACACGGGGAAATCGTGCACAGAATGTACGGGAGTTTTGTATCAAATTTAATTAAATTCAATTTAACTCCGGCCAGAATGACACAGCAGAGACGGTCCTTGGCAGGGACGAGTACTCCAGATTAAATAATTAGTTACTTTCTGCCGGGATGTGTGGCATTTGCCACTTGTGGTGATTAGACTTCACAACACGGATTTATATACAGTGTTCTTCGGTTCACACTAATTGCGTTTTCTGTATTCCATACTTCAAAGAGCCTCAAACCTTGGATAATACATATTTTTTTATATTTAATACCAATATACGACCGATGACGAAACGCAGGTTTTAATCTATTAAATTATTCCATTTAAACTTGAGTCATTTCAGTATCAGATTTCGTAGGGGATTACAAGAATACCGTCCGCAGCCGAAGTCCAATTTACATCTTTAAAAAACGAACATTGCCTCCTGGTTCCGTAATGTAAATGGTTAACATCGATAACTAAGTATTTACCCATTGGGGTGCCTTTTTAAATGGTGAATAATCAATGTGTACTAAGAAATGCTGACCAAACTGACCTCAGTACCGTTTTGAGACTGAGTTAAACAAAAATATAAATGTACGTCAGCCTTCAAACAACAAGCAGCGGAAGGCCTGACCGTGCATCCTCCCATCGACTTATCTCAGACGTCCACAGGGGAAAAACAAGAGTTCCTATGAGATAAAGACTTGGGTTGTTCTCTAGTTTACCAAGTCGACGATTGTAGTAACAAAAATAAACATATCGTAAATGTAGCACATTTCATCTAGACAGAAAAACTGGGCATAAACTTTTTTGAAAATTATGTAATTTCTTTGCATTTTATACACTATCAAACATCTCTATAATATATGATTTTTTTTCTAGAATACCATCAATATGTGTTTAGTGGCCACATTGTCTCGTCTAATGATTTTGGTTGCACACGGGTAAATGTTATCATTTCACTCTTCCAACGAGAAACATTTCACACAGATGCTTGCAGAAGATGCTGCTTAAATATTTTCTGCTAAGCAATTATAACTGGACAGCGGTAGTCACAGTATGTGACATGATAGTAAGGGTTTGACTGGTATTCTGTATTCTGGTAAGCGAATTTTGGTTGTGCTTATATAGCTACATTTGTTGTGCTTATCTGTTAACAACGAAAATTTGAAGTTTGAGTCTGGTACATTAAACCGAATAAGTGTTAAATCTTTTTTAAATAATAGCTTAGGTCCAAAGGTGAAATATCCTTTGTGTCGCCTTGAAACGTTTGTGAACGTTCGAAAAACTATACATTTTATTGTCATCAATTTGATTTACGATAAGAAAGGCATATATCAAAACTCTTTCTAATTTTTTGACTGATAACCATCACAAATTGAACCATATATTGATATGGGCAGATAGGTCTAGCCTGAACTGAAAGCTGAAATTAATTATTGGTTAATTGTATTGTTTTCGAACCGTCGCACAAGCAGTAGTGCATCATTAGCGTGAATGGCTTAGATAACTTTATATTACGGTAATGATTATTAAATTGAATTTTGTGTTCACCTGTTTAAGACTCAATGTGATAGTGACATCTGTCATATTGTTCATGCGGAAATAGAAGGCAAGCTGATCACGTAACTGCGTACACGACTACAACTGAATCTGTTTTTGAGTCAAAATATATTTCCCTCGACAATACGGTTAACATCCATTATTAACGCATTCCGTGCAAAAAGAGAGAAATGCTCACCACAAAGGGACGTTCGTTCGTTACAGTGCTCTGACGATCTTGAAAATGACATTTACAGAAATTTAATATTTCTAGCCTGTTTCCCCCAGCGGCTGTTAGATTTTGTAGCGGCACTGTAGTCTGCTCTCGTTGCACCCTCGGGTAGAAACTCACGCCCGGCCGAGCTGCGTAGTATGCCCTGAGTGATTTGAACCTCATCGACCGTGAGGAAGAACGGTGCGAAGCAAAGCGCAGTGCAACTGAGCCGCAAACTCAATATATGACAGAATTTACGAAAATCGAACGAGCGTGCCGATTGTTCATTGCTGACCATTCATTCACTTCCTTCCCCCTGAATATGCTAAAGTTGCACATTTTGTACGACGTCGATTGCCAATATTCTTGTTAGTGTAATTGTGGAGGAAATCTGACGTGTTTATTTCTTATCTGAATGCCGTAAGGCGTGAAACTTCCAATTCAGTTATCTCCACCTTTCCTCTTTTTATTTTTTTCATGTTTCCAGAAATGTGCACCAAATTACGAACAATTTCTCCTTGGTATGTAAAGACACATAAGTTGTTCAAATCCAATGACGTCATGTTTTTAATTATGCTCTTAAAAGGTCAGGAATGAACCAAAACATCCCCGCATAATACGTACAGACTTATTTTCCTCAGAGTGATGTCTTCGGATGTTTTGGGAGGTTGACAAAACATGCATTGAAGGGAACTCGAATGCAAGAGCAATTTATATCATTACAACGTGTAGTAAGAAACTTACTGTTTCCCAACTCATGTTTTTTTGAAAATTAATACAAACAACAAATTGAGTTTGACATTTCCCTTCCTCTTTAGCTCTAGAAAATCATCTTATATCTATATAAAAAACACTCCCTTTTTAATTATTTGTATCCTCCGTTTTACATTTGTTTAATGTAAAAATGTAAATCTGTGGACACTGCATGTGTGCTGTTTTCTACAAAAAGTACCCAAACCCTTTAAGATGAAAAAAACCTCTATGCATTACAATAAATAGTGCTGTGATTCCCAAGTACCTGTAAGAGTTACGCTACACAACTACAGGAATCTTCACCGTCCTGTAATATAGAATCAAGGACTTGGGTTACCAAATAAGACAAGACGTCTTGCCTTGGACGATAGTATACAGTATCCGTTCCTCGCCCGAGGTGCCACAGCCGCGACCGAGGCTAATAACGCAAGACGGGCGGACAGTAAGCCCAGCCTCACCCCCGGGGGAGCCTGACAAGCCGCTGCTAAGGCAGGTGAAACACCGGAGATGAAGGAGGGATCTATCGGCTGGCCAATGCCGTCACGGTTTGCCGTTCATTCACCTCGGAGGACTGTCTGGGACTAACAATTATCCCCCTTACTGCGGGAATGCACTGTGTCAACTTTGAACAACGAATGACGTGTACTTTTTCTTTTTGCAGATGAAATGTAATTCCAAAACCCAAAAAGATAAATTCGTAAAAATTGGGGATAATTATTATTTAAGGCACAAATGATTGGTTTTCTTCGATAAAGTATTTATTAAAGGCCCTGGACACTGTTGGTTAATACTAAGACAGATATTGGTGGCATAACAACTTGCTTGGTAACGGGCAACGGGAGCTGTTGATGTTACAAAACATTGTAAGAAACGGCTTTTTCTGAAGTAGCGTAATTTCTCTCTCAAATAATGAAAGCCTTTAATTATCAATCTCAAAGCGCACAAAGTAATGCAACACGGATGTTATTTCATTCATTATTCTTTTGTGAACTCGATAAACAATTGAGCCCACATTTTCACAGGTTTGTTTGTATGCATATGCCATATGTTTGGATACATCAGGTGAGAATACTGGTCTTAGACAGTTACCAAACGTGTCCAGTGCCTGCAGCTGAGAAATGATATTAGTTGCAAAACTTGTTTTGACTGTAAAGATTGGATAGAGCCCTACGTTTTTATTTACCCCTTTTGGCATTGGTCTTTAGAATGACTACATGATTTATTTGAAGTGTCCAAGGGAATCCACTCTTAATTAGACACATAATTACTAAGTGGTTTGAATTACAGATGTCTTTCTTACTCTTACTCTGCACGTAACCAACGATGTCTCCTGAATGGCAGCTTACATACATAACAAGTGCCCAATTTCAGAAAATAATATTGCTTGACACAATTCTTTGCTTAGCAACATTTTTATGGGGCCCAGTCTTTGAGGAGCACAAACAAAGCACTTGTTTCAGATAATGTTCATTATAACCGATCGAGGGACAATCGTAATCCAATAAACGAAACATAATCTGACTTAACGAATGGAAGGAGTGTGTGGGTAATTGACCGTGAAAAAACACCCCTGTACATGCGTCACGGTGTGGTCGCACTATCGGACGTGTGCGGGTGGAGCTGAAGTGGCCATGGGGCTATAAGCGGCGTCGCCCGGTTAGGAGAACGAGAGGGGCCTGGGCCAGGATGGAGTAGCCCTCGTGCGGTCCAAATTGCCGTGTTTTGAATGGTAAAAATGGGTCAATTGTCATTCCATCCATACGTCTCCTGTGAAGGTATTTGGCATAGAGGAGTTTGGGGGTTTGGTGAACTCTTTTCTCTGTGTAAAGAAAGTACCGGTACTTTCGAATTCAATGTTTAGGCGGACAGTATGGCATGTGTGTTTGTTTGCGTCTTTAAAGGAAACTACAACAACACCTGTGCAGAAAATTCTACATGAAAAAAAATCAAGATTTTGTTAGTAAAATCGTCATAACAGGGCCATATTATACGAGGAAATATACAAGCAACCGATACCAGGCCATCTCCAAGAATAAAAAACATTCAAATTTTTATATTAAATTTTTGTTTTCGGGAAGACATTTTTCATCTACATGGCCTCCGTTGTCCCCGGTCTGGCCTTAGTGCCCCTTCCAAAATATCCGATAGACTTTAAGATTTCCAAGTGGTAGTGCCCTTTGTAAAATGAAAATGGCCTTGTCCTTTCAAAGATGAAATTAACATGCCTTATTGTTTGGAAAATGACTCATGTGTAACATACACTGCAGTTTGATGACGCCAAGTCGCCTGTAAAAGCTACCCTGTGTGACAAGGTCCTAAAAGTATACACATTAAAGTAACAATTTATGGGTGCAATTTGGATTGTTACATTATATTTGCTATGGCTCTTGCAATTCCACCCCGAAATAAGTAATGAAGAGAGTAGTCCAATTTCGACTGTCGCATCAGTGTTTCCTCTTTTAAATCTTTGAACCTCAGGGTTAAAAGCTTTTGACAGTAAAGTCCCCGAAAAAAAGGGGCTTCCCGATGTCGAGTTTCACTCTTGCCATTAAACTCCCCGTGGACATGTGATAGCTGTCATGGGTCGAGCAGGCACTATAAGGACCTCGGGGGAGAGGGGATATTACTGGGAAAAAAAATGAGCCGATCGAATTAGATGTCACTAACGAGACATCAAAAGCGATGCCATAATAGAATTAATGGAACTACCGGGAAAAAAATCTATGGGAAACAGGTGGTTTAAAGATTTTCTAAAAGTGCAAGATCAAAGCCGAATTTCAAAAGCTTTTTTAATTTTTATTTAAGAGGGGGTTGATACCCCTGCTACACATGAATGTAAGCGTTTACAAGAATTGTGCTCTGAGAACCTAGACAGTAAAGGTGCTACATATCTCAATAAGAGACAGGATTCGATGCACAAAAAATAAGAAAGAAAACTGGAGTAAGAGACACCATGATGACAATAAAACAGGCTTAATTGAGAAACGCAGCCTATGTGATGATGAGGCAAGCATGCACATTGTTCGACCATAAGCATAAGTGCATTAATTAATTAATTAAGTATTGCTCTGTAATTATTGACTTACAAAAAGGCAAATTAGAAAAATTTTCATTTAGTCTTTATCTTTTCAAATCATTTATAGCAAAGAACACGCTACCAATAGTCAAGTGAACTTACGAAAAACAAATTTTCCAACCCATTGTGCGCATGAGCAGCTAGGGGCCCTCGACTCACAATCTTCCCCCAAGATCTATGATCACTGTTGCAAGCAAATTCCTGTGATTTCTTTAAACATTTGTGGAAATTGAAGGATAGATGTGCCTGGGAATTTTTGTTTCTCTTCGTTGTGTTCGAACCAAAAATGTGCACTTTTTAAAGGGTGCAAATTCATACAGGATCATATTGCTAATTAACACATACCAAAGCGTAGAGTGGTACTTTATTCGATACGTGTTTCGGGCAAGTTTGACAAAGATCATCTGTAGGTAAATAATATCCTCAACGAATGTATTGTACTTGGGTGAAACGTGGGTGAAAAGAACCATAGGTAACCTACTGTCATTTTAAAGGCACGAGAAACATTCGGGAATATTGTCAAAGACCAGTTTTCTCACTTACTAGGTGTATCCCAACATTATGCAGAAAATAACAAATCTGTGAAAGTTTTGATACAATTGGTCATCGAAGTTGCAAAAGAATATTGAAAGAAAAAACGCATTTGTTGTTTAAATTCATGCGCTTTCAAATGATTAAGAAATGGCTTCAGACCCGAAGTCCTCTAATAATTATTTGAGTGAGTATACATCTTTTTCAAAAACTACGTTTCTTCAGAGGGAGCTGTTTCTCAAAATGTTGTTTAGTATCAACAGCTTTTAATTGCTCGTTACCAAGTAAATTTGTATGCTTACTATTTGGGTGTAATTACCAACAGTGTCCAGTCCCTTTAAACACGGTCGGTGAAATGTAATAGACTCTTAAATGGGAGTTAATAATTACGTTATGCATGTGGCTAATGGATAAGCGATCGATGGGGGCTTGAACCACAATCTACTCCAAGGATTTCCACCACGCGAGCCGCAAAAGACTAGCACTGTCGTCCGTTTTGCATTTTATTCATATGGGATGTAATGTATATTTCATAATTTGGATGTATGATGATGAAAAATCAGTGCAGACTAGAACAATCTCGAGCTTCAGTTAGAAACTGCTTACAAAATATCGCAGAAAGTCTAACAGTTATTTGCACAGGGCATTTTTAAAGACAGTGGACACTATTGGTAATGGTCACTATTGGTCAAAGACCAGTCTTCTCACTTGGTGTATCTCAACATATGCATAACATAACAAACCTGTGAAAATTTGAGCTCAATTGGTCGTCGAAGTGCGAGATAATAATGAAAGAAAAAACACCTTTGTCACACGAAGTTGTGTGCGTTTAGATGGTTGATTTCGAGACCTCAAATTCTAAATCTGAGGTCTCGAAATCAAATTCGTGGAAAATATCTTCTTTCTAGAAAACTACCTCAGTTCAGAGGGTGCGGTTTCTCACAATGTTTTATACTATCAACCTCTCCCTATTACTCGTTACCCCAAGAAAGGTTTTATGATGATAATTATTTTGAGTAATTACCAATAGTGCCGTTAAAACAATAACCTCATAAAACGTTTTGCTTCATGGACTAACTACAAATCTTGGATCGTAACCTTTTAAACGCGATGTATATTTAAAGTAGTATTTATAATCTAATATCAAAAGCCTGTGTAAATACATTACAAATAAGTTGACTGGAATAACAAATATATATCAAAAATCTATGTTATAACACACTACATATCAATTAATATATTATCAAAGGCCCGTGTGAATTACACACAACAATTCAAATTGACGGTGTTAAAAATAACATATTAAAAATTCTATGTATCGATACATAACATATCAAAATTTACGACATTTACAAATTTACGACAGCTTCAAATAACATTTGCAGTTATTCCTAGCCCTGGCATTTAGCGTTCGGAGAGAGAAAGAGACAGCGATCGAGCCAGATAAAAAAAATATCACGATCGTAAATTGCTGCGGATAAAACACAATTATTTACTTAATATAGAACATGATTTAATGCAAGTCACGAAGCTCATTTTTTTATGGGGCAATTTTGATTATGTTGACTCGATCACGCTCGAGTAGTAATTGGGCAATTTACTATTCCATGTTTGGCCTTTAGGGTGGAATAAATGACAAACATAGCATATAGACTAGTCACGACCGACCCCAACCCCAACCAATTTCACTTGAGGGGAATCGTTTATCAAAAAACGTTTTCTTCATTGGTTTATTGCTAAAATCACATTGCAGCAAAAAGGGGGCTGATAACATGACCTTTACAATCTTTAAACACAAACGAAGTTGCGTTATTAAAATTCAGAAAATATGATACAAAAAATACAGAAATGCACATTAAAAAGTAATTACTTTTTACTAAGTAATTTTTAAAGGTCGTTAATTTTTGGAGTTATTACCAGTATAGCCTCCCTCTTTCTTCCAAGTAATCTTTTTGTTAAAGGCATATGCTGGGATCGCCAATATTGTGAATACTTGTCTTTGAGAATTACCAAACGTGTCCAGTCCCTTTAAAGAACTAGTACAGAAGCATGTGACTCCTCTAAACATATTCATGTGTGTTGTGTTGTGTTGTTAGTTGGCCTTCGAGAAAAACTCGAGGGTCGCGTCAAAATGTGGAGGCACTCTGAACATGACCTCTGATGACCCTTTACCGGTCCCCGAGGTCAAAGCTGAGTTGGCTCCACATCTTATGAGCCTTTATAGCATGGACAATTATTATGCTTGTAAGTTATAAAATGCCCAATTCCATCCATCTTTGGAGTTTATTTGCTGCACTGGCCGTGTAAACCCTTCCAACTTACCGTTTACGTGATGTAAAATCATACATCAAATTTGTTTTGATGGTTGAAACGTTGAGACCAATTCAGAACTGACCCCGCGGCAGTACCGTTAATTACGCTAAGTAGTAGTTCAGCCTATTTTCTATACCATCCGCCCTGGAAATAGTTAAAAGCAGGACAGTTCTTTTCAGAACTAAGAAGTCTCCCGAACCCCTGAACATCTACTCCTCGGCAGAATAAATGCAAGACAGTTCTCTAAGAACAAACTCTACCTGGCAAGTAGATACACACACGGTGGTGTTACCGCAAACCAAATATATACAAATACCTCACCATGAAGTGCCTCAAATCCTATATGGTTGTTGTTAAAACTAATTAGCGAAAAGTGTTAACAAATCAAATGCACAATACTCTCGGTTAGTGAAGCTTATCTGCTGGACTGGTTTTTGTAGCCCAAATAGCTCAACGAAGCTGGTGAGTCACTTTGATGAGTATTTGGCTCTCATTGGAATACTCTGCGTATTCATTGGATACCCTCGTCTAATGTGAAAAAACGCTATTACTTGTTCACATATTTCACCACAAACCAATGAGAATCCCTTTAAAGAAAACCTTCAAAATACTGGTTCGATATTCGACTACATGGATGATACATACAATCCAATGTAAGCAATGTTTTAAAGGAAGAGGCAACTTTTACAGCCAACCTGGAGGCAACCAACTGCAGTGCATGTTACAGGACCACTTTGGTAGCACACGAGTCAATTTTAAAACATTGTCTTACGATCCACAAAAGAAAAATGTTAACATTCAAATAGGAATGCCTATTCTTCTTGGAGATTGCCTGGAACTGGTTGCCCCTAAATTTCCTCGTGTGACGTGGCCCCGGATCGGACGAGTTATTCTATAAAAAGCGTTATGTAACCGTTTGTTATAAAATGCAAATGGTTGGAAAGATGTTTTAAAAGTAGAACACAATGATCCACACAAATTTTCCTCGAAATTGCGTGGTTTTCCTTTTCCTTTGCGAACTAACACGGTCGGCCATTTATGGGAGTCAAAAAGTTGGCTCCCATAAATGGCTGACCGTGTATTAAAGTCGACGAGGTAAAAGGAAAACCGTGCAATTTCGAGGCATGTTTGTGTGGATCATTGTTTTCCACTTTTACAATATCTCTCTTCCCATAAGCATTTTATAACAAACGAATACAAACGATTTTCAAAGAACAACTCGACCGATCCAAGGCAACGTGTTCCTTTAACCTTTACAAGGCTGCCTCCCACATGAACAAGGCTGTGCAGATAATACTGACCCAATTCATGCAGGGAGAGAACAATGGAGATTAAATTGAATCTACTCAGTAAAACCGCAGTAGCATTTTGTAATGTTTTGCAATCTCGTTTTTCCGGCCATCAAGTCTATTTTTAAAGGAACTAGGCACTATTGTTAAATACTCAAAATAGTTGTGAGCATGAAAGCTTAGATGGAGAGCTGTTGATAGTATACATTATTGTGAGAAATATGGCTCCCTCTGAAGTAACGTAGTTTTTGAAAAAGAGGTAATTTCTCACTCAAAAATTTGAGGTAATTTCTCACTCAAAAATTTGATTAATTTCATAATGCATCTGACAGCACACATGTACACTTGTTGAACAAGGGTGTTTTTACATTCATTATTCTCAACTTTGACCAGTAAAAAATTGATTAAAACAAATTTACAGATTTGCAGTCAATCGGCAGCCCGTGCGTTAATAAGATTAAAATCCGGGTTTTATCTGCAGCGTATTCGTTTGGTTTTTCATGCGTGACCTCGGTTTGAATATTTAAATAGTCCATAGGGCTTCTGAAATTCAGTCTTTTTTTTTGCCTTTTCTGAATAGTATTGACAGAAATTATGTAGCAGTGAATTGAAATGAAGAGCAAATCTGTCGTTTTGTATGAAACAAATCGGTGCAACTCAAATTTTAAAAAGATAAATTTGTACGTAAAAAAATCATTAAAAAAAATAAAAACAAGTCACAAAAACACGACAAATTTTCCCGTTATGATTGTCGGCAACAGTCCCCAAAAAGTATACATGGATAGATTATTTCATATTCTTCCTGGAAATGTTAAAGGAGACTGGATTGTAGCTAGTCCAGTCAGGATTTCCACCGGTAGTCCAAAACCCCCGTTACGAAAAAACAGCCATTAGACACCATGGTTGCTGCACGGCGTTTGGCTGACGATGACATCATCGATTGATATGGCAGCCTGATGTTTTTCGTTGGTATGGTGCCCCGACCGCCAAGCCAGCGTTAGTCAATAACAAAAGAACCTGTCTAGCATGAGCTGATCCTCATTCAGCTCATAGAAAACAGCTCACACAAACTTCCACATATTTACATAAAGCCCACCCAGTTTAAAGATAATGACAGTAAAAAACTCCCCTAAAATATTACTTGTTGAGGTGTTGTATTGTTTGAGAAATGAGTAAACAAAATTCACGAACATTATTTTAGTAGTACTACGGATTTAAGCAACTCTCCTGAAAACATTGCTCTGTGATTTCCACTTGTTTTCCACCAACAAAACTTTACGACTAAAGATGCTGAGACTTCTAGAGGTAAATAATATACTACATACATTTGTATTCATAGTTAGCAGGGATTCATGTCATGGCCAAACTAAATCTACAAAAGGTATCAAAACGCTAGAGCAAAATGTTGGTGTTTTGGAATTTAAATTGACAACAAACGAAATGTTGGGGGGTTGTATGCCAGATGGCTGATCAGCCAATGCAGCAGAACTTAAATCCTCATGAATTGCATAATCTGTTTCTATAAATTACCCGTCAAAGGCCGAGTGTATTAATTTTAATATTTCAAGCATTCACGGTTTAACCCTGAAATATTCAAGCTGTACTTATTAAGGCCAATCAACAGTTTATTTCCATGTTTACCCTAATTCCCCCAAATCCTTCCAGATCTAATGTTATAACTATGAGCTTATGCGAACCTGAGCCGCGGGCAATACTATACAGAGGGAAATCGGTTTGTCCTTTAATAATAGACAGTTTGGAGTGACAAGAATTCTCGACTGTTTGTATGAGCCATAATCTTTAAACCCGTCAAAACGATTTTGACATTATGTTATCACATCAGTGCTTTTAGTCTGCGTTATAACTGAATCACAAAATGCGCGATTACGGATCATTGTCACTCAAAATATCAATATATTAATGCGTTTGAGGTTTGTTGTAAAAAGCTCATTTTGGACGGGGATTGTATCTCTAAATTGATTGGATATATCCATTTAGTTAAACTAAACAAACTTGATAACATACAGGCGAGACTGACAATGAAATTGTCTGAAAATGCTTGATAATATTATAGATTGGATTTATTTTTTTATATTTTATATGCAAGTTGACAAACACACAAGGCCTGGAGGCCACTTCAAGGTGTGGGCTACAGTTGTTGTTATTTTTTCCAGAGGCCGTTGCCACCTAATCGTAGGGCTGGAACAGGGTTACCCCGTTTACAGTCCATACGGATTGATATTTCCAATATGTCCTTGTTGAATATTGAATTTTTACAATAATTCCATTAATTAATTAATTAATTAATTAATTAATTAATTCAGGTTGTGAAGCCAAGGACTTTATAGAAGCAAACCTAATCAATGTTTGTCTACTAGCCAAATGAACAATGGAGAGAAGACAAGGAAGGAAGTTTCAGTTAAGATAAGAGGAACAATAGCAAAATTGTTAAATAAAAAAACCACGATCAAACGGGACTTAAAACTAACATGTAGCGCCCAAAGCGGGATACGAACCGGTATCCCACCAGATGTGGAAGCCAAAGAGGTATCACTACGGTGGTCGAGAATGGTGTGCCACCCCGACCACCCTATGAACACCTGACATCAACATGTATACGTTGTAAATTACAGTGTATACTTTGTATAGTATTCCCAACTGAGGGTAAATTATGTCCTTGCTTGTTACGCAGTCTAAAGACCCTTCAGCAGAGTTGATTGAGAAGTAGCCATGGTAGGACGCCAGTGCCACCGACCTGGGCTAATTGAAAAGGTGGTTGACCCGACCATAGAGTAATGATCTGAAAAGAAAAGCCAATCCGATGATTCAGATGCTCGTTCTGATACATACAAAACATTATTAAAGGCAGTGTACATTATTGGTAATTACTCAAAATAATGATGATTAGCATAAAACCTTACTTGCTAACGAGTCATTGGGAGCTGTTGATAGTGTAAAACAATGTAGAAACGGCTCACTCTGTAGAAACGTAGTCGTGGCAAAACGTGGTCTGGAAGTACGAAACTCAAGACACTTATTTGTCATGGCCATGTCCATGTTGTTAATTTGTCCCTTTGTTTGCGTAAATGATAATTACCTTCGAAAATATGATTATCTTCATGGTTAGTAACCTGTACAGAATATGGGATTTGAGGCATTGCATGGTGAGGTATCAATTTATATTTTGTTTGCGGTATCACCATGTGTGTGTCTACTTGCCAGGTAGAAACCTACAGAATCCTTTTAACAAAACATTTATCTCTCTTCATAAACGGAAAAGAGATAGCCCTGGACGATGATAATTTTTTCGAAGGTGAATCTATTAATTAATTTTCAGGCATTTCCTTTTGCAATCGCAGGAGGGGGGTAAGTGGATGGGTAGTCGTTACCGAGGCCAAGTCAGCGTGACACGAAATACTAATCGGTCGGATGACCTCTCCAAGCTGAGGTCATTCAACAGTATTCTAATCGTTTAATGTCAACTCGGAGTTGCACGATCACGCTTCCCAATCTCAATTACTTCAGTCAAATGGAAATTTGTAGATACTTTGTATGCATACTATACTTTACCACTGATAATGTACTCTAATAGCGTGAATAATGTCTGGATTAATTATCCCCAGCCATAAAACGGTTACTTTACGGTTTGAGACAGCAGTGATGGCAAATACATTTTTTGGGGTATACAAACCCTTGTGGAATCATCTAATCACTACAGTGCTAAATAAATTAAATAATTAACACTTCTGAAATCATCGATTCTTTAAAGCAAGATATGTACTTTGATATAATTATAATGTAATGAGCAGCTGCAGTGCTTCTTACCCAGTAAGAGTGTCATCAATTTCCGATAACCACGGGTATAGCCTCTCTGGAAATATCCCGTGGAAAATTAGCATTAAACCATAGTGTGATTCCAAGGTTAAACACACCGAAATCTCTCCACCACATTATGCTTTCCCAACTTGGGAATCGTCCCAACTCGTTGAGCCAGTCCCAACTATAATTATGTGAGCCAGTCCCAACGGATGGTTAAAGACGTCTGGACTGCATTTTAGAAAACCTGTCTTGAAAAGTGGAATCAGAAAAGAGTAGAGACTAAACATTTCTCATCTATTTATACTTTTTTAAAAGGAAGTGTGAAAGCACCAAGGGAAAATTTGCTAAAATAACACACACAAAGGAAGATCAATATGTCCGTGTAAATTCGATCACACCCCTCAGAAAATACATGACCGTGAACGTAAGCTTGTCCATGTACGCAAGTAAAAGGTCACGGTACATCAATAACGGTGATCAGAATAAACTATATTCACAATAATATTTACAATTGAAATATTACTTATATAAACATACGTGTTACAGTTCCATCGTCTTTGTATCTTAAACTTATATCTGACGTTTTGACCCTAAGGCAGGGTCTTTCTCGAACGATAAAGACTCTGCTAGTGCTATTTTTTTTTTTTTTTTACTTCTTTTTTCATTTATACCCTAGGTCCTGTTGGTCCTGATTCCTGAGGCTTTAATATCCAATATGAATTTTTTTTTTTTTTAAATTGAAAATAATTGTTCCAAATACATAGGTGAAAATGACATAATTTATTTTCTAAAAACAAAACTAAAACAATCAGCATCCGCAGGAATGTTACTCTTTGGTTATAGTCAAACCAACGACACAGACATGTTAAAATATATTTATGAAATTAATTGTATAGTGTGTCTATCCACACATAAATACTGACATCACCAGACATGATATTAAACCGTTGGCGAAAAGTAGGAATCATTACAAGGGCAGACCTTAAGTACACATGATGTAAGCTTTAAAGACTTTTTCACGCTACATTCACAATTTTTCAGATCTTTTCAAATGCAAAACAAATCAGAAATCAGATCAAAAATAGCATAGGAACAATATCATACCCGTGCCACACATGTAACAAATAAACCAGTCTAAATACTGAATAGATATTATAGGTTTTAGAAATTGGATCAACAACAACTACTCTGCGTGACACCATTACGTGTTATAAAAAAAAATGGCACCCCCAACGGATTCGTTCATTGTGATGAATGTATGTAAAGCGAACAATGACTGGCAAAGGTTAGGAACGAAGCTTGCAGGTACGGCGGGGGCAAGGTTAATACGTCTAGTATCGTAAACCCAACACAACACACCCCAACCCACACCGGTCATTTTATAGAAAGGAATACGTACAACCTTCACATACAAAACACAATATTATAAGTATCGTATTTATATGACCATGTGAACTTTGTTTACAATAAGTGTGACCTTGTGAATTATTTAGGTACTCTGGCAGGCAAAATACTACACAGGTTCTATGGGAAAAGTGACATTTTGTGTCATAATTTCCACATAAATCTAAGAATTATGAAAGTAAAAGCAGGACAAGTTTTGATATAATTTATGGCCCTTTCATGACATGAACAGTTGATATGAATAAGACAAGGTAATCTCTCCGTGAAATATATATATTTTTTTGTTTTATTCCGTTGGGACGTGTATACATAATGCCTGCAGGAAGTCCAGGCTCTGTGGCTCTTTTGTAAACATGTGGTGTCACAGGTCACATCGTCTATATGAATCGAAGAAATGACGAAATTTCTATAACAATACTATCTGAATCCCATTTAATTCCCAATAGGATTCTATTTCGCCTATAGATCGGACTTTTTTGTAAGGGGAAATAGAATAAAAGATGCATTTTTAAATGATTTTTAGAGCGTGACGATACCAACAATAGTCATTTGGGTTATAGTACAATATTAGCACTATCGCCATTTCCCATGAGTATTGTGTTTACTGTCACCATGGTACGTTTTTGCCAAACCTAGCAACCTTTTGTGTTATTCGTTACTATATAAATAGTGTCAACAATATAACACAACATTTATTAGACCCTTAAGTTTCTAAATCTAAGCGCACATTCTGTATTTTCCTGCGCGGTGTGTGACTACGTTTGGATCATGAGACCTACTCCTTTTTACATGTAGCGCCATGTGATGGTTGACAAGGTGGGTTGACGCACATGCTGCTAATCAAACCATGCATGGGAGTTAGTGCTTTTCTCTACCGTGAATAATAACTAAGACCGTATCGGAATTGGTGGCTACAGCAACGGCTACGACTGTTGCTAAGGGTGTTGCTAAGGAAGTCATATACTTCAATGCACGATGACGCGGAAATAATATAGCCGTAGCCGCAGCTGTAGCCGCCAATTCGAACACCGCCTAATTTTGTTTAAAGATGGAAGTTGTTCAGAATTTTTGATACATGTACAGGGGGGTTGGGTACTATACATGTTTCCTACATCTGCCCTTAAACAAATTTCACAAGTACTTTCTACCCCCTAAAGCTGTCTGTTTGTAACAAATACAAATAATAAGACAAACATCTGCAGCTCGTGTTTCTGAATTGGACGCAAGACGAGAAGACAGACTCTGGAAACTCAAGCCGACTGGTCGCCATTGAAGAACAAGGGAAGAAATTCCATTGATGCGGGACAAGTAAGAAACTCTAGACAAGTTAACTATACGTTTGGAGCGTCTTCGAATACATGCACGATCTTTTAATGTCCCCAGGGTATAACCCTGCAGAAACATTATACAGGATTTAAGTTTCAACGCCACGTTTTGTCAAACGTCAATTTTGTCTTGACTGAGAACAAACCCACTGGGCATTCGATAGTCCTGATGGACTAAGAAACAAATTCTCAGAAGCTTTTTACTTTTTCCCTCCTACTTATTTGCTTGGGTTGTCTCATTTTCCTTGATGGAAAAAAAGTTTACTTGGCGTTCCGAAAGATAAAGCACAAATCAGAACTCTGACGAAATGTTGAGATCATGTTTCCTAATCCCTCACAACGGCCTGCCATGCCGTCGGGGAAATTACATCAAATTTACATATTTTACTTGAGACTCAAGAGAGTTGGTTAAAAAAAAAATCCAGCCACGATTTTACCATAGAGCAAATCGCAGGGAGTAGAGCAATTCGTAGGCAGTGGTTCACATTTACTTTCCAACACACACACGCGTATAAAGATGACTATATACATTCCCCCTTATTATATGCTTGTGGGTTGTCTCGCCTTTTTCCATGATAAAAAAAAGTATAGGCCTACTAGGCCTACTATGAAGCACAAACCAGCTAGCACCCTGACGAAATGTTGAGATCATGTTTCCTTATCCCTCACAAGGGCCTGCCATGCCTTGGAGGAAATTACATCAAATTTACATATTTCACTTGAGACTCAAGAGAGTTGTATACAAAAATTTAAAAAAAAAAAAAAAAAAAAAAAAAAAAAATCCACGATTTTACCGCCCAATGTTTTTAAGCACGTACAGACAGGCTGAAACAAAGTCGAGTACGCGTGCAATATGAATTCGTACACGGGAGCGAACTCCCCGAAGGACAGAACACTCGCGAGGGAGTAGCAATCGTAGGTAATGGTTCACATTTTTCTTTTTTTCACACACACGCGCGTATAAAGATCACAACATTTTACCCACCAACCAATTTGTTTTTACAAAATATGAAGGGCGTGCTCGTCATGTAACACACAAAATGATCAAGCTTTAAAGAGGTTGTTTTCGCAGCATGCCAAAACATGACAGCCTTATAAATTGATGGCAGATCTTTCCGCTCAGACAATGACATATTACGCATGTGTTTGCATTATTTAAGAGGGGAAATCGTATATGGATTGAAGTGGATGACAGTTGACGGTTTGGGGGGGGGGGGAGGGGATCGTTGTCATGATTCGGTTGTGATGCAAAGATGTTTATCATGTTTTTGAGTCTATCGAATAACTAGTCATGTTTAGTCAAATCCGATACATTAACATAAACCATAAATCACTCTTTCGAGGCACTTAAAGGGTAGCCTACGTACGTATACATTTAGTAACCATTTTTAAATAGGAATATGGCAATAACAACATTTTGTTAGAAACCTACAGCAGATTCCGATAGTAATGTTTGTCTTTATGCCCCAAAATTTGATTCTTAGAGTCGTTTATTTCACTTACGTTTCTTAAAGTGTGCATTATGGCTTAGTATAGGGGTTGATTTCCTGCGTGGACATCTGCGGATTTTTGGCGATATCTCAAAAACGCAACTACATTTTGAAATAATATTTTCCCATTTTAAATGGCTCAGTGACGATGGGTTATAGTGTTTGGAAGGGGTAGTACTGTTGGGAAGCGCTTTGAGTCGGTGTGTAGATCGCTATATAAAACCGACTATCTACTAATAGTATTAGTATTATCATTAGCTTTAATCTATGTGATTTTAAGCAATATGAACAATAGGTGGTTTGCGTGTAACAGTGGCATGCAGTTGAACAGTATTTTGACTCTTGGCCTAGCGTTTGGATAACGCACCTATATTAAGGAGGGACGCTGACAACTAATTTGGTGGCCCTTAATTTCAAGGACCGTGTTGAAATGATGTTCAATTATAGATTTTCCGGAGAAAGATAAATTATGATAAAACACAAAACTGTAATAAACAAGGTAAAAAACTGACATGTTTTCCTCCTTCACTTTATGAACTTGACATTTGACCGCCATCACACGTTGAGTGACCCAGCGGCCATTTTCTTCAGCCATGATTTACTTCAATATCCAAACACCTTTACGTGACGTATTATATGTGTGGATTTAAAATATATTTTGACTTATTATTATTTTTTATTTGGCAATTTCACATGAGAATAACAAATTACAACTAACTTATATACGAATAGGATAAAACTCTTAAAAAACATGTAGGACTACCTGCTTCGAATTCGAACTCTACGCGGTTATGAGAGGCAACAAAGAGTGAACCGGGAAAAACACTGCAATTTAATGAAATTGTACAAATTGCATAGATAAAATGAAGACTAAAACGAATTGCCCCTGGCCCCCCTTTTTATATTTTGAAAAGTAAAGCCAGTGTTTGAAATTCGAAACCGCTTCCTCACGGAGTCTAAAAATTAAACATCGCAGGTATTGCCTAAAGGCATTATGGACACGTTTGGTAAGTGTCAAAGAACAGTATATTCTCACTTGGTGTGTCCCAAATTATGCATCAAGCAACAGATGTGTGAAAATTTAAGCTCAATTGGTCATCGACGTGGCAAGGAAAAAGTTTTAAAAAACATTCTTGTTGAACAAAATTGTGTGCTTTCAGATGCATGAGAAAGGCTTCAGGACTGAACCTTTTCTCAGATTCAAATATCTTAGAGAGAAATTACGTCTTTCCATATTTCAGAGGGAACCGTTTCTCACAATGTTGTATCTATCAACAGCTCTCCATCTTGCTCACATACGCAAGTAAGTTTCTATGCTAATATACATTTTGAATTAACGGTCCAGGGGTGGATTTCACAAAGAATTAAGATTAGTCTTCTCTCGAGTTAGGAAGAGTTAGTCGTCCTAACTTAGGACTAGCTGTACGTTTTTGATATCTAGTATAGGACTAGTCCCAACTCTTTGTGAAATCGACCGCTGTGCCTTTAAGAGACATCGCCGTTTATTTTCTCCACAAAAGACTTGTTGTCGAGCGTTAATGGACGTCTGAGTAAGTGCAAGAACTCTCAAGTGAAACAAAGCCCGAAGCTACAACGAGATAATCGGATAAGACTATAGTCGCCGCCAACTTGTTCAAATACGAGTATTTTCTAGGGATGTCTCACACGACCACTTTGCCCGAGTGGGTAAAGATGTTGAAGTAGGCGTCGATTACGATACAACCTCAAACGAGTTGAAAGTGATGATTTTTGCCCTTCACTGCTTCCAAGCTTAAATGCTAATGATTTACCGTAAGGCCTCTCAGCAGCGCCATGGCGGAGAGGGCAAACAACTTCATGGGCGGCAGCCACAAGTGTGACCCAGAACAATAGCAAAGGTTGTTTAGCTTAGTGATATCAGGAATGCAACTGTAACATCACCAAAAAGTTGAAATTACAAATTTCAAATGGTTTTAAACAGGTTTTTTTTTTTCGAACTTGAAAGGCACAAGTGAGAATATAAAAATAGGAATTCAGCTGATCCGAGGAAAAAATGCACACATGTAATAAACATTATCTTGAGCGAGAACGGCGCCTATGGTTAGTGTGTATATTTGTTGTTATAGTATTAAATAAAATATTTAGTAAAAGATTAAAGAGTAAGAACACTGTAAAATAGGAATAACTATCATTCTATTGTCGCACTTTATCTTGATTCAAAAATAGAAATAAAATATTTGCAGCTGACATGAGCAAAACGAACGGAAACCTATTTTCAGGAAGTAATAATGTCGGCAAATGATATGACAAACCGGTTTGATTGTGCGGTATAATTACTAAGATTGGACAGACGGGACTTAACAATGCCTTTCGAATTTAACCCACAATTAACCGACTTATCTCATACAGAAAAACGAGAGATGTATTAATCATTTTGTTGAAATAAATTGCCCTAGGCATTATCAGCTTTTACAATATATTGCGGAATTGTGACCGGGATATTTGCATAGGCCCCGTTTAGCATGCAAATAAAAGATACCGTACATTATGTATTCGCACAACTATTCGGCTTTGCACACAATAACAAAAGAGTTATAAGTTGTACCTTTTTGTTGAAACAGACACGAGGGAAATCGTAGAGCGCTTCAAAATCAAGTGACAGTGGGTGCGTTCGTTCAGCTTCCCTGGGTCGACCCCGGTGTTTTTTTTCCAGGACGAACGTGGGTAATTATCTGCACACGTTCGTCCTGGGAAAAAAAACGCCACACACCGGGGACCCAGGGAAGCTAAACGAACGCACCCTATATAATACGGATACGTACGTTGCCTAGCAGTTAAGAGCACCGGACACATGCTCTTGTGTTTCTGATCAGCAGAGTGTGGGTTCGAGTTGCGGTCGTGACAAATGTATACTTGAGCAAGATCATTTAATAACCATAATTATATTGTCCTTCGGAAGGGACATTAAGTCATAATGGTCCCGTGTATCCGGATTGGAAGTGCGGTAATATCAAATAAGAACCAAGAACACTTATTGTGGAATAGGAAATCACAGCGCTTATAAAAATAGTTAGTACAGGAAGATAAATAAATAAATTAATGAAAAATCAATAGTAGGGGTTAACCCCCGGTGTTTGCGGTTCACGTAGCATCCACCCTTGCTCACAGGTTTGCCCAGGCTTGTGAGATAGGGTTAAGTTCACCTAGGGGGCATCCTTGGTTTCATTACCAGAAATATATAAGCGTCATCCCACACTAAGACAGCTATGACCGTTGGCTGCAGTTAAAGAAGGTGGCAGTTCATCCCACCAAACCCACAACCGAAGCCATCAATTCCGTCCAATCCATTTGGACGCAGTTTTCGAAAGTACATGTTTCGCGCTAATGTAATATTGTTTACACACGTTACTTCTTCATTTAAAGTGTCTTCGCGTGTCCGATCGAGTAAACAAAATTCAAAGAAAATCATGTCAGTTTGTACTGGATGGCTTCGTTCCACTTAGGGGTCTGCAATCTAAAGGACGAAGCGTCCCTGTAACGACGGTTCATGATAAAGTGCACTCCTGACAAAAATACACGCTCAATTAAACAAATTGGAAACAGGGAAACTCCTCCACGTTTAAAGGGTTTTGATACCTTTTGTATATCAAGTTTTGTGCCATGACATGAGTGAATGTGAATGAATATTTATGAACTGCTATAATTTACATGTAGCAATGGAATAGATATATGTATGTATGAGCTTACATCAGTGCCATTGTGGGGTATTTTTTTTTAATGGAACAATGGTCCCCACAAGACCATTCTTTTTTTAAATTTTACCACAAAAGAGATTAGGTGAAAGGCAGGTTTGGGTAAACCACAGAGCCAATCACATGCCACATGTTCTTTTTAAAGGGAAGGTACACGTTTGGTAATTACTCATAACAAATATTAACTTAAAATCTGACTTGGTAACGAGCATTGGAGAGCTGTTTATAGTATAAAACATTGTGAGAACGACTCCCTCTGAAGTAACGTAGTTTTTAAGAAAGGGGTAATTTCTCACTAAAATAATAAAAACAAATTCCAGCTAGAAGTCTTTTATTCTGTAAGCACACAAATTCGTCAAACAAGGGTGTTTTTTTCTTTCGTCATTTTCTCGCAACTTTGATGACCGATTGAGCCCAAATTTTCACAGACTTGATATTTTATGCTTATGTTGGGATACACCAAGTGAGAACACTGGTCTTTGACAATTACCAAACGTGTACAGTGCCTTTAAAGGTCAAGTTCAGGACATGACCTTATTTGGCTTTTTGGTTATCTGAATGGGTCCAATGTTGCGATTAAAAGTGTTCTTCCCGATGCATGACTTTGCACGGGCCCAATAGTGGCAGATTAAGCTAGTTGTACGTGTGCCTCGTGAAAAATATATAATAAACATAGTCTACTATTTTGTTGATGTTGAGCCTGATCGGTGGCCGCCCAGTCCCCAAGGAAATTACTCTAAGCCCCCGCAGCAAAATGACTTTCCAGGTCCGCCCCTGAGTAAAGTATATTGCCCCATCACGATTCAACGATGTTTGCCTTTCAAAAAAATAGAAAACCCGTGCGTGCTTGATATTAGTTCTGCTATACTACGACGGCTTTGCTTTCTTCAAAACAATTTTGCATGTGATGTTGTTGTGGGGTTTCTGGACAAATATCTGCGTCCGTTGAACACTATTGACATTGTGTCAAACTTGACAAATGATTCGAGGTCTGCGCTCGCTGCCGGGTGATTCATCAGGTACGTCGGATAGACGTGGAATCGCAGTCCATGACAGAGAAGTCCAAAGGCAGGGTAATCATACATTAATATGACGTTTATTCCGTACTCTTTTTGGAAATAAGCGATCATGGGATGATACAAAAATATGTCTCTCATCCCATTTTGTTAATGTTTCACTTATGGATAGGCACCATACCTAATCAAATATTGGGTTTGTCTTGTTGGGAACTAATTAAATATTAGAATGTATCAGTACATAAAAAAGTCACACAATCAATTAAAGGCAGTGGACACTATTGGTAATTACTCAAAATAACTGCTCGCATAAAACCCTACTCGGTGACGAGTAACATTGTGAGAAACAGCGCTCTCTGAAGTAACGTCGTTTTCGAGGAAGAAGTTATTTTCCTCAAATTTGATTTTGAGACCTCAGATTTAGAATTTGAGGTCTCGAAATCAAGCATCTGAAAGCACCCAACTTCTTGTGACAAGGGTGTTTTTTTTGTTTGTTTTTTCATTCATATCTCGCAACTTCAACGACCAATTGAGCTCAAATTTTCACAGGTTTGTTATTTTATGTATATGTTGAGATACACCAAGTGAGAAGACTGGTCTTTGACAATTACCATAGTGTCCACTGCCTTTAAGGTGCATAGTATACACAATTAATATAGTGTGAAAGCAAATAACAAATAACCAACTAGGAATGAACTAAGTACAAGAAAGGCTCGGGAGCATGAGGCTGTTGTAGAAAACAGCCTATTATATACAGGCAAAAAACAGCGTATCACGAGACCCTTATTTTGAGTATTTACCAATATTGTCATGTGCCTTTAAAACAAGTCAGGAATACATGGTTAATTGGGGATACATTTTACAATCTCCTTACTGTAATAATAGCTCTAATCATCATTAGGCCGAGTAAAAAAAAAAATGTTTCGCGTCCGGGTTAAAAAAGAAAAAAAAAGAGGGCCTTTTTATTTTTTATTTTTTTATTTGTTAAAATGTCAAATATCCAATTCTTTTCCTACTGCTGAAATACACAAAACATATATGAAACAATTAAGTCGAGACATTCAGACAAGACATTCAGATTATTTTTGCTGAGACGGGGACGCTAAACATCTTTTTTAACTTGGCCTTATCATGATCATGATCTTCAATCACTCATAACTGCCATTTAGATTGGTTCTTCCAAACTAGCCAAGCAATTATTATGAATATTTCTACTGGTATTCTTGCTACTTATAGTCTAATCACTCCCGAGTAATAACCACAAGTGGCTTTGCGTTATATTGCACCGTAGTAAGCGTGAGGGGCACGGCGGTTTATTCTCGACGTTTCGACACGTTAACATTCATTTATCGGTGCTTTATGTATAGGCCTACCTCTGTGAATTTATATTATTGTTTAGTACAGTCACATTTCTAAAGAAGCTCTATATTGCACCAATGGTTTAAAGGGAAGGTTGGTAATCTTACCTAAAGTCAATGGCAATATTATAGTCTTACTTAGTTAGAAGTATAACATCTTTCGATAGCATAAAGCATGCCGAGAGCCATTCTACTTCGGAAGCAATGTCTCTGTAAGGTTGTGCTTTCTATTACCACTCTGGATCTCAAAGTTGCGAGCTTTTTAAATGAATTCACAGGTTTGTTTTATCGAATGTATCTATACTTTTACGGGATTACAATTATCGAATGACTACAAAAGGCACTGGACACTATTGGTAATTGTCAAAGACTAGCCTTCACAGTGTTGGTGTATCTCAACATAAACATAAAATATCAAACTTGCGAAAATTTGAGCCTAATCGGTCATCGAACTTGCGAGACAATAATGAAAAAAAAAAACACCCTTGTCACACGAAGTTGTGTTCGTTTAGATGGTTGATTTCGAGACCTCGAGTTCTAAATCTGAGGTCTCGAAATCAAATTCGTGGAAAATTACTTCTGTCTCGAAAACTATGGCACTTCAGAGGGAGCCGTTTCTCACAATGTTTTATACCATGAACCTCTCCCCATTACTCGTCACCAACAAAGGTTTTATGATAATAATTATTTTGAGTAATTACCAATAGTGTCCACTGTCTTTAAAGGGCGACTCAATCTTGGAACAGTGTCTGTTGATATTGTTGGTGTTTGTTTAAGGGGTCATGGTAATACTGTATAAAACAAATTGCCGTATTTCTTAATATTAAACTGTTGACGTACCTTGCTGGTCATAATGTACTTATTTATGAACAAGCGTAATTGACATAAACCTCATGCGCGATGCAGCTTTGCAGTGTACACGTGGACCTATATGTATTTCAGTCGTCATGGAAGCGCTTAGTGTGTTCTTCACGCTGGTTTGACTTTGTGTGTCAGTGCCCGAAGTGTAATTGAAAGATATTGAATTGTCGTTGTAAAAAAACAAAACAAAATTAGGAGCAAAGCCCGGTTCATACTTCATACGAATGCGATACGAATGTTGACGTCCACTGCTGTTTTTTTTTTTTTTTGCAGAAGACGTTTCGCAGGACTTTACAGCACACATGTCAACTGATGCAAATTATTTATTGCGAATTTGTGACGTCAACCTTCGTATTGCATTCAAATTTGTAGGAGGTATGAACTACTAAGTACGCACAATTTCATAGGTATCAAAACTTAAGAAGCGTAAAGCTTAGATGACTCTTTTTTTCAGAATTATAATTAACTCACCTTTAATGGCGGGATAATGTTTAAGAAGTGAACAATAACGGTTGCCGTCAGACGCATTTGAAATCGAGTAAAAGACCTTTAGCGAACCATGTCGCCTCTACAGAGGTATTAGTACAGCTCGTTACATCGTAAACCAACATTTAGAAGCTACCATTTTTATTTTTATTTCCTATTGATATTGTTGTTTTCCTAACTGTCGTCAGTATTTATAGTCTTTTTACCTGAGTGCTGACATGAGAACTATATCAAATATCGAGTTATAAACCACAAGGAAAAACTGACTGAGATATGTTCTTTACGATGGCATCGTAAAGAAGAAGCCGCAGAACATAAATTATGATTGCATTTTCTATACATCTTGTTATAATTACCGTCGGTAGGCCTATAGTATTTTTTTTATGCGAGTGTTGACATGATAATTATTTCTAATATCGAGTTATAAACCACAAGAAAAACTGGCTGTTCATTATTTTATGATGAAATCCCAAATCTTCTTACGTTAAAAAAGACGTTCTAAGTGACTAGGTAAAGCTGTGAATATTTTACTACTGTACTGGCTATACGCTTTTAACAATAATCAGCAGCTCCCCAGTGATTTTCACCAAGGTCAATAACTAATTGGTAATTAATTTGTGGAGTATAATTGCTAAAAGTACACACTGCCTCTACAGGCACTGAACTTCTTTTTGGTAATTGTCAACTGTTTATAGATATATGTTTATAGATCTCTATGTATTTTAGTGGTTATTTCAATGTGTAAACTTGTTTTTAGTCACGCAAAACCAAAATGCATTTCACTTTTTTATTTTATTTTACATGTGACAACAAAAAAACATTAAATAATAATCCTCACTTGGTGTATCCCAACGTATGCATGGTGAAACAGAACTGTGAAAATTAATTTTGACTGCATTGGTCATCAAAGTTGCAAGAGAATAATGGCAGAAAAAAATCCTTGTTGCACATAAATTTATGCTTTCGGATGCCCAATAAAAGGCTTCGCATGCCTGGAGTATTTTAATATTATTCTACACGGTTGCAACCTGGGCCCAATTTCATAGAGCTGCGTAAGCACAAAAGTTTGCTTAAGCAAAAAAATCCTTGCTTAGTAAAATCAGATTACCAGCCAAGACTCCACTCAATTGTTATGCTAAGTAAACAACAGCTAAATACCAGTCACAAGCAATGCATATGGCATGACATTTTTGCCAGTAACTTATGACAAATAAGTGAGCTATTTGCGTGCGTGCTTAAGCTGCTTCAATGTAGGGTCTACATACATATATGTACGTTAGTTCTTGTACGACGTTTATGTGCTTGTCGTCACATAGATTTTTTTCAGACATACATGCAAGGTGTCTGAGTGTAGAGCACCAAGGAAAGATCATTACAATCGATACGTTAAAAGGGCAACACATCAACATAAAGTAGAATTTAAAAGAAATAATATAATTGTCTGATTTGTCAAAGAGGTTTGGTTGTACAATTAGAAACTCCAAGGTTCGGGAATAAATTATTTTACGAGCGATATTCATGCAGGTTTTACAATTGTTTGTTATTGCACAAAAGGATTCGGGCTCGTATAAATGTGTTACGGTTTGCTTTTGCAGTAAAGAAGGTTTTCAAAATGTCAAACAGGAACTGTGCTTTCCTGTACAGTAAGATTAAAAGGTGAAACAGGAACTGTGTTTGCTTTTACATTAAGATTCGAAAGGTGAAACAGGAACCGAGAAAGTGGAATACAAGTTGGAGAGGATGTCAACAATAGGGTCAAAATGATCAACCGGATTATTTGGTACAGAAAGGTGCCATGACCTTGATGTAAAATAGTGCGTTAGATTACAAGGAAACGATAAAAGAAACAAGCATGTTTTGACGAGAGTCAACAACATTTCAATGGCACAAACGAAAAAGCAATCGTAACTTTTATTTGACGAGACTGATTTACAGGGAGAGCATTTCTTAAAACCCATGAATGTGATGCCTCTATATATAACCCTGTTTACACTAGATCCAGGGACCAATTTCATAAACCTGCTTCAGCAGCGAGTTGTGGTTCACAAGATGATGTGGCGCAATATGCTGCTAATCAAAGAATGAACACCGAGGCGAACTCAAGTTCTATTTTCGATAAATGCACTGGGTTATTTTACGTGCGGTACACAACACACGGGTCCAACAGCTTTACGTCCCATCTGAAGGACGAAACACGTACTCGTGGTTACAAGTGTCTTGCTTAAGGACACAGGTGTCACATGTGTCACGAATGGGACTCGAACCCACACTCTGCTAACCAAAAACACAAGAGTTTGAATCCGGTGCTCTTATCCGATACGCCATGACACGCCTAAAAAGATGATGAAGACACTGGCAACGGAAGAGTGCAGAAAGCAACTCATCGTAAACTACGTGACTGTAATACCTCACCGGACATATTATACGCGATCTTGAAATTCAATTAACAGAGTAGGTAAAAAAAAAATTGAAGTTGATCGCCACTGATCACTTCTTCCAGGAACCTCATAAATAGATGATATTCACTTCCTGTGAAATCCCATGTTTTATTTGCATCTAGAAACAATTATTGGTTCTTCTTTTTCCCGCTTGTCTTGAAATGCGACTCCTGTGATCATTACTGGTAACCTCCCTTGAGATTTTGTTTAGCCACGGCTCAGTGGAACAAGAAAATTATTTTTGGTGCTCGTTTACTGATGATATACTGCACAACAACACTGTGCTGACGTGTTGAATGGAGTCTATATATTGATTCGATATGACTTCGGAAACCATTTTTGTGCGTTATCGTATTGTTGTTTAAATCAATTCAATCAACGTACGATGACATAGCAGGCATGTAGCTTTTTCGATTTGTTTTGTCTTCTAAGAACAGAGACAAGCTACTTTTATCTAGATCGTATAGAAGATACCTTTCACCCCAAAAAACAATAAACAAAATTAATAAATAAAACAATAAATTAATAACCAAAGCACTAAAAGTAAAATAATAAAGACACAATAACATTACAATCAATATCCCAAATTATTTCGACACAATTGTTTCCTCTTGAAAACAAGAGCCCCCGACCCCCCCCCCACAAAAACAAACATTAAAAATAAAAATAGAATAACAAAAACTGTTGATCATTAATTAACTAAATACAAAAATAAGTCATCAACAGAATTCGAAGCACACAATAAATATACAGTGTGGTGTACCATTAAGCCCCACGTTCGAACACCAAATACTCGTTTTAACATAAGCAATACTATCAGCCCATTTAGCAAACGATTTACACAGCAGCCCTACACAACACCACAGCACACAAGATGCACCCTTCACCTTGCAGAAATCAAAACAAACCTAGATTCGCCGTGGGGGTTACCCTATAACACCACCCTTGTGGACAAGTCCTTACGTTTTCGTCGCGGCGATGACAAAAAACGGCTCTCTCGTGAGTCTATTGCGACTTTTTAAGTCAATTCTACCAATCCTGTAAAATAACTTTCAACTTAAAATTTCGATCTGAAAAAAGATTCCCGCCCTGCGGGTTTGAAACGTACGAGCACGGTGACCACTCTCGTCTAACCTCACGAATTGTTTTGAATATTCATTTGGGGGAAGTTATTATGGATTGTTCCTCGTGATGTAATGCGCTAGAAACATGACATAATAACAAAATCATTAAAGGCAGTAGACACTATTGGTAATTGCTCAAAATAATTATTATCATAAAACCTTTCTTGGTGACGAGTAATAAGAAGAGGTTGATGGTATAAAACAGTGTGAGAAACGGCTCCCTCTGAAGTGCCATAGTTTTCGAGAAAGAAGAAATTTTCCACGAATTTGATTTCGAGACCTCATATTAAGAACTTGAGGTCTCGAAATCAACCATCTAAACTAAACGCACACAACTTCGTGTGACAAGGGTTTTTTTTTTCTTCATTATTATCTCGCAAGTTCGATGACCGATTGCGCTCATATTTGCACAGGTTTGTTATTTTATGCATATGTTGAGATACACCAACTGTGAAGGCTATTCTTTGACAATTACCAATAGTGTACACTGCCTTCAAAAGGCATCTCCTTGGTGTCGAGTAAGATGTTCTCCATAGGCCAACACAGTTACTGGGGTTGATAGTTGGTGCCTAAATAAGGTGGGAGACTCCGTCGGTTACTCAAAAGTCTGATCCGTGAGCCAAATGATCTATACACGTGAAATAATAGTACCATCATTACAATTCGGACACGCAGTTGTACATGTTTGTCAACTGCCACGCATAGTTTCACGCCAGTTATGTCAACACGAAACAAAAAATATAACGCAAACTTCACTCATTAAAAGTGTGATAACATGGAATATAGTACACTTATCTTTGCACAGTTTCACGCAAAGCGAGCGTTGCTTCACGCATTGAGGCATTGTGAACGTGGCTACTCGTTTGCTTCGTGATTCAAGCACTATGGCCTGCTCACGCAACATCAAGTGTGACGCACCACGCTACATCCCCAAGTGTGATCGTGGCACAAGTGTAACTCGTGATAACCAATTCACTAAAAATCCCTAATCATTACTTACAATCCCCTTACATTTCATGCATAAGTTTTGTAAAACCTATAAAAATCAACCGACGTTGATTAGGGCCTACATGTAAAGTGAAAGCATAGTTTTCAGGAAGTGATGGGTCACTATTTCAAATGACAACCAAACAAATCCCCCAAAACACACCTGTAAACATTTCCTCGAAAGGGTTTATACAAATAAGCTAAACAAATTAATACAAAGGCCGGTGCAGCATGATTTCTCTCATTTTACAACTCTTTTTCAGGAGAACAAAACAGGCGGAGAAAATGTTTAGAAATAATATTTACTTTGTCAAGTCATGCTCAATCTATTCACCGAACACCATGACAAGTAAAATTCACCAAAAAATTATTGATTCAATTTAAATAAATTGACGAAAATAATGTATACAATACTATATACTTATTAAATCGTTTTGTGCTGCCGTTTTTAAAAAGATGTTGTCTCTTTAAATGCACTGGACACTATTGGTAATTACAACAACAACAAAATTAGTTCAAAAACCTAACTTGGTATAAAACGAGCAATAAAGAGCTGTTTAAAAAAAATTGTAAATGTGAGCGGCTCCCACTGAAGCAACGTAGTTTTTAAATGTGAGGTAATTTTTCACTCAGTATTACAATATTTTAGGCCTGAGCTGAGAGCCTTTTATACTAGGAATCTAAAAATCATACAGATTTGTTGTCTAACCTTTAATATTCTCTTGCAACTTTGATGACCAATGAAGTCCAAATTTTCACAAATGTGTCATTGTATGCATGTTGGGATATACCAAGTGAGATATTACTGATCTTTGGCAATTACCAAACGTGTCCAGTTGACCTCCTCAAAGACTTGTCGAGAGGGAAATGGTAAATAAATTAACAGACTCACCTTGAAGGATACACAACGACAACCACTTGTAGTAGCATGCAAAGGGATCCATGCTTTTAGACACGGCGAACAACCCCTGTGGTTTTACAACAACGTGGGACAACTCCTGTATCAAAACTTGACTCCAACTGTATGCTACTTCCTGGTAGAGAACTCGTTGGCTTTTCTCTATGGGTTTTCCACTTCAAAACATACCACCACGAGTTTAACAGCACTAGAAGTTGTGTGGGTGACGATCCAATTCAAACAGTGCGCTTGTTATTCCAAGGTTGAGCAAGCTGGGTCTCTGACGACGTTCATTCCCCCGTTCACTTTGCAGCTGACAGTTCCATTAATTTCACAGTGGTGCTTAGAAACAAGTAGCTACATTTGTATGACATCCTTATGTCGAGGTAAAATCATCACCAAGGAAGTAGTGGTTCACGAAGCGAAGACTGCATTGTAAACCCTTTGCAAAGCCTGTTTAGGTTACAATAATTTAATATTTCTGGTTTGACAACGGTAGACAAGGTTTGTGGTTGGGTATTACTGCACTCACACTACTCTACATGTGGCAATCGGTACGGATCCATAACAGGTACCTGTCCCTCCTTGCTGTCATTAGCAACGATGCGGAACATGTACCGTGTACAACGACACACAATGACCCCTTCACACACTGGAAAAGTTCTCTGCCACTCTCACTTGCTTCGGGCCTAGGTGCTTTCTACGTCAACCACATGCAAACTGTGTAGTAACCAACACACGACCGGCGCAATCACTGACTCAAACCCATGGAGGTGAGACCTCGAACGAACCGTGTCATTTATCCAATTGCACGGTCTGCCTGATGAGTCTAACAGTCACACAAATCAGTTGTCTAAAAAATAATATGAAGAGCACCCACAATCAATTGACGAGATCTCGCGGCGTTTCGACTATACCATTTTTATGTAGTGCAAGTGCAAGTTCAGTGACTGTTTAGCGTGCAATTTTCCTTGTGGCTCTGGACATACGTTTCACTAGCAGCGCAACGACGTATGCTGTGTTGACAAGTGTTGTGACATGCATTGTTCAGACATCTTTCCGGGTTGTGTGTGACCGAATTGAACGAGTTCAAATCAAGTTGGTCTCCCTCTGCCAGAAAAAGGCACAATCGCTATAGGAAGTACATGTACATATATGACTTGGTGTGTTTTTAAGCTATTTCGCTGTTGTAGGTTTTACTTGGTTCTGTACTAGTTTATTCTATAATTTAACGTTTAAATTGCTTGTCCGTTTTAGCTCTTTTTCAAAAAATGTGTTTAATCCAGTATTTATTCATTGTAAAGCGCTTTGGGGTTTCCTTTAGGTTTAAGGCGCTATATAAGTTATAATATGTTGTATCAAATAAAAAACCATAAGGAAAACTGACTGGGTACATTTTTAAAGTCACCTGGAAGTGGTATTTTTTCAAAATAAAGCTTTTGTCACTAATATATGTGTTTTGATGAGTGGAATGTGAATAAACACTTAACTAAGGTTTTAAAAAATCAGTTCTTATGTTATTTACAAATTTAAGAGTAGACCCCGACCCGAGAGGGCACTGTTCGTGACGTCAATCGAGGCAGACTTTGCCTGTAATGCGTAGAGTAAACACAATTGCAAAGTACATGTACGGACCAAGTCGTGAGTTTGTACGTTTCAACAAAAATGAAAAAATGTTTTTTTTTCCCGCAATGCCGACCAGGTGTATTGCTGCTGAATACAGAAAAACACTTTTTGAAATGTACCAACCCACGACTTGGACGTACATGTACTTTGCAGGTGTGTTTACTATACGCATTGCAGGCAAAGTCTGCCTTGATTGACGTCACAAAAGGGGTAGGCGGAGTCAGCCCCCAAAACAACCTTATATATTTTTTTAACATTTAAATCGTGACAAACAATTACAAAAAAAAAGTGTTTTATTGTTCGTAAGCATATACTCTTATGTTTGAAAAAAAATATATATTTCCAGGTAACTTTAAATGATTTTGGGTTGAACAAAGAAAACAATTGTTATTATTATTATTTGTACTTGCAAGAGCTCCACTGTACGATCATTGCATGATAAGCGATATGAGGTATTTACAGGATGTTTTGTACGGTTTAATATCTGATCGATCCAAGTTTAATTAAATTAATATTTTGCACGTTGATTCCAACCAGCTGTTCTTATAATAATATAATAAGAAGTATTTTTGTAGAATGCTTTGTTTCATATAAATCCCAGGTGACGAGACTCACACCTCACCAGATACACTAGTTTGATGCTTAGACCTAAATTACTCATGACACTTTCGGTAAACATTTTGTTCAAATGCCCACACTTCGTGTATCACAACTTATATACAAAATAACAAACCTTTGAAAATTTCGGCTCAATCGGTCATCGGAGTCGGGAGAAAATAACGGGAAAACCCACCCTTGTTCCCGCACGTTTCGCCGTGTCATGGCATGATTATGTTTAAAATAAATCCGTAATTCTCGATATCGAGAATTGATAGTGTTTTAATGTTTTCTCAAAAAGTAATGCATTTCATGGATCAATATCTCAAGAGAAGTATTTCACCAATACCTTCTGTAAACCCTGTAAGTTATCTGTGAACTTTTGATTTTGTTTTTCTGTACCGAAAATGTCCATTGACTTTAAAGCTCTACATCTATCTTTTTCTTTTCCCTTCGCCTTTATTTAACGTTTGTCGTCGCTCCTAAAATTTGATGTCAATAAACCCTTTTGGTAAGAAGCCTACTGCAGCTTTCGAAAGTATAAAGCATTATGAGAAACATTTTACTTCCATGTAAGGTATAAATGTAACAGTTTTTATGCCCCAAAATGTGCTCTGGGAAGCTGTCTACGCTAAACGTAGGCCAACTGACAACCCTACCACCACAATAAACAGAGTAAAAATCGTGCTGTTGCTTTGCACAAACATCTATAAATCTTTATTTATCTGCGTGATTGACAACCTTGCTCCTTGGATATAAAACAAGTTAACAATTGCAATTCAGGTACATCTTTGTGATTTTGTCAATGATTGAAGACAGTTTTCCGCTCTATAGAAGCCCAAACACCAAGCCATATCTCGTAAAAAGGTAGTACAAGATTCCCTTGAATTCACAGAGAATGGCCGGCTGAAATGGGCAGTGTTGCAAAGACAAGCTATTCCACATGCCTGCTAGTCCAAACATTAATGGTTGTTTGCTGTCGTTAACACGGTCTAGTCCCGCCCCTTCCACCACTTCGCTAGCCAGGCGTGTTGTAATTTATAAGCCCAAATTCACCGAGCGCCTCCATCCAGAATTGACCTTTCTATTATAACTAGATATCTTTTTCTACAACTGGGTAACACGCGGCGCTTGTTTCCATGAAAGGATATAAATCTAATAATTCAGTAAACAAAACCAAGGGACACAGTATCGCTTAGTTGACCAATGGAGGATTTTTTTTTCTGTCATGGTTACCGGGCAGCATTTTTTTGTTATGGACATCAAAATTGCCACGGTCGTAATGATTTTCAATTGGGAATTTATTTTCTTCATAATCGATTTAAAAAGGGGAGTTCTGAAGAAGTACAAAAAGCAAAGGATTTTTTTTGAGAATGCCAATTCTTTATACTACAGGAAAAGAAAAGGGAACGTCACAAACAGTTCGTCCTTCAAACAGAATGAGATGAAAATGTTGCGAATGTTCATAGAGGTGCACGTTTACCATGGTAACCGTTGCTAGGCGCTGCCATAATTACATTATTTTGTGCTTTATTTTTTTGAGTAATTCTCTCTTAGTATGAGCATATTTTTTGGTTAGATCTGATGTCAAAACATGAATGTAATAAAAACTGAGTCCACAAATAAATGTTTCGATGCGTGTGTATTAGTTGTGTGTCTGGTGTGAGCCCTTGGTCTATCTCAATCGTTTCAGAAGTGGCCAGAGCCGTAACGCACAATTCCTTCACAGTTTCAGCGGAAGAAGCTCACTCTGTGTCAGTGTGGAAGACCACAAACCATTAACTAAATCATTTTGTGACAAGTGGTCAACCGAGTGATGTTGGTGGTTATGAGAAGAACCAGTAGTTGAAAATTGTCTTCAGGAGGCTGTTGCTGCATGCTGCTGAACCAATTGTCTTCAGGAGGCTGTTGCTGCATGCTGCTGAACCAATTGTCTTCAGGAGGCTGTTGCTGCATGCTGCTGAACCAATTGTCTTCAGGAGGCTGTTGCTGCATGCTGCTGAACCAATTGTCTTCAACAGGAGGCTGTTGCTGCATGCTGCTGAACCGTTCAACTCTTGCCTTTGGGCTCACGCTTACAAGCTTAGCTCCTAGTGGTGAGCCCCCCCCCCCCTCCCCCCGCTGTCTCATACAAATGTGAACAATCCAAAACTGGCTTAAAAGTATTATTCTGGACATGTAATGTACATGTATATAGTTTTGCCTGTATTGCAATTTTACTGTGGACACAATCAACCTTGAAACCTTGAAAACCTTGCAATACAATCAACGTATTTTTTTTTAAAGGATCAAAAAGGTGTTTCATAACAATTTAAGTTCAAACTACACAATTATGACTTGCGATTTAATCCTCTTTAAAGTACACTCATCATGTGGCCCTTAAATTTACTTAAATATTCTGTTTTTGGTACATGGAAAGCGGGTACGAGTCGTAAGAAGTTGTACATCACCTTTCACTTCTACCGGCGGATATTATTACTGACCAGCTTAGATGACTCTTAGTCGCCAGTAGAGGTCGCTACTTAATTTAATTGTTGAATGACTGAAAACGGCAAACTGATCACGTGAGGGCGGTATTCATCAACACATGGCTGGCTGGTGGGATAAAGCAAAAGAGATAAAGTTTATGTCACTCAATTTGCCATTGTTCGCTTAAATGAGACAAATTCTCATAAGAAGTGAAGAAGAGGAACCCTGACAAACTGATGCAAAATGAATGAGGTTAAACCATGCGCAGCCTTTTCTGTAAGTCCAGCATTTTGTTATCTGTTGTTATTGGATGTTTTCCTTGCAATGCATTTTACGTAAATCCTTGTTTGTTTAGATGATCTTCACAAACGAGGGAACTCGGCAAAGCACACACAACAGCCAATCTCTCTCGAAACTTTGGATTTACGTTTGTGATTATTTTTGGCACAAATCAACAAATAGATCTGATTATGTAAAACATTTTTTTTCTCAGCCGGTGTCCCAGGGAAATCTGTTCCAGGAGATTCTGTCCGAACATGGGGAATTAATAATATATGGGCTTGGTGAGGATTATTCAAAAGAGGGCGCTATCAGAAGAAGTTTGTACACGGTTCTCCATAATTTGGGGGGGGGGGCGGAAACTCCGGGGGGAACACACCGGAACCAAAACCAGTTTAGTCAGTCATTTCTGTTCTCAATCAAGTCACAAAACCATGGCGTGACAGAAAGGGGAGCTAAGGCGTACATTTAAATTGATATTTTCAGGGTGGAACTAACCTAGTAATTATTTTGGTATGTGTTTCTGGAGGGTGCTGGTGGATTTTCTGGGAAAAAAACTTCATCTTCGGTTATTCAATGGCAAAAAAAGAAAATACATTGCGTATTGTGTGCAACAAGGAAAGAAATCTTCTTTTGCAACTTCGATGACCAATTGTGTCAAATGTTCACCAATTTGTTATTTTATGCATAGGGTTGGGATACACCAAGTGAGAATACTGGTCTTTGACAACTACCAAAGGGTGTGCATTGCCTTTATATAAAAAAAAAAGGACCACATAAATTTACACCCAATATTAATTTTATAAGTAAAGCCATGGTTTAAAGAGCAATAAATGTTGATAAATTACTATTTCTGAGAATTTCTTACAGAAATCTATCAAATCTATACCTACATCCAAAGTTTAAAAGTCCAGTATATACTCTACAATGTTGAGTTGACTACGCCATGATATGGCCTTATCTCTGACAATGAGCTTTGTACCGGGTGTAACTGTACTTAATCGGATCATATTTATATGTACACATTGATGTGTACTCGTTTTGCAAATGGGAAAACCCCTCCCCTCCCCCTCCCCACTCACCTCTCCTTACCAAGGAGGTGAGAATATTCCTACCTCCAGGATTTCACATCGTCACTTTGGAGTCGTTTTTTATATGAAGAGATGTCAACATGAACAAGAGATATAGCCGTCATGTGTGGGGCTAGACTTGGCTCTATTCGGGTTTCGTGCTATACTGATGATACACAGTAGGCCTACGTACAGACAGGATTAATCAGACGACCGATTCTATACGAAAGTTTGACTTGAGTCAAGTCTATGTGTATAGGCCTAATTTGCTGATTCAAATACTGCGGTACTGCAGCTGCATTTAGCTTTTCGGTTCGATTACGTGCTCATATTTAGCACTTCAAAACTATTTATTCAGTAACATGCAATCTTTATTTAATGACAGGTGTCTATTTGCGATGATAAAGCCCCCGAACTGATAAGCCAGAGTACTAAACAACACACGGACAAAACCCGGAACTTCAACACCATTATCAGTGTCCGGGAAACTGGTATAGAGCTTCCCCAGGTCACGTCAACCTTGTAGGTGTGGTTTTAGGATCAAACTGTATGCCACCTCAAATTCAACTATCTGTCACTGTGAAAATTGTTAAGTAACTAAGGATTTGAATGTTATCACTTTAAGTAAATTCAATACATAGAGCATGAATTCAAGTGAACCGGATGAAATCATTATACATTGTTCATATATTTGTCTAGTTGTATATAACTCTTTTTAAACTGATTGAGGAACGGTTTTAAACCTTTGTGTCTCTTGCCAATTTTTCATTCTTATGTTTCTTTTTTGCTGGTTAAGTTTATTATTTGCCTGATGGGAGGGGGTGGGGCTATTTTGCATTTTTACTAGTCCCTGCTTTTTAATTATCTTTCTGTTTTTGTCTTAATGTTCTTAATGTCTTTATAGATTTATTGTAAATAATTATAAATGTTTAATATATGGCCAGGGATATTGGAATTGAAGGCCTTCGGGCTACAGTTTTTAGGTAAACTTTTTTAATTCCAGGCATATGTCCCTGGCTTTTGTTTTGTACTGTATATGTTTGTACTTTGTATGTGTTTTTATGCCGAATACAAATAATAATACATACATAAATTATCTATTATCTATTTGATTAGCAAGTTGTCGCCAGATGGCCAGTTTTTCTGTAAATCATTTCGTAAAAACGAAAAAGACTTTGCTTCTTCTTTTTCATTTTTGTTGTATTTGTTTTCTTCAATTTGTTTTGATGAAACCAGGAATTGTTACGAACAAAACCCGGAACTGGTTGAGCTTCCCCCAGATCATGTTGTGGCCTTTACCTTATAATATGTGTGGTTTTTGTACCAAACGTATGCCACCCTATGTTCAATGTAAACTCTCTCTGTCCATGTGAACATTGTTTAGCCAATTTTTATTCGAACATTCTCATAATGAGTCAATCTATTATAGAGGAAGGAGTCCTTTGAACCGGATTCAATCATAATTCTGACATCAAGTAGGCCTATGTATCATTTGTTTGATAAGGAAACTGTCGCAAGAAGACCCAATTTTCTGATGTAAAATCACTTCATTTTTTCTTTTTAAAACTTGAGTTGCACCAATTTGTTTTCATACACAAGGACATATGCTCTTCGTGTAAATTTACTGGTACATTATTTTGGTTGAGACTTTTCAGAAAAGGCCGAAAATGACCGAACTCCAGAAGCCCTTTTGACTGATTAAATATTCACACAGAGGTCACGCACGAAAAACGATGAATAATTTGAGGATAGAGGATAAAAGGAAAGAAAATTTAGTGACCTGCGGATAGACTGCAAACCACGGGCAAAAATTCCAAATATTTGATTTAGGACCTACATGCAAAGTGATTGCAAAACCACAGAGCGAAGCACTGACCCCTTTTACTACAAACTGCTGTATACGGGTTGTCAAACAAGGTTTTTTTACCAGTAAATATTGATATGATTATGATTATGAATTTACCCTTACACATCGTCCGTAAAACCCACTGATAACTGCTTGTTCTGACTCGTAAACCTCGTGACTTACTGTGCAGTTGGTCAAGACAAATATGGTCCTTCCATGGGAAAACAGTCCAAACCGAAAAATGAGATTTTGTGAAAAGGGAGTACAGAGGTTAGCTGTTTTCTTACATTTCGGTGAAGAACAGTTGGGTCAATTGAGGATATTGTTCCAAACTATGGCGTGTCCTGGCCTTGCAGTTAAAGGCACGGGACACTAATGGTAATTGTCAAAGACCAATCTTCTCACTTAGTGTATCTCAATATATGCATTAAATAAATAAGAAAATGTGAAAATTTGAGCTCAATTGGTCGTCGAAGTTGCGAGATAACAATGAAAGAAAAAAACACCCTTGTTAAATGAAGTTGTCTCTTTAGATGGTTGATTTCGAGACCTCAAATTCTAAACCCATTTCAGTCCCTACGGATGTAGACTGGGATAATGGAAGAGCAGAAAGCACTACCTCCTCAACTTTACGAGGTTTTGAGCAAGACCCTTTCTTAAGGATACATGTGTCACGTGTATTTGAGCTCAATTGGTCGTCGAAGTTGCGTCGAAGTTTTGAAATCAATTTCGTGGAAAATTACTTCTTTCTCGAAAACTTCACTTCAAAGGGAGCCGTTTCTCACTATGTTTTAAACTACCAACCTCTCCCCATTACTCGTTACCTAGTAAGGTTTTATGCAAATAATTAATTTGAGTAATTACCATTAGTGTCCACTACCTTTACCGGATTCAAACTCTGGTATTTGATCAAAAAAGTGTGGGTCACGAAGTATCCTTAAGAAAGGGTCTTGCTTAAAACCTCGTAAAGTTGAGGAGGTAGTGCTTTCTGCTCTTCCATTATCCCAGTCTACATCCGTAGGGACTGAAATGGGGCAACCCTGTTTCAGCCCTAGGAGTTGGTGGCAACGGCCCCTTGGAAAAACAATTGATTGTAGCACACACCATGAAGTGGCCGTCTGGCAACTTGCATTAAAAAAACAGCAAACTTACCACAACAAAAATCTTTACATCGAGTTTAAATACATTGTCTATCGAGTTACATGCAATGTCGTTACATTAAAGTCGACTTTGAGTTATAGTTTATCAATTAACGTGCATACTAATCTTTCTCTGAATATTACCAGTAATCTTTTTTTTTTTTTATTAGTGCTGGCCTCTTAAAGGCACTGGACACTTTTGGTAAGTTCTCAAAATAGTTGTTAGCATAACAACTTTCTTGGTAACGATCAATGGAGAGCTGTTTTACTAAAGAACAATGTGTGAATTGCAGCTACCTCTGAAGTTCAGCATTTTGTAGAAGGAGGTAATTTCTCTCTCAAATAATAAAAGACTTCAGGCATGAGGGCTTTTTAGGCATCTGAAAACACACACGTGCAACAAGGGTAATTTGTCTTTCTTTATTCTCTCGCAACTCAGACGATCAATTGAGCTCAAGTTTTAACAGGTTTGATATTTTATGCATATGTTGAGATACACCAAGTGAGATGACTGGTCTTTGACAATTACCAAAAGTGTCCACTGTCTTTAATGTCACTAGACTGCACTTTGGTGGTTTGTGATAGTTCATTTGGGGTTAATGTGGTGGTGATAATTTATAATTCACGACCCAAGACTTGACATACCACGTTCTTCAGTTCATATAATATTCCGCGGACTTTGGCATTGAATGTTTTAGGAGCGCCCACACCCAATGCTCTTAGCCATTCAACTTGAAAAACTACTTTTTTTGGTCTGCACACAGTGGTTTAGACTAAAATAAATATTAACAGACAATTCCACTGAAACGATCGCCGCGTAAGTTTTAACCCGGACGCACCCGTTATTTCGCAAGCTTCTTCTGATGGGGGGAAACAGATAACGCATTAACGGTTTAAAAGGATACAGTCTGAGTTAAATCGGCACAACTTTGTATGCGCTTTAGCCTTACCGTTTTGTTCCGTGGATGACTACCGTATAACATCATGATGTTTTGGACAGTACCTTTGAGACTGCTTCTTGGATGTGGGATTTTAGTGACACTTTTTCAAAGTAAGTTAATTTTTATATTTTTATTGTTTTTTATTAGAGACGTATAATGTGTTGAGACGAACCATGACACTTTCTGTAAAAGTTGCCGGTTTTAGTATGTTATCGAAACGAGACCAATCGGTTTTGTTGATGACCTCTAATGAAAAAAAGGTTTTGTACATTGCTTATCCAAGTATACTTGTATTCTGCAAAGTAAAAACAATTCAATGTTCAGCATAATTTGTTTATGGTTTACAACGAGTCATTTGGTAAATCCTCCGTCGTGATTTGTATATTTTAAATACTCTTGTCGCCCTTCCCCGGGTTTATGGGCTGTGTACCTTTTGGACTAAAACAATAAATCAATTCAAACAATTTTTTCCGGCCATTTTCAAAGAAAACAAAATCAGTTTAGCACCCGCTCATTAAAATTGGTTTGAAAATGAATCCTCCGTTGCACCATCAAATATTAATTTGTATTTGAGTGATTGACTTATTTAGTCAGGGTAGCATGGTCAGTTTTACAACTGAGGGCCATGTGTTAAAACAGTAAATCGTAACAATTATTAGACATTAATAGAAAATACAGTGCAATACGAACATTTTCTTGAATCAAAACAGAAAACTGTGTGTAAAAACAACAATATCAACAATTATTACAACACATTGAAGAAAATGTACAATGTATGAAACACATCACAGAAGCAAGGTTCATGGAAATTAAAACATGGATCAAACAATATTAAACTATATACAAGCACAAATGATTACATAATCGCATTGTAGGTTTTAGTTCAGTTCAACAAAAATAGAGCCAAATACTATAACAAATGGTTGTTTTGAAACGAGGTAAAAACAGAAGGCAGCACCGTATGTGTAACGACTACAAAATTCATGATGAAAAATACACACATTAAAATGGGAGTAAAGGACTTAGTTTAGTATAAGTACAACAGATAAAACGATTTAATTAATAATCCTGGTTGTGAAGGCAAGGACTCTCACTCTACCAGCCAAGAACCCAATGGCAACAAGACAAAAAAGGGAAGGAATTCTCAGTTTAGATGTACGAGGAAAACCCCACAAAATTATTTCTGAGAAAACCGATGCAGTCAGGACTTAAAACCCAATCCAAATGGTCTTTGTTTTTGTGAAAACTATTTTACTGCTGTTCCCGCTAAACGTGTAAGCATAAACTTAGTATTTTTGTATTTTTATGTGAATTGCCAAAAAAAAAATAATATATATGTCGAACAATACATTTACCACTTTTATGGTCCAGTAACCCTTTCATTCTAAACATCCTTTGTCCTCGCCACTTCACTCCTATTGGTTCATAGCCCCCAATATTGTTTCTGAAATAGGAACTTTGATTGGCTGTTATTTTCCCGCTTCTTTCTGGATCCTTTCCTTAATCCCTTTCCCCCTCTCTTTTCTATAAATGAATATGTATTTGTTTGTACTTGTCTTATGCCTACCCTATTCATTATATATATATATATATATATATATAGGTTTTCTCGGTCAATTTGGAAAATGAGCAGCCAATTTAACCATCAGTCTATTCTATTTCGCACGAAATCGAATGCTACTAAAAGATGGCCATTCGATTTCATTTTAAGACTAGTCAAATCTACTTTTACGTCATTCGATTTAGCAAAATAACCATTCAATTGAACAATTCATCGAAGCTGCGTTCAAATTCGCAGGAGTGTCTTTGAGGCGTGTGTTTTATAGTCATTCAATTTCATTTTGAGGCAGTCAGTTCTGATATTTGTGCAGTCTTAAAAACGCTTGATTAACTTGTTGTTTCCTTATACGAATGTTAAAGGCATGCGGTTAATTTGTTGGCACTCTTGGAAAAACATTAAAAAAAACAAAAAAACAAAAAAAACATTCAAATGTCAGGTCTTGGTCAGTTAACCATTGGAGGTCTCCCGAAAAAAATAAAGAAGAAAACAACCATTATGGGGCCCAAGGTAAAGTCTACTGGAAACATAAAATACAGAAAATAAGGTTCGCTCGATTTAAAAGTGAAGGTACGAAACGGTTTGCTTTATACAGTTTATCTGTTTATTCGTATTTCTTTAGTCGCACTTATTTGAATCCTCGGTGAGCGAAATTGATTGCCTCTTTACGAAATTGAAAATGATTAAATCAGCAAATTCTCTTGTCGAACCAGCTTTGCTAAATTGAATGATGATTGTGTGTCATGAAAAAAATGAGTGTGCTAGGAACTTGAATGCCTCAAAACGAAATTGAATGACCGAATTCTGAATTTGAAACGCAGTAAAAACCGGAGAGGCAAAGTAACTGTAATTCGAACGCATGAAAATTAAAATGGCTGCTCATTTGCCGAATTTGATCGAGAAAACCTATAATAATAATATAGGTTTTCTCGGCCAATTTCGGAAAAAGAGCAGCCAGTTTACCCGTCAAGCTATTCTATTTCGCGCGAAATCGAATGCTACTGAAAAGGGTCATTCGATTTCGTTTTATTATTAGTCAAATGTAATGTTGCGTCATTCGATTTAACAAAATAATCATTCAGTTTAACAACTCATCAAAGCAGCATTCAAATTCGCAGTCGCTTCTTGAGGCGTGTGTGTCTCGAAAAAGAATGACGATACACTAAATTGAACATAGTGCTAAAGGAACTTGACTCGACTAAAAACGAAATTGAATGGCCGAATTCTGAATTTGAAACGCAGTAACAACTAGAAAGGCCAAACAGCTTTAATTCGAACGCATGAAAATGAAATTGGCTGCTCATTTGCCGAATTTGACCGAGAAAACCTATAATAATAATAATTATAATAATGTCACATCAAACCAATTAATGCAGGGAAAATTATGTCAGGTTTAAGGAAACATGTAAGTGATGATTTGTTAACAGAAAACAGAGAAGGTCCAGCACGTCACGTCAGTAGTATGTTGCATTTTGAAAATAATGATGAGAGTGTTCATGTTTCAGATACTATTGTGAAAACTATTTATAAGAGCATGGTTATAGACCGCTTTGTTCAGCCAATTGTTGAAAAGACCTGGCCAATTAAGCTTAACGTTCGTCAAAACATTATTGACTGGAAAGAGGTTTGGAAAAAAGCTAACACCCAAAGTATTCATTATGACGATAGAGATCTCTGGTTTCGGTTGCGACATCGCATTCTTCCTACTTGTGATGTTTTACAGAAAATGAAAAAAATAGAACCTAAGGACAATCAATGTGGTTTATGTAAACAAGAGGAAGAGACTATAGAACACGTCTTTATATATTGTAAATGTACTTGGACTTCTTGGTTATTTTTGGAATATGTTCTTCGTAAGTATAAGGGTAATAAACACTTTTATCTCAACGATAGTAACAAAATATTGGGATACGGCAAACAAATTGACAACATATGTTTGTTCCTAATAGCTAAACTTCACAGAACTATCTGGAACTCCAGATGCAGAAATCTCCCTGCAATCAATCCGGTCTCTGATAAAAAATTGTTGAAGTTGTTCCAGCACAAACTTAAACGAATGATTCTTTTGGAAAAACAAAGACTTAATGATGATGATTTTCTTGAATTGTTTTGTAAAAACCAGGCTTTGTGCCACATGATTGGGGAAAAAGTTGTATTTTCGTTCTAAGTCCTCTTGTTTTGTATATTTTCTTTTTAGTTTTGTATATATAATGGTCTTTTAATCATTGATCTGTTATGTAGTGTTGTTGTTTTTTTTGTTGAAAGGTTTTTGATGGAATGTAATAAAAGGAGATGCATGTCTCCATTGCAGAAAAAAAAATAATAATAATAATAATAAAGCCTGTTTTAGTACTTTTTTATAATAATTTGCTTTGAGCTAATTCTGCTGGTAAAAGTGTTGTCTGGCAATGTTCCATTAGGGATCTTAAACGAATTCGTGACATTTTAATTTATTTACCTTGGTATAAATCAGTTTCAAGTTAAAAGGTCGATCAATAAATAAAACTAACCTGTGAAAATTTAATTTCAAAACGTAATCGTGTTTATCGGATCTCGCCGCAATTGCTGAGCGATTTTGTCCACGTTGGATGAATACTCCGTAAATGGAATACACAATCTGATAAGCGTTAGTGACAGTAACACTTGTCAGATTCAAATTATTGTTGATAAAAGCTAATGTTTGTATACATAAAAACATTACTTTGAAATGAAGGGAAAGTGAAGTGATTCTCAAAAATAATGTGTGTGATCGAAAGCTGCTGTACTTTTTCATTGCCATAAATTTTAAGAAAGGGTATTCGTATAATACATTCCGTTAAGAAAACAAAATAGGTTAAAAACATTGTTACGTACAAATTTGGACCGACATGTACAACAGCGTGTCTGTCCATCGTGCAGCTATACATCTCAGTGTAACCCATGCAATGTCCAACAGTTTTACTGCCCATACGTTCTGTAACTGTTGGGAATAGCCTATTATATGCTGCCAAAATATTTTGGTTATATTTGTGTGGTTTTTTTTCTCCCTTTTCTCCCTGGTTTTTCTTTCTTTGTTTAATAGGCCATGTATAGGCCTCTGTTACACATTACAACAATTTAAATTACCTGGCACTTTCTAAAAGCTGGAGATTTACTTTAAAAACAAAATTTTGAAAGTTCGGGCTAAAACTGCAACACAATATTTACTCTTGCGCAACTCTACCATGCATCACTTTAGAAATTATGTTGGTATATTATAAGTGTGAAATTGCTTTGGTAAAATATCGATGGTTAAACAGCATCTTGCCGCTGGTGTGAGGGAAATTAAAAGTAAATTATTAGAAATCTGTTCGATAGTTCAATTAACCTTGTTGGACCAATGCTAGCAGCAGCAACAGATAATTTCTTTACAACGAAATTGCATGATGAACCTTATTATAAGTGTCATAACTTGTGAATGAATTAATATAGTGGTAATTATTTTTTGTATTTGTTTATTACTTCGTTTGCAGCTTCATCACAGACCACAACAGAAGAGCCTTTTAACACCTCACCTACTGAAGGGCCATCCAACAAGTTAACAACTTATTTACCTGACTCAACATCAGACGAGTCCAACACAGATCAGACTGTTGTCACAGAAGAGCTTTTTTACACCTCACCTACTGAAGGGCCATCCACCATGTCAACAAGTTATTTACCCGACTCAACAACAGAACAGCTGGACGATTCCAATACAGATCAGACTGTTGTCACAGAAGAGCCTTTTAACACCTCACCTACTGAAGGGCCATCCAACAAGTTAACAACTTATTTACCTGACTCAACACCAGACGATTCCAACACAGATCAGACTGTTGTCACAGAAGAGCTTTTTTACACCTCACCTACTGAAGGGCCATCCACCAAGCCAACAACTTATTTACCCGACTCAACAACAGAACAGCTGGACGATTCCAATACAGATCAGACTGTTGTCACAGAAGAGCCTTTTAACACCTCACCTACTGAAGGGCCATCCAACAAGTTAACAACTTATTTACCTGACTCAACACCAGACGAGTCCAACACAGATCAGACTGTTGTCACAGAAGAGCTTTTTTACACCTCACCTACTGAAGGGCCATCCACCATGTCAACAAGTTATTTACCCGACTCAACAACAGAACAGCTGGACGATTCCAATACAGATCAGACTGTTGTCACAGAAGAGCCTTTTAACACCTCACCTACTGAAGGGCCATCCAACAAGTTAACAACTTATTTACCTGACTCAACACCAGACGATTCCAACACAGATCAGACTGTTGTCACAGAAGAGCTTTTTTACACCTCACCTACTGAAGGGCCATCCACCAAGTCAACAACTTATTTACCCGACTCAACAACAGAACAGCTGGACGATTCCAATACAGATCAGACTGTTGTGACAGAAGAGCCTTTTAACACCTCACCTACTGAAGGGCCATCCAACAAGTCAACAACTTATTTACCTGACTCAACACCAGACGATTCCAACACAGATCAGACTGTTGTCACAGAAGAGCTTTTTTACACCTCACCTACTGAAGGGCCATCCACCAAGTCAACAACTTATTTACCCGACTCAACAACAAAACAGCTGGACGATTCCAATACAGATCAGACTGTTGTCACAGAAGAGCCTTTTAACACCTCACCTACTGAAGGGCCATCTAACAAGTTAACAACTTATTTACCTGACTCAACACCAGACGAGTCCAACACAGATCAGACTGTTGTCACAGAAGAGCTTTTTTACACCTCACCTACTGAAGGGCCATCCACCAAGTCAACAACTTATTTACCCGACTCAACAACAGAACAGCTGGACGATTCCAATACAGATCAGACTGTTGTCACAGAAGAGCCTTTTAACACCTCACCTACTGAAGGGCCATCCAACAAGTTAACAACTTATTTACCTGACTCAACACCAGACGATTCCAACACAGATCAGACTGTTGTCACAGAAGAGCTTTTTTACACCTCACCTACTGAAGGGCCATCCACCAAGCCAACAACTTATTTACCCGACTCAACAACAGAACAGCTGGACGATTCCAATACAGATCAGACTGTTGTCACAGAAGAGCCTTTTAACACCTCACCTACTGAAGGGCCATCCAACAAGTTAACAACTTTTTTACCTGACTCAACACCAGACGAGTCCAACACAGATCAGACTGTTGTCACAGAAGAGCTTTTTTACACCTCACCTACTGAAGGGCCATCCACCATGTCAACAAGTTATTTACCCGACTCAACAACACAACAGCTGGACGATTCCAATACAGATCAGACTGTTGTCACAGAAGAGCCTTTTAACACCTCACCTACTGAAGGGCCATCCAACAAGTTAACAACTTATTTACCTGACTCAACACCAGACGATTCCAACACAGATCAGACTGTTGTCACAGAAGAGCTTTTTTACACCTCACCTACTGAAGGGCCATCCACCAAGTCAACAACTTATTTACCCGACTCAACAACAGAACAGCTGGACGATTCCAATACAGATCAGACTGTTGTGACAGAAGAGCCTTTTAACACCTCACCTACTGAAGAGCCATCCAACAAGTCAACAACTTATTTACCTGACTCAACACCAGACGATTCCAACACAGATCAGACTGTTGTCACAGAAGAGCTTTTTTACACCTCACCTACTGAAGGGCCATCCACCAAGTCAACAACTTATTTACCCGACTCAACAACAAAACAGCTGGACGATTCCAATACAGATCAGACTGTTGTCACAGAAGAGCCTTTTAACACCTCACCTACTGAAGGGCCATCTAACAAGTTAACAACTTATTTACCTGACTCAACACCAGACGAGTCCAACACAGATCAGACTGTTGTCACAGAAGAGCTTTTTTACACCTCACCTACTGAAGGGCCATCCACCAAGTCAACAACTTATTTACCCGACTCAACAACAGAACAGCTGGACGATTCCAATACAGATCAGACTGTTGTCACAGAAGAGCCTTTTAACACCTCACCTACTGAAGGGCCATCCAACAAGTTAACAACTTATTTACCTGACTCAACACCAGACGATTCCAACACAGATCAGACTGTTGTCACAGAAGAGCTTTTTTACACCTCACCTACTGAAGGGCCATCCACCATGTCAACAAGTTATTTACCCGACTCAACAACAGAGCAGCTGGACGATTCCAATACAGATCAGACTGTTGTCACAGAAGAGCCTTTTAACACCTCACCTACTGAAGGGCCATCCAACAAGTTAACAACTTATTTACCTGACTCAACACCAGACGAGTCCAACACAGATCAGACTGTTGTCACAGAAGAGCTTTTTTACACCTCACCTACTGAAGGGCCATCCACCAAGTCAACAACTTATTTACCCGACTCAACAACAGAACAGCTGGACGATTCCAACACAGATCAGACTGTTGTCACAGAAGAGCTTTTTAACACCTCACCTACTGAAGGGCCATCCACCAAGTCAACAACTTATTTACCCGACTCAACAACAAAACAGCTGGACGATTCCAATACAGATCAGACTGTTGTCACAGAAGAGCCTTTTAACACCTCACCTACTGAAGGGCCATCCAACAAGTTAACAACTTATTTACCTGACTCAACACCAGACGAGTCCAACACAGATCAGACTGTTGTCACAGAAGAGCTTTTTTACACCTCACCTACTGAAGGGCCATCCACCAAGTCAACAAGTTATTTACCCGACTCAACAACAGAACAGCTGGACGATTCCAATACAGATCAGACTGTTGTCACAGAAGAGCTTTTTTACACCTCACCTACTGAAGGGCCATCCACCAACTCAACAACTTATTTACCCGACTCAACAACAGAACAGCTGGACGATTCCAATACAGATCAGACTGTTGTGACAGAAGAGCCTTTTAACACCTCACCTACTGAAGGGCCATCCAACAAGTTAACAACTTATTTACCTGACTCAACACCAGACGATTCCAACACAGATCAGACTGTTGTCACAGAAGAGCTTTTTTACACCTCACCTACTGAAGGGCCATCCACCATGTCAACAAGTTATTTACCCGACTCAACAACAGAACAGCTGGACGATTCCAATACAGATCAGACTGTTGTCACAGAAGAGCCTTTTTACACCTCACCTACTGAAGGGCCATCCAACAAGTTAACAACTTATTTACCTGACTCAACACCAGACGAGTCCAACACAGATCAGACTGTTGTCACAGAAGAACTTTTTTACACCTCACCTACTGAAGGGCCATCCAACAAGTCAACAACTAATTTACCCGACTCAACAACAGAACAGCTGGACGATTCCAATACAGATCAGACTGTTGTGACAGAAGAGCCTTTTAACACCTCACCTACTGAAGGGCCATCCAACAAGTTAACAACTTATTTACCTGACTCAACACCAGACGATTCCAACACAGATCTGACTGTTGTCACAGAAGAGCTTTTATACACCTCACCTACTGAAGGGCCATCCACCAAGTCAACAACTTACTTACCCGACTCAACAACAGAACAGCTGGACGATTCCAATACAGATCAGACTGTTGTCACAGAAGAGCCTTTTAACACCTCACCTACTGAAGGGCCATCCAACAAGTTAACAACTTATTTACCTGACTCAACACCAGACGATTCCAACACAGATCAGACTGTTGTCACAGAAGAGCTTTTTTACACCTCACCTACCGAAGGGCCATCCACCAAGTCAACAACTTATTTACCCGACTCAACAACAGAGCAGCTGGACGATTCCAATACAGATCAGACTGTTGTGACAGAAGAGCCTTTTAACACCTCACCTACTGAAGGGCCATCCAACAAGTTAACAACTTATTTACCTGACTCAACACCAGACGATTCCAACACAGATCTGACTGTTGTCACAGAAGAGCTTTTATACACCTCACCTACTGAAGGGCCATCCACCAAGTCAACAACTTACTTACCCGACTCAACAACAGAACAGCTGGACGATTCCAATACAGATCAGACTGTTGTCACAGAAGAGCCTTTTAACACCTCACCTACTGAAGGGCCATCCAACAAGTTAACAACTTATTTACCTGACTCAACACCAGACGATTCCAACACAGATCAGACTGTTGTCACAGAAGAGCTTTTTTACACCTCACCTACCGAAGGGCCATCCACCAAGTCAACAACTTATTTACCCGACTCAACAACTGAGCAGCTGGACGATTCCAATACAGATCAGACTGTTGTCACAGAAGAGCCTTTTAACACCTCACCTACTGAAGGGCCATCCAACAATTTAACAACTTATTTACCTGACTCAACACCAGACGAGTCCAACACAGATCAGACTGTTGTCACAGAAGAGCTTTTTTACACCTCACCTACTGAAGGGCCATCCAACAAGTCAACAACTTATTTACCCGACTCAACAACAGAACAGCTGGACGATTCCAATACAGATCAGACTGTTGTCACAGAAGAGCTTTTTAACACCTCACCTACTGAAGGGCCATCCAACAAGTTAACAACTTATTTACCTGACTCAACACCAGACGATTCCAACACAGATCTGACTGTTGTCACAGAAGAGCTTTTTTACACCTCACCTGCTGAAGGGCCATCCACCAAGTCAACAACTTACTTACCCAACTCAACAACAGAACAGCTGGACGATTCCGATACAGATCAGACTGTTGTCACAGAAGAGCCTTTTAACACCTCACCTACTGAAGGGCCATCCAACAAGTTAACAACTTATTTACCTGACTCAACACCAGACGATTCCAACACAGATCAGACTGTTGTCACAGAAGAGCTTTTTTACACCTCACCTACTGAAGGGCCATCCACCAAGTCAACAACTTATTTACCCGACTCAACAACAGAACAGCTGGACGATTCCAACACAGATCAGACTGTTGTCACAGAAGAGCTTTTTTACACCTCACCTACTGAAAGGCCATCCACCAAGTCAACAACTTATTTACCCGACTCAACAACAGAACAGCTGGACGATTCCAATACAGATCAGACTGTTGTCACAGAAGAGCCTTTTAACACCTCACCTACTGAAGGGCCATCCAACAAGTTAACAACTTATTTACCTGACTCAACACCAGACGATTCCAACACAGATCAGACTGTTGTCACAGAAGAGCTTTTTTACACCTCACCTACTGAAGGGCCATCCACCAAGTCAACAACTTATTTACCTGACTCAACACCAGACGATTCAAACACAGATCAGACTGTTGTCACAGAAGAGCTTTTTTACACCTCACCTACTGAAGGGCCATCCACCAAGTCAACAACTTATTTACCCGAGTCAACAACAGAACAGCTGGACGATTCCAATACAGATCAGACTGTTGTCACAGAAGAGCCTTTTAACACCTCACCTACTGAAGGGCCATCCAACAAGTTAACAACTTATTTACCTGACTCAACACCAGACGATTCCAACACAGATCTGACTGTTGTCACAGAGGAGCTTTTTTACACCTCACCTACTGAAGGGCCATCCACCAAGTCAACAACTTACTTACCCGACTCAACAACAGAACAGCTGGACGATTCCAATACAGATCAGACTGTTGTCACAGAAGAGCCTTTTAACACCTCACCTACTGAAGGGCCATCCAACAAGTTAACAACTTATTTACCTGACTCAACACCAGACGAGTCCAACACAGATCAGACTGTTGTCACAGAAGAGCTTTTTTACACCTCACCTACTGAAGGGCCATCCACCAAGTCAACAACTTATTTACCCGACTCAACAACAGAACAGCTGGACGATTCCAATACAGATCAGACTGTTGTCACAGAAGAGCCTTTTAACACCTCACCTACTGAAGGGCCATCCAACAAGTTAACAACTTATTTACCTGACTCAACACCAGACGATTCCAACACAGATCAGACTGTTGTCACAGAAGAGCTTTTTTACACCTCACCTACTGAAGGGCCATCCACCAAGTCAACAACTTATTTACCCGACTCAACAACAGAACAGCTGGACGATTCCAATACAGATCAGACTGTTGTCACAGAAGAGCCTTTTAACACCTCACCTACTGAAGGGCCATCCAACAAGTTAACAACTTATTTACCTGACTCAACACCAGACGATTCCAACACAGATCAGACTGTTGTCACAGAAGAGCTTTTTTACACCTCACCTACTGAAGGGCCATCCACCAAGTCAACAACTTATTTACCCGACTCAACAACAGAACAGCTGGACGATTCCAATACAGATCAGACTGTTGTCACAGAAGAGCCTTTTAACACCTCACCTACTGAAGGGCCATCCAACAAGTTAACAACTTATTTACCTGACTCAACACCAGACGATTCCAACACAGATCAGACTGTTGTCACAGAAGAGCTTTTTTACACCTCACCTACTGAAGGGCCATCCACCAAGTCAACAACTTATTTACCCGACTCAACAACAGAGCAGCTGGACGATTCCAATACAGATCAGACTGTTGTCACAGAAGAGCCTTTTAACACCTCACCTACTGAAGGGCCATCCAACAAGTTAACAACTTATTTACCTGACTCAACACCAGACGATTCCAACACAGATCAGACTGTTGTCACAGAAGAGCTTTTTCACACCTCACCTACTGAAGGGCCATCCACCAAGTCAACAACTTATTTACCCGACTCAACAACAGAACAGCTGGACGATTCCAATACAGATCAGACTGTTGTCACAGAAGAGCCTTTTAACACCTCACCTACTGAAGGGCCATCCAACAAGTTAACAACTTATTTACCTGACTCAACACCAGACGATTCCAACACAGATCAGACTGTTGTTGTCACAGAAGAGCTTTTTTACACCTCACCTACGGTCACAACTGCAGAGCCTTCCAACTCCACACCTCGTGACGTAACCTCATCAAACACATTTGAAACAACCACAAGTGGATCAACCTCTAGAAGTGGATCGACTACAACAAGGACCACTGATGGCACAACTGAGTTGACGGCTACTACTACATCATTTTCTAGTGTAACAACCCTCCGAACAGCATCAATAACCGCGTCAACTCACTTGCCAGCTACAAGAACAACTCCAGATCCTAACAACAGTGTGCCAACTGCTATTCATTCTACTAGTAGAACTTCTCGGGTGTCTACTCCCATAAATACTAGTAGTGGAACAACTCTTCTAGCAACACATCAACCAAAAACTACTCTGACGAAGACAACTCTTACAACAACTCTTGGTGTAAAATCAACAACTTCAAAAGGTAAGCAAACACGTGTCACACAATTTTAGCCAAACAAATCTTGATTTAAATTTTAGTGTTGACATTTAGGTTATTAACAAATGAGTTGTGATGCGAATGCACAGTTTTATATTGGACATGTGACTTTCACATTTTAGGTTGGTGTAGCGAGTATCAACGCTCCTTTTTCAAAATTGGACATTAGACATTCACGTAGGTTGTACAGTACAAATCTTTGTGAATGTCCAATGTCCAATATCGATGAACAACATACATTCACTGTTCAAGCCTATGTGAATTTATATTAATGAATATTGAATTAATGTCCAATATTAAGCTACTTTCATCACATAATGTCGGTTTATAAAGAGGGCGACCTCTAATAAAGGCCAATCCTGTTGCGTGCACAACACTAAACAAGTTCTCATAGAAACCAACGCTGAATGCAAATAATTAAAGTCTCTCATCCTCTTGAAAACCAGTCAAATATACTTTCGGAAAACTAAACTTTATATTTCTTTTCATAAGTCGTTTGATAGGTACCCCTAAACAAACTTTTTCACAAACCGATTTACTTCCTGTTTTCGTGAAGCACTTATCCACTTCCCAAGCCAAACAGGACCACATTTTTAGTTCCTGTTTTCGTGAAGCACTTATCCACTTCCCAAGCCAAACAGGACCACATTTTTAGCCTAAACCTAAACAATCTCCTTAAAAAGTTGTAGCACAGAACGCCCATGTTCGGGTAGATTGTGACATTATTACACAATGTATTAGTTTGATGATCCCGGAACATTTTAACCTAATGATTCATTAGTGACCACCTTAGTATGGTCGCCCCCGTGTGCCGTGCACTTAGACGTATGTTTCCACTGTTTCATCATAGTTTTATGTTAACGTCACAATTCATAATAAGGTCTATTTATAATGTTGTTCTTTCCGTCAGATTGTCAGACGTTTTCTTGTGAGAACTCGGGGGAGTTCGATAGAGAATTCTGCGAGTGTGTGTGTTTGCCTGGGTATTCTGGTGCATTCTGCGAAGGTGAGGGTTTCTCTTTTTATTTATGCCTTAAAAGCAGTGGACACTATTGGTAGTTGTCAAAGACTAGTCTTCACAGTTAGTGTATCTCAACATATGCATAAAATAACAAACCTGTGAAAATTTGAGCTCAATCGGTCATCGAACTTGCGAGATAATAATGAAAGAAAAAACACCCTTGTCGCACAAACTTGTGTGCGTTTGGATGGTTGATTTCGAGACCTCAAGTTCTAAATCTGAGGTCTTGAAATCAAATTCGTGGACATTGCTTCTTTCTCGAAAACTATGGCGCTTCAGAGGGAGCCGTTTTTCACAATGTTTTTAAACATAATTACCAATTACTCGTCACAAAGAAAGGTTTTATGCTAAACAAATTTTTGAGTAATTACCAATAGTGTCCACTGCCTTTAAAAATGTCGTAGGGATAGGAAGATGTTGTTTTTGTTTTTAACTTTTTAATGACTGAAATGTGTTCGTACTTTTCTCCATATCAATAGATTGAGTCTTTTATGGCTTTTTTGTTAATGCACAGCTTACTAAATACAATTATTCGAACCATTTCTTACCAAATATGTCCCCCCCCCGCCCAACATTAATGTTGACAAAATAGGGAGACCTCCTCCGAAATAGGGTTTTATTATGGTTCAGTTGGTAGAGTGCCGGCATGTTAATCAGGAGGTCGTTTGTTCGAATCCCACTCTACTCAATTTTCTTTGTTCAAACCCAAATCAAATCAAATATGGAGTTTTGTGTTAAAAGCAGAAATGACACAGAATGCTGAGAACTGTGTCTCATAATTTTTAGAAAACCAAACCATATTTTCAAACATAATTTTTACATTTTTTGTCGACAGTATCTCCATCAAAAAACCCGTGTGTTATGGATACCCGACTGTGCTCAGGCGAGGGACAGTACTGCGAAGGCGACTCGTCCTCATCGGATGGGTACAACTGTAAATGCCGAACATCGGATGGTTACGTGGTGGACGACAAGGAAGAAGGATGCACCTGTAAGTATATAAGAGCCAAAGTTAAAGCCATTGGACACTTTCTGAACAGAACAACAATTAAAAGTTCACAGATTTAAAAGTAACTTACAGGCTGGGTTTACAGAAGGTAACGGTGAAAGACTTCCCTTGAAATATTGTTCCATGAAATGCTTTACTTTTTGAAAAAACGTAAAACAATTATCAACTCTCGATACCGAGAATAACGGATTCATTGTAAACACATGTCATGACACGGCGAAACGTGCGGAAACAAGGGTGGGTTTTCCCGTTATTTTCTTCCGACTCCGATGACCGATTGAGCCTAAATTTTCACAGGTTTGTTATTTTATATAGAAGTTGTAATACACGAAGTGTGGGCCTTGGACAATACTGTTTACCGATGTTGTGCGAATGCTTTAAATGGAGGTGCAGTGTACAAAGTTTGCATTATTTAAAGTTTGCTTCGGCTTTGGATTCGGCTTCAGGCTCCGTTCTCTCGTCTGAAGCGCTAGCCCTGAGCACGTACGCGCAACTGTCAAAATAACCGAGGGGCTATTAAACTACAAGATAGCCTTAAGCCCGGTTCATACTTCCTGCGAATGCGAATGCGAAGCGAATTTGACGTGATTTGACGTCACAACCCTCCTTCCGCACCGATATTTGCAAGTGAGTACAGCTGATCTGAACTGCTGCAAACTGGTAGTTGTGAATTTGTGACGTCAACATTCGTATCGCATTTGGATTCGCAGGAGTATGAACCGGGCTTTAGCCGGATCTGGAACCAAAGCCGTGGTTTCGAAAAGGACCGTGTTATGCAGTCGGACTTTAAGAGGATAAATTCAACCATGCAAATGTTTTCTCTAACTTGTCTATGAATTGTCATTATTCCAGTAAAGAAGGCTTTCAAGTCGAAGCTCCGTGTGATCGGAATCGATGGCGTAGATGAATTAGTCTACAAGCCAGCCTACCGAGACCCGAATTCTGCGGCCTCACAAGCTCTCTTTGAAGTCGTTATTGAAGTGGTAAGTTAAATGTGTTTTCAGGCATCTTTATGCACATCCGCTGACCTAGACTTGTGGACAAGTCGTTAAATGTCTGTCGCAGTGATAGCGTTCCGACTCTTTCCGCGATACCCGCGCCAAATGCGATATTCTCGCGAGTCTGCTGGCCCCCGCGAGACTACTGCTCTCGCGCTGTGCAGTCTCATTTGGGGAGCAGTAGTAGGCAGCCAGAATCTTCGCGCGAGGTCAGTGATCTCACGAGAGCAGTAGTCGTTCAAGGAAACCTGAATCATTACGCCTTAACCACGACTCGACTATCTCACCGAGACATACCATTAACGACTTGTCCACAAGTCTTCCTCTTACCTGGTGTGGTCGTGGCCGAGCGGTCTGAGGCTTTCAGAAGTGTTCCAGAAATGTTGGTTTGAATCCTTGCCTGCTCAGTCGCTACAATATGTGTAGCCGTGAGCAAGGCACTTTATCGTAAATGCTTCTCTCCACACAGGGGTACGTGACAAGGTGCTCCTGGTGAGAGTTGGTCATGGTCGACACTCCCAATCAGTTGAAGTGTAAACCTCATTGTTCAACCTTAAGAGTTGGGCAATATACTTCATAAGAAAAAAGGGGGAAAAGCAGTTTTGTTATAGAAAAAAAAACTTTTATTTATGGGATCATTACCTAAGTTTTACCCTTTCAGTGTAAGACTAAAACACCAAGTCATTTTATCTTTTCAATATTATTTTATGTACCGATCAACTCTCTTATTGTATTTATTTATTTATTTAATTTTAATTATTTTAAATCTTTAGACATACACAATGGTTACAAGTTGTACAGGGTCTGTCAAGGTTAAAACAAAAGTATAAAAACTGTCACCAAAAGATGTGTAAAACCAGACCCCTGCCAACGATAAAAATATAATTATACAATATAAAAAGGTGAACTATTCATCTTTCACTATTCAAATAGGTGTACTATTTTCCAAGAAGAAGAAGAAGAGTGCGGAATAATTGTCATATTGAATGGAATTTAATACAATTTATTTACATGTAGATAAAGGACGCTCTTCGAAAGAATACACCCACTAAGAATTTTATAGACGTTAAAGGCGTCAGGCTGGACCCAGGGAGCGTCTTTGTGACTACTGTAACCATCTTCCCGGAAAATGACACCGTCGACAGTAAAGGAATAGAGGCAGTACTAAAAGAAGACAGTTTGAATGGCACAAATTCATCTTTATCCCTGGACAAAACAAGCCTGGAAGTGACGAGTAGGTCAACACTGAAAACCAGAGTCTAATCATAATAACATATAGCTTCTTATATAGCGCGCATAACCATCACTCGGTGACGCTCAAGGCGCTTCAACATACAGTAGTTTCCTGCAAGATATGTGGGTCTACGTTTGAATTATGAGACCTAATCCTTATAGCACAATGTAATGGTTTACAAGGTGCTGTGGCACAATATGCTGCCAATCAAACCAAGAACACCCGGGGCTAACCCCTTCTCTTTCCGATAAATGCACTTGGTTCTTTTACGTACGTTACACAACACACGGGACCAATGGCTTTACGTCCCATTTGACGGAAGAAGCATAATGGTTAAGTGTCTTGCTTAAGGATATAATGTGTCACGACTGGGACTCGAGCCCAAACATTCTGCTGCTGAGAAACACCAGAGTTTGAATCCGGTGCTCTTATCCGCTAGACTATGACACGCCACCAAGCGAACCAACATTATGTTGTGGTAACAAACAAAGTGAACTAAAGGCAGTGGACAATTTTGGTAATTACTCAAAATAATTATCATCATAAAACCTTTCTTGATTATGAGTAATGGGGAGAGGTTGATAGTATAGAACATTGTGAGAAACAGCTCCCTCTGAAGTGACGTAGTTTTCGAGAAAGAAGTAATTTTCCACGAATTAGATTTCGAGACCTCAAGTTTAGAACTTGAGGTCTCGAAATCAAGCATCAGAAAGCACACAACTTTGTGTGACAAGGGTGTTTTTTCTTTCATTATTATCTCGCAACTTCTACGACCGATTGAGCTCAAATTTTCACAGGTTTGTTATTTTATGCATATGTTGAGATACACCGAGTGAGAAGACTAGTCTTTGACATTTACCAATAGTGTACACTGTCTTTAAATGCTAGGAACAAGGCCTGAAAGTAATATTCCAGACTTAAATGTTGAAGTCAATTTGCGTTTAAAGGGTTTTGGTACCTTTTGCAGATCCCTACTCACTGTGAAAGAACATGTATGTTATATAATTTACCTGTAGAAGTTTCAGCTTGATTAGTCGTCAAGTTTTTGAGAAAAAGGTGAAAATCACAGAGCGATGTTTTTAGGAGTGTTGCGTAAAATAAGTACCAATAAACGTTGTACTTGCTAAAATCGTTTTCATCTCCTGAAAAACAACATTATTTGCGTGACATTCTTTTAACCATTTCTTAAAAACTGCAGCACCTCTGTACATTGATGTAAGTCATTATGTGGACATTGTGTTGTGTGTCCTACAAAAAGATTCTAACCCCTTTCAGTTTACATAAACAAATTGAGAAAATTTCGCAAAACATACTACTATATGCAAATCGATGTAATTTTTAAAGTCATCACTATCCCAAAGCTTGGCATATTAAACTTCTATAGTATATTCTTACTGAACACATCATTTACCATTTTTTTCTCTTCACTGAAAATAAATGACAGCACAAGGAAAGAAATCCTTGTTCATGTTGCGAATAATTATTATTATATTATTACTTGGTTCTGTTTTCAACATAGAATCCACTACGGAATGTCAGTTGACGTGTTTAAACGGAGGGACGTGCGAAACGTCTGGATACTACCCAAATTACGGGTATCAATGCAGGTGAGCAACTTCAAGTTGATTGGTTTAAATAATTGTGATAGCATTTGAGTTTTCCCCGAAGATGTCTTTCGTTCCAGATATTTTTTCTCTCACAGGTATGAAATGTTTATAAAAATTACAAATGAAAATTATCCAGATTTATTAGCTACATGAACAAAGGAAGCAAAAGTGTACATGTGCACTATGTTATAACGCCACAATTGAGTTCAAATCATCGCTTACTATGTTGTTTTTTCGCACACAGTTGTAATCCCCTCTTCATTGGCGAAAGTTGTGCAGGTAAGTAACCTACAGACTATTGTAAGATATTGTGACAAATAATATTATGTCAGTTTCCCTTGTGGTTTATATTGATAAATAATATTATAGAATAAGAAACTCCAAAAATATTGGTGAATCAAAAAAACTTCTTCTTGGTTCAAAAAGTGCACTAAGTTTTGTGAACGCACTGTGTGTGCGAACGTGGGTTAGGGAAGTTTCAAAATGGCCGCCGAGTGTGTGTGACGTCTTCGTGGTCTTGTGCACTCACATTGGCCCACCCTCCAGTCAGTATAATGGAGTTCAGTGGATTATGCAAGTATAATGTATTGTGCTCTTTCAATAGACCTTTTCGAAAGCTTGGAATTAGGTGCATTGTGGTCTAGCTGGTATCCAAGATTGATCCATATCTATCCCACAATGAACCTCATTTAACAGTCTGCGCTTGCGCAATGGTATTTTCGAAAAGGTCTATAGGGTGCGTTCGTTTAGCTTCCCTGGGTCGACCCCGATGTTGCGTATTTTATTTTTTTCCAGGACGAACGTGGGCACACAATTACCCCACGTTCGTCCTCGAACCAGGAAAAAAACCAGACACGTCACCACGTGAGTCTTCCCGTGGTGACGTCAGTGCACCTCGGGCCAGCCCCAAGTGACCCAATCCACAAGTGGGGCGTGTCTGGGGTTTTTTCCTGGTTCGAGGACGAACGTGGGGTAATTGTGTGCCCACGTTCGTCCTGGAAAAAAATAAAATACGCAACATCGGGGTCGACCCAGGGAAACTAAACGAACGCACCCATAGTATCCGTTCACACAAACGAGTCTAGCGCCCTCCATTGACATTGTTCGTTATTGTCTTTCAGACTTGACAGTATTGTTCATCGTGCTGATTGTATTTAGCGGGTTCGCACTTCTCCTGGTGATGGCAGTCCTCGTAGTCTGCATCTCCATACAAATACGACGCACTCGCAGACTGAAATCGGATGGATCATTTTCTGGTTGTGAAAACCCCCATAGACGGTCCGGGAGCTCCGGGAGCTCGTCATCTTCTGGAGAGACAAACCACGCCTTGGAACGAGACCCATATTTAGGTTCGCAGCTCTCTCTGTCGTATTCTGATGAAATGAGACTTAGTCAGCTGACGGAGTATATGAAACAATCAGCCAAAACAGAACAGGTAACAGACTTATGATAAGCTTTGAAGTATGTGTAAAGCTTATAAGCATGATCTCTTTAGGCACTTGACACTTTTGTCAACGTCAAAGACAGTATGCTCATCTGGTGTATCCCAACATAGTATGCATTAAATAACAAATCTGCAAAAGTTCGAACTCAATTGGTCATCAAAGTTGCAAGAAAGCAATGAAAGAACAAGTTCGTTAGTTCAGAGGGAGCCGTTTCTCACCATGTTTTATATTATCAAATTAAGTTTTCACGCTAACAATTATTTTGAGTAATTACCAATAGTGTCCAGTGCCTTTAAGTGTGTGTGTGGGTCACTAGATAGTTCAACCACAACAACATTTATTATATCGTTGCGGTACCCGCTGCCAAAACATAGGATTCGAACTGCCTCTAGCTACCTGGCAACCTCGGTAGTATAGTTGGTAAGAAGACACTGCTCTAGAATTGCAAGGGTCGTGGGTTCGAATCCCACCCGAGTAATATGCCTGGGACATTTTTTTTCACAGGACTCGGGAAATTACTGAGTATACAGTGCTAACACACATCGGTGTATGGGTAAAAACCAAAATTAACACAACAAAATCACAAATTAAATTCTGTTATTGGATCAATACTTTCCGTTTGATAATTTCCGCAGCTGATGCTGAATGCCATTAACAACTGCTTAATAGTCAAATAAAGACAATTTCACTGTTTCACGATGAGAAAGGGTAACTCCATTTAAAATTGTATTAAAAAATATTTTAACACAGGACCATATTGTAAAATAGCTCTTTTTGCGGATTTTTGTATCCTGTATAAAGATTTTTAAATAAATAAATAACTACTATTTTGCGAATGTTAATAAATTGTTAAACACGCGAAACGTACTGCAACAAAATCCCCATGAACCGAAAAGGCCTACAAATTGATATATTTTTAAATAAACTATCGTTGTACAAATCTGATTTAATTTGTCTTTGATATCAGAAGACTTGACTGTGTCGCCATCTTTTTTTCTACTCATAATATATGCAAACTATTGTGACCTAAATAAAACGAGCTAAATTAGTCAGTTCCCTTTTTGTATATCAATAATCGGTATTCCGTTATAGTGCTAATGCACACAACGAGCATGACGGTGACAAGATGGCAGACACTAACATGATGTAGATGACTTTTTTTTGCAACTTAATGTTCTTTATTTTTTGTTAGGAGATTGTTCCAGGTGTACCCATGTCTTACCGGTGGGGAGGTGAAATTCCAGTTCGAGCAAAGTCCAGTTTTACCACTGAAACATCAATAAGGGTAAGGTTGTGGCTTGTTTTATGGACCTGGGGTTGATTTCACAAAAGGTTAAGACTTGTCTCATCTCGAGTAGGACTAACCTATGAAGGGTCCTGGGACTATTCCTAAGTTAGGACCATCTTTGTAAAATCCACCCCATGTACGTCTGACAATTTACGGGAGGCTAACAAACCACTCTTCATGAAGTGCGAAAATGGGCCAATTATAAAGTTGTGTTAAAGGCCAAGTCACACATGCAGGCCCTGATAACGAGAGCGTGGGGCAGATTTTGTACGCTGCGGGTATGGTAAATAATTTCTTTTTCCAGCCCATGAAAAAACTTCGGAACTAACATCCCCTTACCCGCACCCCCATCTTAGATAAATATAATGATCCGGTCTAGGATATCTAAAGTCATTTAATCAACTCTCTGTGGCCTTTGTAACTCATGTTTTGGGGGAAAGAGAAGAGCAAAGCTTCGGGTAGGGGGCTGGGCTCTCGGCACCTGCTCCCTCTGGTTACGCCAATGCTCATAGTTAGGAGTTTGGGTGGTTTTTGCTTATTAAATGTCTTTTGTAAGAAGGACACCGTCTGCTGACATATTTTGTGACATAGTCATCGGGGGCCGATTTCAAACAGGGCTAAGATTAATCGTAATTGCAAATCAATAGAAGTTGCTTAGTAAAGTGTGATGTCACAACGCAAATCGCTATGGTAATACTGACAAGTCTTACGGTGGATTTTATTGCTTTGTGAAACTGAGTCCAGGTCTTCAAACTGACTAAGCTGCCCGCTTAAAACATGAATTATCCCATGCCATTAATTTGATGAAAAAACGAATGACACTAATCTTTTAGGATTTTATGTTAATAATAATTATTAATCTTTGTATTTCATTTCAGTTGGAAGATTATAACAATGGTGATACACAACGGGCCTATTCCAATAACGGACTAAACCTCGACAGCTGATAAAGACGTTTTCCCACCTTTTACAACAGTAAAAATTACAACAGAAATTTAAAGAGAGGGCGCTATCAGAACGAATTTGGACCGCATAATATAATATTATTTTTGCGGTTTTGTATACACAAATCGCTATATGATGGAGAGAATCCTTTGGGGGAACAGAATCTCCTGCCACGCCAATGAGGTTTACTGGAAGTGAGTGTGAATGTGAAAGAACATAATTGTCTTTCTTGGTTTTCACTGTGGTCAATTTTTAAGAGTACGCCTACTTTAAGTTTAATTTATTTTCACTTGTAAATTGTTTGTTTTCCAGTTGCCTTTCTTAAAAAGTGTTATCTATTTAGTGCCTTGAGCGTCTTTAACCCAGATTTGGTGCAAACGTTATTTGCTTTCTAAGAAATCAACCCATTACAAGGATAGAGCAATATACTGCCTTTGTATACTTTTCTTTCTCATCATCATATTCCGAGAGATTTACCAACCAGTGCTCGGCCAAGTGGCCTTCACTTTATAGAAAATACAATAATTTAATACAAAAATGCTTAAAAACACCAATAGACCTTATGCACATGACGTCATTCCAGTAGGCGCCCTCACCTAGAGGTCATTGGCCAATACTGTGCGCCGCGCGTACAAATCAGTTCGTCTCGATTGTTTCGTCACCGTTTTTCGTCTATTGATTGTGACTGGATGAAGTCAATGCAGTAGGTCTATTGGTAGCTCATAATATTTTCTTACCAAAAATTACCGCAAGTCTTTATAAATTAAGCTGAAATATGTTTAAAACAGCAAATCTGTTCAATAAAATAGTACAGACTATATTTTGCGATAGTAGAAACGAGATCGCCAATACAAAATAGCAGTAAATGTTTAAAGGCAGTGGACACTATTGGTTATTACTCAAAATAATTATTAGCATAAAACCTTTCTTGGTGACGAGTAATGGGGAGAGGTTGATGGTATAAAACATTGTAAGAAACGACTCCCTCTGAAGTGCCATAGTTTTCGAGAAAGAAGTAATTAACCACAAATTTGATTTCGAGACCTCAGATTTAGAACTTGAGGTCTCGAAATCAACCATCTAAACGCACACAACTTCGTGTGACAAGGGTTTTTTCTTACATTATTATCTCGCAAGTTCGATGACCGATTGAGCTCAAATTTCACAGGTTTGTTATTTAATGCATATGTTGAGATACACCAACTGTGAAGGCTAGTCTTTGACAATTACCAAACAGTGTCCACTGCCTTTAACAAAACTTAACAAAAGAAGAACAGCCATTCTGCTTGCTGTGTTTACAGAACTCTATTTATATTATCGAGTTATTGTTTAATAATAAAGATACATAAATTACACTGAAAAACAATTTGCCTTATCTTTAGTTCATATCATTTTAATCCAGTAAAACGTCGAGTTTAATTGATGACGTCTGCCATGGATCCATAGAGCTATATATATATTGACTTGGATCGGACGAGTTGACTTATGAAAAGCGTTTGTAATCGTTTGTATAAAATGCATATGATTAGAAAGATGTTTTCAAAGTAGAATATAATGATCCACACAACTATGCCTCAAAATTGCACGGTTTTCCTGACCGTCGTCAAATTAATTTTGACGGCTCGAAATGGCCTACCATGCAGTTAGTCACAAAGTAAAAGGAAAACCACACAATTTTGATGCATATTTGTTAGGAAAATTATTATATTCTACTTTTAAAACATCTTTCTTTATATGCATTTTCTATGAAACTGTTTCAAACGCCTGTCCAGAATAAGGTTACCAGCCAAACAGCCATATTTTGTGTTTTCATTTCTGCTAAGGGTCTACCGCCATCTCCTTTTCGAGCCCAAACCACACGTCCGCAGGGAATCCAATTTGAGTGTTCACTTGTAAAAAGATTCTTGCTGAATCAAATGAAAGGCTAGGGTGGTTGGGAAACTGTGGGCAATTCACAATGAGCCATTTTCGTGTTAGATTTAAAGGAACACGTTGTCTTGGATCGGTCGAGTTGGTCTTTGAAAAGCGTTCTGTAACCGTTTGTTATAAAATGCATATGGGTAGAAAGATGTTGTAAAAGTATAATACAATGATCTACACAAATATGCCTCGAAATTGCGTGGTTTTCTTTTTACCTCGTCAACAAACACGGACGGCCATTTATGGGAGTAAAATTATTGACTCCCATAAATGGCCGACCGTGTTGGTTCGCGACGTGAAAGGAAAACAGTGCAATTTCTACTTTCCAACCATATACATTTTATAACGTAGGTTTCAAACGCTTTTCAAAGACCAACTCGACCAACTCGTACTTCTAACCACGTAGGTTTGGAACGCTTTACAAAGACCAACTCGTCCGATCAAAGGCAACGTGTTTCTTTAAACTATTATCTAGTACAATGACGTGCTAAATCACAAGTTACCACTAAAAATGTGAATTCCTCAGACTACCAAGACATTTGCTATATGTCACCTGATTAGGGGGAAGGCTTTTGCGTAAACTACGTTAGAGACGGTGAACACACATACACAACTCTGAATGGATGTTTAATGGTCTCAGGGTTTGCTCATCTGGAGTAATTCCTTTACAAAAGCTTGACCCGAACCATTTTGACATAGCAATTGTCTCTAAAGTCTAAGGAATTTAAATGTAAGCGGTACATGTGTGACTAATGCAAGTCATTGTACCAGACATTCTTCAAATCTAACTGACAAATGGCTTATTATGTAACATGGCGTGGACTCAAATCACGTGAATGACCAGTGCTGCTTAGGATCATTCGGATAGCACATTCTCGCTTCGACTTCAGATCCCTTTACTGGTTTGTCCAAATGTAGACAGTTCCTGGACTTAACGTGCTTCAATGTCTGGCCCTGGTTGGATAGGAACAAAGATGTATTATACGCATTAACTATAGGTAAGCATATATTCATATTATTAGATAAACCAAAATTGCCTTGTGGTTGAATGTTCCGACAACTCTACCGTGATCTGCACGCTAGGGATGGTTGGGGTTAGGTTAGGTATGGTTATGGTTATAGCCCCATAATTAATGTAAAATACGCTGGAGTCCAGGCTGCGTACTTGGTACTACTTATATTATGGGGCTATGGTTATACGAGTATAGATGCGTGTCAGAACATTGTGCAATGGCGCTGTGTTGTGAAACTCACCAATGCCACTAGAATCATTGGTAAAAAGGTGCGTACATAATGGACAACTAGGAAACCTGTAAATATCTGTAAAGAAGAGACAAAAATCCATGTCGTGGTCTATAGTCGTACACAATATAAAAGCATTAGTCACCGGTAGAGGATGCACCACACGCCGTTTTGGAGGATGACTTAGAAGGACTGGGCAAGTCTAAAACGCTCTAGATGTTTGTGTGAACGGATATATGTCCTCTCCAGTTATTTGTGTTGTGGCAAATAATTTGTCTTGCGATTTCCACAGTCATCGCCATTTTTACTAGGCGTTTTTACTGCCCTGTCTCACCAGGTTAAACAGTTCAAATTTGTGTCTCTGGTCCCACGGGTTACCAACTCAATTCAATTCAAATCAAATCAATGCACTATTTTTGTTCATGTTTACAATGACAATTAAACATGCAGTTGAAACAAATTACATTGAGTATAATTATGAAGAGATGAATGCCACATCTTAAACACTAAAATGGAAATTTCAAAGAATAACATCTTCATGAACAATAGCCAACAAGCATGTACATAAACAAAAGTAAAGCATACTGCTTTTGTACATTTCCCTGTGACAGACGAAGACTTGGACACGACAAGGACACAAACAGCAATGAGACCAGACCAGACTTACTAGACAGTTTAAATAATTTCATTCATAAAATAGGAGAAAGGTTTCTCACATCAAACTCCCACTTTTGCCGTGTTAGTCTGTCGCCAGACGAGCTGCACTTTTCCAGTAAGACAAAACGATCGAGGATATCAGGCTCCAGACAGAGTTCGTCATTCCTCATTTGACCCTTGTCTGTCAGTTCAAAATACTGCAGGAAAAAAGGGAATAACAAAAATTATAATGGTTGTCCTGTGGACTGTTGCTTATAAGGTTTCATTAAGTAAATTTAAGTTGTAGGCCCTACAGCATAGTGCTGACTGGTCTTCTTTCCCTCCCTGCACCCCTCCCTGCACCCCACCCCCTGCACCCCCCCTGCACCCCCTGCACCCCCCCCCTGTACCCCCTCCCCCTGCACCCCCCCTGCACCCCCCCCCTGCACCCCCCCCCCCCTGCAGCCCCCCCCCTTGCAACCCCCCCCCCCCCTTGTCCGCAAGTGTGCCAATCTACCCTTGATCTTACCTGGTAACTGTCATTATATATGGGAACTTCGTGGTTACGGGTTATATATATAAAACATGTATATAACCCCTTCTCTGCCCAAGCTTATACCTCCTGTCCCTACCCATAGCTTACAACCACACCATGGGCCACGCAGGGTGCACACTGTAGTGACATAGTGAAGGTTACTTCGACACAAGTCGCGACTAATTTTATTTTCACTGCAGGATGGACTGTGGCAACGTTTGCCGCAGGCGTATCGCAGTAACATTCAAGTTGAAAGTATGTATCACTGATGTCAGATTGTGTTTTGTAATTAAATTATGTTGTCGGGAATAGTCAAGAGCGAAATTGCGACTATATTTTTTAGTGAAAAACGGATACCGCGACTCGACTAAGCAATCAATGGTCGTGACCAGTACACTAGTCGCACTAGTTGCCCAGGGTTAGTCCACACGTTTTCCCTGCTATACGACAGCCAGTCTCTCTATTTCTCTCAAGCAATCCCAGGCCTTAACTGTTACAACCATTTTCAACACATCCCCATAAATGGCCATTACTTTTCATGTTTTTTTAAAGACTCCAGTCCCCACCCCCTCAGATGTTGCTTCCTGTGTACCAAAACCATTTTAACCCTCACCTGGTTACCGCCCTGTCCGTGACACCCCCACACGATGAGTTTCTTGCCCGTCTGTCCATTTTGATCATTTGAGTCCAGACAAAATCCCAAGCTGCTTGCAACCTGTTAATAATAATAGATCAATTTCATCGAGCTTGGAAAACATCAACATACATCTGAAAATCTACCCCGCGGTAGTAGAATATAAAGCAAACCAGTTCTCTAAAGAACAAAGTCTACCAAGCAAGTAGATACACACACGACGTTGCCGCAAACCAAATATATATATCGATATCTCACCATGCAATGCCTCAAATACCATATCTGAGCTATTGGCAAATTAGTGAGTAACTTTGTATTTGGTTAATAACCGGTCTTGCTTGCGAAATTTGTTCAAGAAAATTAAGCAGTGCTTGCCAGTTTTATGTCTCAAAACTCTTGAAACATAAATCGAAACATCTCGTGCCTGTGCCTCAGTAAAATATGACGTTGTGAAACAGTATGTTTTGACATTCTTTATATTAGGCCTTTTTAAAGATTTTCCATAAACTATGGACATTCAACCTAAACATACTAGCTCATACATGCTTCAACTCACCGCAGCTGAATGCTTTATCACTGCGTTCATATTGGGCACATACATCTCCGGGTATACGTTCTGAAGATACCACTCAAAACTGTGGCACTGAAGCCGCTCCCTCAACTTGCGTCGATCACTGACGTCACCGAAGTCCACTCTGCGCAGGTGCGGAAGACGGTTGTAAAAGTTGTCCTTATAGTCGTCAGTCCACACCTTCAAAGTAAAACAGTAATTGTTGTAGACACTTACTACAGAAAACGCGAGGTTCTGAGCTTTGAGTGGTGTAGCTCATATAAAAGGCTTTAATATAAAGAATCAACTTACAGGTATACACACCATAGGGACAACTCTGTTTGTTGGTTCTTAAGAACCGATGTAGTATCTGCGTTTTGAAAAGTATACTCTTCTCAATACCATCACTTCTTCAAAAAGAGATACACAATGTTGTACATAATAGAGCAAGAACAGAGACCAAATAAGTTTCACCTTCAACATAAAAACAACACAGTGGACATCTCATTTTATTCTAGGGGCATATTATCAGACGAGACAAAAAAGTTCAGAAATTGGTCAATAACAAGTTGTAACACACTTGTGTGTACTAGAAAGATAGATAGGGCGTATCCGAGTTGGCAGCTGCAGCTACGGCTACGACTGTTGCTAGGGGTGTTGCTACGGACGTCCTATACTTCAATGCATGATGACGCGGACATCTAGCCGTAGCCATAGCTGTAGCCGCATTGTATTCGGACACGGCCATAGAAAGCATCCACAGATGATTTACCTCAACGACTCGTATAGCGTTCCTTTCCACAACATCCATTGGTTTCTTCCCAAGGAACGCATAGGGTGAGCGAGATCGATAAATGTGACCCACACGTGAGCATGGAATCATCTCTATGCTACCACCACACATCCAGATCTGAAGAGGGAAAACATGTGAAAAGTGTTGTAGCTGACCGATTAAGAGCACCGAATTCAAACTCTAGTGTTCCTGATCAGCAGAGTGTGGGTTCGGGTCCCAGTCGTAACACTTGTGTCCTTATAAGAAAGACACTTAACTATAATTGCTTCGTCCTTCGGGTGGACGTAAAGACGTCGGTCCCGTGCCTTGTGTGACGCACGTAAAAGAACCTAGTGCACTTATCAAAAAGAGAAGATGTGCGCCCCGAGTAAACTCGTCCAATAGGAAACTTAAATCGTCCGAAGTAAAAAATATTAATCCAAAGTTAAGAAGAGTTGGGTGAAATCCACGGCTGGCCAATTTTCAGGAAGCCATGGGTCAACACGTACCGGGCACATACAGGAAGTGGTGATACAATTTGTTTTCGTTACCGACCCGTTTATGGTCAGTACAACCAGTAAAGTGAGTCAAGATAACCCTGGAAACGGATCTACAACAATATCTGGATCCTTCTTCATTTCACGTTTTGATTATAAGGTCGATTTCCCAAAGATAGTCCTAGTAGGACTAGTCCTAGGACTCTGCAGGAGTTATCAAAAACTTAGGCTATTGCAAAGTATAACTTCGGAATAGCCTTCGGAAAAGGACAAACCTTGAGAGACTCTTCTAGATTCTCCCCTCCCCAAATTTCCATTCCGGGGTCGTAGCTTCCAAGCTCGGTGAAAAACTTCTTCTCCATGGAAAGTAGACCTCCGGGCATGGTCGGGGTTCTATGCAAGGTTGAACAGAACAAGGGGAATTGATTTCAATTGGAAATACTATCAAATCGAAAAACAAAAGGAAGTTTCTAAGAAGCAATTACATTGTGATTTAAGAGAACAAAACAAGAAAAAGAAACACTTGTTTTATATTTTGTACAACAGTTAATTCAAACTAACCGTTGTATACTAATTTCTGTATGCAAAAGTCCCTGCTTTATTTTTCTCTAACCATCTATTTCATTTTATTTATATTTTAATCATTTAGACAATAAAAATACAAAACCCTTGATTGCGGGCTGGTTACACAACATGTTACATTGTTTTAAGTGCAATACCCTGGGGATTCAAAGTCATTGATATCCTAGACTGGACCATTCCACTTTGTCTAACAGGGGGTTCAGGTCCCAGAGTTGGGTAGTTTAGGTGGGGTGAGGGGCTAAAAATATACTTATATACTTCGTGCACAAAATAAAGATAAAGAGGAGCATCTGTTGATGAAGACTTGCCTGATCGGGTCAGCTTTCGATCCACGGCTGGCGTAGTCTGGTACCGAGACCCATCGGTATTGGAATCTCCAGTTAAAACCTCCCCTTTGCAAGGGCTCTGAAATCACTTTATACTTCATGTTGGTGTCGCTGATTTCGTCGACGATGGGAATGACAACTCGTTTCCGATCTCCAGATATCCTGGCCAGTAGAGGCTCAAGCCAGCCTATCATCACCTTTAGAAAAACAAGAGGAGAGATATAGCAAATAATGCTAAATAAAGGTTCGAGCAGATGCGTAAGCACAAGTACGAACACAATGGGGTTGTGTATTTTTTCGAAGGGACAAAAGCTTATGTCATGAATTAGTTACTCGGGAGGAAAGGGCACACTGTTCATTATAGTTTTACCAACCAGTTTTGTTTTAGGTAGATAAAGTAGACCAACTTTTTCGCTTTTCACTTCCTCAGAAAGAAGATGCAGAAAGAAGACGCAGTTTAAAATCATGTCACTGGTACTAAAGTTGGTAAGTCATCGCTTGTCTTTGTGTAAAAACATATTATACGCTCTCTTTTGTGCACATTGTTACAACCTGGTTTTTTTTCAGAACGACAGTCTTGGCTTTAAAGGCAATGTCATAGATTGGTTTTAGTCATCACTCTGCTGATTTCGAGGCTAGAATAACAAAGAAAGATACAATGAAAGTCAATTATTCAACTGAATATCTACTCGAAGAGAAAACGCAACAAAATGTCATGGTATTGCACACAAACGTCGAGGTCATCCACGTCTTATAGCGAGGCCAAACAGCGGGTACCATTCACTTTCACTATAAATTGTATAGCCGCAGCATTCGTGAACGGACACCAACCATCACAAATCTGAGAAATGATTCTTACATGAATCGTTTCTCACTGTTTTTGTTTGATGAACAATAAATACTTCGGAGGGAAATCAAAAAGTAGTTTCTGTTATCTACAGGTGTAGTGTATAGTGCTTCTCACCAAAAGTAGTCAACTGTTATGTAGTTATTAAGTTTTGGATTATTTACCAATATATGACTCTAGTTTAAAGTGACTTGAGCAAACACAGTCAGATACCTCGTTGTACTTGCGTGGGTCGTCAAGAAAGTCAGGGAACCAAACATAGATTACTTCTCACTGGTTTAAAAGCAGAGGGCGTATCCGAATTGGCAGCTACAGCTACGGCTACGACTGTTGCTAACTGTGTTGCTAAGGATGTCCTATACTTCAACGCATGATGACGCGGAAATCTAGCCGTAGCCATTGCTGTAGCCGTTAATTTGGACACGGCCTGACACTTACTTCGACATGGGAATCCAAAAAGGTGATAATTTCACCCTGCATGACGTCCACACCGAGCATGCGCGCACGGATCAATCCTATTCGTTCCTTGGATCGTATGATTCGTATCCGCACCTCGTGAATCAATGATATACAATCCTCTAACGGCTCTCGCAGATGCTCTTCAAAAAAAGGGGAAAATAAAATGGTGCAAACTATAAATCTAATGCGGTATTATGGAAAATCATATTGTCTAATAGTTGACTTTTTGTAATGTGAGATTTTGATTAACGGTGGAAATCGCTGTCTCCTGACCGGACTAGGAACGATCCGGTCTCGCTTTTAACATTTCCAGGTAGAATATGAAATAACCTATCTATACATACTAATTGGGGACTGTTGCCGACATTCGTAACATGAAAATTGTCCGTGTTTTTGTGACTTGTTTTCTCTGTTTTTGAAGTCATTTTCTACGTACAAATTTCTCTTTTTAAAATTTGAGTTGCACCGATTGTTTTTATACACAAGGACAGATATGCTCTTCATTTCAGTGTACTGGTACATTATTTTCAAATAAGGCCGAATAAGACTGAATTTCAGAAGCCCTTTTATTGACTAATTAGTATTCAAACCGAGGTCACGCATGAAAAATCACGCCTACTCGCGCAGATAAATAACAAAGGAGATAACATGACAAACAACGTGATCCTTACTAGACGAACAAGTGTGATACCTTTGATCTGAATGGAATCGTCAAAAGAATTTCCCAACCCTTTTCTGCTTTGGGTTTTTAGTGGACAAATCTTGAAGCATTTTTTCCCCAATCTGTAAAGTTGATCACCGGGCAGCATCAATGTTGTATTTCTGTGCTATTTCCAGGTATAAATGGTTAAGTTTTAATGTGCATTTTATTGAAGGCCTCGGAGACTCTAACCAATTAGAGTGTTCCGTCCACTTTTTGACTACTCCGCCATAGGGTGTGTTCAAACCGTATAACAATGGTCCCAAGTCTGTGATCGTAGGCTAATGACGGAGGTTTATCCAGAGGGCGCTGTTTCAGTCAATAATGTATCGGCTATCAGGACGACTGAAAACCACAGATCACAGATTTGGAACCAAGTCTAGGCTCAGACGACGTGCTAGCATGACCTCTTTGAGCATTTAATGAGTTGGAACCGTTCGTGGCGCTTGGGAAGTTAGTTTCACCAAAATATTCCCCCAATTGTTAAGATTAAGAGTATGTCTGAATTTTTGCTTTGAAAATAATTGACTGTACTGAATTTCTATTCTGGTGTATTTTGATCGTCAATTTTTATTTTGAAAACGAAACAAAACCAACACACATCACAAATTTTCTCTCTTATACTTTCTCCCATCACAAGCCGAGCAACAATAGGGGTTATTCGATACGGTCTATAGGCCATACGGTATGAATGAAAAGATGCCTGGAAAATGAATTTCATATTTCGACCCTAATGGGTCTAAGAGAACTCTGATGCATGGCATGGTGTGATGCATGATGAGACATAAGCATTACACTTGAGTCAGTCAGCTAATGGCATACTCCAAGGGTACCATGAGTTTAATTGTGGATAATAAAGTGTTAAGGTAACCTACCGAGGTTGCTCGCATCGTCCACAAAGATGATTTCGTGGATCAGATGCAATGGCGACCTGTCAAGAACACTGTGGAGAGTGCGCAGAAGTGTGGACCAAGCCTCGTTATGGAAGCACACGATTATACTTGTCTTAGGTAAATCTTGTGGATACTTCAATGACTTGCATCTGCACACACACAAATGATTGTGAAGGAAAACAGTGTTTAGAAATATCTTGTCCAGGGAGTGTTTTTAATAATTGTGTCATCAAGTTGGGCTTTGTTGTGGTTGGAAAGAGTGTAATTGTTACTTAACTTTTTGGCAGTCTTTTAAATGTTCTGGGCCACATTTCGACACTCCAACAAATGAACAAACAAAACTTTGGTAAAACAGCAGTTTAATGTGGTTATACTTACTCTTTGAATCTAGCGTCAGGCAACGACCGATGCAGTGACATCTTGGAGCTGGCGAATTCATTAAAGGCGTGGTCATGTTTCCCGTGGTCCACACGCATCTGATCGGCAGCAGACAGGCCGGTGATGACCACACCCTCTCCCATCGATCCTGGCCCGCCTTCATCGCCAGCCCGTGTGTTGTTGAAGTACGGCATCTTCCTTCTTTGTTTTGTGACGTTCATCTTCATGTCTAATCCTTTCCTCATCATTATTTGGTTCTCCTGTGCTTGATCAATCTTCTCATTTCGAAGTTTTTGCTCATTATTTGCAGCTGCGTCTTCCTCCAACTTCCCCAGCATCTTTTTATTCTTCTCACTCTCCTCTTTGGAAATTAATTTAGACTCTCCTGTTTTCCCGTGGGGTTTACCGTGACTATCTTCACCCTCGTCAGCTTTAACCGGTTCGTGATCTGTTAAACCGGTTCCCATGGCATGGCGTACCTCGTTAATAGGTGGTTTAGCAAATTCACTCCCAGCTTCTTCAAGTTTGTTAATATTAATTCTGGACATGACACCACCGTGGCTCCATAAATGATGCAGAACGTAGACAACGTTCAGCAAGAAACAGATACAAGCGAGCAGGTAGAGCTTCCGAAGGGTGTTCTTTGCTTTAGGCATGTTTGACCTGTAAGAAAACATTGTTTCTGTACTATCAATGTCTCTCATATCAACTTGTTTCCTTCAAGTTGAAGGCAGTGGACACTATTGGTAATTACTCAAAATAATTATTAGCATAAAACCTGACTTTTGTAACGAGTAATGGGGAGAGGTTGGTAGTATAAAACATTGTGAGAAACGCCGATGTACACGAAGTCGTGACTCAAAACTCATTTGAAAATGTATTCGGACGCGTATTCTCGTGGTCAATATGTCGTCTAACTTGTTGTGTTAAGTCAGCGAACTTGCCCTAGGTAAGTTTTTTGTTTAATGTTTGCTGTAAGTGCCATAGTTTTCGAGAAACAAGTAATTTTCAACGAATTTGATTTCGAGATATCAGATTTAGAACTTGAGGTCTCGAAATCAACCATCTAAATGCACACAACTTCGTGTGACAAGGGTGTTTGTTTCTTTCATTATTATCTCGCAACTTCGATGACCGATTGAGCTCAAATTTTTACAGGTGTGTTATTTTATGCATATGTTGAGATACACCAACAGTAGCCTGTTACTAGTTGGCACAGAATAAGTGGAGTGGACTTTAATGGGATACTTTGGGATGCTAGGTGGCAGCAGACCTACCAGGTAAATTTCCAGTGTTTACGTAGTTCTGAGCGTGCACACATGACCGAGAACAATGGGTTTTACCTGGTAAGTCTGCTGCCACCAAGCGTCCCAAAAGTCTCCCATAACGCAGCGTCGAGATTTATTTGCGAGGCGAGGTTGCGCAGAAAGAGCCTTAATTCTCAAGGGAGACGATATACCAATATCAATCCTCTATACGATTGATTAAAGACACTGGACATTATTAGTAAATTTCAAGACTTCACAGTTGGTGTATCTCGGCATAATGATAAAAATAACAAACCTGTGAAAATTTGAGCTCAATCGGTTGTCGAAGTTGCAAGATAATAGTGAAAGAAAAAACACCCTTGTCACACGAAGTTGTGTGCCTTCAGATGCTTGATTTCGAGACCTAAAATTCTAAATCTGAGGTCTCGAAATCAAATTCGTGGAAAATTACTTCTTTCTCGAAAACTGCAATACTTCAGAGGGAGCCGTTTCTCACAATGTTTTATATTATAACACCCCTTGCAAGTATTCTGCCTGCTCATTGGTTTAGAGCGCGTCACATGACATGTCTTAGTTTTGCTAAACGACGGCCGTGTGATAGTGCGTCGGTTTGCCATGCGCTAGTCCGAAGACTAGCACACGGCGCCGTGCGCTAGTCCGACAGACTAGCACACGGCGTGCAGTACCCAGACGTCCGTTGCGTGTACGAGGATGATAAATTAATAGTCTGTAACCATTTCGGACTGCACTACACTACATTGAACACAGTAAGTAAAAGTGTTTGCAATCTGTATTCGCGTCGTCCGTGGATTGTAGCATTCAGGTCTGTAACTTAATAATAATAGTACAGTATTTAGAAATGTTTGGGGTGTTATAAAACAAATATTGACTGCTTTTACTCGTGCATTGGTTAAAAACTATGACTCCCTCGGTGATCCCCGGAGCGTTCTATTTTCCCTCGGCTTCGCCTCGGGAAAATAGAACGCTCCGGGGATCACCTCGGGAATCATAGTTTTAACCATAGCACTCAAAGCAGTCAATATTTGTATACTATCAACCTCTCCCTCCCCATTACTCGTTAGTAAGGTTTTATACAAATAATTATTTTGAGTAATTACCAACAGTGTCCACTGCCTTTAAGCCATTTTTCCAAAGTGCAATGACCCCGGGGTGTTATATTCATTGATGTCCTAAAGTCGGTCTTTCTACATTATCTAAAATATTACATGTCAAAAACAGAAGATCTAACCCTCTGATAAAAAGCGGAGCAGTCTGATTTGCTGTCTGCAACAGGCTTATTGCGGCATAGTGTACGTAGTTTCCAGCACACCCTAGACTTTATTCAAGTCCCGTTCTCGTGCGAGAGGTCCATAAACATACCCATATTCGCCCTCAAAATGTAGCTAGTGTGCTCCCGGCGAAGGTTAGGGGAGTTTTCTGACGTTAGACGTTGGGACTAATTGTGATTGGTCTAAGCACACCCAACCCCAATATTGCCATCAAACTGTGTAGGCTTGCTTAGCAAGATATGCCACTCTTGTGTATCGTATAAGTGAAGACAAAACGAGGTAATATGTATAGATGTTTTCTGTTAAAACACAACTAAATGTTATTTAAAAATAAACTATAAATAAAGGGATCAAATAATCCTTGACAATAGCTAGCATGTAAAGAAGTTAAAGAATGTAAAAATTGTTTGGAAATGCGCATTTTAGCCATTTCAGATATTATATCTTAGATGGTATCGATATAAATAATGTTAGGCCCAGCATTGGGATAAGTTGGAGGCTGACACGCCCATCAACAAAAAATTAACTTTGAACCAAATGGTATCAAGCTGTAACTGGTAAACTGCATTTTCCGATGGTAATCCGATACGATAGCAACCACTGTACACAATGACAAATTTGGGACAATAAAACACACCCATCATTGAACTATTAACACTATATATCTATCTTTTAAAGCCAATGGTAATGTTTATGCTATAAACACAAAAGGTAAAGCTAAATTGGGCTGCAAAATATAAGTTCCAATTATGAAACTTTAAAGGAGCAATCGTGAATTTACTTACTCAATCTGCAGTAATTCCATTTGTTGAAAACTACAAACAGCAAGCAGTCGATCCACAACCAAATGAACAGCTGCATACGATATGAACAGCTTTACTCAATATTTGCATACTATTTGCATAATAGTGTTGTATTGTGTTAAAATATGAGCAGGCGCTACAAACCACTGATGTGTGTATGTGGTCGAACATGATCAATACTGAGCGAGATATTCACAAACTGCATTATAAACAAATCAATATTCGAATTATAATAATGTTCGTTTTCGCAGGCAAATTTGAGCATAAATTCATTCAATTTTATTTAACACGCATTCAAATAATTTTTCGCATTCTCCCCTAATCCACTCAAACTTTAGGGTTTTGTTCAAAGTTATATTAATGCATTAACTTTTTTTTCTTTTCGTGCACACAATGTTTTTTACATTCAGATTTCGCTTCAGTCGTTCTATTTTACGTATAGGCATCAGGCCAACGACACTTAAACCATTTTTAAAGGCACCGGACACGTTTGGTAATTACTCAAACTAATTATTACCATAAAACCATAGCGCCATAGTTTTCGAGAAAGAAGTAATTTTCCACGAATTTGATTTCGAGACCTCAGATTTAGAACTTGAGGTCTCGAAATCAACCATCTAAACGCACACAGCTTCGTGTGACAAGGGTGATTTTTTCTTTCATATTATCTCGCAAGTTCGATGACCGATTGAGCTTAAATTTTCACAGGTTTGTTATTTTATGCATATGTTGAGATACACCAACTGTGAAGACTATTCTTTGACAATTACCAACAGTGTCCACTGCCTTTAAAGGCACCGGACACGTTTGGTAATGGTCGAAGCAGTATTCTCACATGGAGTATTTGCTTAAAGTAACAAATCTGTAAAAATTTGGACTATTGTCATCGAAGTTGCAAGAGAATAGTGAAAGAAAAATAATTAAATGTCACATAACTTTTGTGTGCGTGCAGATGCCTCAAAAGAACCTCTTAAAAAAAGAGCCGTTTCTCACAATGTTTTATACCGACAGCTCTCCATTGCTCGTTACCAAGTAATTTTTTATGCTAACAATTATTTTGAGTAATTTACCCAAAGTGTCCATTGCCTTAAATTTGAATTTCTACACTCCATTTACACTTGATAACATTGGATGGTTGAGTAGCTCTTGCTGCTGGCTTTCACGAAATTGAATAAGTCTTATTATTTTGACAAAGCACTAACTGATGAAACTGAACTGCCCAGTTCGACTGTTGAATGCCGATTGTATTTCCCCTCTGCACCCATACCACTCTGCCGAATAAAAATTGATTAGTGACGTCACAATTAATATCACATATAGACATGGCTCTATTTTAATGGGCCTATGCTTTTAGGCCTATAAATGATTCATCCCCGATTCACACAAAGTTAAAGGTACAATTCTTCTATGGATTGAACACTATGTACTTTTTTTGGAGATATGTGTGGCAAGATTAAGCAATAGTCTCAAAATAGTCTCAATAATACTTTCAAAATAGTATCAAAATTGGTGTAAATAAAAGTCTCTTCAAAAAGTAAATAGTATCTATCATAATTTTAATAATAGTCTCAATAATAATTTTAAAATAGTTTCAAAGTAGTCTCAACTTTAGACGTTTTAAATAGTATCAAGATTGACTAACAAGAGTCTTAAAATAGTCTCACTAAAAATAGTCTCAAAGTAGTTTCAAAATAGACGTATTTAATAGTATCAAGATTGACTCGATAAGTCTTAAAATAGTCTCACTAATAGTCTCAAAGAAGTCTCAAATTAGACGTATTCAATATTATCAAGATTTACTCAATAAAAAAGTCATAAAATAGTCTCTATAACCGATACAAAGTAGTCTCTGAGTAATTGTGCCAAAATAGTCTCAAATAGTCTAGTCTACTCAAAGTAGTCCCAAAATAGACAAACAAGTAGTATAAATATTTACTCTATTCATAAAATAAACTCAATAATAGTCTCAATAATATTATAGTCTCAGTAATAATCCTGAAATAGTCTCAAACAGTCTCAGAATAGTCTTAACAATAGCCCCAAAATAGACTCCATAGTAGTATCAAAATAGGCTCAAAATATTCTAAGTAACAGTCTCAAAAATGTTACGAACAGCACCATTTGTTTTCACCCTCGTTTGTGAACATTCTATCCACATTGTATTTTTCAGTTACTCTATCAATAGATTGTGTGTTTTGGTTTTGGGGTTGCTTTTTTGGGAAGGATTTTCGTATGAGACCATCATTTTTTATCTTTCAATCTTCTTTCATATTCCTCCAAGCATTTCATGAATCCATCATTGGGCCGGACGGCAGGTCGTTCACCTCTCAGTTCATCCAAAATGGCGCCCAGAGAAACGCCCTCTGTTGACATAAGGTAAGCAATAACCACAGACGGTGAGCGGGAAACACCAGCGTTGCAATGAACGAGAACCTTGCCAGTAGCCTTTGCAGCATCAATAAACTGAAAACACTCGGCAAAGTACCTGTGTATAAAAACAAAGAGAAATATATGTGTAACATAACAAGAAGAATTTTTGTAATCGTTTCTCCGGAAACCCTCACAGGTTTGTTATTTTATGCATATGTTGAGATACGCCAACTGTGAAGACTGTTCTTTGACAATTACCAACATCTGTCCACTGCCTTTAAAGGCACCGGACATGTTTGGTAATGGTCGAAGCAGTATTTTCACATGGAGTAACCTCTTTAAAAAACATAACAAGACGAACTTTTTTAATCGTTTCTCCGGAAACCCTCTGTATTTTAATGTTGTTTTTTGGAAATTGCTTTTTTTCCTTTGTATCTAGCGCTTTGAGACCTTTTTGGCAATTGGCGCTTTATAAATATCTTTTTATTATTATATTATTATTAATTATGTTGTAAGGGGAAAAACACTATAAGTCAGTGCCACGATGTGTGACGCCAATAGATACACGCCCACACATTATTTTTTTCCGTATGCATCCTCAAAAATAAATTAAAAATAAATTTGTGAACCTACATCAGTCTGGGCACTCCTATCCACTACAGGGGAGTTATACCTATACATTCTCTGGATGTTACCTCCATTTGTTCATTAAAGGCAGTGGACACTGTTGGTAATTACTCAAAATAACCATTAGCATAAAACCTTTCTTGGTAACGAGTACTTGGTTATTGTACATTGTGAGAAACGGCTCCCTCTGAGGTAATGTAGTTTTCGAGAAAGAAGTAATTTTCCTCGAATTTGATTTTGAGACCTTAAATTTAAAATTTGAGGTATTGAAACCAAGCATCTGAAAGCACACAACTTCGTGTGACAAGGGTGTTTTTTTCTTTCATTATTATCTCGCAACTTCGACAACCGATTGAGCTCAAATGTTCACAGGTTTGTTATTTTATGCATATGTTGAGATACACCAACTGTGAAGACTAGTCTTTGACAATTACTTCCAATAGTGTCCAGTCTCTTTAATTAATACACTATGCATTGCTACTATAACTGTTGTTATTTAGTTAATATTGTCAAGGTGCAACTGCAAATAAACTAAACAAACACGCACACACACCAAAACACACACCTGGTATATCCAATGCAGCAAAACACACAAATGCTTTGAGTTTTGTCATGCTGTAAATTGTTTACTCATTGTGCTGTTTACAAAATTCTCACAGCACCCTGCATTAAAGTAGAACATATTGATTTCGCACAACAGTTCCCTCGAAAAGATGATTTTTTTTTCATTACTTCGTGAATTTTAAACGTAAACATGATCCGCCATTTTGTAAGGATAAAGAGTCAAGTTGAAACAAAGAGTAAGGACTTGCCTTATCTAGAGTTAGGACGAGAACTCGTCCTAACTTATAGGACTAATCTTAGGGTCTGCATGCTATAGTGCAGGGTTCGGACTCGTCCTAATTCCTAAGATTAGTCTTAAGTTAGGAAGAGTTTTGTGAAATTCACTCAAAACTTGAAATGATGTGTGAGTGTCGTGGAACAAGAATCACCCTGAAAGACAATGCTCAAGTCACCCTAGCCTTTCGTCAAGTCCTTCGTGATGACCTAGATAACTGCAAAGCTGCGAAGCGACTTGAACAGGAGACCACACGAGTGATGGACACGTTTGGTAATTGTCAAAGACCAGTATTCTCACTTGGTGTATCCCAACAAATTTTTGTGAAAATGTTTACTCAATTGGTCATATAAGTTGCAATAAAAGAATGAAAGAAAAAACACCTTTGATGCACAACTTTAAATTGTGTGCTTTCAGATGCATATTTCAAGGCTTCCTGAAGCCTTTTATTATTTTAGTGAGAAATTACCTCTTTCTCAAAAACTACGTTACGTACTTCAGAGGGAGCCATTTCTCACAATATTTTATACTATCCACAGCTCTTATTTTATTGCCCTTAATCCTTATTATATAACACCCAAGCAGATCCTTGCCATTTGATTGGAGGATTGTCCGTCACGTGATAGCAAATAAAAGTACCAATACACAACGAGTCACTCACCGTGCTTTTTCGTTCCATCCGAAAAGTACCATTGCACGCTGCCAGCGTGCAATGGTACTTTTCGGATGGAACGAAAAAGCTGAGTAAAAACATCACTGCGTGCGCGTGTCTTTGGTAACGCAGCAGTTACTGCAAGGCATATTAGTAACATTACTAGCATTCGGCTTCTACAATTAAAAATTGTAGGCCTACGCTTTGTTTGTTTTGAAAGTTGTATCTTTCAATCAAAATGACAAAGATCTACTTGGATGTTATATAAAACAAATAATGAATGTTTTTCATTCGTGCAATGGTGCGAAAATGTTCATTCGTTGAAAGCTGGAATGTTCCATTCAACTCGGCTCCGCCTCGTTGAATAGAACATTTTATATAACACCCAAGCAGATCCTTGCCATTTGATTGGAGGATTGTCCGTCACGTGATAGCAAATAAAAGTACCATTGCACGCTGAGTCACTCGCCGTGCTTTTTCGTTCCATCCGAAAAGTACCATTGCACGCTGGCACGCTGCCAGCGTGCAATGGTACTTTTCGGATGGAACGAAAAAGCTGAGTAAAAACATCACTGCGTGCGCGTGTCTTTGGTAACGCAGCAGGTGTTACTGCAAGAAGGCATAGTAAAATTACTAGCATTCGGCTTCTACAGTTGAAATTGTTTGTTTTGAAAGTTGTTTCTTTCAATCAAAATGACAAAGTTCTACTTGGATGTTATATAAAACAAATAATGAATGTTTATGAGTGCAATGGTGCGAATATGTTCATTCGTTGAAAGCTGGAATGTTCCATTCAACTCGGCGGATATGTGTATACCATCTTTCAACTCATGAACATATTCGCACCATTGCACTCATAAACATTCATTATGTGTATACTATCCTTAAATTATTCATGTTGCCTCCATTATAGTACAACACGAAGCCTAATGGAGTCAAGTGACGTTAGTAATAGTATAGTTAAAACCACTATCTATTATTAATAAGTGTTGTGTAGTCTAGACTAATGCACGAAATTGTATCAAGTGCAGCATTTATAAATGATGTAGAAGTAAAAAGCTGACTATATAAGCACACGATTCTACGTTCGCTTTTGACCAAACTCGAGTAATTCTACATTCTACCTTCTGATGTTTATAACTCATAGCCGCTGTCCTTGTGTCAACCAGAGTTATTCTGAAGATTGAATCGTTGGCTCTCTTGGAATAATGGAAGGAACTTGTTTGCATTCTGTTTTGTTGATTCTCTTCACCATTGGTATGAGTTCTGCTCATTCGTGTAAGCCTCAGATGTTGTGTCCATTCGGCTGGGAGTCATGGGGCGGCTCGTGCTACAAACTTCTTGAAGGAAAACCGACATGGCCCGAAGGGTTTTTAAAATGTCAGGAGATTGGAGGGGAGATGGTTTTGCCTTCATCATCGGAGGAAAATAACTACTTGTATATACTGAGTAACAACAGCCCCAAGGTGTGGGTTAACTGCAACGACTTGAAGATAGAAGGACAGTGGGACTGCAATGATAACGGCGGGTATGTGAACTGGGTTAACGGTGAGCCAAAAGGCGGAACTCGAGAAAACTGTGCTTTAGCTCATTTCACTGCGTGGAACGATTACCCGTGCTCATATAAACACGCCAACACTCTCTGCAAAGGCAATGAAGTCACGGCTACACAGGCCAAGTTGAAGCAATGGCGCCTGCTTGCGTCGTGTCTGACCGGACACACCTTACGAGAGATACCGACCAGCAACGTCCGGGCCTGCGCCATTGAGTGTGACTACGACCCAAGATGTCACTCCTTCAACGTGCAGCATTTCGGGACTGGTGAGCGCATTTGCCAACTCAATCTTCGCATCCGCTCCGAGGCCGACCACACCCAGTTTGTGAAGTCCAAGAAACCTTTTACGTGTATTTACGGAGAGAAATAAGTTCAATCAACAGACTTTTCTGTTCGTGAGCAAAATCATTAAAGTGACAGAGGCAGAAACAGCTTAATGTGGAATAATTTCTTTGTTGAAAGACTTATAGCCCGAATATAGGGTGAACGTGCGGAGCGGTTCTTTATGAAATAACACCAGCAATCTATACTCTCGAAAACACTGGCAATAGTCCGTGTAAAACAAATTCCTGTGAAAGTCGTGCAAAGGACAAAACAATCATTTACATAGCGGATAATGCTTAAAGCCATTGGACACTTTCGATAAACAATATTGTCCAAGGCCCACACTTCGTGTATCACAACTTATATCAAATAACAAACATTTGAAAATTTAGGCTCAATCAGTCGACAGTCATCGGAGTGGGGAGAAAATAACGGCAAAACCCACCCTTGTTGCCGCACTTTGCCATTGTCATGACATGTGTTTAAAATAAATCCGTAAATCTCGATATCGAGAATTTATACTGTTTTAATGTTTTCTCAAAAAGTAAAGCATTTCAAAGAATAATATTTCAAGAGAAGTGTTTTACCATTACCTTCTGTGTAAACCCTGTACGTTATTTGTAAATATGTGATTTTTTTTTGTTGTTCTGTTCCGAAGTGTCCAATGGCTTTAAAGGCATGCTGGACACTGTTGGTAATTACTCATAAACAACGGGTGCAAAATTATGTCGGTTCAACGTCATGTTTTGACGTCCGTGCAACGTTTCTACTGTCAATGGCTGACATTATATCAACAGACAGTTTAAAGGCAGTGGACACTATTGGTAATTACTCAAAATAATTATTAGCATAAAACTTTACTTGGTGACGAGTAATGGGGAGAGGTTGATGATATAAGTGAGAAACGGCTCCCTCTGAAGTGACATAGTTTTCGAGAAAAGAAGTAATTTTCCACGAATCTGATTTCGAGACCTCAGATTTAGAATTTGAGGTCTCGAATTTGACGACCAATTGAGCTCAAATTTTCACAGGTTTGTTATTTTATGCATATTATTGTTGGGATACACCAAGTGAGAAGACTGGTCTTTGACAATTACCAATAGTGTCCAGTGTCTTTAATTAGTTAACAGTTATTTTATTTCTAATTCTTTATGTATTTCCTGCCTCGTAACTTACTTGTTTTTTCTTTAAACAAGTTTTATCGTTTTAAGAACTTGTTGTTTCCAATGTAGTTGTCTTTTAGAATGTGGCATCCGGGCCACGAGCTGGTCAATTATAAAAACTGCATGCAATGCATGAATGACTTATAAACATTATAAATTGATTCTTACAAACATATAATATAAGCAGTGAATATTCTTATAAACAGCACGTGTACTATACAAACCGGTTTCTAGAATGTGTTGGTGTTGAACTGTAACTAAAACTTTCTCATCTGAATTTAATTTTAGCTCGATCTCGAAATTTGCATATTCTATTAAAGGAACACGTTGCCTTGGATCGGTCGAGTTGGTCTTTGAAAAGCGTCCTGTAACCGTTTGTTATAAAATTGATATGGTTAGAAAGATGTTGTAAAAGTAAAATACAATGATCTACACAAATATGCTACGAAATTGCGTGGTTTTCGTATTACCTCGTCGACAAACACGGTCGGCCATTTATGGGAGTCAAAACTTTGACTCCCATAAATGGCCGACCGTGTTAGTTCGCGACGTGAAAGGAAAACCGTGCAATTTTGATTGATACTTGTGTGGATCATTATATTCTACTTTTAAAACGGTTTCAAACGCTTTTCATAGACCAACTCGACCGATCCAAGGCAACGTGTTCCTTTAATGTTGCAGTGACGTTGCTTCAACGTTAAATGAAGGTTGGCCTGACATTATTCCCTGACCACTATATAACTATAACAACGGTTTTTCAATTGTGATCAAAGTCTAGAATCATAATGTGTACCTGAGCGACGATGTTATGTAGTTTTTGAGGAAGCGGTAAATTCTAACTCTAATATTAAAATACTTCAGACTTGAAGTCTTTTAATAAATTGGGCATCTGAAAGCACACAAATTTGTGCAACAAGGGTGTTTTTTCGTTCATTTTTCTCTTGCAACTTTGATAACCAGTTGAGTCAAAAGTTTCAAAGATTTAGTATTTGGTGTATGTGTTGGGATACACCAAGTTAGTATCCCTACTGGTCTTTGACAACTTCCAAGATGTCCAGTGCCTTTAGCAGACGAACATCGACACTCGCAAATGCAAAGGCTTTAATTATACACTCAGAAAAAGAATGGTAAAAAAAAGTTATGTTAAATGTGTTAAGTGAAAAAATACTTAACATAAGTAAAAATTAATGAAAAATTTAAACAAAATGTTTGTGTAAATAAAAAACTACTCAAATAGTTAGTAAAACTAATAGTTTACATAACTTAGCAACTTTAAACACATATTATGCAAATTTTACTGAACTGGTTGTAAAAGTTTACATGGTGTTTAGTAAACCACGATATTTTACTCAAGTATTGTGCAAAATACGCAGCGTGTGACTTGTCTGCTGGGGTCGCGCTCTGCAGTACCACAGTGTAACCACACACAACGTAACGAAATGGATCTCATGAAAAAAAAACCTTCTTGAGTGGAACTTCCCTCATTTAGTTGAGACGTTTGAAGGTAAGTACTATAACATATTTCTGTATTGATGTTATTATCTGTAGTGATAGACTATACACGACTCGTTAGCACGAGTTAGCACAGATAAAGGGACAGTTGAACGTCATATTTTGACTGACAACACTTTTGAACAGTGACTTGAATATCACAAATACATACGTAGGTCTGATCAATGGTCCCCGTATTGTGCACATAGTACACGTACAGCATGCATCGTTGAAGACCATTGTACACATGTACATCGCCACTGTGTTAAAGCACCACCACTGCATACAGCCACGGTGCATCAGGCCAATGATTGGGCTAACTTTAATCTCTCATTTGTTCAGAAGAACAATCAAATAACTTTTCAACATTTTGTCTTTACAAGATACTGACAAATGATACAACTGACTTAAAATGCAAATTCTGGGAGAGGGGAATCGCACAAACACATCTACCCTTTGTTTATTTTAACCTGTTAAAGGAATTATTCAAGAAATCTCACCCCCCCCCCCACACAAAAAAAAAAGGACGAAAGAAAAAGAACAAAAAGAAAAATCAGATAAAGATCAAGAAAAATCAAAGTTTTCAGGTAGCCTACTGTTATGTGGGATTGCATATATAGCACCAAAATTATCTCTCCTCCTGGGATCCTATCACCTTATTCCAGAACTGCAAGTCTCCATCATTGAACCTTTTGTTGATTTGTTTATTTTTTAAGCCCCTATGTATTTGTTTATTTATTTTATTTTATTTCAATTTGTATTTGTACTTTTTTAAATTTATGTGCATGTACATCATGTACAAATTGTATTGCACATACATTGCAGTACTGGAACGTTGTCTCTATTGATCTATAAGTGTTGTAATATGATAATTAAACCACTATTGATATAAAATAATGGTTTAATCTGACATTGTGTGTACCCCATCCTTAAGACAATCAGATTAAATCATTATTTTACAGCAAAATTGGTTTAATTGTAATATTACAATACTTTAAGTTCATTACAGACAATATACACGTGTCATACAATTTGTACTGCACCCCCATTGAAATTTAACCTATTGTGTTTAATATTATTCCCCTTTATGCAGGAAAACACAAGTTTGGACCAGTATTTGAAAGACATCAACAGGGACACCAGATCGCAACCATGCTGATATTAGGTGGGTCTGCACTGGCTCCACAGCAAGTGTTCGTAATTTTTGAGCAAATGCATTTGAACAGTCATCCCTTGTGAAAGCACTGGATGTGTGTTTCAAAACACATTTTGTCTTCGACTTGAGCTACCAGGAGGAGTGTTCTGGCGTTTGGGAGTTCATTGAATTGGTTGTGTTTGAACTCAAAGGCGGTGTGAAGAGCAGCACTATTCGAGAGTTCAGGGCTTACTGTTCATCTCATGATGCATCTGATTAATGTTGACCATTCCATAAGCATTGTAGTTAAAGAAGTTCTTGCACAAAATGTTTGCAAATACGTATCAAAATCATAAGAGATGTGATAGTTGTGATAGTTTGGATTTATGGAACAACCTTACAGTTTAAATAGGAACTCAAAGGTCAAATTCAAATTTGTATTCAACACCCTTCCAGTTTTGTCAAATTTGTCAAAATGTCAAATTCAACGCCGTTTTGATTGCTTAGCGACAATGAGGATAAACCAATAATTCCCCATACAAATTGTTCAAACCCAAAATTGAATTTTTACCTTGGAGTTCTTCTTTAAGCTGTGTTAGCCTGGAAGTATTTATTCTGACCTTGCCAATTAATGTAATTTGACCATTCCAGAAGCATTGTAGTTAACCCTCTAGTCCCTGCACCGCCCGAGTTTCTGAAAACCAATTTTTCAAGATTCTTGCAGTAAATAACTGGAATCGTAGTTCAATTTTTAAAAAGATAGCTTAATATTTATGCACAATTTTTTACCCTTTCGGTAATGTTTGTATAAAAGTACAAGCTCCCATTGGGAACAATAATCGGCTCTCGAATATTTTTTTGGAAGGATAAAATGGACACAATAGCTTTTCAAGGCTTTAATCTGACTCAATGCTCAAACTAATTAAATGCGAAGGCGTTAGTTTTCGACAATATCAATATTAATGATGAATAAATACAGTTTCCTTTGTGTTTACTAATTGGTATGAGCTAAATTATTTCATCGTCATTAGCTTCGATGAAATAATTTAGCTCATACTAATTAGTAAGCACAAAGGAAACTGTATTTATTCATCAATAATGATTGATGATATTGTCGAAAACTAACGCCTTCGCATTTAATTAGTATGAGCATTGAGCCAGATAAAAGCCTTGAAAAGCTATTGTGTCCATTTTATCCTTACAAAAAAATATTCGAGAGCTGATTATTGTTCCCAATGGGAGCTTGTACTTTTATACAAACATTACCAAAAGGGTAAAAAATTGTGCATAAATATTAAGCTATCTGTTAAAAATTGAACTACGATTCCAGTTGTTTACTGCAAGAATCTTGACAAATTGGTTTTCAGAAACTCGGGTGGTGCAGTGAAAGTTCTTGCACAAAATGTTTGCAAATACGTATCAAAATCATAAGAGATGTGATAGTTGTGATAGTTTGGATTTATGGAACAACCTTACAGTTTAAATAGGAACTCAAAGGTCAAATTCAAATTTGTATTCAATACCCTTCCAGTTTTTGTCAAATTTGTCAAAATGTCAAATTCAACACCGTTTTGATTGCTTAGCGACAATTAGGATAAACCAATAATTCCCCATACAAATTGTTCAAACCCAAAATTGAATTTGACCTTGGAGTTCTTCTTTAAGCTGTGTTAGCCTGGAAGTATTTATTCTGACCTTGCCAATTAATGTAATTTGACCATTCCAGAAGCATTGTAGTTAAAGAAGTTCTTGCACAAATTGTTTGCAATAAAGTATCAAAATCATAAGAGATGTGATAGTTGTGATAGTTTTGATTTATGGAACAACCTTACAGTTTAAACTGTGTTAGCCTGGAAGTATTTATTCTGACCTTGCCAATTAGGTAGAGTTTTTGTAATTTTTTAAATTCACTGAAATTGTTGACTGATTATGAAACATACAGAAAACCCCATTTTGCACATGTGATGTTTTGGATTGTTAATATTATTACCATTAAATTTTTATTAAAAAGTTGTTATCTTGAAATTCATGTTGTAGTCGCCAAGTCTCAGTATTTATGATGTGTCCATTTATTACAGCCCTAAACTCCATGAAATAACACTTTGCTAGTATTCAACACAAGCATTGTGTATATTATTACCAGTTTTAAAGGCACACAGTTTACATTAAAAATCGGTAAAATCTATACTTCAAAATTGAGTAATTATTTTACATGAGTGGATTTATACCCAGCAATTCAGTAAAAAAAAATACCCAATATTGATGTAAAGTTTTTCACAACTATTTACATTGTAAAGCGGTAAAGTCTTACGTCACAATTAAGTAATATTTTACATGAGTGGGTTTACCCAACAATTCAGTAAAGAAAACTACCCAATATTTATGTAAACTTTTACACAGCTATTAAGCAAGATATTACCCAACGCCTGTTGGGTAAAGTTTTACCTAATAGTTATGGTGTTCGCCCACTACATCTAAAACAGGTAATATTTTACACAAGTTGTGTAATCTTTCCTCTGTGTGTAAGCAACATCCAAAAAATCAGTCGCCAACTGTTTCATTGTCATCTTAAAGGCGTGGACACTATTGGTTATTACTCAAAATAATTATTAGCACAAAACTTTACTAGGTAAAGAGTAATTATGGGGAGAGGTTGATATGGTAAAAAAACATTGTGAGAAACGGCTCCCTCTGAACCGAAGGTAATTTCCATCGAACTTGATTTTGAGACCTCAGATTTAGAATTTTGAGGTCTCGAAATCAAGCATCTGAAAGCACACAACTTCGTGCGACAAGGTGTTTTTTCTTTCATTATTATCTCGCAACTTCGACAACCAATTGAGCTCAAATTTTATTTTATGCATAAATTATGCTGAGATACACCTAGTGAGAATTAAAAGACTGGTCTTTGACAATAACCAATAGTTTCCTGCCGTCGATTTCACAAAGAGTTTTAGGACTCGAGTTAGGACGAGGAACTCTTCCTAACTTAGGATTAATCGTAAGGTCTGCATGCTACACAGTGCTGCCGTCGATTTCACAAAACTCTTCCTAACTTAAGACTAATCTTAGGACTTAGGACGAGTCCCAACCATGCACTGTAGCATGCAGACCTTAAGATTAATCCTAAGTTTGGAAGAGTTACTCGTCCTAACTCGAGATAAGACGCGCCTAACTCTTTGTGAAACCGACGGCAGGGTTGGGACTCGTCCTAAGTCCTAAGATTAGTCTTTAAGTTAGGAAGATTTTTGTGAACTCGACGGCAGGGTCTTTAGGTCGACCTAGCAAACTCACCCAGTTATGTCCTTTTCCGGTACATCTATAATCTCAACTGATTTGTAAATGAATTGATTTGGGAAGAAATTCACAATCCCGGACGCAACATTGAGGATGTGTGTCACGTGATGCTTTTGGAGAAGCTCTAAATTAGCCGCAACATCTTGAGAACCTAAAGGTTAAAGTAAACATAAGTAGCATGTGTAACTTTGAATGGTGAAAGTAGCTATAACTAAAAAAAGGTTTGCAGGCTACATCTTGTGAATAATCTCTTGAAGAAGATACTCACCTGACGTTACCGCAACCATCTTGAGTATAAAGTATATATGCACTCAGTTGGCAATCAATAACTGAATCCATGTTTTAGCGAAACGTGGTCTTTCCGGTTGCCGATCAATAATATTGTATTGGGTATTGATAAAACTGATCAAATCACAGTGTTTACACACTGTTAAAAGAGCTGGGCAAAATATCGCTGGGTAAACGCCATTTGTGATTTGTTGGTAAATTTTTGTTCAACTATTGAGTAAACTTTAGGGTTGGTTAAGATAAAAAAGTTACCAACGTTGAGTATAGTTTAAACAACAATTGTTGGATAAACATTGTCCAATTAATTGGTATTGTTTATTAGATTTATCCACCCACGAATTGCTGGGTAGAAATTGGAGAAACATTCCTGGCAGATGGGCATCATGGCGTGAAAGGGCGTGACGTTAACCATTTTGTTGTGAACTTTGTTATCGTGCGCACACGCGCTCATTACCAAGTCAAGGAAGTTATAATGCGACGTCGATGATGGCTGACCACCAAGTGTTGAGATTACTGGAGGAGTGTGGCGTTAGTGTCCCTAACGGACGTTTTCTGAGGTGAGAATTGAAAAATGTATCTCTAAAGTTTAAAAGTACATGTTCTTGTTATGATTTAGATCAAGAACGTGTGGGCCTGTCCGAAAACACGGCTTGAGCTGTGAATGCATGGCCTACCGCACGTTATCGCAGTTTCAGGGACATCATCGACACACAACACACACACGACGCCACACGCAGAGCCATGCCTAGCCCTTGTGTAGTAGTAGTAGCCTATATAACGTCCAATAGTGTCCTTAGTTAACCCCCTTATCATTAACTTTGATTGATAATATCCCTTGATATAAAACATGAAGATGAACTTGGGTGAACATGTAATGTATATAGCAATTAAAACAGCATGGGTTTGGTAGGCCTCTTCTTCCCAAGGAATGGGAAAACTTTGTTAATTATCTCCAAAGATTTGGTGTTTTCTCCTTAGAAAATGGGTAATCGGTTCTGTTCTTACAAAACGTTGAGTACATGCTATTATCTTGCCCAACTGTTTGCTTACTGATCTAAAAAAGTTGGGTTACATGTTCCTGATCTCCCCAAGGGTTGGGTACATGTGCACCGCCAATTATATTCTCCCTAAATAGTGGGCGCATGTGCTCCTATACCAAGCAGTGGGGGTACGTGACACTGTTTTACCTGGGACCGGGGTATGTCCCTATTTTCCCCTGATGCTGACAATTTGGAAACAAAATGACCACTTCTTGATAAAAAGGGAACTCAAAAATCAAAGCAAAAAAAAAAGGACCCTTAAATTTACCAAAATGACACTAGTTTTAAGAGTATTGGAAGCAGTGCATAGTTACACACAGCTACTTTTAAGATAGAAGAGCTATGCCCATGCGTAACAGCTTTGCAATTAAATTTATTTTTGTTTACAACTCATACAGATAATGAGATCGACATGCAGGCAATGAAGGTGCTGACCGAGGCAGATAATTTGCAACTTATTCCCGAAATCATCCATCGACACTCAACGGGTAAGTGATGAATTTCTCTGAAAACAAGCAGCCTTGCTTTGGTCTTCTATTTGTCACTGTTATCTGAATTTGTTTTATTTAAATGACTCCAGTATGTTTTGAAAACCCAATTTCATGAATCATTTGTTTTCAGAAAATAATTACAATTCTTACAAACCCAACACAAAATAATAGTAACACACATGTCTCTAGTAAATTACCGTTACTCTTCTCAGTATACGGATCTGTCCTGGTGTTCGTGCGTGGTTGTTTTCAGATTGTGCCGTCACCTTGTAAACCCTAACAAGGCGCTTTAAACAGCTCTCATAACTCAAACAAATAACTCTATATATCCTCTTGTTAAATAAAATAATAATGATCACTTTACTTGACATTTGAATGTTATATTAGGCGCTATATCTTAAGAACTGAGTATTAGGACATTAGCAAGTTTTATTAATTATTCTTTTTATGCCGCAGGATATCATAATGCCACAATACCTGAAGGACAGACACAAAGCTTCATCCCCAGCCCTTTGTGCTATCATTAGGCAGCGCTGATCTGGAGTCAAGAAATGCTTTTCCACAACCATCAGTCGTGAAAGCAGTAGATGTGTACTACAAGGCACACTATGTGCTGGACTGCAAATACCAAGTTCAGTGCCAGGGGTATGGACTTTTTTTGAAACGTGTGTGTTCAGCCAGCAAGGTGTGCAATCGAACGAAACCGCCACACTGAGAGGTCTAATGGCTTATCTTGCACATTAAAACGTGCTGTAAGTCACTGAAGTAATACTGCACCCATCTAAAAGTATAAAAGGCTACCTACAAGTTATAATTATTGTAGTCGGTGTGTGAGAGAATCACATTATAAAACTTTGTTTTGAAAAAACATGTTGTTGTTGTTTTTTTTTTTTTTTTTTTTTTTTTTTTTTTTTGGGGGGGGGGGGGGGTATGTGTATAAGTTAGCAGCTTTAAAGGTTTCATTAGTAAACATAATACAATTTAAAAGTGTAAGTCCCTGTTACATGTGACTGGTCAAACTTGTCTTTCAAGTGTCAAAAAAATTACAACTCTTGTTTGTATTTTGTTTAGAAAATACTTTGCTTTACAAAATAACTCTTTGTTTTGAAAGTCACTGCAGCAATATCTGCTATAAACCCATTTAAAATTATATAAGGCTACCTAACAAGTTGATCCTTAGGCAGTCTTATTATAGTTGGTGTGTAATAGAAGCAGATTCTTAACTTTGGTATGAAACAATGTTATGAGTAAATATATTACATTTTGAAAGTGTACATCCCAGTAACGTCCGACCTGTCTGACTTGTCATGCAAGTGTCATCAAATTGAAGTACTTTGCTTTGCACAATAACTCTCATTGTTTTGAAAGTCACTGCAGCAATGTCTGCTGAACCCATTTACAAGTATATAAGGCTACCTAACAAGTTGATCCTTAGACAGTCATATTGTAGTCGGAGAGTAAAAGAAGCAGATTCAAAAAAATTGTTTTAGTTTGAAACAAACAGGCTTTTTTCGTTGATTTTTTCTGGGGGATGGGGTGTTTAACCCTTTAGTCCCTGCACCGCCCGAGTTTGCTGAAATCCAACTTCTCAAGATTCTTGCAGTAAATTACTGGAATCGTAGTTCAAATTTTAAAAGATAGCCATGGCTTAATGTGTATGCACAATTTTTTACCCTTTCGGTAATATTTGTCTAAAGGAACAAGTTCCCATTGGGCACAATAAATGCCTCTCGTTAAACGGCTACGGTAATTTTTATGGCGAATATTTTTGTGCACAGATAAAATGAACACAATAGCTTTTCAAGGCTTTTGTCTGGCTCAATGCTCATACTGATTAAATACGAAGGCGATAATTTTCGACAATATCATCATAAATGATGAACAGTTTCCTGTTACTAATGAGCGTTTTATTTTTCGTAAGAGTTAAATTATTTCATCATCATTAGCTTCGACAAGTCAACTGTGAAGGGAGAATTAATAACGATCTATAACAACTAGATACATTACCAAATGCGTAGACCTACTAATGACTATCGAGTTTTCTTTTGATGTTCCTTTTTTTCCTACAAACACAAGCTAGCGAGGTTTCTTCGTACCGCATACAGTGTATCACTATATGCGGCTGGGCGGTACAGCGGCTAAATGGTTAAGTCAGCAGCTTTAACGGTTTTATGAGTAATATAGCCTATGTTTGTATTTATTTGTGCAAAAACGTTGTTTCATTGCTTGTTTGATGTTCACAAATAAAAAAGGAAAAGCAAAAAAGTACTTTCTGAAGTCTTTCATTAATGTTTGTGCTAATTACTCAACTGTTGGATGAATAATTTGGTTCAATCTAGTCTCAACAACTGAGCTTTAGTAATGGATTTGTGCCCAACAATTTACAAAAACGAACGGAAATTTACCACCAAGTGGTCATTATCTGGATACACGGTTGCCCATCTATTGCATAGTCATATTCCAACTACTAAGCAGTTATTCCTAAAGGTTGACCAATATATGAGGAAACATGGTTTTACAACGTTTGTGTAACTGTTACTACCCAAGTATTGGGAGACTTATTATTACCAACCCTTGGACATACAAAACAAACCAAAGGTTGGGCAGAAGTAAATTCCCAACTTGTGTGTAGGTCGTTTGCTCAATCATTAAGCAATGACATTGACCAACGACCGTTGGGCTATAATTGCCCAATAGATGTTGAAGCTGACTATTGTACCAACGTTGGGCAATAAGTTGGGCAATTTTTTGCCCAAAGTTCTAACAGTGCATAGACGTGGCTTTTCGATGAATTGCACATGACGAGTCATTGACCACCATCTTTAAACGTGCACGTGTGAACTTGTTCAATTGTTTTCATCAAACACGGCGGTCGGTGACACAATTATGTGCAATCCACCTATAATAATAAGTGTTTAATTTGTTCACCCTTAAAATAGGTTTACTTCGTGGGAAATGTTGACCCCCTTTTTTCTTTTACTCTTTGGCCTAATTTTCTCTTTAGTTTTCGTGAATTTTATCCAGGCATTTGGTCACACACTTGTAAACTAAAAAGCTGCCCTAAACGCCCTAGCCAAACGTTTACCTAGCCAAGGAGAGTGTTATAACCGATAGAAAAACGTTTAACTAACCAAGAAGAACACCGGGCCTCACTTCCAAGACTTGAAAATCGGGTTTAGTATCGCACACAAATCCCATGCTCTTTCCCTCAACAGTCTTTTGAGAGAAACTTCCATCAGATCTCGTCTCGACAAGCCTCTTGCCTGTTGCTGTAGTTACTTGTGTATCAACTTTCTTCAGATTCGTCTGTGAAAACGATTCGATGTCTCCAAGAAAGCTCATTTTTGTTTAATGGTAGGCCCAATAGAAAGGTCAACCGTGGGTGGGTTTGTTTCTGTTTTTTTTTGTTTCTTTTCCCTTTTCCCCTTTTTCAAAGGATTGTTATAAATGGCGGTGGATGATTTGCTGCAACAATATTAAACAATCGAAAGGTGCAAACCGATAAGATGTTAAGTAGTAGAGACACTCACTGACTCAGGCGTTTGGCTTTGAATGTTTCGTACGGCTTGATAATAATGCCGACACTTTGCAAACTCCCCAAGACGGCATGGCCTTTGTTAAAGATGAGTAATTACGATCAACGTCAACTCAGCCACAGCCTCAAGTCAGCGCACCCGTGTATTACTGTATGCTCAGCAGTAACTTCACTCAGAATAGCACTTCACACTCCCACGCACACGTGACACTGCAGTACATGCCCGCGTATCCGCGTATGTATGTTCATTTTCAATAGAGTTGGAACAGATAGTAAGTAGACCCTACGTAGAGTCAGAAAGCCGTCAATACTGTTGGTCTAACCATTGTTAACAATTTTATTAATGTATCCACCATTTGAAAAGATCACTCGCTGTATACTTTTATAGCGCTAGCACTATAGCAGTAGCACTTAGCATAGCTCCATGGTCAGAGGTAAAAAACTTGTTTTTATGGGCGCCGCCATCTTCCACCTCTTGCAAGACATTTTTACAGGGTACTTTTTTAAAAGTATTCCATCATTTTTTCTTTTTTTCTTTTAACAAATAAAAAAATAATTTAGTAATTAAAAACAATTACTCATAGCAATATTGCTGTACATAAAAAAATCTTTTAACCAAAAGAATCTTGTATTATTTTAGATCATCAACCACTACCCACAAAATAATGTCAAAGGCCACAGTATTTTTCGACACATGAGGGCGCACTTTTCCTAACAAAATAAAAAACAAAATGTCTGCTCCCAGTCCTTTACCAACCCGTCCCCGTAGTACAAGAATAAAACGAGCCACAAGTCCTGCTGCTGCTATACTAAGCAGTAAGAAGAAGAAAAATGTAAGTACTAAGGTCTGGAGCAAGATTGTGCTGAAACACTTTTGAAGGATTGATGTGGATTATTAATAAATAACTTAACAAACTCAACTGACCACTAGTACAGTAGTATTTAGTACCGGTAGTAGAGAGTCATGATGATAATGCTGACACTGTTAGTTACCTGTATCATCATATATGTATGAATCATATGTATGTGCATGCTGTGAAAAACTGTCCAAAAAAACCTGTCATGACTGTCATGATCAGTGTCAGTCTGTCTAGTCTGTCACTGCCACAAAACTAGCCACACTTTTGAGCACTTAAAAACACATCTGAACCCATTTTTTGTAATGGGATGCTATCCGATATAAATATAAAACAAGCTTTTTGAATTGAAGGCAGCTTTCCTACGCTACGGGCAAGTCGCGGTACGAAAACGTTTCCATATCCTGCCATCACTTGCATGACTTTTTCCAGTCATTATCTATATGAGATATGTTTTTGTAAATATTAGTGAAGTGCAAGTGGTGGTTACACTGATCCGTAATATGCATATTATTATTAAATCATGTCATCATCAGCCGACTGTAGGCGGATACCATTGAATGTATGTTTACAGCCTCACTCCACTCGCATCCCATTCGGCCGATGACGCCTAACGTCTAATTATGGGTGTCCAAAATGGGGGAGTCCTATTCCTATAACCATAAGGTTCATTTCAAATGTTTATACCCACAGTAACCGTCCCTTTAAAGCATGTTTTTTTGTCTATCAAAAAGATTTGTTAGGCCCCTAATGTTTTAAAAATGAAAATTGAAATTGCTTACCTTTTTTGTAAACAATTTAATTTGGATTTCCTCTTTGATTAGGCTCCAGCCACAGCAACAAGTTCTGATGCGGGGACAGTGGAACCCGAGCCATCTACTCAGGTGACATTAGCACCAGCAGCGACAGTAGTAGCAGCAGCAGTCGAGATAAGCATCACAACACAACAACTGGTGACCCCTTCTCCACAACTTCCTGAAATTCCACAGCGACCAATACTGCCATTCAAGGATGCCAACTTTACAGTAATTGTGACGTTCTTGTGTCAAACTGTTTTAAAAATTCAATTTATTTTATTTTATTTTGGGTTTGAAGGTAAACAGCATCCTCACTGAAATCAAAAGAAGATGTGTTGCATACATGCTTGCACAAAAATGTACATCATTTTACCTCTGTGAATGCAGCCTATTCAACAAGGGGTCTATCCAGCCTGTAGCTGTGAGTGTCATTAAGGAGGAATTAATAAAAAGAATTTTAAAAACACTATGTAATAATTGTTTACTAAGTGTTACAGTTGTCATGGATCATGGTAGGGTATGACTAACTCCGCCTTCTTTTTTTCAGCTCTCTAGTAAAGGTGTGACTGCCAATAAGAAAGCAAGAGCATGGAAAACGCTGAAGCAAATTACATCCGCAGAGAAATCCTTGCCATGGAGACCAGATGAAGCAACATGTAAGCGGTTGTTATACTATCTGAAATGAAAAAGGTCTTGACTGGTCTACGACCCTGAGCGAGATTTTCACAAAATGTTAGGGGTTTAATCTATGATCAGCTAAAATAATCATCGTTGCTCTAAAGAAAAGTGTGATGGCACAATACAAGTCACTGTGGTGATGTTGAACCTGGGGGTCGTAACCAATAGCTGTTTTGATCTGTTTTGGCCAGTGATTAATCAATGGCCAATTCAACCGAAACGGTGATTGGTTATGACCGCCAAAACACACCCTATGGGTTCTGCCTCTTCTCTTTGCTTGAAACACAAAACTGAATGACAGGCCCGAGGCCAGTGATTTAAAGACACTGGACACTATTGGTAATTGTCAAAGACCGGTCTTCTCACTTGGTGTATCTCAACATGGGCATAAAATAACACACGAATTTTAGCTTGATTGGTGGTCGTAGTTGCGAGATAATTATGACAGTAAAAAAACACCCTTGTCACATGAAGTTGTGTGCTTTCAGATGCTTGATTTCGAGACCTCATGTTCTAAATCTGAGGTCTCGAAATCAAATTCGTGGAAAATTACTTCTTTCTCAAAAACTACGTCACTTCAGAGGGAGCTGTTTCTCACAATGTTTTATACCATCAACCTCTCCCCATTACTCGTCACCAAGTGAGGTTTTATGCTGATAATTGTTTTGAGTAATTACAGGTGTAGCAGTCAGGTGGGTTTGTTGTCAAATGTTGACCTTCAATGCATAACATAAATAAGAGGATGCATATTCATTGCACATTAACGTGTTTGGACTTAAGAGTTTGCATAAAAACAGTCTCTGATTTCGATGTTGAACTATTTTCTTGTTCTCTTTGGTTGGACAGATAGCAGTATTGATGCACCCCCATCTCTGAAACCAGCCAAGAAATACTCTGACCTCTCAGGATTTCCGGTTAGTTTCCTAGAGTTTTTTTTCCCCTGTTGTTTTTGTTGCTCAGTGTTAAGTTTCAGACCTTGTCTTAAAAAAAACGTAACCACCTCTTCGATGCCATTTTCACAACAAATTGCTGCGTGTCGAACAGTAGGTAGGTTAAGTATAGTCTGTAGCGTTTTATGACTATTGGATTGTAATGAATCTACCATTCCAAAAATAGTAGGGTGTCATACCCGAGTTGTTAAGTGCATCGAATTCAAGGTCTGGTGTCTAAGTCATCGGATTGGGGTTTCAATTCCGGTCATGATGCTTGTGTGTGTCCTTGAGCAAGACGCCTCACTATAATTGCTTCTCTCCACCCGGGGGTATAAATGATTACCTGCAAGGAATGAGGTTGATATTGTGCATAAAAAACCTTCTGAGCTCCATGGCAGCCATGGAAGGTTATTGACCCAATGACCAGGGTACTAATGTTAAGAGCATTGATACGGTGACTGTAAAATGGGCTATATAAGAACTAGCTATTGATATTATTTGAACCTTTTGTTTGTAATGTCTTGATTTTTAGGCAAAATACACAGACCCCCAAACCAAGCTGAGATATTCAGACACAGAGGAATTCTCTCGGACACGAATGCTTCCAGCAGACATCATCACTGGGCTGTTGACTCTCAGGAAAGCCAACCCTGAACTCCAGTGAGGGCTCACTCACTCACACAAACATGTAAGTCGGCAATCTGGATATTTTGTGTTCTTATGTTCCGTGCTTTTTGAGGTGGATCACAATTGCAATTTTGTCATCGAGGACTGCAAATAAGAAGCATCCTTATAAGTTTATGTTGAATTGTGTGTTAAACAAGCGTCGGCAGAGGTTGCTATTCTTTGTGTCGAGCACCAGGCCTGTTAAAAAACAGCATAGATGCTTCTCTCCGGCTAGGAAGAAAAGTTGATAAGAACTACCTGTTATTCCTTCGGAAGGTTAATATTGCAACTGTGTTTTTTAAATGTTGTGGACTAAAGATGCAGGAGAGGAAAGACTCCTTGCCACTTGTGTCAGAGGATGTTAATGTAAACTTTGTGTCTAGCACCAGGTTTGTTTAAAGAAGAATAATTGCTTCTCTGTTGCTAGGAAGACAAATTAGTAGAACTACCTGTTATTCCTTCAGAAGGTTGATAATAAACTCTGCACCTTTTAAATGTTGCGAGCTAGACATGTAGAAGCCAAAGGACTCCTTGCCACTAGTGTCAGAGGATGCTAATGAATACTTGGTGTTAAGCACCAGGCTTGTTTAAAAGCATAATTGCTTCTCGTCAACTTTTTATTTTTGCAACGGCACATGCTGGTGTGTGAGGACTTTTTGCTGATAATTCCATAGGTTGCTACACCTTGTCTCTAGCAGCAGTTTTGCTAAAATTCATAATGGCTTCTCTCTAGCTAGGAAGACAAACTAATGAGAACTACCAGTTATTCCATCAGACGGTTGATATTAAACTATGCATTTGTTACATTTTGACAATGGCACATGCAAATGAGGAATGGCTCTTTGCCACTAGTGTCACAGGTTGCTACACTTTGTGTCTAGCACCAGTTTTGTTAAAAACCATAAGTGCTTCTCACTGGCTAGGAATAGAAGTTGATGAGAGTAAAAACTACCCGTTATTCCTTAAGAAGGTTGATATTAAACAATGCTTTTGTTATGCCATTGGAACATGCTGATGAGGAAGAACTCTTTGCCAATATCGCCAGAGGCTCCTACATTTTGTGTCAATCAGCAATTTTGCTAAACAACATAATTGCTTCTTTCTGGCTAGGACGACATATTATTAAGAACAACCTGAATCTCCTTCGGAAGGTTGCTGTTAAACTTCACGTGTGTTACATTTTGCTTACTGAAATGTCTGATGAGGAATTATGCTTTGCCACTAATTCTGGAGGTTAAAAAAAGCGATTGCTTCTCTCTGGCTAGGAAGACAACTTCATGAGATCTAACAAAGAGCCCTTACAGTTTATACACAAATTACTTTGTGTTTGTCACATGTCAAAATGACCATGCAGATAAAGAACAACTCATTTCCCTTTTGGGCCAGAGTTTGCTATTCGGAGGTTGTGCCTAGCATCAGGTACATTTATCTTATAAATCATGATTGATTCTCTCCGACCAGGAGTATAAATTGGAAACGCCTAGTCCTCCTCCCAGAAAGCTAATTTTGATTTATGTTTACTTATTGATGATGACTAATGAAGAGGGACATACCTAGGATCGTTGTACTTGCTTCACTCCACCTAGGACTACAAGTTTGAAAATAAGCTTATTAAGGTGTACAGTATTATAGTACAGCCCATACACATCATGATTCATTAAGTAACTTGTAAGCGCAAATCATATAAAAGCAGTACTTTTAGAAATAGAATAGTGCGACTACATGTAATGTGATGATGGATTATACAATAAAATAATGCAAAAAGAAACGGTCAATAACTTTACAGCTTGCATTTAATTTGACCTCCTTTTACAAATTTGTTTGTGTATATGCCCTCGCTGAAAATAGATAATACTGGGCCTTCTGAAAGGGAATTTAGAAGCAAGCCACTTATGTTTTAAAGAGAAGGTACACGTTTGGTAATTACTCAAAACAAATATTAACTTAGAAACTGACTTGGTAACGAGCATTGGTGAGTTGTTGATAGTATAAAACATTGTGAGAAACGGCTCCCTCTGAAGTAACGTAGTTTTTGAGAAAGAGTTTCTCACAAAAATAATTAAAACAACTTCTAGCTAGAAGTCTTTTATTTCTATCTGAAAGCACACAAATTCGTCCAACAAGGGTGTTTTTTTCTCTCATCATTTTCTCGCAACTTCGATCACCAATTTAGCTCAAATTTTCACAGGCTTGTTATTTTATGCTTATATAATATATGTTGGGATACATCAAGTGAGAAGACTGTTCTTTGACAATTACCAAACGTGTACCTTCCCTTTAATGAGAAAGGCATGCTATGTAGCTAGTCTTGCAATTGTTGTTAATTTAAGGTCAAAGTCACAGGGAGGGAAAACAATTTGATTGTAGTTTTCTTATGGAACGCTACTTTGGCTGGTAACGTTATTCTTGTGATCAAGTTGTTGGTATGATGAATACTTTATGAAATATGGCCCAGATTGAATTCAGTTTGCTGGACAGCTTGGTAACATCATGCCACCAACGTGCAGTCCGAAGTCAATAAACTATTTAAGAAAGCTCATGCAGATGATAAAACATGAACAAAAAATCATTCTCTTATTTCTTTCTAGATGTCTTGAATGTCCAGTCAATTTATTCCACATTAGAAATTGTGAATAGCGCCCCCAGTAATGTTGTCAAAATCGGTTTATTCTCAACTAAGGAAACGATTATTTCGGGAACTGGTATCATTACACAACACTACAAAAATATTACTACTCTTTCTTATAGATACTAAAATGTCTAGTGGAGTCAAGCTATAGACCATCCCATTTTTGATAAACAAACCGCAATGGTTGTGGACGGCCGAATGTTAGCAAAACATTCAATCATGACCAAATTTTAGGGGGGGGGGGGAGAATGCAAACTTTCAATAAAAAAAAAAACTCCCATGACTGGTTGCGTTTCCTTTTCTACAAATGCAACACTATTTTTGAGATGTTTGGTGATAATGTAACGAACTGTCACCATCGGTTTTGTTTTTGATTCTACGGCTTTCCACATCTTTCCGGTTCGCAAAATATCGGGCTGTGACAGTACGATTATCAGGTCTGTCCCGCAAGGTAAATTCAATTTTGCTGAATGACGCCCTCAATTGTCAGAATCAATTTATCATCGACCAAGGAAACGATTCTTTCCGGCCTTCAATGGGATGGAATGAAACAACTTCCTGGATTTCCCGGTGTTCTTTTTTAGTTTACACTCCTGGTTGACCTTCCACTGTGGTTGTAGACCCTTTTCCAATGCTGCCACCATATTGGTTAAGTTCCGTGTGTACAATACTGTAATGGTCAAGTGTAGATTTGCAATATGCAGGAAGGGGATCTGACTATTTTTGGCTCAGCCTCAGTCTAGTAATTGTTATTTTGATAGGAAATAAAGAATGTAATATGTAGCTGTGTTACCAAAGGGTGAACATTATTGTAGACATTCGTGGCAGGCAAATGCATGTGTACTTGAGTCCTTGCATGCAAATGTATTTCAACTCGGAGTAAACATCAAGATAATCACAATACCTCCACATTTCAATAAAGCTATGCACTTACGCGAACAGTTCAAATAGGGTGCTGCTTCACGGTTGATTCAACCAAATGAGAAAGTACCCTTTTTCAAAAACATTCAACATGTTTGCAAGACCAAGCAATTAATATCAATTACATAGTTTGAATACAAATCTCAAGAAAAAAAAGTGAAAAAAATCAGAGCATTGTGTGTGACAAAGGACCTATGATTAACGGCCTTGCACCGTTGGAACTCCACAAACCCAGACCAGGCCTTCCCCTCTGAGTGTTTTACTTCATTGTAGTCGAATAATTTCCATCTGAGTGACACAAAGAACATGTTTCTAAATTCATTTTCTTTTGAAACGACTACTCTCGACTGAAGTTTTTTTTTTTTTTAATGATGCTAGGTACCTGGTTTTGTGTTGCCCCCAAGGTTACTATTTGTAGCGAGGATATTTTTGGTGAAGCAAAACATTTTAAGAAAGAAAAACATGATTGGTAAATATCGTAAACAAAATTGTTGAAAAGTTTCAGTCTGAAAGTTCACTTTCAGAGTGGGCTTTGTCGATCTAAAAACTCTGTTTGGTTGTATCCCCCCCCCCCCCCCCCCCGATCAGCGCCCAGCACGACTACCCATTGAGGCCCTCAGTACAACAACGAACATAATTTAAAAAAACAAAACACATTTGTACATATTATTACACCACCAAAATTGTTCAAAAGGAATTACTGCCTTTGCAAACTGACCCAATGTTTAATTGTTTTGCTGCCTCCAGCAGCAATACACCAGCAGCAATACACCTGGTCGACGTTGCCGGAAAAATGCAAGAAATAAACCTTTTTTCGAAACGTACAAACTCACGACTAGGACTTGCATGTAGTTGCACGTACGTGTGTTCGATGTTCGATCGAGGCAAAGTCTGCCTCAATGACGTCACAAAAGGGGTGGGCGGAGTCACCCCAAACAACTTTATCTATTTTTTAAACATATAAATCATTACAAACAATTACTAAAAAAAATATGTTATTGTTCATTATCTATACTCTTACTAATGTTTGAAGAAAAAATGCATGTGTACTTGAGTCCTTGCATGCAAATTTATTTCAACTTGGAGATATTCACAAGATTATTCACAATACCTCCAGATGTCATACTTTTTCAAAGAGGGTCAAAGAGCTGCCAAGCTACGCCCTTAAGTTCCAAAGGGGTGCTGCTTCACGGTTGATTCAACCAAACGAGAAAGTACCGTTTTAAAAACATTCAACTTTGTTTGCACAACCAAAGCTTTTTGATATTTCAAACAATTACATATTTTTGAATGCAAATCTCAAGAAAAAAGGTGAACAAAATCACAGCATTGTGTGTGACAAAAGACCTATGATTAATGCACCGTTGGAACTCCACAAACCCAGACCAGGCCTTCCCCTCTGAGTGTTTTACCTCATTGTAGTCGAATAATTTCCGTCCGAGTGACACACTCAAAGAACATGTTTCTAAAAAAAATTCTTTTGAAACGACTGCTCTCGACTGAAGTTTTTTTTTTTAAATGATGCTTGGTACCTGGTATTGTGTTGCCCCCAAGGTTACTATTTGTAACGTGGATATTTTTGGTGAAGAAACATTTTTTTAAGAAAGAAAACATGATTAGTAAATATCGTAAACAAAATTATTGATATGTGTCTTTTTTAAAGAAAGACATACATGATTGGTAAATATCGTAGACAAAATTGAATGGGGTGAATGAAAACGAACTTTCCAAACTGCATTGTGTGGATTAATTTAGTATTCCTTAGAAGGTTAACAATGACACGGCGTGTTAACATCACGTTTACTAAACCTCGATCACCAAAGCCCAATTTCATAGAGCCGCTCAAGCATGAAAATATTGCTTAACAATTTCCTGCTTAGCAGAAATAAGCAGGATACCAGTCACAAATGGTGCATGTGACATGGTTTTTGGGCTGGTAACCTTATTCCGGTAAGCATGATTTTGTTGTGCTTAGCTACCTTTTGTGCTTACGCAGCTCTTTTGAAATTTGGCCCAGCATTGGCCCTTCACCGAACAATGATACCATGTAGTTTTTGTGCGTTTATGAAAAGAAACGTTAAAATATAACACAGATACACTTAACTTAGAAGTTATAGCCTTTCGCTGAACTAATGGCTGAGAAAGGCCTATGGTTCGGGAACGGCATTGATTGAAGTAAAGTCACAGTTTTTGATCTATTTGAATGTATCATTTTGTTAACTTCCTTTGTAAAGTTATTTTAAATGACACATAATTGCAGTGTCATGGCTTTCACCGTGCCAACGACACTCTCCGTGCAAATGGAATTATGTTAATGTACCCTCAAAGTATACTTAGTGGGTGCGTTCGTTTAGCTTCCCTGGGTCGACCCCGGTGTGTGGCGGTTTTTTTTTTCTAGGACCAACGTGTGTAGAAAATTACCCACGGTCGTCCTGAAAAAAAACCGCCACACACCGACCGGGGTCGACCCAGGGAAGCTAAAAACGAACGCACCCACTGTAAGTTTTTCATTGTCAACACTATCAGTGCTGTACGTTATCTTGATTCAAAGAGAGTAACCGGTAAAGTGGTTCAAGAAAGTCAGCAATGTTGTCAAAATTGCCAACGCTGTACTTTATATTCATTCAAAGATAGTAAACAAAACATATGATTCGAATTGCCTCTAGCTACCGGGCAATCTCGGTGGTCTAGTTGGTATGACATTGCTCTAGAATTGCAAGGGTCGTTGGTTCGAATCCCACGGGAATCCCACATGCCTGTGATATTTTTCACAGGACTCGGGCAAGTACTGAGTATACAGTGCTAACACACATCGGTAAATTATGGGTAAAAACCAAAAATATTAATAAACAAAATATAAAGTGACTCCAGATTGAACCCTGGCAGTCCCTATGAAATGAATCATAAGTGCCTTTTTGAAAAGAAAACGCCGGTTAAATTAAGCTGAAAGTTGTCGCGGTCTGGCATTTTATTGAATTCATTCGAACCAGCACTAATCCTCACAAAGACCTTTCACTGAGCCTATTCTGTGTGTGTGGGACTGAACACAAAACACAGTAAGAGTAAACACGCTTAACAGTACAACGAAATGTTTTCCAGAATTGGTTTTTGGAGGAATGGCCGGTAAATTCAAAGTGTATATTTAGTCTGTTCTTTTAGAAACGTTTTCAGTCAGCCTCGTCATTAATCCTTTTTTTTTTTTTTTTTTTCTTCTTGTATCTTTGTAATTTTATGTTATTGTACAGGGCTTTATTTCTTGTTAAATACGCTTTATGAATATCTACGTCATTGTTATGATTGAAAACTCACATGAAATTACACGTTCACATTTTCATTTGAATAGGCAGGCAAGATTTACACTTTTGTTTGTTGTTTGTACTTTAAGTGTATGGTCATGTGTGGTTAAATTGTTTACGTTTAATAGCGATGTGAACAAGGGAATTTCTCTTCTAGATCCCAGCATTTCGTCGTAAAGAATCTTAACAGTCAACCCTCGTTATAAAGCATGTTTTAAAGCCATTGGACACTTTCGGTAAACGTTATTATCCAAGGCCCACACTTCGTGTATCACAACTTCTATATAAAAAAACAAACCTGTGAAAATTTAGGCTCAATCGGTCATCAGAGTCGGGAGAAAATAACGGGAAAGACCTCCCTTGTTTCCGCACATTTCGCCGTGTCATGACAAGTGTTTTGAAATAAATCCGTAATTCTCGATATCGAGAATTGATATTGTGTTAATGTTTTCTCAAAAAGTAAAGCATTTCATGGAATAATATTTTAAGACAAGTCTTTTACCATTACCTTCTGTAAACTGTAAGTTATTTGTAAATCTCAGAAAATCTGTGAACTTTTTTTTTTTCTGTTCTGAAATTGTCCAATGGCTTTAATGAGTTCTGCTTATAAAGAGTACATTCTGAAGTCCGAAATCACATGTGTTTCTTTGTTTTGCTGTCCTCTTATAAAAGAGGAACGGGTTGGGCCCCACAGTAAGAGTCCCGAAGCGGCTCTGTTTACATTCCCGAATTCCCGAATCTCATTTCTACTTTGTGTTTCTTTGTTTTGCTGTCCGCTTAAAGCCACCGGACAATACTGGTAATACTCAAAATAATGTTTCGCTTAAAAACGTACTTGGTAATGAGCAATGGAGAGCTGTTGGTAGTATACATCATTATGAGAAACGGCTTCCTCTGAAGTAACGTTGTTTTTGGAAAAAAGATCATTTCTCACTCAAATTCTAAAATACATCGGCCGAAGCATTTTAGTATGCATCTAAAAGCACACAAAGCTATGCAACAAGGTCGTTTTTTCTTTCATTGTTATCTTGGTAATTCGACAACCAAATTGAGCCCAAATTTTCACAGTTTTTTATGCTTATGTTGGGATTAGGCCTACACACCTACTTTGGCAATTACCAAAAGGTGTCCAGTGCCTTTAACGATTTTGCTGGCACGGAGTCAACTTGAACTTTTGCTCATAATGGATTTACTCTCAACTTTAAAGAACCAACTTCCTTCCGCCTGTCCATGTAGAAGTGTACAGACTTTTCCATGGCCAATTAAAAAGCAGTATTCTGAAATAGTATTATGTTTACAGCTTATTGGTTGAAGGCTCTATCGGGGCCCAATTCCATACAACATGTAAGCATGAAAAAAGTGCTAAGCACAGAAAAATCATGCTTATTAGAAACTGGTTACCAGCCAAAAAATAATACGGTTTACGTCGTTGCAACCGGTGCCCACTAAATGTTTTGCTTACCAAATATTTTCTGCTTAGCAGCTTTATAAAATTGGGACCTGGTGCCTTTGCCAAACCTAGGCTCGGGCTTCAGCTTTGGTTTGGTCTCCGTTTTATTTCAATTCAATTCAATTCAATTCAATTCAATTCAATTCAATAATACGCTTATTCCATACTCTTGTTGGACAATATATAGAAATGTAACAAAATCAAAAGCGCATATAAATAAACGAAATAAGTATAATGTTAACACTAGAGTTTTGGGCAGGTCCCAAATTCATAAAGCATGTAGTAAGCCAAACATGTGCTTGGCACATAAAAATGGTGGTCTGGGGGGGGGGGGGGGCGGGCGGATACATTTTTCGAAAATATGTTCACATATTTCACTGGACAAAATGGTTCTGTAGGGGTCTGTATGAACTTTGTAAGCAGTACAAGCTTTCAGACTGGAATTAAACATTGTTTTTATATATCCTCCTATGCTGTGAATGGGCTGATACTTCACTTGGTGCCCTTGAAATGCCTCAGTAGAAATGTACAATTTCCTCATATAGGGTGCCGTTTACCAAGGAGAAAATGCATTGGTGCCATTGCCCCTCTCAAAAACGAAGATATAGGCCAGCTGTGTTTAAAACACGTTTAGTGGAGATAAATAAACCTTTAGTTTTCATCTTCAAGAAACTGGACTCGGAACCCTCCCTTAAATAAAAAAAAGTATAAATTTAAAACTTGAATGTCAAGTAATAAAGTGGGTCTTTCCGAGTGGGGTCCCCAGCTGGGAGCGATAACGGAGTCGTTTCACTGTGGGAACGTAAGAAGCCAAGTGTATCTAGGCCAGTGCAGTGTGCGTATTGGAACAGGTTCGTGAACTATAGAGAGTCTATTTTCACTCAGTCGGAGTCGGGTGTTCATTCACTGCAGTAGGCCCACTGCTGGCAGCATCGTTTGTTACACGCACTACCCACCCACAGTAGCATTGACTGATTGTGTGGACCCTATTAGTATTAATGCAAGTTTCCGTTTTAAAAAATCTGCAAATACACGTGCTCAGTGTTAAGGAAATAGTATAAGTTTGTGGAACCAGTGTGTAGTGTTTGCAGTGAGGAGAAATTTGTTATCAGTGTGTGAAGTCTGCAGTAAGGAGATGATAGTAATCGGTTTGTGGAACTAGTGTGCAGGGTTTAACAGTAAGAATGTCTTATGTTTGAAAAACTTCACCGACCCATGGTACTGTTTGCCCGTAGCCCAGCGACTGTTGTCTTCAAGTGCGAGCTAAGCATGGAACAGATAACTCGTTAAACCTTTTACCAATGCGGTGATTTTTGCTTTGAACTTTGCTCTGAAATCGTATCACCATGAGGAAGAATTTTCTCTCCTGTGTCAACTTTATTCTACTGGTTCCATTGTTCTGGTTACCGCTGTATATGTATTTACATTTCGGATACAACTCATATAATGCAGGAGAGGTTCATCCTTCTGCTTCTAGAACGAGTGGTAATGCTTTCGAGGTCCAAGAAACGGACGCTGGAATATTTGATCAGTTTGGAAGACAAGGTAAAGAGAACCAACGGGCGATCCATGCGGTGGATGTGGCAGCAATAAGCAACGACGATTTACCGGGAGCAGACGATACCCTAAAATGGCGGAAAACGAAGCGTACGGATTCGGCACATTTGCATAGCAACAGGGAAGTTGTCTCGCCAGTTAAGCTCACCGTTAAGAGAAAATCTGGAAAGGATGCTCTTGGAGATCCAATGATTGGGGAAGATTTTGCAGATAATAAATCAGTTTTTCGTCACTTGAAAAGAACGTTCGGTTCATCAAATAAGAAAACATTAAAGGACATCAGTTCATTCAATCGCGATGTCTTAGACAGACATCATCCAGGTAAGTCCTAAGTCCAGGTAATTTAATTTAAAAAAGTATTATTATAATTATATTTCTGTTACTTAAACCAAGGACGTTTTAACGCGTAACTCGCAATCAAGGCTGCTTGGTATGTGAACCAGAAACACCGGGTTTACCCCTACTCTTCCACGGTATAATGTGTTCTGTGTGATTCTATACGTGCACTACAAATTCTAGTACACGGGACCTACGGCATAATGTCCCTTCCGAAGGAAAACGTAGCTATGGTAAAGCATCGTGCTCAAGGAGAATCACAAAGGCTGGGTTTCGAACCCACACTCTGCTGATCAGAATGTCCAATATCCAATATCAAACCACGGAGGTAGAAATAGCTAGTATCTTCACTGTCATTTTACAATTGCTTACGTAAAGCTATTAATGTATGCAGAGAACATGACAGCGGTATCATGAAAAAAAAACTCCATTCCCGAAGCGCCTAATTGTTGGCGGTTTTGATCTCTAAACCACATGTATCGTCTGGCAAAACTGACATTCAATTGCCCTTTCTACTGCAATCCCACAGTGAACATTAAGTCAACCAAACAAACAACATACCCTTGAGTGAAATGCCAATGTTATTAGCTACCTCTCTCATTCGTCAAAGCGATGGGAAGTTTCTGGACGATTTGAAATACATTTTGGCCCGATTTGATCCCAGCTGTTGCAAAGCACGCGGGTCATTAAAGCCTCAATCAATTACTATACGGTGACCATGCATGAGTGCCACATCACTCATCCATATAACTTATCTCAAAAGTCGACTTATTTCACAGTCATTAAATTATTGTAAAAATTAATATCGCTAAGGCGACAGATATTCACTCGGCTTATCGTGATTATTAATTTGTTTTACCCTTATACACCGTTGTGTGTAGAACTGTATACTCAGTACTTTCCCGAGTCCTGTGAAAAAAATCACATGCATTTTTACTCGGCTGGGATTCGAACCAACGACCTTTGCAATTCTAGAGCAGTTAACTATAATCGTGATTAGTTATCTCGCTAAGTCGACTTAATTTAGTTAACTTATCGTGATATAATTATACTCTCGCGAAGTCGACTTGTCAATTTGTTATTATAATATCGAGTGAAAGTCGACTTTTATTAGGCGATTTATTGAGATAATTTATCTCGCTAAGTCGAATTATGTAAATCGACTTATCGTGATCACTTCAAAAGTGGACTAAGCCATATTTTGTAACGCCAAGATAAATTGTTTTAAGACATAAGTCGACTTTAATATCGTAACACTTGTCCCGACATGTCGACATATTGAGTCTAAAAAGTCGACTTGGTGAGAAGTGTAATCAGCACATTTTAGTTTTCGATTAGAAACCTGGCATGGTGTGTCCATTGGGAAAATGAGGATTTAACTGAATTAACTTTTTAAAAGATCAATGATTTAAATGGTTAACTTTGAGTTTTAAGTAGAACTCTGCTGTGGCCGCATTGGGCTTTTTGGGGAAAAAGTTGCAGGCCTGCTCTGTGAAATCTAAAAGTTACGTCCACTTCGCATAATATTCTTACGTTTTGCTCTTTAGGCAAGCGATGCGTTTTAAAAGGCTGGGCGTTCGGGCAAAATAATTGTTGGCCTTCTCTCTCAAATCTGAATGTTACGTCAAGTTCGCATATTCTCACGTTTTGCTCGTTCGGCAACAAGTGCAGAAAGCCCCCGGAACGCAAGCGGGAAATGTCGCTCCCCTCGAGCTCTGTTGTCTGAATTACACGACCCTCTGAAGTGGTCCTCGGCCTTGGGTGTTGAAGCTACGTGCTTAGGAGGTAATCAGGCGAGTAAAGGACGACTGCACGGAGGTTGTTCTCACGCGAAAAGGAAAACAAATCACTTTAAAAACTGGGCACGTGCAAGTTTAAAGGCACCGGCCACTATAGTTACACTATTGGTAACCCTACTTGGTAACTAGCAACGGATAGCTAATGATACCATAAAACATTGTGAAAAACGGCTCCCTGTGAAGTAACGTGGTTTTTGATTAAGAGGTAATTCAAAAGACTTCAGGCCTGAAGCCTGTTTGGGCTTCTGAAAGCACAAACATTCGTTCAAGGGTGAATTTTCCTCTTGCAAATTCGATGACCAATTGAGACCGAATTTTCGTTTTGTCGTTTTATGCATTTGTTGGGATACAGCAAGTGAGAAAACAAAATTACAAAAGTTTACATCGCTATTACTGGTGCCCCACTGAACTGTTTGCTATTAAAGCAAATATATTTGTCAAGCTTTTTTTTTTGTTATAAGCTTTATGAATTTGGCCCATGCCACTTTGGGACAGTTCATTTCACCTTTTAGTTGTTTTTGGCTTCATTACCAAACATTTACAATAAATTTTGTAAACATAAATAATATTATTTGATAAAATATATCCTATATTTGTCTTGTATTGTTCCACATACAGAAAAGAACTTCACTGTTACCCATGTTGACACGAGATTACCTTATGAAAAACCTGTTTACCGTTGGTCGAAGGATGGGCCTGGAGAAATGGGCAAAGCCGTGCCCCTCACACCGGAAGAGCAATACAACGCCGACCTGACCTTTGACCTGAACAGATTCAACGTTGTCGTGAGTGACAGGATCGCACTAAACCGTACTCTGCCTGACGTCAGACCGCCAAGGTATGTTTGAGAACCAAAATAAACTTATTTTGGAGAAATGCACTGGACACTATTTGTAATTACTCAGCATAATTGGCAGCATAAAAACAACAATGGAGAGCTGTTGATAGTATAAAACATTGTGAGAAACAGCTCCCTCTGAAGTAACGAAGATGTAATTTCTGAAAGATCAAAATTCAGTTTTGTGATCTACCCATTTGCCAAAAAATAGAGACCATACGACAGTGGCAAAAAAAACATTAAAGGTCATATCGTATTAAATTGTCACTGTGTTTAATTGATACAAACAAATTACAAATTCTTAAAATAAAATCAAACGTTCGATGACGTTTCCTTTCAAACTATATATGAATTTTGGTACATATAGTAATGAGTTAAAGTCACCTGGAAATATAATTCTTTTTCTACAAACATTATAGTATATCTTAATGAACAATAAAATAATTTTTTTAGTAATTGTTTGGAACGATTTATATGTAACAAAAATATATAAATTTGTTTGGGGGTGACTCCGCCTGTGACGTCAATCGAGGCAGACTTTGCCTCGATCGAACATTGAACACACGTACGTGCAAGTACATGCAAGTCCTAGTCGTGAGTTTTTTCGTTTCGAAAACGGGTTTATTTCTTGCATTTTTCCGGCAATGTCGACCACGTGTATTGCTGCTGATGTATTGCTGCTGGATGCAGCAAAACAACTAAAAATGGAGTCAGTTTGAAAAGTGGTCCGGTCCGACGTCTTTTCCAGCGCTGTGCAGCAAACACTTGGAGCAGCCGTGCTTCAAATATCGCGCCTCGATTGACGTCACGAACAGCGCCCTCTCGGGTCGGGCCTACTTTTAAATTTGTTAATAAAATGGAAACTAACTTTTTAGAACCTTAGTTAACTGTTTATTCATATTCTACTCATCAAAACACATATTTTAGTGACAAAAGCTTTATCTTGTCAAAATACCACTTCCAGGTGGCTTTAAATCCTGAATTTTACTTTACAAGTGCTGTACCTTTTCCTGAATCAAGAGACTAATCATTTACTTACAGCAGTTTTACACACATTGCAAATGTTTTTTTTAGTTATATAAATAAAGAACATAAAAAAGGGAAAATGCCCGCACATGACCTTTATCTAGAAGTGAAATGTTGCAGGGGCTTTTGTACTCATCAACATTTCCTAAATTAGTCTGTCTGCAATGCTTCCTACTGCAGAGGAAAGTGCATAATTTTAAACATTTATCGTCAAGTTTGTTTCCTTTGTTGAGTCAATTTGGATTCCCCAGTCAATTTCAACAAACACTTAATTAAACACCTGGATAGTTCTATTTCATTTGAGAATGAATGCTCTGTTACATCAGCATTCAACAGTCAACAGTTAAAATAATGGAGAGAACTGAATTTTATATTGCCAACAAAAGAGATAAATTAGATACCCATCCAAGGAAATGGTACCTTTTAATTTGACTTAACTGCAAGTTTTGTGTTTCCTTTTCCTGGTTTCTTACATTTCTTCTCCTTTTATTTATCTCAAAATTATTATGACTGTTTATTTTGTAAAGTGTTTTACTAAATTTTATGAAATTTGTCACTGCTTTGATGAATAAAAACAAAGCCAAAAGAAGTAATTTAATTCTAACAGCTTTGCATTCACTGGTCGAATACGCAAAGATTGTCAAATTTCGCAAAAGCCAACAGCATCTTGTAGACCGGTCAACCATTCAGTTTTACCAGTGTAGTAAAAGGCAGTAGAAAGTCACAATTGAAATATTGACTGAAACTAATCCGACTGAGAAGAACGAAATCATGTGTGCATGGACAAGAAAGTATTGTCCACACAGCTCTGCGTTGCAGTCACTCTGTGGACAATCCTTGGAAAATCATATTCGTCAATACTTTGTAAAAGATACTATGTGGACATGTGTAAGTCCACATAGTGTATTAAGTCCCTGCATTAATTGGACCTCATCAATGCATACACAAAAGTTGCACCCAACACCAATTGTGTTCCATAAAACGCCCATTTGCGTGACTCACGCCCACCCCCCCCCCTCACCCCCACCCCCTCCTACTTCACAGGCAAGTCCTTGCGTTCAATATTAGGGGCTAACTTTGTAGTGCCAAAGGAAACATAAAACACTTCCCCAGTCAAAAACTGTCACTCATTTCAACAAAATGTCAGATGAAGCATCTGCTCAAATATCTTGATTATAAAATATGGCTATAATTTTTTTTTACCCAAACCAGCATACTCCGTACCGCTGCTCCGTACATTTTGTTTTCTGTTTAGAGGAAGTATAGAGGAAAATAGAATTAGCTGTTGCAAACTGCTCAAAACCAACCAAAAGGACCTTATGGTATAGTGACGTTTCGACCCTATACTAAAGTCTTTCGAAAACAAAAATTGTAGCGAAGGCTTTTTTTAAATAAAATATATGGTTACACTTTCCAGACATTTTTAATGCCATAGAGTATAGTCCAAACTAGGACAAGCAGCGTTCCCCGGAACCCAGTTCATGTCGTGACTCACCCACCTTCCTTTTAGTCAATACGGCTTTCATTTTACGACAGTCCTTCTTGGACCAGTCACGCCCCTACGTAAGTGCTAAAACCCGGGGCACATCGAGTTCAAATACATGGTAGTGAACAAGCCTGGTAGTGAACTTTGAAATATACAGGCACGTTATTCTTCCTACTTTAGTTTAAAAAAAAAAAAAAAAAAAAAAAAAAAACTGTTTCTTAGTGGATTCTGATAGAAGAAGACATGCTCTATCAAGGGATTTTTATTTCGTTGATTTTTGGAATGATACATTATTTCAAAAACTGGGTCAAAGGTCACGATAACATATTAAAGATTACAGTAACCTACATTTCTGAAAATTAATTTTTAACAAAAGAATTGATTTGAGCATGCAATTCTCATCATTTTTATACCAAATTTGCATATATGTGATAAAAATTGACATGGTTACGACATATTTTTACCAAAAAGGTGGTACTTTACCCTAAAAATGTCAGATTTTAGTGGTTTCTGCCCTGACCACATGGTAAGTCGGATCGGGCTAAAAATAGGTGTGCATTCATTGCTCATTAGGACCTACAAGCAGCAATTTTTTTCAAAATCGGAAGACATGAGGTAAAAAAGTGTGTTGGTCTGACATGGAATGACCCATGTATGGATTTCACGTTCTTGTCCTTGTTTTCTCAGCAAGTAGACAGTGTCAATCTTAACGTTGCCTTGGATCGGCCGAGTTGGTCTTTGAAAATCGTTTGTAACCGTTTGCTATAAAATGCATATGATTAGAAAGATATTTTAAAAGTAGAATATAATGATCGCCACAAATGTTCTTCTAAATTGCGTATTTTTCCTTTAACATTGTGAACTTACATGGTCGGGCATTTATGGAAGTCAAAAATTTGACTCCCATAAATGGCCGACCGCGTTAGTCGACGAGGTAAAAGGAAAACCACGCAATTTCGAGCCACACTTGTGTAGATTATTATTATTATACTTTAATGAATAGTTAAAAATCTGTTATTGTATTTCGACGGGTTGTGCTTTGGAAAGTTTTTGATATTTTTGTGTTGTACTTTTCCATTTTCTAATTATTGTGATGGCGTCGACTTAATGACCGAATTGTTATCCTTATTTCTGTACAGGTGCCGCATGTTAAGATATCCGAAGTACCTCCCCAGGACCAGTGTGATTATCGTGTTCCATAACGAGGCTTGGAGTACACTTCTTCGGACGATAACCAGCGTCATCAACCGGTCGCCATCTTGGCTGTTGCAGGAGATTATTCTCGTAGACGATGCCAGTGAGGTGCACTGCGGTAAGTCGACTGCATCATCATCCTCCGGGGACATAAAAATATCCTAAGATTATAGTTTGTTTGTTAAAGGCAGTGGACACTATTGGTTATTACTCAAAACAATTATTAGCATAAAACCTTACTTGGTAACGAGTAATGGGGAGAGGTTGCTAGTATAAAACATTGTGAGAAACGGCTCTCTCTGAAGTGACGTAGTTTTCGAGAAAGAAGTAATTTTCCACGAATTTGATTTCGAGACCTCAAGTTTAGAATTTGAAGTCTCGAAATCAAGCATCTGAAAGCCCACAACTTTGTGTGACAGGGGTGTTTTTTCCCTTCATAGTTATCTCGCAACTCCGATCGAGCTCAAGTTTTCACAGGTTTGTTATTTTATGCATATGTTGAGATACACCAAGTGAGAAGACTGGTCTTTGACAAATACCAATAGTGTCCACTGTCTTTAAAGATGATCTTCCCGTCAACATTAACTGTTTTTTTTCCTTATAACATCACAGCAATAAACTTATTGTTTCTAATTTAGACTGGTTGCAAGAGCCGTTGGAGAGATTCGTAACGGGTCTGCCCGTCCCAATCCGGGTGGAACGTCTGGGTACGCGACAAGGGATCGTAGCCGCCCGTCATGTAGGCGTGGCTATGTCTAAAGGGGAGGTATTGACTTTCTTGGACTCTCATTGTGAATGCACAAAGGGATGGCTAGAACCACTACTGGAAAGGATATCTAAAGACAGGTAAGCTACGTATACAATATGGAGATTTATACAAGAACACGCCTAACCTAGATGAGGGGCTAACCCTGGAATTACATAAATGCTTAAAGGTTCAATAAAATAATACCTTCATAGACATTTCTATTGCAACATCACAGCCTGAGTGTTTTTTTTTTGCCGAATGCCGACCCAGATTGGAAAACTATGGAAAGCCATAAATGCAAAACAAAAACAGATCGCTACTGTTTGTAACAATGTTACAGACATTTTGAAACATTGTGATGATTTTGTAGAAAGTAAAGCAACTAATTAGGCTATGGGAGGTATTTATATTTAATTGAAAGTTTGCAGAAAATGTTGAATTTGGTTAAAACATCTATTAATACGATTGAGTGTTTTACTAGTATGCGGACGTCCATGCCAGGTCTGTTTATCAACAATGGAGATGTCTACATCATTTCGTGTTACACACTCCGCTTAATATAAACTACAGTTTGATAACCATTCTGTCATAATTATCTATATAGTCTGGGTGTCTACTCGAGTATTCCTGTTCGTCTATACACAGACCCTGTCTGGCCACCGTCGAGCCACAGTTCTGTCTCGCTATGATTTGGGGATTTTTGTCTGGTTGTCTGGAAGTGTGTGTCGGTGATCTTGGTCAAGATTGTGTCTGTACTGTTTCTTTTTTGATCTCGTGTAATACTTCAAATGCCGATTTTTGAAAACGTGGATTAGACTTGGCCTTGGCTTAAACCACCAATCGCCTGTGTGCAGTCATGTGCTGTGGGTTACCAAAATGGCTGACGAAAGCCAAGTCGGTTGGTGACTAATTCACCACATTCACAGCTACATGTACATCGTCAGCGGTGTCGTGCCTTCGTTTACTTTCACTGGGGATAGAAAATGCTTTTATTGGCATCAAAGTTTAGTTGTAAACGCCAGTGGATGCCCAAGTGCCTTTGTTTGCATAATAAGCACAAGGCTACAGAGGAGGATGGTTATTAAATGTTTCATTTACTATTTTAAGGCTAAAATTACACCACTTTATCCGAGTCAAAGTTTTAGTTTAAAGAACTATGGCCCAAAATATAAAAACACTGTCTACAATTGACGGGTTGGACGGGTTTGTATTTATGGGCCCATGAGTCAATTTCAGGAAACGCTAGGATTAATCCTATCTCGACTCGACCTATAACTTAGAATGGGTTTAATGCGTCCTAATGTCTTCGGACGCATTGAACCCATCCTAATTGAACTTACAGGGCGAAGCCACGGTTTGCAAATGGGTCTATGAAACCAAAACGCTCGTCTTTATTTGCACTGGACAATTACGTCTGTGCGTTTCTAGCTTCATTGACCCATAAATGAATTGATATAATTATACAACTGAAAAAGAAGACTTCCTACCTCGCATTCAGAAAAAGCCTAGATAAAAACCCATAAATAAATTGGGAGCATACAAACTTCCTTGGTACCAAGCACTGCAATACCGGATGACATTTTCAACAGCGAAGACGGCTGCGTGCAGTGGATAACCATTCCCAGCCTCTAGTCTACTAAGGAGGTCTCGTCCATGTCTTTAATGTCTCGACGGCATGTCTGTTTCACTTCAGAATACACGTTTTTCATCAGGTGGTCTCGATACATGGTTGGAGTCCTGACACAAATTAGTTGAGTCCTGCAGAGCGGCTGAAGCAACAACTAGCGGGACCCTGTGTCAACAGAAAACACACTTAGCATTTGAATGGCTTTTTTATCATTGACAGCTACCCGTTCTGTCTCGAATGTTGTGCATAAATGTTTGCATGGGCTCGAGGTTGTTCCGTTGAGGAAGGGTTTTGGTTTTCAACCTATGTTGTTGATGCTGATTTTCACTACCGGACTCCGAGTCCGGATGGGAAATTGTACTCACTGGCACTTTCAGTCGTTGTGCTTTTAATTCCTCCCAAATTATTCAGGCTCAATTAAAAAATTTCACTGTTTTGTTTCACGGCTATGCCCCTAGCTTTATGTATAAAACAACAAAGATCTTGATGTCAGACATAATAAGCAGTGACGTGACCGAAATGGGTTAGAGAGGGCAGGGAGGGCGGGACCACCCCCCGCCCAAATGACAGTTACGGGGTTCATCCATTGTTATTCATTCCCTTTTTCTTCACAAACCCTCTGTGGGGTACCAATCGGACAAAGAAAACCTTATGGGGTAGCATTGTGCCAATGTTACACGTACCCCCTTAAAGTTGGCGTGTGTATGCCCACACAACTACGTTAAACTTTTGCCCCACCCCATTATTATTGCCGTAAACTTGTGTGGACTTTACTCTTGCGCCCCTTCAAAGCATATGATTAGAAACCGCCCGTTTATAATTTTTAAAGAAAAAGAATTACTCACTATCAAGTTTTGGTCGATTTATGGAACCATTGGTTATACGGGCGAGTGGCCGTGGCCCAAAATATTGGCCAGAAAATAATACTCAACTATTTTCGGCGTAGGCTGGAAATTTATTCTGGTAAGCATAAGTTTGTTGTGCTCTGATCTAGCTAATTAAGTGCCCTTGCCTTATTTAGCTATTGTTTTGTGCTTATAAGCAGCTCTGTGAAACTGGGCCCTGGCCATGAATGGACGTGTAGTGGTCACGTTCAGCTCTCATTCCACTTCCGAAGTTTATTTTCCTTCTTCAAAACCTTGGCCACCAGTGCCTATTTATTTAATTATACCTTTATGGTGGAAGAAATTTCCGGCCCAAACTCACAAGAACACGCGATTTGCTAATGGTTGTATAAACAGCTTAATTTTGTTGTCATTGGTCAATTGCTTGAAAAATACATCGGTGGTGTTTTTGTTTTACAGTATAACGAGATAATCACGGTCAGCAGTTCTTGAAGAGATAATTGTTTTATTTGTAATTTATATTGCTCAAAGTGTCGAATTTGAGTTCAGGCTGTATTCACCATTGTATCCAAATGTCTTCACAGTACCGCTCCTACATATTATCTCACCGGTCTCATAAAGGCTTACCATTGCCGACGACCTGGCCGTCGCTCTGGTTCAGACAGCACATTCTGCTGCAAGCTCTGGGTATCGTGCGTTTTATGCACATTCCCCATTTCTTTGGAATCGTCTCCTCATCAAACTCGTTCAACTGAATCACTTGAAGTTTTCAAGAAACATCTCAAAACTTCCCTGTTTAATGATTGTTTGTTAAGGACAAACTGTTCACTTATTAAGTATTGTTTGGTGCTTTGCATTGTGTGGATACATTCGAAGTACAACCATGTGTAAATCTCTTTTGTGGGAGTGTTGGCTCTAAAAAGAGCCGGTTTGGTCTCGACGTTTCGAATAGAATACTCTGCTCGTTTCAAAGACCACGATTTGTCATGTCACTATCTCATGATCAAGTCAGTAATGTCTCATGTGACGATTAATGTCATATGCCAGCTGGTAGTCACCGTTGTTTGTGAGGAGCGAAAGTCATGACAACATCACTTAGGGTCAACTCGACTTCAACGACCCTCGAAATCTCGCTGGAACTGTAGGGATGAGGTATTATACGATCTTGTTGTAACCCATACGTATTCTCGTGTGAAAAACTTCTCTTGAAATATTATTCCATGAAATGCTTTACTTTTTGAGAAAACATTAAAACCATATCAATTCTCGATATCGATATCGAGTGTCCAACGGATTTAAACATACAAGATTGTTCAAAACACTCATCGTTGTGTTTAGGGACAACAGCATTTAGAGAGTGTGTTTTTCTTTTGCTAATAACATGCCTATCAAAGTAGGCCCTACTCGTGTTCTCCCAACGGTTTAGTTGTTATACAATAACATGAGTGCCTACACTTGATCGTGGTTGCGCATGTATCTATGTTTTCCAACGCCCTTGGGCGTTTGCATCTGTCGCTGATTGATTGTTGTTTGCGCAGATGATATTCTGAGTTTCAATTTGCCTTGGGGGGAAATTGTTTTTTTCACTGTCCAAACTTCCCTTTGGAAACATTTAACACTTTGATGTGTTTAGATCATGGCCGGAAGAGTCTGTTAATAATGTATTGCCCTAATCAACTTCCTGGGTCCGTAACTCAGAAAAGGGACCCGAAGTGAAGGATTTGACGATGACAGGAAGATTGCCTTTTCTGGACTCAAAATGGCTGCTCTCACACCCCAACCCGGATGCATTTTTCCCCCTGCACATTAAAAGTGCCATCTTAAAAAAATGTTCCTGATGTTTTTTTCAAGGATTCCCCTTTTGACTCGATTGAGAAGAGAACAAATCCCCATTGAAAAGCAATACGACAGTGGAAAATGTACAGAAACAAAGATGGCAACCCGGATGCATTTTGGCGTTTGTAGACGTAGATGGTGGGGGCACACAACATAATGTGTAGATTGAACAAAAGGGAGGTGACGTCAATTGCATAAATGATTACGTTTACATCAATGAATATCATTAAAGTTACCCAGCCAGACGGATAGTTTACTACTATTATTATACTCATATTGACAAAATTCAAAAACACGCTGTGGTTTACACAACCCTAAAAATACACTGTGAACCAAACAGCTCTGAGTTAAATGGAAGGTACACGTTTGGTAATTACTCAAAACAAATAATAATTAACTTAAAAACTGACTTGGTAACGAGCATTGGAGAGCTGTTGATAGTATAAAACATTGTAGGAAACGACTCCCTCTGAAGGAACGTAGTTTTTGAGAAAGAGGTAATTTCTCACTAAAATAATAAAAGACTTCGAGCTAGAGGTCTTTTATTTCTATCTGAAAGCACACAAATTCGTCCAACAAGGGTATCTTTTCTTTCTTCATTTTTCTCGCAAGTTTGACGACCAATTGAGCCCAAATTTTCACAGGCTTGTTATTTTATGCTTATGATGGGATACACCAAGTGACAACACTGGTCTTTGACAATTACCAAACGTGTACCTTCCCTTTAAACACCCTCTGTGGATATTTCTTTGTTCTGTACCATTAAGGAAAACTGTATTCTTCAACACTGGTGAAAACATTGTGTGGACGTGTGGAAGTCGTTTCTTAATCCTGCCTTATGTGGACCTATTTTGTTCTCAGGTCCACACTTCGTATGTAATGCTTTAACGACAGTGGACACTATTGGTAATTGTCAAAGACCAGTCTTCTCACTTGTGTATCTCAACATATGCATAAAATAACAATCATGTGAAAATTTGAGCTCAATCGGTCGTCGAGTTTGCGAGATAATAATGAAAGAAAAAACACCCTTGTCACACGAAGTTGTGTGCTTTCTGATGCTTGATTTCGAGACCTCAAATTCTGAACTTGAGGTCTCGAAATAAAATTCGTCTAAAATTACTTCTTTCTCGAAAACTGCGTCACTTCAGAGGGAGCTGTTTCTCATGTTTTATACCATCAACCTCTCCCCATCTCGTAATCAAGAAAGGTTTTCTGCTAATAATTATTTTGAGTAATTACCAATATTGTCCACTGTCTTTTTACCTACCGTGTTCTTATCATGATGCTCCCTTTTTCTTGTCAATCGATCATTCATGCGCCTGTTCAGTCATAAAGAACTGTGTTTGGGTGTAACGCACAGCTTCCTTTCCCTCAAATTCAGAACAGATAAGTCTTGAGGTCAAGTTCAAGTTAAAAAAAGAGTCCAAATCTAATTTGTTTTGAGATTGATAGCCCTGTCTGGTTAAATGGTTTCAGCTGCTGATGTATGGGATTACGCCCTAGGCCTACTACAATGTTAGTGAACAAGGCGACCTTGTTTGTTTGTGTGTTTTAGTCACAAATTTCGATTTGACATTGAATATCAAAATACATTGATAGAAACCAATCTATCACCCAACTTGCTGGGTAAGTTGTGGGCCGAGTTTAACCTGGCAAAGTTGAAAGATTCACATTTGTGACTCCACAAAATGGCCGGCCGTGTACGTTCGCAAAGTAAAAGACAAACCACACAATTTCCAGGCATATTTGTGTGGATCATTTTATTGTACTTGTAAAACATCTTTCTAACCATATATGCATTTCATAGCAAACGGTTACAAATGCTTTTCATAGACCAACTCGCCCTGTCCAAGGCAACGTGTCCCTTTGGTACGTAAGTATGGATTATCATAATACACATCTATGTTAATTATATATGGGCTAAAAACTTCCCGGGATGAAGTTAAATGTTCGGTATAGGCCTACCTGCTTAAGCACACAATTTTGCTTAAGCAAAAAGATCCTTGCTTAGTAAAATCAGATAACCTGCCAAGACTCCACTCAATTGGTATGCTAAGTAAATAACAGCTAAATACCAGTCACAAGCAATGTATATGGCATGACATTTTGGCCAGTAACATGTGTAAAATACATACGAGCTATTTTCGTGCTTAAGCAATTTTATTGCTTAAGCAGCTCTATGAAATTGGCCCCAGCCTAGTGGGCTACTCACCTACAACACGTTTAAAGCGCAAGAACATTAAGATTCTTTATGTAAGTTAACAGGAGGAAGCGAGTGCGAGGGTGTGCTTTGGTTTTTGTGAGCCCTCCCCCGATTGCTACAACAAAACCACCAACTTAGAGATGCACGTGTAGCACTCCCCACTGATGTTATAGCTCATTAATCTGTTTGCTCGGGCTTACAAAATAATATGACAAGTCCAGTATTTCTGACACTAATTGCATTCAGTCACATTTTGGGGGTCAATCTTTAAGGATGTCATTTGGGGGTCAAGAGAAGGTCATTATGAGGTCACACTTGGGTCAGAATCACCGCATGAGGGCAGTGATTAACTTTGCGGGACGTAAGCCTCGCATAGGTTGCAAAGAATACCTTTGGTTGATTGAAAAGTTCGATTGTTTTATTCCTATATAAATGTAGATAAATACAACAAAACTATACGTGTGACAATTTCATTTCAAAAGGTGGCATAGTTTTTGGGCTTTTTAGGTATCGCCGAAAACCCGGAGTGGTTTAATGTTCATGAATAAATAGTGATCCGTAATTGGATACACAATCTCAGAAACCTTTCTTTACAGAAATTGACCTCGTGATTTGCATTCACCTTTTCTTAGGGGGGGGGGTATTTTCAGTATGAATCGATTTATCGCCGCCTGACCCACATTTTCTTCATACTTTATTCAGTCTATTAACTTGTTTTGTAGCCGCTGGCGAGAAAATTCAACCTTTTAAACCCGATGAAAAAAGTTATTCAGGACCTATATTAAAATGGTTCAGTGATTTTATATCAGTAGCCATAAATTTTCACATGAATTTATTTCGCTGTCTCATTTCTTTGCCTTTTGCCGCCGAGGGATTGTAAGAAATCCTGGCGAGACCGTAAAGATCGAAGAGATCTCTTGGTCACATTCTCCTATAAAGCATGGTTTATGGTTTTGGTCTGGTGTTGGACTGGGTGCAATAAAGGCACAGTTTGTTTTTTCTTTCACAAATACAACAGTTGAACTTGACAGGAATTGTGAACACTCAGTGTTTATGTCTTTTTAACACCGGCACGTCGAGAGTATTTTCATTGTAGAATTCAATAAAATATTATGTGGCAGTGAAAAGATGGTCAAACCGCTATGAGGTATCGGCTTTTGTGTTGAGATTGTTCCCCCCCCCCCCTGAAAAATTAACTTGGCTGTTTCTATATTGGTTACTGCAGATCCTTTATGGTATAAAATAATGCTGGCACCATGGTGGCTGTATAGGTTTTCCCGGCCAATGTCAACAAAATTACTTTGTTTTAACAGCGGCTCATTCAAATTCGTTTGAAAATGAATGCTATGTTTTATCAGCATTAAACAGTCAAAATGATATATTCCATTTCTATAGTTTTGCTTGTGAAGTAAGATAATTATTTTAATAGGCCGCAAGACTCATTCGATTTGTTCGTAGAAAGGCAGCAAGAGCTGATCAACAATTCAATTTCATCAAGTGTAAAATATGAATTCAACGAAGTTTAGTTCAATAAATAAAACAGACGACAGAAACAATTCTGCATGAGAAAACGAAATCATGTGTGCACGAAAAAAGAAATGGATTTATAGCTAATAAAAAGTTTGAGCAACCTGAGTTTGAGAGATAGGGGGTTTTGAATGTGTGTAATGAAATTGAATGAATTTTGGCTTAAACTGGCAGCCAAAACCTGTATTAAACTCCTCACTATATCTGTCAACTTTGCCTGGTTAAACTGGGCCTAAAATCGTGCCCAGCAATCTATCGCTAGCCATTGCTGTCGTCACTGCCTAATGTAGGAAGGAAACCCTCGTATACACAAACCAGGGGAGAATGATCTTGTCATCAGGGCACGAAGCGAGATGCACCGAGTTCAAATTACAGAGATTTACCGGGTGACCTACAAGAGCTTGAAAGGTCGTGGGAGGCTGAGTGCCGGTTGAGCCCATGATTTTTCGATCTGGCTGCGGTGATCGAGAGATGCTTAAAGGCACTGGATACGTTTGGTAAATGGCAAAGACCAGTTGTTCCACTTGGTGTATCCCAACATATGCATAAATTTAAAAATTGCTCACCGGGGCATTTTCAAACTGAAAGAAAAACACCCTTGTTGCATTATTTTGTACGCTTTCAGATGCATAATAAAAGAGAAATTACCTCTTTCTCAAAAACTACGTTACTTCAGAGGAAGCCGTTCCTCACAATGTTTTACACTATCTCCATTGCTCATTTATACCAAAATAAGTCTTATTCTGTAACAACTATTTTGAGTTATTACCATTGTGTCCAGTGCCTTTAATCGGTTTGTTCTGTATTGTCTGGTTGCAATATGATAGCTTCCCTTTACGTTAGAGGCGAGGGTCATAAGTTCTAGTGCGTGAGACAATTTTTATTTTTTTTCCCGGGCGAGGAAATAAATTGTTGAGAATCGATGTCTGATGTTTGTTTGAAGAATGAAGAATGTTTACAATGTTCTTTATTTTACCCGATGGTGAACATCTGTAGAATCGCTTTTTAATGGGTTTGAGAATCCTGATGGATGGGGAACATTTGGGTCGGGAATCTTTACTTGATTTTGAACCGGGCTTCTTCACTGACATCAAACAACAACATCATATTGAATAACTTTCTCGAAAATGCTCCCATATAGTTTTATTTTGATACTTTAGGTTATCCCATTCCTAATTATGAATCTTCGTGGTTTTTTAATTGTTTTTTTTAAATAAATTATTCAGAGCTGTTGGGTTGGCTGAGAAAATCAAAATATGTGTCAAGATGAGCGAAAAACTTCAGCTGCCAATCCAAAATCTGGGTCTAAAGAAATGTACCTTTCGGTGCGAAGATTTTTTCGTTCACTAATTAACTTTGATAATATTCTAGCATAACAGCATTAAATTTGACATTTTGACTGGCTCACGAAAATTCATTTGTTTTTAATGTTCGATGACGACATTTTGACTGGCTCACGAAAATTCATTGTTTTTAATGTTCGATGACGACATTTTGACTGGCTCACGAAAAAATCATTGTTTTTAATGTTCGATGACGACATTTTCAATTTCGCTTTGAAATTTAGATAAAATGCCATTCTACACAATGTTAAGGTGAGGTCGGAGACTTAAAATTTGTTCCAGGTGTTTATGAGGACCTATCTATTGAAAAGTTAGTGCATCACAAAACTCAATTTGACATTGGAGTAATTAAGATATAAATATAGGGCAAGTAACAACAGACCAAGTCTACAACACTGAACCATTTCGATGGATTTATATGTATATCATTTATTTCTAACTCCAATCGTGACTTCCGTCATTCAATTATAGAAGGTTTTAAGGTCAGTAGGAAAATGCTTTTTAAGTATAAACATTTGCAGTTGACAAATGGGTATAATAAACTAACGCACGTTATGTGTTCTATTTTTAGGTAATATAAATACACATCTAGTACTTCCGACAATAACAATACTACGAGTTTAAGGACAAGTTAGAATAACTTTGAGTTAGATCAGTTTGTGGTGAAGTACTCGAACCGTACCTACTCGAACTTAAACTTGTAAATCGTACTCGTACCCCCCCCCCCCCACACAATTGAACCAGTTGGTTTTTGAACAAATGAAGAGTCCAATTTTATAGAGCTACTTTAAGCAACAAATATTGCTTATTGTTTGCTGAGCAGAAATCGCAGGAAGCAAGGACAAATTGTACGTGTAACATGGTCGATTGTCTGGTCACCCGTAAGCATATAATTCGGTTGTGCTTAGCTACTTTTTGTGCTATGCATTTTTATGCATTTGGGCCTAGATGGTGTCTGGATTATGCCTTTGAATGAAGTTAAATAATTAAGTTTAAAACTGCGGATTTTATAATTGGTTGTGTTTGTGTTTGAAACCAGTAAGCAAATAATGTAACAATTCTCCATCCACCTCAGAACACGTGTAGTGTGCCCAGTTATTGACTCCATCAGCGATACCACGTTTGAATACTCGATGGTCCACGGTATGGCCCTGCTTGGTGGTTTCTCCTGGCTACCAGAGTTCCTGTGGACTGAAGCATCAACCAGGGAGCAGCTCAGAGTCAATTACGATGTCAACTCACCACTCAGGTATGAAACACTCACCACTTACCACTCACTACTCACCACTCACCACTCAGCGCTTTGAAAATGCGTTTAAGCGCTGTATAAATGCAATTTAGTTAAGTTATGGTATAAAACTCTCAAAAGTCACTAGGCTCATTATCATAATATCAGAAGAAAAAATGCTCAACACTTTTCTGTTGAGCAGAAATGAGCAGGATACCAGTCACAGACTGTACATGCGGCCATGGAGCCATAGTAGTTTGGCTGGTAACCTTAGTTTGGTATGTACTGAGGTTCTGTTGATGCTAAAAGCACCAGGGGTGCGGTGGAATGGGACAATAGATACATTTTAATTTATGGAGTGAGAGGTGTAAGCATTTAATTTAAAAAAAAGTGTTTTTAGACATCATAAGGCAAACTCTGCATGGGAATGAGAAACATAATTGAGAACACAAACATTGGTTGGGACATGAGGACTTGGTATTGAAGGAGGTTGTGGGACACACCCAAGAAACACATTTAGTGACGGCCAAGCTTATGGCCTGACATCCCGTCCCAACTACCATCACCAACACCATCCACTTTACTCTCTATGTCAGGACCCCGACCATGGCCGGTGGTCTGTTCTCCGTGCACCGTGAATTCTTCAATCACCTTGGCGGATACGACAAGGGATTGACGATCTGGGGAGGTGAGAATCTACAACTATCATTCAAGGTAAATCTACCAAGGTTATTCTCAGATCTCCAAATGCAAACAAAATTGAAATTCTCAGATTTCTCTAGGAAACTCAGTCGTGATTACCTTCAAATTGTTGAGAAGGTACGTTTGGTAATTACTCTTAAAATTAGTTCGATAGCAATCTTTCGATAGTATAAAAGCATTTTTTAGGAACATTTCGCTTCAAAGTAATGGTTATGTGACAAATATATAAGTGATTATGCCCGAAAATTTGAGTCTGCGAAGCGTTCCGGTATCTCGTTAGTTTTACTGTATTCATATGGATTGAAACGATCGAACGGTCCCTACCTACCTCCATGCTAAAACCAAAGACGTGTTATTAAATTGGGACGGGCCTGATTTACTTAAAGGCACTGGACACTATTGGTAATTGTCAAAGACCAGTCTTCTAACGTGGTGTATCTCAACATATGCATTAAATAACAAACGTATGAACATTTGAGCTCAATCGGTCATCGAAGTTGCGAGATTATAATGAAAGAAAAATAATCCTTGTCACACGAAGTTGTATGCGTTTAGATGGTTGATTTCGAGACCTCAAGTTCTAAATCTGAGGTCTCGCTATCAAATTCGTGGAAAATTACTTCTTTCTTGGAAACTATGGCACTTCAGAGAGAGCCGTTTCTCACAACGTTTTATACCATCAACCTCTCCCCATTACTCGTCACCAAGAAAGGATTTATGCCAATAATTATTTTGAGTAACTCTGTAGCTTCTAATGCATGTGTCTTTAGTTTTAGCTCATGCTTTTGTAACAAGTTCCTTCCTTCAACATTAGGTTTGGCAGTGTGGTGGATCTATAGAAATCGTGCCCTGCTCCCATGTTGGTCACATCTTCCGTACAGCCACGCCCTATGTCTTTCCCCTCGGTGCCGAGACCACGATCCTCCATAACAATCGACGCGTGCTGGAGGTTTGGACGGACCCGTTCGTCAGGGAGTTGTTTCTCGCAATGACTCCGGCCTACCGCACCGTGGACTACGGGGATGTCACCGGGGAAAAGGCGACGAGAGACGGCCTGGGTTGCAAGAGCTTCCGGTGGTACCTCGATAATGTATACCCGGAACATACTTTGCCCTTGGATTTCCAAGCCCTTGGTGCAGTATGTATAATCGGAATAAATTATTTTGTCGTAAAAAGTTACTATTTTCCCTAAAAAGAAATTGGGTTTTTGAGAGAGGAATTCAAACAATCTTCGATCTTAGGACAAACGATTCTCAGATTGTGTATAAAAACGGTAGTCTTCCTGTGTGGACATATTAACTGCGCAGATTTTAACCGATGTTGTAAAAGACGCTACCACATTTGGAAATGAATTTTTTAAAGGTTAATTTGTTTATTGTAAGAATCTAAATTTATATAAGGTTAAAAACAATCAAACAGTTAAAAGGATTTACATTGTTTAAAAGGCGAGTGACATCCAACGTGAACACTACAGTTTGGTTTTCTTCTTTGGAATTGTCTGAAACTTGGTCTGTAAATGTCCTGGTGTGAGACGTGACCCTTACATTGCCCTGTATGTTATCTCGATTGAACACACCAGAGTATGACTAATAACTCTAAGTCGTTACCACTTGGTGTACTGGGGGTACCTCCTAAACTTGCCGGAAGTGGATGAAATCAAATTTCGAAGCGACTTGAGAGATCTTGTCTCACTTCCATATCGTGGCAGCTTTCAGGGCCAGGGGCCACCGTCAAGACATCAGAAAGGCACATTATAATAGTCCCCTGGGATATTATTTGTCATGGTTTACCACAGGAAGGAATTGAGTAGAACCACTTTCATGCATCGTTAGGGAGGTGTTTATGTGCCCCTGGCTGACCCATCCAATCATGTAGTCCTACAGCTAAAAACAGTGGTCATGATCTATTAGGAACTTGGATAACCTTGGCCTCAAGGTGTGTGTTCTTACATCAGGTGAAGCTGGGGGCTCAAACAAAGAAAGTCACTTTGGGAAACGACAATTTCAAGCCGAAATATTCGCAGAATCCGAGGTTTTTAAACCCAGTAATTGATACATCCTGACCCGGAACTGAATCCAGATAAATTCTGAGCCGAAAGTTTTAAGAGAGCATAGACTCCCACATTCCCCTTTTAAAATCACAAAAAGGTTCCATCGACCATTCACATAAAATCGATTTATTTGTATCCCAAGAGGTCCTCACAAAAACTTGTTATAATTTTGTGTTTTTGTTACAGATAAAAAATATTGGCGTCAACGTGTGCCTGGACGTGATTGCCTCGCGGAAAGACGGCAAAAGAGGCGAGGAAACCGACGCAGCCTTAGAACTATGCCACGGCAACGGCCCTGGACAGGTAAGTGGGTCGGCCATAAATGTACCAAACAAATTATTCCTTACTACGCGGCAGTTAACATTCAAAAATCCTTACAGCATTCATATCGTTTTGCTATCTTGAGAAATTGAAATCAAATTTTCCGAGCGAAATATTAACTAAATCGTTTTCCATCCTTCCATTAAAACAAAACATCAAACAAAATCCAGATTTTGAGCAGCTGGTCCCGTAATTGAAATAAGGACGTCGATGGTAGCAGGTTCGTGTTTGTAAACGGCTGTTTACTGTCATAAAAAAGATATAACTCCGCAGGCACTGGACATCTTTGGTAATTGTCACAAAGAACTAAATGTTCACTTGGTTTATCCCACATATGCATAAAATAACAAACCTGTGAAGATGTGGATTCAATTGGTCATTTAAGTTGCAAGAAAATAATGAAGGAAAAAACAACATTGTTGCACAATTAACAACTTCCGATGCCTAATCAAAGGCTTGCGGCTTTAAGTCTTGTATAATTTGAGTGGGAAATTAACTCTTTCTCAAAAACAAAGAGGGAGCCGTTTCTCAAAAATGTTTGAACTATAAACAACTCTCCATTGGTCGTTACCAAGAAATTGTATGCTAACAATTGTTTTGAGTAAACATAATATTCTTTATCCCCGATGCAAATTTAACATCTATATTATTACCAAACGTGTCCAGTGCTTGTAAGGGTATCAGATGATGACCTTGTACCCAACTCTCCTCAGGGAAGAGTGGACTTGAGTCTCGGTCATAACTGCGTCTCTGCGGACCTTTTTGGTAACGAGGTTATTAATGTAATTTGTAACGTGTGACACCCCCGTCCCGAGAGACTAATGCATGCTATGTAGGTGATTTATTGTGCCCAGTTTAACTGGGGGTCGCGAACGAACGAACGAATTGAGCTTCAAATTTGATAGTTGGAAAGGGACAGAACAACGTTTAAAATTATACCCAGTGGTTTTTTCTTTTTTTTAAACAAGTCGGAATCTTTGTTACACGCAAAAATTAAATTCAGTATTTAAAATGTCTTTTTCCTTAAAGGTGTTTGCTTATAACCCAAAGGGCCAAATACAACATGATCGTCTGTGCTTAACTGCACAGCACGGCAGTCGAGCTGCATTGCTTAGTATCTGCAATCGTGACCAGACAACTAATGCAAATCAACGCTGGATTTACAAGGTACATCTCCTACAACTTTATGCCCAACATTTATTCGTTGAGGTGCAAATTTGTTTTAAAGCCATTGGACCCTTTCGGTGTTGTAAAAACAACAACAAAAAATCACAGGTTTACAAATAATTTACAGGGTTTACAGAAGGTAATGGTGAAAGACTTCTCTTGAAATATTAGTCCATGAAATGCTTTACTTTTTGAGAAAACGGTGAAACAATATAAATTCTCGTTAGCGAGAATTACGGATTTATTTTAAACACATGTCATGACACGGCGAAACGCGCGGAGAGTGGGTTTTCCCGTTATTTTCTCCCGACTCCGATGACCGATTGAGCCTAAATTTTCACAGGTTTGTTTTTTTATATACAAGTTGTGATACACAAAGTGTGGGACTTGGACAATACTGTTTACCGAAAGTGTATAATGGCTTTGAGCTATAACTATACAGTATAGATTACAAATACATTTGCAAATACATTGTCGGTGCCATCTAGGGAAATCTGTGTTCCCTGCCGATTTTTTGTTTTCTGTTGTATAGCATTGCATCCTTAACAATGTTTGGAATGTTTAGGGATTCGCGTTTTGAAAAGTACAAAATTCCCCATTGACAAGCGTTACGACAGTGGAATTTTTTGTGTACAGAGATTCTGTCCCCCATTTTTGGAAATAAAAAGAGGGCGCTATCAATCAGAAGAAGTTCGTATACACACAGTTCGCCTTCAATGGGGGACAGAACATCCTGCTACACCGACCATGAAAGAAGAAAAGACATGATGATTTATGCACAGAACGTTTCTGCTGGTTCTTTTATAATATTATAAACTGTTGGGTAATATCATTGCAATAATTTGTTGTCTTCTTCTTTCAGGAACGCTCGATCATCAACGTGGCAACGCGTAAATGCCTTGATGTTAAACCCACAGGGCATGATGAGCGAAACCTGTTCCTAGCGGCTACCAACGATTGCGATCGTGGCGCCCTGTCGCAACTATGGACCATGCATAACGTTACGATACACGGCTTCAGCTGAGGATTAGACTGGTCCCCTGAAAGATAGGTAATGGCTTTGTACGTATACGCATGTACGACGGACTAAACTGCGAATCTCCCGAACCACAAGGCCATGTGAAACTAATGGGAGGTCGAAGGTGCTAAAACGCGATCTATACCGTATTTCACGATCCTTGAAATGAGGCGTCAGATGTTCAGGCTGAGGATCATGATCAGACTTGTCTACGTGTTAGTGACAGGCTTCCGCTGTAATAGTGACTGTGTGGATTGGTTTAATTGTGAGCTCATTGAAACCCAAAGCTAGGGCTCGATTAGGAAAAGTATCGAGTTTGACATCAGCATTCTGTTTATTAATAATAATAATAATAACAATAAGACATTTGTAAAGCGCCTAATGCAAAATCCTCTAAGCGCATTAAAGAAACAACAAAATAAACAATTAGAGAAAGATACAAGATACAAATAGGCAAATTACAGCACATGGTGAAACCACTCCACGAACCTTTATGGAACAAAGTTGTGCAATTACAATGTACATGCGTGTGCGATGTACTAGACAAGATGTCAGTACTAACAGGTGATGATTTTGAACTGGCGAGCACTGAAGTAATGCGACCATCTCGGGTGAGGTGCGAAAACCATCCATAGACTCAGGCACCAAACAGTTAGGGGTGAGCCTTGCATTTTTGTTCTTCTTCAAAATAGGCTAAACAAACTATGAAATCACGAGGGGATCAGCCTTACATTTAAGCTCAAAAAAGAACAAAAACTATTAAATGTGTAAAACTTGCATTTTTGTCGAAAATAAGCAAAAATGGATAAAATCACAAAAGAAGCCTTATCATTTTTTTGGATAAAATCACGAAGGGTAAACCTAACAATTGTGCCAAAAAAGGGAAAAATTGATAAAAATCACGACGGCTACCCCCTGCATTTTGACGAAAATTTGCAAAACTTTCAAAGTCACAAGCCTTACAATTTGGTCGAAACTAGGCAAGACATTTAAAAATATCGCATCCAAATTTTTTGAATTTTTTACCCCTTGTGATTTTATCATTTTTTGCCAACTTTTGGCACAAATGTTAGGCTTACCCCCTTGTGATTTTTATCATTTTTTGGGCTATTGTTGGCAAAAAATGCAAGGATTACCCCTTCTGACTCAATCAAAGCCTTTTTTTTTCGGAAAAAATTAAGGCTTACCCCTTTTGATTTTGTCAATTTGTTGCCTATTTTCGGCAAAAATGTAAGGCTTACATTTCGGCAATGTGTTGCTTACCCCTTGTGATTTTATTTATAAACTTTTTGCCTGTTTTGACAAAAATGTGAGGCTTACCCCCTGTCAATCAATCAAATTTTTACCTTTTTATCTGCAAAAATGTAAGGTTTGAACCTTGTGATTTCATCAATTTTTTTTGCATATTTACGGCATAAATGTACGACTTACTTACCTCTTGTGATTTAAAGACAGTGTACACTATTGGTAATTGTCAAGGACTAGTCTTCTCACTTTGTGTATCTCAACATATGCACAAAATAACAAACCTGTGAAAATTTGAGCTCGATCGGTCGTTGGAGTTGCGAGATAACTATGAAAGAAAAAACACCCTTGTCACACGAAGTTGTGTGCTTTCAGATGCTTGATTTCGGGACCTCAAGTTCTAAACTTGAGGTCTCGAAATCAAATTTGTGGAAAATTACTTCTTTCTCGAAAACTACGTCACTTCAGAGAGAGCTGTTTCTCACAATGTTTTATACAAGCAACCTCTCCCCATTACTCGTTACCAAGTAAGGTTTTATGCTAATAATTGTTTTGAGTAATAACCAATAGTGTCCACTGCCTTTAACAAACAAACTCTAATCTTAGGATATTTTTATGTCCCTGGAAGATGATGATGCAGTCGACTTACCGCAGTGCACCTCACCAACTACTCCACTTCAGAGGGAGCCGTTTCTCACAATGTTTTATACTACCAACCTCTCCCCATTACTTGATACAAAGTAAGTTTTTGTGCTAATAATTAACTTTGAGTAATTACCAATAGTGTCCACTGCCTTTAATCAAAATTTGTGGTTTATCATTTTCTGCCTTTTTTCGCAACAAATGTAAGGCCTACCCCTTGTGATCGAATAAAAATTTTGCAAATTTTTCACCAAAAATGCAAAGCTTACCCAGTGTGCTATGGACGGCAAAAATATTTATCATATTTGTTCACAAAAATGTTCACAAACCTTGTGAATTTATCATATTTTTCGAGAAAATGTGAATTTATCATATATTTCAGGAAAATGTTCACAAGGCTATGGTCTTGTGAATTTATCATATTTTTTCACGATTCTGTTAGCCTTGTGAATTTTTCATATTTTTCAAGAAAATGTGAAATTATCATATTTGTCAAGAAAATGCCTTGTGAATTTATCATATTTTTCAAGAAAATGCTCACAAGGCTGTGAATTTATCATATTTTTCAAGAAAATGCTCACAAGGCTATATATTGAATTTATCATATTTTTAAAGAAAATGTTCAAAAGGCTGTGAATTTATCATATTTTCAAGAAAATGCTCACAAGAAAATGGTCATATTTCACAAGTGAATTTATCATATTTTCAAGAAAATGCTCACAAGGCTGTGAATTTATCATATTTTTCAAGAAAATGTTCACAAGGCTGTGAATTTATCATATTTTTCAAGAAAATGTTCACAAGGCTATAGCCCTGTGAATTTATCATATTTTTCAAGAAAATGTTCACAAGGCCTTGTGAATTTATCATATTTTTCAAGAAAATGCTCACAAGGCTTATAGCCTTGTCAATTTCTCAAATTTGTCAAGAAAATGTTCAAAAGGCTGTGAATTTATCATATTTTTCAACAAAATGTTCACAAGGCTGTGAATTTATCATATTTTTCAAGAAAATGCTCACAAGGCTATATAGCCTTGTGAATTTATCATATTTTTCAAGAAAATGTTCACAAGGCCCTGTGAATTTATCATATTTTTCAAGAAAATGTTCACAAGGCTAAAGCGTTGTGAATTTATCATATTTTCAAGAAAATGCTCACAAGGCTGTGAATTTATCATATTTTTCAAGAAAATCTTCACAAGGCTATAGTCTTGTGAATTTATCATATTTTCAAGGAAATGCTCACAAGGCTGTGAATTTATCATATTTTTCAAGAAAATGTTCACAAGACTATAGCCTTGTGAATTTATCATATTTTTCAAGAAAAGGTTCACAAGGCTATAGCCTTGTGAATTTATCATATTTTTCAAGAAAATGTTCAAAAGGCTGTGAATTTATCATATTTTTCAAGAAAATGTTCACAAGGCTATAGCCTTGTGAATTTATCATATTTTTCAAGAAAAAGTTCACAAGGCTGTGAATTTATCATATTTTCAAGAAAATGTTCACAAGGCATATAGTCTTGTGAATTTATCATATTTTCAAGAAAATGCTCACAAGGCTGTGAATTTATCATATTTTTCAAGAAAATTTTCACAAGGCTGTGAATTTATCATATTTTCAAGAAAATGCTCACAAGGCTGTGAATTTATCATATTTTTCAAGAAAATGTTCACAAGGCCTTGTGAATTTCTCAATTTTTCAAGAAAATGTTCACAAGGCCCTGTGAATTTATCATATTTTTCAAGAAAATGCTCATAAGAAAATGGTCATATTTCACAAGTGAATTTATCATATTTTTCAAGAAAATGCTCACAAGGCTGTGAATTTATCATATTTTTCAAGAAAATGCTCCAAGGCTATAACCTTGTGAATTTATCATATTTTTCAAGAAAATGCTCACAAGGCTATAGTCTTGTGAATTTATCATATTTTCAAGAAAATGCTCACAAGGCTGTGAATTTATCATATTTTTCAAGAAATTGTTCACAAGGCTATAGCCCTGTGAATTTATCATATTTTTCAAGAAAATGTTCAAAAGGCTGTGAATTTATCATATTTTTCAAGAAAATGTTCACAAGGCTATAGCCCTGTGAATTTATCATATTTTTCAAGAAAATGTTCACAAGGCCCTGTGAATTTATCATATTTTTCAAGAAAATGTTCACAAGGCTAAAGCGTTGTGAATTTATCATATTTTCAAGAAAATGCTCACAAGGCTGT